>NW_027205492.1:5025000-5625000 GCF_024711535.1 Dipodomys merriami
GGAAAATAGGGTCTGCTTCAGTGCCAAGCATGTTGACTAGTTCCTGCCAGTTATCTGGTGCTTTTATTTTGAATGGCTTTTTGGTTCCTTCTTACTGAACTTGCCTGAGCCACCATTACTGACCTGTGGAATGAGGCTTTTCTGGTTCCATTTAGTGCACATGGCACACAGTAGGTGTTGAGATCGTACTGGGCAGGCCGGCCCCTCACCATTCTCCCTGTCCACAGAGGAGGTGGAGGCCTCCGAGATGGAGCCCCGCCTAGTGTACTGCTACCCTGTGCGGCTGGCCGTGTCTGCGCCCCCCATGCCCAGCGTGGAGATGCACATGGAGAACAATGTGGTCTGCATTCGGTATAAGGGAGAAATGGTCAAGGTCAGCCGCAACTACTTCAGCAAGCTGGTAAGAGCTTGGTGGGGGGAGGCTCTAGCTGCAGGCTAACTTGGGGCTTGGGGTCTTCCTTGACCTACAGACCTCAGCAGGTGACCCTCAGTGAGGGTGTGGGGCACCTGCTGAAGCCATTTTCTGTCCCACAGTGGCTCCTTTACCGCTACAGCTGTATCGATGATTCTGCCTCAGAGCGGTTCTTACCGCGGGTCTGGTGTCTTCTCCGGCGATACCAGGTACAGGCCTGGGGCAGCTGGGGAAGGGCTCCCCTTGGAGGGAGCAGGGAGACCGGGCCTGACTCTTGACTGGCTACGCTGCAGATGATGTTTGGAGTGGGCCTCTATGAGGGGACTGGCCTGCAGGGATCATTGCCTGTGCACGTCTTTGAGGCTCTCCACCGACTCTTCGGCGTCAGCTTTGAGTGCTTTGCCTCACCCCTCAACTGCTACTTCCGCCAGTACTGCTCTGCCTTCCCTGACACAGATGGCTACTTTGGTTCCCGAGGGTGAGAGCCCCTTCTGCCCATGCCCAGGAAGTGGTCCTCGGGGCATGGGTCCCACCTCAGCCAGCTGTTCCCCAAGACTTTAGGGCTCTGGAGGCAGGCAGTCTTGGGGGGTAGCCCTGACATGCTGCTTCACTTCTGGGAGCCTCAGCTTTTTGGGCCCTATGGGCAGACACGTAATACCTAACCTGGTCTGCAGACTTTTCAGTGGGTCAGCTCAGGTTTGGAGTAGGACCAGTCTGGTTCCAGACACTAAGAAATGGTAAGGCAGACTCAAAACCAGTGGGGGTAGGAAGAGCCAGATGAAGAGGATAGCTTTTCATCAAGAAGAAAGGGCCAGGCCTGGTGCTCAGCAGCCAGGGAAGCCCTGGGTGCGGCTTGTGTTGTGGTACCTTACAACTCCAACACCTCAGCTGCATAGGCAAAGACCCTGTACCCAAGCTTCTATCCTCATCCATCCAATGGGCATGTTGGCCTCTGCCTGACCATGCCATCTCTTCAGTGTGGCTGCCTAGGGGTGGAGGGATTCCCCATTTTTGGCTGGATCCAGGTGGGACCTAACATCTTCTATCCCTAGCCCCTGTCTGGACTTCGCCCCACTGAGTGGTTCCTTTGAGGCCAACCCTCCATTCTGTGAGGAGCTCATGGATGCGATGGTCTCTCACTTTGAGGTGGGTATGTGGCTACCGATGGGGAGGCAGGCAGAATTATCAGAGCCCTGGAGGGCAGCTCTTGATGTGTCCCCGTCCCCCAATCTCCTGTTCCTTTCCACAGAAACTGCTGGATAGCTCACCAGAGCCCCTGTCCTTCATCGTGTTCATCCCTGAGTGGCGGGAACCCCCCACACCAGTGCTCACCCGCATGGAGCAGAGCCGCTTCAAACGCCACCAGCTGGTCCTGCCTGCCTTTGAGCACGAATACCGCAGTGGCTCCCAACACATCTGCAAGAAGTGGGTGCCCAAGAGGCAGGGGAGGGAAGGAGGGCTGGGCTGGCCAGGCCAGATGACCAGGCCAGGCCTAGCCCCACCCTGAGCAGCTGCCTTTGCCCACAGGGAGGAAATGCACTACAAGGCCGTCCACAACACAGCCGTGCTCTTCCTACAGAACGAACCTGGCTTTACCAAGTGGGGACCGACGCCTGAGCGGTTACAGGAGCTGACCACTGCCTACCGGCAGTCAGCCCGAAGCCATGGCTCCAGCTCTTCCTCATCTTCAGAGGCCAAGGACCGGGACTCAGGCCGAGAGCAGGGGCCTAGCCGAGAGCCTCACCCCACTTAACACACCCTGCGGGGAGGAGGAGCCCCATGGGTGCTGTATGAATGGCTGGGACTCCAGGGCCCTCCCCTGGGGTGGCAGCAGGACTTGGGCTGCCAGTGACATAGGAATATTATGGCTCTGCTAGGGCTCCCCCTCCCTGCCTCCTCTCCCCACCTCGGACTCTGTCCAAGTCTCTATTGTAAATAGGCCCATGTCTTCCCAGCCCCACACTGACCCTGTTGCTGCCTTGTTTCATTTGTAAAAGGAAATACAGAACCCCACCAACAATGTGTGAGGGTCATGAGAGCAGAGAGGGCTGCCTAGAGCTACCTCTGGGATCATTCTCCACATCCAGGCTTCCCCTTCACATGACCCTTGGGGCTCCATGTTCCATCCCAGAGCCTTGACACAGCTAGGTGCCTCGTAGCCTCTGCCTGTGCTTAGCGGCTAGAGGAGTCCAAGGCCTGCATCATCTTGCTCTAAACTCCCAAAGCTACCTGCTGGGATACTTCTGGAACATAAGGACCTGTGTTGTGTACCCAGGCCAAACAAGACTCAAAGGCAGTGGAGCCATGCTAGTGAGAAGTCAGATGTTTGCAGTCCAGGGCTCAGGAAAAAACAGCCTCAGCACCACCCAGGTCTGCCATTGGAGTCCAGAGGAGGATAACAGTGTCTGCAGACTCTGGGCCAGGCTTCCTCAGCTCAGCCCTCTCCTGAGATCAGGCCCTCACCCCATGCGTGCACCCTCTGGGTCCACCCAATAGCAAGACCAAGGTACTCAGAGAGGCAGGGCAAGCTGACCACAGGACAGTAGCCTCAGGCCCTTCCTTGCCTTCTACTTCCTGGGTCCCTTGCCTGCTTCAGGCTGCTAGCAGCAAGTGGACAAAGTAAGTTGGTCAGGGCTGGACTCTGGTCCCTTTATTAAGAGTAAGGGCCCAGTGGGGTCCATCCAGAAAAAAAAAAAAAATAGATTTATCTCCCAAAGCCTGCCTGCAGGCTGGGGCACCCAGCATATTCTAGCTGGGGCCCATGGCTGCCTCCCAACCTTAACAGCACAGGTCTGGCTCCCTGGGAGTCAAGAGGGTGCTGGTTGCCCCGTATATGAACACCTTAAGGGGACAGGGAGGTGAGTCTCCCAGGTCCCAGGAGAGCCAGCCCCAATATCCACGATCGGCGTTGGGCCCTTGGGCTCAGTCATCCGTCAGGGTGATAACATCATACTCGATGCCCTGGTGCTGCAGCTGCTGGATGTGTTCAGGCACTGCCTCCTCGGTACCAAACAGGCCCTGGGCTTGGGCCATAGCAGCATCAGCGACTGCTGCCAGGGGAAGGGAAAGCAAGATGAGCCTGAGGCCCCAGGAGTTTAGGCCTGGCCCCAGCCACCTGCCATCAGGAGCCAGCCCCGTACCTGTGACAGCAGAGTGTGCCGCAGCCTCAAGCTGCGCCTGAGTGACAAGCTGCTGGCCTGGGGATACGGGCACGTACTGGATCTGGAAGGGAGAAGCTGGTGAGATCTAGCTCTGTGAGAGTATTGGTGCACCATCCCTGCTTAGTCCCCCCTTCCCTGGCATCCTACCTGGGACTCCTGCAGGAATGGGCCCCCCTGCTCATACTGAATGTGTGTGATCTGGCCCTCTTGGACCTGGAAAGGAAGCCAATTTGTGACTCCAGGAGGCCAGCAGCCCTCCAGACCCCAGCTCACCCCAGGTCTGGCCTACCTGGATATGATGGCCATCAGGAACCACAACATACTCCTGAGGCAGCAGATGCTGGACACCATCCTGAGAGATGATGTACTGTACCTAGAGAAGGGTGGAGCCAGGTAAGGCCAAGTGGAGGACCAGGGATACTACCAAGCACGGACCCTGGCAGGAGTAGTGTGGGAAGCACTTGTTCTCCCCAAGGTGGAACCCTAGTGGGTAGAAAGGGCGGGTCACCTGGTTATCAGAGGTGACCAGATGCTGTACTGTCTGACCGTCTGCTGTGGTGATCTCTTGGATGTAGGTGGCTTCCTCCTGCCAAGGCCAAAAGTGGCTGTAGCTTCAGCTTGGTATACCCCCATCTTACCTTTGTCCTGCCAGGGGGGTACTCCAACTTGGCTCTTACCTGATTGGTCACTGTCTGTTCCTGGGCCACGATGATGTGTTCCTGGCCCAGTGCCTGTTGCAGCCGTTCTGGGCCCAGGACTCCATGACTGGACTGGAGGGCAGCTAGGCAGAGAGCAGGGTGTTCACCCAGGGGCCTCAGGGAGGCTTGGAATGCCCCAGCCCAGAGTTATCCTCAGGCTGTGGCTCAAGCCTCTGGATCCCCTCTCACACCCTCCCTTCTGCCCCAGTGACAGCTCACTGTGCAGTGTGGCCAGTGTCTCCTCATCACTGTTCAGGATAATGGTCTGGGTGGGGGTCTGGGCTGGGGCCCGGGCTGCAGGGGTCCCTGACTTCCTCCCATCAGAACTGTGCAGCCTTTGGATGTGGAACTTGAGGTGCCCATTGCGGTTGAAGCTGAGGAAGGAGGAAAAAAGCCAGGCTCAGGGTTGTTCCACTGGGCATGCACCATGGCCCCATCTGGCAGTGCCTGGCCTCACCGCTGCCCACAGAGATGGCAGGAGAAAGGCTTCTCGTTGGTGTGGGTCAGCATGTGCCGCCTCAGGTCCTTCTTGTTCTTGGAGGCAAAGCTGCACTGGCTGCACTGGTGGGGCCGCAGGCTTGAGTGCTGTGCCATGTGGGCCTGTGGCGGGGGCAGAGGACAGGCATGGCTGGGTCAGGAAAGACAGCGAGCTCTCAAGTGCCTGGACAGTTGACCAGGGAGACCGGAGTCAAATCCCTGTGCACTAGACGAGCTGGGTCAAAAGCACAAACCTAGTCATCTCAGGCTCTGGCCTGAGGGTGGTAAGCCATTGGCTTATCTGAGAAGTCCCGGCCAGCAGTGGACTCTGCATATCCTTATAGGACTTAAGAGGTGCTGGGTGCAAGGACCTCTGACATCCCGGGCTCAGTCCAGCTTAGCTGGACTTCCCCTCAGGAAGATGTGGCCCTTGGCTCTAGTCCCTGAAGAGCTCATAGGGTGCAGGGCAGGGGTGGTCAGGAAACAAACTCAGCAAGCAGGGGAAGCCTCAGAGGGACAAGAAGCTGCTCCCTGAAATTTAATAGCTGCAGTCCCTACCCATGCCTCACACCGTCACCCCTGTGTTTCTGCTCCCACAGACCCCAGCCTCCATTCTCTCTTAGTGTTTTCCCCAGCACCCCAAGCCCAGCAATTGGCTGTGTGTCTGCTCTCTGCCCTGCACGCTTGCTTCACACTGGGAGCCATGTCTGCCGTAAGTCACTTTACAACCAGCTTCCCAAGAGATGGGACTGTGCTGAGTCACTCTGCCCCTAGAGGGGATGGAGGACCTGGCTGGGTTGCTCAGTAAAGGATTCTTACACACAGGCAAGGGCTAGAAGGCTCAGGCAGACGTGGCAGGGAGAGTGCTTACCCGGACCTCAGGCCACTGGCGGGCGCTGAAGGGGCAGTCTGGGCACTTGAAGGCAGCGGGCCCAGCATGGGCCCGCTTGTGACTCTCCATCTCAGCTCGGCCTGGGAAGGCCTCTGCACAGATCTTGCAGGAGAACTTCTTTGATGCTGCCGTGGCTGCTGATGGCGGGGAGGGCGGCACCACCAGGCCCAGGGCTTTGCTGGCTGCAGGAGGTGAGGAGGCAGAGCCCTGGGTATCCCCTGCCTGGTGGGTCTTGGCTGGAGACAGGGGCTCTGGGCCATCTCTGGGCAGCCCTCCACACTGTAACAGGGGCCACTTGGCTCCAGAGGTCAGAGCATCAGCACTTGGGAAGGAGATGGAGCCATCCGCAGTCAGCTGTGGAGAGAGCAGTAGTGTGAGGGGCTGAGGAGGGGCTGGGTGGGGGTGGAGGGACACACCCCAAACCTCACCTCGATGTGGTGTAGCTGGGTCCCATCAGCTGCCATTATGTAGTGGGTTCCCGTGTCTTTGAGGGTGTCGCTTACAACCACAGCCTGGGCTGCCTCTCCTGGGGGTTCCTCACTGAGGGCAGAGAAGGAAGAGCCTGAGGTGGGGTTCTAGGAGAGAATGGAGGGCCACAGGGACACCTTTCCAAGCCACAGGCATCAATTGTGGGTAATCCCCACCATAGGTAGGTGAGATGGGAGCTTTGGGGAAACCCGAGGCTCTGCCTTTGCAAGCTGAGTCTGCTGCCTTTTCCAGGAATGGCTTCCAGGTATCTAGTATTCTGTCCTGCTCACGCAGTGATATATTCCCTAATTCCTGTCCTGATGGGCAGGGCCAACAGAGAAAGGTGCTAGGAGTCCAGCCCAAGTCTGGTCAAGTGGGACAGAAGGCTGACTGCAGAGGGCAGAGGCTGAGAGGAGGCTTGCCCCATGCTGGACAGGGGCTCCTGATGCCAGCTCAGCACCTGCGCCCAGGGTTCACTTACATGGCTCAATGAACACACTCTTGCTCAAACTCGCTCATTGTAAGGAAGCCAAGTGCAGGTGCCAGGCTCTAATGCTGGCAAAGAAGCCTGAGCTTGTTCCGAATGCCAGCTGAAAAGACCAAGAAAACTGAAGACAAAGAACACCTGGTCTTGGGAACCAGTGGGACTTGGGTTCAAAGTCTTACCTCCTCCTAGTCTGATCTTAGGCCAATTACTAATCTCCTTGGCCTATTTATAAAAGGAAGGAAACAGCTCATGGGAGGGGGCTGGGTGAGATCATGAAAATCAAGTTCCCAGGACAGCTGATGGCCAAAGAATGGCAGCTCCTGACCTGTGACACTGTCCCTGTGCCCCAATCACTTTGTACAAGCTAGGCTAGGCTCAAGTGGGCAGGGCCCAAATGTGACTGTCTCAGCATGCTGCTTACTTATAAAGATGACAGGAGCCTGGCAGAGGACAAGTCTACCTGAAAGGTGTGCCAGGGGCTGATGTCCCCTCCTCTGTAGGGGGTGCTGTGATGACACTGTAGCCAGCCCCACCAAAGGGCCCAGGTGCCAAGGTGATCTGCTGTAGATCAGAGGGACCTAGCTGGCTCTCAGCTGCCATGCCACCCCCTGATTCTGCTACGTGCAGCGTCACCACCTGTGGAGTAGGGTCTTCAGGGGAGGGCTGCCCGCCAGGGGATGCGGATTCTGTATTCTCCGACTTCACCACAGCCACCTGCAACAGCACCAGTGAGCATGTCAGGCTAGAGCTTGCCAAGGAGCTGGAATGCAAGGTACAAGGCTCTTCTCTATCTTGGTGCCTTAGAGCTTACAGGCCACCACTCACTTGCAAAACTTAAGTGCTTTCCAAGATCCCTCTAGCTTTCCAAGTTGCATTGAGCAACTGGAAACAGGCTAAGAATACAGCAGTGATTATTTACTTTTTTTGGGGTGCTGTTCCTGAGACTTGAACTCTGGGCCTGGGTGCTATCCTTGAGTTTTTGTGCTCAAGGCAAGCGCTCTACCCCTTGAACCACAGCTCCACTTTGGGCATTTTAGTGGTGAATTGGAGATAATAGTCTCATGGAATTTTCTGCCCAGGCTGGCTTTAAACCATGATCCTCAGATCCTACCTCCTGAGAATAGCTAGGATCATAGGTGTGAGCCACAGGACTTGGCAAGAGCAGTGATTTTGCCTCCTTTCCTCTTTGGGGACATTTGGCAATGTGTGGAGACATTTTTGATTGGGGTTAGGGCTGGTACTGGCATGTAGTAGTACAGACCACCTCAGAATGCACAGGGCACTCACCACACAGAGACAGCTAACCTAAAATGTCAACAGTGCTACAACCAAGAGACTCTAGGGTAGAAGGACAAATGATAAACCATTATGATAAAAGTTTGAGTTCTAACATCTTACTACAAGGTTTGCTTTAAATGAATTAAAAGCTGAAATGTAACAGTTGTAAATATATTAATATAATATTTCATATAACAGTTTATAAAATATACTATTTATAATTATAATAGATTATACTATATATGATGTACTTCTAGTATACTGTAATTTATAAAATATAGTATAGTTCATAAAATATAGTGTATAAAATTTGTTATTTTGTAATATAGGAGTACACAGATTTTTCTGATCATGACAGAAAATAGCAAAACAAACCAGGAAATGAGGTTGGGAAACAAAGAAAGTATTTTTTAACAAAACATAAAAGGGAGACTTCCGGGCTGGGAAGGTGGCTCAGTGGTAGAGCACTTGCCTTGCAAGCCTGAGGCCCTGGGTTCGATTCCTCAGCACCACATAAGCAAAAAGAAAAAAGCCGGAAGTGGTGCTGTGGCTCAAGTGGTAGAGCGCTAGCCTTGAGCTGAAGAGCTGAGGGACAGTGCCCAGGCCCAGAGTTCAGGCCCCACGACTGGACTCCCCCCCCCCCCCCAAAAAAGGGGAGACTTCCTCCAAGTTAGTAGAAACAGAGAAAGAATAGAAATTCAACCTGTTACAGTCACACAATTATAAAGACCATTGACAAAACTTCAACCAGATTGCACTGCTTGAATTAATGACAACCTGCAAACAATGCAAATAAATAATCCTGAGAACATCTACATGCTACGATGATAGAGGTGTGACATGTAAGGGCTATGTAGGTGCAGGCCAGGTTACACATCACATTGTTGAGGAGAAAAGTATGTGGCTAAGGAGTATCAAGTGTGACCTCAGTTTTAAAGGAACAAAGGTATAGGTGCTAGTGAATGGAGAAAACCCTGAAAATTTCTCCTTACTGGGTATCTGAGGGAAGTGGAAGAATGTTAAGGACTTTCACCTGTATTGAACACTTCTTAGTGCCCATTTTGGTTTTTCAACAAGAATATGCTTTTGTAATCAGAAGCCAAAATAAGCTGGGCATGGTAGTGTATACCTGTAATCCTAGCACTTGTAAAGTAAAGGCAGGAGGACTGGAGGCTCCAAGCAGTACAGTGTACGTTACTGGTACGTGCACAAAGCCCAAGTTCCTAGATGTGATCACACACACACACACAGCAGCACCACCACCACCAAATCAAAACAGTGCATGTGATGAAGGGACCATTTTGAACTACTTCATTGGACTACTTTTAGAAGAAAAACAGACCCTATCTTCCTGCACACACACAAAAATAAATTCCAGATAGAGTAATTATTTAAGCATAGAAAGAGAAACTCTTTTAAAAGGTTTATAAATCAGCCTGGTACTGGTGGTTCATGCCTGTAATCATAGCTACTCAGGAGGCAGAGATTTGAGGATCGTGGTCCAAAGTGAGCCCCAGCAGGAAAGTTCTGTGAGACTCTCATCTCCAATTAACTACCAAAAATCTGGGAGCGGAGCTGTGGCTCAAAGTGATAGAGTGCTAGCCTTGAGCAAAAAAGCTCAGGAACAACGCCCAGGACCCAAATTCAAGCCCCACAAACAAGAACAACAACAAAATTTACAAATCAATGTGTATCTAACCTTGGGGATAAGGCTGAAGAAAGCCTTTCTAGGGAAAAATGGTACAAGCTGTTTACTTGCTGGATGCCCCCATTGCAGCAGAGAGGGTGGTAGGGTGGGTGGTGCCCTGATCTCCTGGGCCTCCTTGAGCGGCAGAGCCCATCTCCCTAGGTTGCCCACCAGGTTCAGGGAGTCTGTTCCCCACTAGCTGGAACTAGCTAGCAGGTAGGTGGCTCTGAGTCGTCATTCTCCTCCACCCCATCCTGAGTGCGTCCTCCGTGGGGCTGTGCATGCTGGGTGGGGAGGAGGCCCCAGGAGACTCACCTGTAGGGCTGTGCCCCCCAGTTCCCGCTGGGCACTCATGTTCAGCAGTAGATCTAAGGCTGTCCGTGTGGCCATTGCGGTGGACTCCTCAGCTCCTGGGTAGGGTAGGACCTGAGCTCAGAATGCCTGGACATGGTACCAGTGCCGTCCTCCCACTCCCCGTGGGGCCCTGGTCTCCCTGGAGCTCACCGTGCTGGTAGATGATGGTCGCACCACCCAGGGGGTCAGAACAGAGCAGAGGGGGGGTCTCAGGTGACTGGAAAGGTGCTGCCTCTTGTGGGACCTGGGGGTGGGGACAGGGCCGAGCCTGAGAAGGGTGGTCCAGACCCCGAGTACCTTCCCTAAGCACCTCTATTGCTCGGCATCCCCCATTGGCCACTTTACTTCATCTCACCTCCACTTTTCCAGCTCCCTCCCAGAGCTCAGTACCACAGAGGAACTGAGGGCTCACAGAGGAGAGGTGACTGTCCTCCGGAGGTAGGACTTGAACCCAAGACCACCATCTACAGTCTATGTTCTATCAGCATGCCACTGTGAGCCTCAGTGTTGGCCATGAATGCTAGCTGCTCACTGAATCTTTTTTTTTTTGTGTGTGTGTGTGTCTGGTCGTAGGGCCTGAACTCTGGGCCTGGGCACTGTCCCTCAGCTTTTCAGCTCAAGGCTAGTGCTCTACCACCTGAGCCACAGCGCCACTTCCAGCTTTTTTGCTTATGTGGTGCTGGGAATCAAACCCAGGGCCTCAGGCATGCAAGGCAAGCGCTCTACCACTGAGCCAACTTCCCAGCTCCTGAATCTTCTTTTTTGTTGTTGTTGTTGGTCAGGGGGCTTGACCTCTGGGCCTGGGTGCTGTCCCTCAGCTTTCAGCTCAAGCAAAGGCTCTACTACTTGAGCCATAGTGCCACATCCAGTTTTCTAGTGGTTTATTAGAGAAAAGAGCCTCACAGACTTTCTTGCCCAAGCTGACTTTGAACTGCAATCCTCAGATCTCACTCTCCTGTGTAGCTAGGATTATAGGCATGAGCCACTGGTGCCTGGCCCACTGAATTCTCTTCTTCTTTCTTGCTAATGGCACCGATTTCTTTCAGGACATGCAACAGACATAGCTACAAGCTACATTCCTCACCTTCCCTTACAGACAGGTAAAGTGTGGTCACGTCGCTAAGCAAGGGACTTTTGGTAAAGTTCAGCTACTGGTATTTCTGTTCATCATACTGGTACTAGACAGCTGCGCCAACTCTTAAGCTCAGGACTGCTGTTCCTATGCCACAGTGCAGATGTCTGCTGTCTGCTTAGCTGGGCCTACCTCAGGGGGTCCTGGGGAGCTGGGAGGTGGGCCAGGGGCTGCACTGTGCTGCTGCTTCAGCTCCTCGATCTGCTGCAGAGAGAAGAAGGGGCGGCGGCGGGAGGGGGGCTCCTCGGGGTGGCGCCGCCCCCACTCCTCAAAGCTACTGGCGTGTCGGCAGCGGATGTGCAGGCGCAGATTCTTCTTATGCCGCGTGCTGAAGTGGCAGTACTCGCAGGCGAAGGGCTTGGCTCCTGCAGACACATAGGGGCACACTCACACCCCCTGGCCCTGCAGCAACGCTCTCAGGGATGGTAGCATGGGACACTGTCCGCTGGAGGGCCAGGGTAGAAAAGACTAGGGCCACTCTGCGCTCTGAGCCATACCTAGGCTCAGAGTCACATGACTGTACCCTTCTGTTGTGTCACCAACCTCCAGATAGCCAGAACCTTGGCTGAGAGCTGCCACCATGGGGCCCCAGAGCCCCCTTCCATGGGCTGAGCAACACCACTGCTTCAGCTGCTGCATCTGGGGGAAGCCCTGGGAGCCCTGGTCTAACCCCAGTGCCCAGCACACGTGGGAATTAGGATCCAAGACTTACTTTCCCAACCCTCACCCGGTGGACCCTTCAGATCCCCTTCCAAAGGCAGGCGCAGGGAGAGGGAACCTGCCCCAGGACTCCCAGCACACTTGCTAGAGCTTCTGGCTGGGTTGCCAGAGGGAAGATGATGAAAACCGAGCCTCTAAGGGAGGCTTGGGACCCTGAGGACTGGACAGGGACACCGGGTTGTGCCCAGCCTGACCTGTGTGCTTGACAGCCACATGGGACAGCAGGAAGTCCTCACGGAAGGTGCGGTAGGGACAAAAGCTGCACTTGAAGGGCTTGTCGCTCACATGGGACAGCTGGTGGTTCAGCAGGGCCTTCTTGTCCTCACACACAAACTCACAGAACTCACACTTGAACCTGGAGGCAGTGTGCGGGAGGCTGGTTCAGTGATGAGAAGCACACTCACCCCCAGGGGCCCGGGGAGGAAGGGGACGTACCTGCGGTTAGCTACAGCTTGGATATGCGTGAGCAGGTGCATTTTGAAGGTGTAGCGCTTCTTGAAAGACTTTCCACACTGTGAAGGGTGCAGGGATTAGACGGGACGTCGCCCAGGGGACACCCTCACCCCAGCCCCAGCCTGGCATGCACCCCCACACCCCACACACGCCTTGTCACACATGTGGGGCTTCTCCGTGCTGTGTGTCTTCATATGCTGTGTCAGTCTCTTCTGCATGGGGTACACACGGCCACACACAGGGCAGGGGAAAGAGCTCAACTTTGGGGTCTGAGGAGACACAGAGGGTGTGACATGGAGAGGAGAAGAGGAAGGGGCCTTGCCTTCTGCCTCTATCCATCAACAGCCTCAGGCAGATCCCTTTTTAGCCCAGGGTCCCAGACTCACCGGATCTGGCCTCTTCTTCCTGGAAAGAAAGATTGAGAAATTAAACCATGCCTTCCCTAAGCCTATGAAAGATGCTCTCATGCCTACCACACCCATCTCAACCCTGCGCACCTTTGCCCTTCTCCTAGACCAACCAGTATTTCCCCCAGAGGGAGCCCATGGGGAAATGCTGAAGCTCTCTGTGGTCATCCCCGTTCTATACCTGGCCACCAGGTTTCTCTCCTCACAATCACACAACACATTTTTTACTAAAGGCTTCATGAAGACCCTCAGGAAAGAAAGCCATTGGAAAACAGGCCTTCAGCCTGGTAACCTTAACCTTACTGGGTCACAGAGCTTCTCTTCCTTTTGGTCAGTTGTTTTGAGGCTTGAACTCAGGGCCTAGTCACTATAACTGGGCAATTTTGCTGAAAGCTTAAGCACTGTACCACTTTGAAGCACAGCACTACTTCTGATTTTCTGGTGGTTAACTGGAGATAAGAATCTCAAGGACTTTCCTGCCCCAGCTGGCTTCAAACTGTGATCCTCAGATCTTGGCCTCTTGAGTAGCTTGGATTACAGGCGCGAGCCACTGGCGCCTGGCTTCTCCCATTTACTTAATTTTTCAAGAAAACCCATAAACATTTTGGGAAGCTGGCTTTCCACACACTTGGCTGGAGTCTGGATCCCAGGGGTCTTTGTATCCACCCTTGGTGCACACCTACAGTTCCATGAGCAGCCATCAGACCCCTGTGTCCTATCTGCTTTCATTGCTGTGCCCAGAAAGCACTGCATCTTCAAGTCCCTGAGGGAACTCCTACAAGCAACTTTTGCCCTCAGTTTTCAGTTGAGAAACTAAATCAATGACAGGGGACGACTGAATCCCCACATTCTTTGGCCAAATGGTAAGGGATGGATCGCCTCGTCTTCCTGGCCATGTCTCTTAACAAGCTGCTGGGACTGTGGTGATCCTGGGCCTCCATCTGCCCCCTGCCTGGCCTCCCTGCCCCTGTCCCCACCCAGCCCACTGACCGGTCCCGGCTATGCACAGCTGCATGTCGAATGACGTCCTTCCGGTAGACACTGGTGTAGCTGCACTCGTCACACTTGTAGGGCTTGCTGCCCACGTGGTTGAACATGTGCTCCTGAGAGAGAGGGAGGCTGGTGGGCTGGGGCTTGGCCCCCCGTCCGTGCCCATGCTCACAGCATGGGGCTCACAGCAGGCTCCAGGCCAAGGGCATGAGGACAGCTGGCACTGCTGCTAGGATCTAGGACTGCGATGGCTGGGAAGTCTCAGCAGAGTGCCAGGCCCAGTGCTGGCTCAATATGTGACAAAAACGGAAACTGAAGCTCAGGACAGGACCTTGCAATGGCAGTTCCTGGTGATGTTCCAGGTAGCACAGCTCCACAGCCCATGCTCCAATGAAATGTCCCCCTGTGAAGCCCACAACACCAAGCTGTGGGTCCCTGAGGCTGGGAGGGGGCAGCATAGGAAGAAAGTACAAGCTTTGGCACTTGCCCCAGTGTCTGAGGGACCCTCCTGCATTGCCAGGCCAAACCAAAGTTCCCTGGGTCAGGAAAATGGAGCCATCAGCCTACAATCTTGCTGGGCCACAGGACAGAGGATGAATTACTGGGTGAGACCAGCCATGGGGTTGCTGCAGGGCCCAGCACCTTCGGGGCCCTTTCTTGAGACACATGGCTGCCATCTGCTGGAAAGGTTCTATCACTGCGTCTCACAAAATCATGACTGCCAAACTGTAGCAAATAAATCTGTGTCCTGGGGTGAACTGTCCTTTTGAAAATAGGGTTCCAGCTGGGCGCCGGTGGCTCAGCCTGTAATCCTAGCAACTCAGGAGGCTCATGATCTGAGGCTCATGGTTTGAAGGCAGTTCAGGCAGAAAAGTCCCTATGAGTATCTCATCTCCAATTAACCACTCAAAAACCAGAAGTAACGCTGTGGTTCAAGTGGTAGAGCACTAGCCTTGAGCACAAAGCAGATCAGGAACTGTGCCCAGGGCCCTGAGTTCAAGCCTCAGGATTGGCACACACACACAAAAAAGGTAGAAAATAGGGTGCCATTGGTCTTTCCATGGCTGCCTTCTGAAGGATGCAGCCAACCCAGCATGTCTAGAAAAGCTACGTATCCTTACATGCTGGGGCCAGGTTGCTGCCTGATGCCTTCTGCCTTCCCCACCTTCCCACCTTGAGTGAGGACCAGCGTCGGGAGCGGTAGCTGCACTGCAGGCACTTGAAGAGCTGTGGGTCTCCCGCCTCGTGGGAGTTGACGTGGAAGCGCAGGTCCTCATGGGACAGGAAGCGGGAACCGCAGATCCGGCACAGATAGGGCCTCAGAAGAGGTTTGGGTGATTTGTAGTAGTACCTGGTGGAAGGGTGTGGGCGGGTCTTGCTGGGCTGTGAGTTCTGAGGCACCACCACCCTCCCTTTACCTCTGTTCTGCATACTTGCGATACTTCTTGCCTAGGAAGCGCCTGGAGGGTCGGCCCCGCCGGCGGGGTGGGACATCGGGCTCATCTGACTGGCTCACACCTGGCTCCACAAGGCTCTTGCCTGCCTTGTCTGGGGCTACCAGGTGTCCTGGGCCGGAAGAGCTGGGAGCTTCAGGATCTGGAGGGCTCTGTCCACTCTGGGAACTCACGAGAGGCTCACCCACACCTGCCACAGACATGCAGCTCATAATCATCCAGACAGAGCAGGCCAGATGTGGACAGAGGGCTGGACACCAGCCAACCTCTCTTTCTAGTCAGTTCAGAGGGGCCTGTCCATATGCCACCCTCTCCTGAGCTAATGCCTCCAGCCCAGCAGTTGACACAGGATGCTGTCCAGAGCAAGAGGAAGAGCTGGGGACCACCCTGTCCAGAGAACTGGGTTCTGGCTTCAGCTCACTTTCCAACTGGCTGTGCACCCTAAGGCAAAACCACTCCTTTCCTGAGTTCCGTTTGACCTTACAGGACATTTCAGGCCAGGGGAGGCAACAACAGCAGGACTTTAATTCTGGTGCTCTTTGGAGAGACTGGTCAGAAGATTTCAAGTCTTATCCACTTGAGTGTGTGGAAAATACTACTTTAAAAATTAAGGGGCTAAGCAGTCAGTGGCTCATGCCTGTAATCCTAGCTACTTAGGAGGCTGAGATCTGAGGACTACAGTTCAAAGCCAGGCTGGGCAGGAAAGTCCATGAGACTCTTATCTCCAATTAATTACCAGAAAACGGAAGTAGCACTGTGGCTCAAGTGCGAGGGGCTAGCTTTGAGCCAAAGAAGCTCACAGACAGTGCTCAGGTGGAGTCGAAGCCCAGAACAGGGGCTTCAATAAGATCTCCAAACTGCAAAGACACAAGACCACCAGGTACCTTTCTGTGTATGGTTTTTTTTGTTTTTTTGTTTTTTTTTTTGCCAGTCCTGGTGCCTGAACTCAGGGCCTGGACACTGCTCATGAGCTTCTTTTGCTCAAGGCTAGCACTCTACCCCTTAAGCTATACAGACTTCTGGCTTTTTCTGTGTATGTGATACTGAGGAATTGAACCCAGGGCTTCATGCATGCTAAGTAAGCACTCCACCACTATGCCACAATCCCAGCCCCTCTGTGTATGTTTAACCCTACAAGCCACCCTTAGAAGGCAGGTGCCCCCCTCCATTAGCATAAGGAACAGAGCCCAATGGACAAAGTGAGAAGCTCTTGGTTACGCAGTGCATATGGGTGGCACTCACACCCATGACAGGCTCCCCGTTCCAGCTGAATGCTGGAGCCAAGGCTCCTTGGACAGTCTCAGTTTAAGCCTTGTTTGTTCTTATTTTGCTGTTTTAAACCTTTCCTGCTTAGTTTTCCCCCTCCCCTGGTCCTGGGGCATGAACTCAGGGCCTAAACTGTCCCTGAGCTCTATCATTTGAGCCATAGCGCCACCTTGGCTTTTTGAGTTTATTGGAGAGAAGAGTCTCATGGGGACTTTTCTGCTCGGGCTGGCTTTGAACTGTGACCTTCAGACCTTAGCCTCCTGGGTAGCTAGGATTACAGGTGTGAGCCACCAGCGCCCAGCTTTCCTGCTTCTTCTGCTGTGACAAGCCGCCAGTAGATGTGCCTCCGTGAAGCCTTTAAGTCCCTGGCTGGTGCCAGGAGGGCTCTGCTGAGCACTTGTGGGCTGGCTGGTTTGAGACTGTCACTTCATACACTTATTCTCCAAGAGCCTTCCATAAGCAGCAGGGAGTGAGGCCACCCTGCCACCCGCACAGCCCTCCCCAGACCAAGTCTCACCACCCAGGAGGTCCGAGGTCTCCAGGCGAGGCAGCTTCCGGGGCCGGCCAGGTCTCCTCCGGGGTCTTGGGGTACTGGGGGTGGGTCGCTGAAGCCGTAGCTGCCGGCCTCGGGGCTCATCTTCAGCTGGATTGTAGTCACTGTCCTCTGTGGAGACAGGGAAAGGACAGTGCTGGACCAGCCTTTCCAGCCCTAACCCCAGCCCAGATCCTCTGCAAGACCACTTCCACATCCCGCCCAGTCCTCCTTCAAGCCCACCCAAGTGAGCACTCCTGCAAGTACTTACTTACTCTGCACCTTTCCTGACATTAGCCTGTCCAGTGACACCTGGCTGCGAGACACTTAAAATGTGCCTTGTGCCCCCAAGACATAGGTAGGTGCAAAATATGCACTGGATTTCAAAAATTAGTGTAAGAAATAAAAGTAAGCTGGGAGTAATGGCACACACCTGCAGTCCAGCACTTGGGAGGCTGAATAAAGAAGATCTCAAGTTCAAGGTAAGCCTGAGCTGTACTTGGGAGACGTGTCTCTGTCTCTCTCCCTCTTGCATGCATACACACACACACACGCACGCACACACACGCACGCACACACACACACACACATACACACATACACGCACACACACACACAGTGAAATAGCTAGTAATTTTCTAATTGTTTATTGAACTAATACTTCACATATTAGGTATATAACATAAACAGTTAATCTTTTTTTCTAGCAAAATAATGAAATTATTTTTTTCTTTTTTTTTCTTTTTGCTGGTTTGGACTTGATCTCAGGAACTGGGCTCCATCCCTGAGTCTCTCTGTGCCCAAGGCCAGCACTCTACCACTTGAGCCACAGCATCACTTCTGACATTTTCTGAGTCGTTTATTGGAGATAAGAGTCTCAGGGACTTTCCTGCCTGGGCTGGCTTTGAACCATGATCCTCAGATCTCCGCCTCTGAAGAAGCTAGTATTACAGGCAGGAGCCCTTGTTGTCTGGTGATTTATTTTTTTCTTTTTGGTGCTACTAGGGTTTGAACTAAGGGACCTGTGCTTGCTAAGTAGGTGCTACACACTTGAGAGAGGCCTTGCGCCCTTTACTGTTCATTTATTTTTTGGATAGTCTTTCAGTATTGCCTGGGGTTAGGCTCAGACTTCAGTCTTCTACCTACAAGTTCTGGGTAGCTTGGACCACAGGTGTTCATCACTTCACCTAGACTGTTGTGGATATAGGGTCTTGTTAACATTTTGCTGTGGCTAGCTGTAAAATCTCCATCTTCCAGATCTCTGTCCTGAGAAGATGGCATCACAGTCACAGACCGCCACCATACCTGGCTATTTCCCTGAGTCTTTCTTTCAGATAAATGAGGCCCCTTATTTATTTTCTTTGGTGCACAGCCTACACAACAGCACAGAAATCCCTGTCTCTTATAACAGAGGTTCAGGAATCCAGTCACTGTAGATGGGAGTGGGGACATGGGGCTTGGAGGCACAGGAGCTTACCCTCCAAGTCATCAATGGCCCCTGCATCTACGATGTCGTCATCCTCCTCCTCTTCTGGACCTTCCTCCTCTGGGGTCTTGGTGGCGGCGGTGTCCCCCTTCCGCACACGTCCCTTTTTACCAGCTGTGGACGCTGCTGCTGCCACCAGGGAGGGAGAGACAGGCTTGCCATGTGAGGCCCAGCACCCCAGCCCCACTGGGCCACCCACACCAGGCAGATGCTGTGTGCACACCTGGACGGAGGTGCCGCTCACGCATGTGCCGCAGCAGCGTGGCCTTGGTGCTGCTCCGGTACTGGCACATCTTGCACTTGAACTGCTGTACCACCACCACCTCCATCAGGGCCTCCAGGCTCTGTAGGTCCAGCTCCTCAGCGCCAGGGGCTGGGAGGGGCTGGGGTAGGGAGCTAGATCCAGCTGCTGCCTCCTCAGAAGGCTCTAGACTTGTGGATGTGGACGTGGGGCCATCTGCCAGGGCCTCGATGGCTGCCAGGCTGTGGGCCAGGGTGGAAGTGGACATTGCTGATGTCATGGGGGCACCTGGGAGTAGGAGAAGGTGGGGGAGATTATATAGAGGGCAGGGCTGGCTGTGACCTCCAGATGCCCCTCCTACACAGGCCTGGGGATCCCAGAACCAAGTCCCCTGCCAAGAGGGAACTCAACCGAGAGCAATGGGGAACCTGTCAAGCTTGCACGGGACCTTTGCTTGCTATAGGGCTCACTGGGCCTGCAGTAGGGTCTTACCATCATCTGGGCCCTGCAGGATGAGGTACCGTGTGGTCTCAGCCCCGCCATCTTCAGCACTGGTCACGGTGATACAGCCTGGTAGAGATAGGAGGTCATCCTGGGAGGGCCTCCAGCTGTCTCTGCACCCTAGACCCTACTGGGCAACTGGAGACCAGCTGCACTGATCCTCTGAGCCTCAGGTGTCCCCAACAGGGCTAGTGTGAGGACTGGTGCAGGTCACCTGCTGGCCCAGGCACCAGAATGGCAGTGCTACCACAGCAGTCCATCCTTCCTCTGCTCCAAACTTCAAGGTCAAGCCTAGGCCCTGCACTTCTCTTTCTCTATTTTTGTGCCAGTACTGGAGCTTGAACTCAGGGCCTGGGTGCTGTTCCTGAGCTCTTGTGCTCAAGACTAGTGCTCTACCACTTGAACCATAGCTCTTCCAGCTTTGCCCTGCTCACTCCTTTCTTCTTCTATTTTTTTGGGGGGGAGGGGTGGTCCGTGGGGCTTGAACTCTGGGCCTGGGCGCTGTCCCTCAGCTCTTCAGCTCAAGGCGAGTGTTCTACCACTTGAGCCACAGCGCCACTTCCAGTTTTCTGAGTGGTTTATTGGAGATAAGAGTCTCACGGAGTTTCCTGACTGGGCTGGCTTTGAATCGCAATCCTCATATCTCAACCTCCTGAGTAGCTAGGATTAGAGGTGTGAGCCATTGATGCCTGGCTTCCTTTCTTCCTTTCACTTTTTTCTTTCTCCCTTCTTTCCTTTCCTTTTGTGTATCAGTACTGGAGCTTGAACTCAGGGCCTGGGCATTGTCTCTTAGCTTTGCCACTCAAGATTAGCGCTCTACCACCTGAACACAGTTCTACTTCTAGCTTTTTGCTTGTTAATTGGAGAAAAGAATCTCACAGACATTTCTGCCCAGGCTGGCTTCAAATGGCAATCCTCAAATCTCAGCCTCCTGAGTAGCTAGAATTATAAGTCAGAGCCACTGGGCCCAGCTCTCTCAACCACTTTCTCAGGGTGTGCCTAAGGACTGTGTGAGGCACTCAGATCTCACGAATGGGAGCAGGCTCAGGGTGGCACTTCACAGCATGGGTCTGGGATCACCTCAGAACTCACTCTGGATGAGGTCAGGCCCAATGGTAGACTCAATGATCTTGTCAATGGCTGAGCCAAGGTCTGAGGAGGAAGCTGTGCAGTCCGCCACCAGCATGTTGGGGTCTGGGAGGGCGCTGGAGTGTACCAGGACTGTGGGGCCACCTGGTAGCTCTGCTACAGTCCCCTGAGACACCGAAGATGAATCTGGGAGGTAGCCATGAGGTAGGGGGTCCGTGCTGGAACTGCTCTCAGACACCTCCTCCTGGGGGGGGGGGCAGGGGGAGAAACATGGGGTTCAGGTGCCAGAAGTGGGCCCAGGGAAGGCAACCTGCCAGCTCCCTCCACCTGCTAGCTCTGGCTCCTGAGCCCTAGGATACAACAGGGGGGCAACACACATGCTCAACTGCACAGAGGGCCAGTGGCAGAAGCTCTCCATGCAAAGCGCACCATGAAGTCACAGGACACCCAGTGGTGTTTAGCGGCTCTTCATACCCCACACCACAGCCAGATGGAGTGAGCTTCATTGGGCTTTTGCGTAATTCATTCAATAGGCCTGAAGTTCTTCCCAGTCCCACCCATGACTCTACTCACCCTCATTTGGCGCTTCTAGGAAGCCAACCCTGACCCCAAGGCCAAGGCAGGACCTCTTCCTCTGCAGTCCCATGGGTCCCCATCACTGAACTGGCAGGCTGGGTTTGTCCTCTGGGACAGTTTTCCCATGTGGAACCAATTTCTTAGCCCTTTGCAACCTCAGGTCCCTATGCCAACTGCTCTCCACAGAGGTCTTATCCTCACTGGCCTCAGAGTCTAGCACATTCTGGACACCGGGCAGCCCCATTCTTATTTTACCCTGGACTTGAGCACTATCTCAGAGGTAACAAGGGCCAGACCTTGAGTGCTTCCTGTGTGCTGAGCACTGCTTGAATTCCTTTGCATCCTTAAACCTCATGGAAACTACTTGAGGCAGGTGTATCTGTTACTCCCACTCTACAGATGAACAATATGAGGGTTACACGTTGGTAGTCATGATCACAGACCTACCAAGATGCAGGGCCAGAAAGAGATGATTCATAAGTGTGTTTCCCACTTGACACATGGGGAAACTGAGGCTGAAAGAGGTGTCAAGAGTGAGAGAGAGACAGGGCCAAGACTCGAATCAAGACACCGCTTCCCAGAGTGGGAGGCCGCCGGATAGTGCTGTGGATTTGAATCCCGGGGCTGTTAGCACTGTGCTGTGCCTCAGTTTCCCTTTATGTACGGTGAGGGAGGGCCGCGGTAGTATGTGCCTTACAAGGTATGAAGCTAAAGAGAAGACCCATGGCAGGGGTGGGACAGAGTGTCTGGTTCGGAAGCGATAAATGCTAACTTCACCGCAAGCTAATCCTGCAGACGCCTGCTCGGGCGGCACGGTCCGTCCGCCTTCTTCACCCATGCCTTCCCGCCCGGCCATACCAGAGAGCGGCTGCCGCTGTCCGAGCTCTGCCCCACGCCAGAGTCGTCCGCCTCGGCCGGCCCCAGGGCCGTGGCGGAATCGCTGCTGTCGGCAGACACGGCTTCCGAGGTGCCCACCCCCAGGCCGCTCTCCGAGGGCTCCTCGGGCCGGCCAGGCCGAGGGGTCGCGTCGCTACTGCTCTCCACCTCGTTTTCCTCCATTGGCTCGGGAACCGGACTGCCAGGGGGAAGCGGGGACGGGGGCTTTCACTCTGCGAGGAGAGGGGAGGAGAGCTGCGACCAACCGGCCAACTCCCCGGCCGCCACGACCCGCCCGGCGCCGCCCGGGCGCCCATTTCGCAGATGCAAAGACTGAGTCTCCGACGGGGTGGGGTTTTGTGGTGTTTCGAGGAAAGAAGCTTCCGGAAGACCAGCCTGGCCTCCCGGGCGGGCGCCGTTCCGGGTGAGGTGGGTCAGTGGCGGGTAATCGTGGCCACACAGAATGGTTGGCCCTATGGCCCCCGGCGCGGTGGTTCAGTCCTCCGGCCCCCCGCGACCCCCGAGTGCTGGGTCGGTGGTACAGTCCACAGGCCACCACCCCCCCCCGGGGTCAGTGGTGAGCTTCGCTCTCCCGCCCCCCCCCTCCTCCGGCTGCTCGGCGGAGGGGGCTGAAGCGACAGTCTCGGGGCCTGGTGACTAGGGGCTGTCCCCGGCGCTGCCTGAGCTCCAGGCCCGACGCCATCTTGTGGCGGCGCCGCGTTTCCGCTCAGGCAAGTGCGAGAGCGACTAAAGGGCCTGGGACCCCGGGGCCCTGTTCGGACAGCCCCGCCGGCCTGGGACCTCGCCGCCGGGTAGTCCCTAGGCGGGACCCTACATCACAGCAGCGTGCGGGAGAGCATTCTAACCCTACCCGGCGCTTACCTGAGGCTTTTGTCGCCGCGTCTCTCCCCGACTCCGGCATCGACGAGGTCGCCATCCTCTTCCCTCCGCTGCGGAGGGACCCATCGGCTCACTGTGGGCCGGAACTACTTCCACCGTCGCCACAGGGAAAGACAGATTTCCAGTGTTCCGGAGGATCACCTGAAGGCCTGAAAGCCGTAGTCAGGCCCAGATGTGCTCTAAGATTTTATGTGATGCCCAGGATGGGCGGCAGGTTCCGCAGGGGCCTAGGGACTACTTTCCGTCGCGGCGGATGGCTACATAGGAAGTGGTTTGACGTCATGCAGGTCCCTTCCTCGCACCGCGGGTGGGGTCCCGCTCTCCTGGGCGTGGCTACGGGAGCCACGCCCTCTCCTGGAGTGGCTCTGGGGCGAGCCTGCGTCTCTGGGACCCTTAGACTTGGCAGGAAAGAAGTAAATGCTATCGATCGTTTGCCCTGGCATTTCACCGATTACTTAACTCTCGCCTTGAGCGTGATCTAATCCTTCCCAGTTAGACTTGACGTGCTACGACGGAGTAGAGCCTGTAATTCTTATTGTACAGTTAAGAGGTGGGAAAGGCTGGTCCAAGATGACTTGAAGAGGACTCCTAGGGGCAAATCCGGAAGGCTTGGGTCTGGGGATGGGGAAGGAGTTAATGCCTGCTCTTTAGTGAGCTTTGTTCGTGTACCCCTTACCTGCATAGGTCATACTCTCACAGCTGTCGTCTGCCCGCTGTAGATAGCATAGGCAAATATAGAGGTCAGGGACTTAGCTCGGTGGCAAGCTCGGTGTCCTGGGTTCAGTCCCCAGCACCACGGGGGAAAAAAATAGATGTACATATATTTAAAGTCCTTTAGAAAGCATAGACTCCCTTCTCCAGGTGCCCAAAATGTCACCTTCTGTTGAAGCCCTTTTTGCAGTGGAAGAGAACCTGAGAGGGAGTAATGCACCCTACTTTTGTCCCCAAGTGTTAAGTTGCTCAAGCTGTTTTCCTCACTTGGAGAACACGTGTGTGTGTGTGTGTGTGTGTGTGTGTGTGTGTGTGTGTGTGCCTGAGGGGGTGTGGGTGGTGGTGGTTGGAGGGGGGGATCTAAGGAAACTCCTGAGGGGGGGGGATGTTCTTTGTTTTTGTTTTGGAAACAAAGTCTTGCTGTATACCCATGCTTCCCCCAAGCTCATCATATAGCTCAGATTGGTCTCTAACTGGTCCTCCTGAATTAGAGGCATTGCTGGGATTATGAGCTTGTGAAAGAGGCTTTGAGTTGTTTGCCTACACCTGACTATAGAGGAGTTCCCAGGCCTCTATCTTGGATGAGGACTGAGCTGGGGGCTCTGCAGGGATTAGGCTCCTTCCTCTTCTCCTAGTCAACCAGCAACAGCAGCAAGTCTGCAGAGCAGCCCAGGAGAACTCCAATGTGCTGACAGCAGGTTGCTTCCCTCCAAGTGGACTTGATTCCTCAGCCCTACAGAGGCTCTTCCAAGATGGAAGCATATGGGTGTTTCTGACCAAGTCATCCTCCCCAAGAAGGCTGGGGTATCCAAGAGAAACCCAGGAGCACACATTCTCATCCCTAGACCTCACCTTGGCCCTTGCCACCATATTACAAGATTGCCAAGGGTTAGGATAAAGAAATAGCCTTATCCCAGAACAGAAGAGACTGAAGCCTAAGATGGCCCAAGGGCTCGAGGCTCCTTGGAAACATGTCAAAATCCTTTCGTTCCAAAGACAGGCACATCCTGCATGTTCTTCTGACTGAAGTCAGAGTTCTCCCCTCCAGAGCTTGCCAAGGGGAAGAATTCTGGTAGCAGTGAAGGAAGGGGCTCTGGGTCAGAAGGATGTTAAAGTGAACCACTAGGAAAAATGAAGAGACTAGGAGTCAAGCAGGAAGGAGGCAGGCGCTGCCTGTTGGCTGTGTTGTGCTTCCCTTTCAGAAAGGAGGACATGTTGATCTGTGTTTTTGTTGTTGTTGTTGCTGACACAAAATGCTTGAGAAAAATTGAAGGAAAAAGAGATTTAATTTGGCTCACAGTTTCCGAGGCTTCAGCTGATGGCTGGCTTGCTGGCTCTATTACTTTCAGGCAATGCAGAAACCTGGAGGAAGGCCGTGTGAAGGAAAGCCTGCATCCAGAGACCAGAAGTTCTCTTCCAGCCCCTCCCTCCTACTCCCTTCAAGAGGGCCTTACCTAAGAGCCTTTCAGTTATGAACTTATCCATGGATTAACTGATAGATACAGTTAGTGCCCTCAAGATCCATTAATGACTACTCAGGAGGCTGAGATATGAGAATGGTGGTTCATAGCCAGCCCGGATAGGAAAGTCTATGAGGCCCTTATCTCAGTTAACCACCAGAAAACCGGAAGTGGCACTGTGGCTCAAGTGGTAAGAGTGCTCACCTTGAGCTGAAGAGCTGAGGGACAGCACCCAGGCCCAGAGTTCAAGTCCCACCACCCACCAAAAAAGAAAAAAAATCCAATAATACTTGGTGCTGGTGGCTCATGCCTGTAATCCTAGCTGCTCAGCAGTTCAAAGCCAGCCTGAGCAGGAAAGTCCACCAGATTATCTCCAGGTAATCACCAGAAAGCCGGAAGTAGTGCTGTGACTCAAAGTGCTAGAGTGCTAGCCCTGAGCAAAAAGAGCTCAGGGACAGTGCCCTGGCCCTGAATTCAAGCCCCTTGAATCACTCACACACACACACACACACACACACACGAAGAACCAATAACTTTTCAGTAGTGCCATTAGCCACTGAATTCAAGCCCCTTGAATCACACACACACACACACACACACACACACACACACACACACACACACGAAGAACCAATAACTTTTCAGTAGTGCCATTAGCAACAAACCTTCAGCCAGCACAGCAACCATTTGGGAAGAACACTTCCTATCCAACCATCACAAAAGATTATGGTCTTTCCTGTAGAGAGGAGAAGAAAGCTGAAGCTAAGAAAGGTGATGTCTGGCTCAAGGTCACACAGCCAAGAGAGGGGCTGGCCTGTAGACCTAGGTGTATCTCCCCCCCTCCCCCCACGTTGTGGGGCCTGAACTCTGGGTCTGGGTGCTGTCTTTCAGCTCTTCAGCTCAAAGCTAGCACTCTACCACTTGAGCCACAGCACCACTTCTGGCTTTTTCTGCTTATGTGGTGCTAAGGAATCGAACCCAGGGCTTCATACATGCAAGGCAAGCAGTCTACCACTGAGCCGCCTTCCCAGCCCCAACCGAGGTGTATCTTATTCCAAAGCCATGGGGGATTAAGTAGATTTAGTAATCCTAACACTCAAAGCGCTTTATTTATTTGTTTTTTTTAATATATGCTGGTACTGGCACTTAAATTCAGTGCCTTGGGCTCTTGCTTGACATTTTTGCTTAATGCTGGCATTCTACCACTTGAGCCATACCTCCACTTCTGGCTTTTTAGCTAGCTAATTGGAGAGAAGAGTCTCATAGATTTTTCTGACTGGGTTGGCTTCAAACCTTAGTCTTCAGATCTCAGCCTCCTGAGTAGCTAGGGTTATAGGTGGAAGCCACTGGCAGCTAGCAGGCTAGTCTTGAATTTTGAATTTTCTGTATAGCTGAGGAAGAGATCAACGTGTTCATTCCAGTGTTGAATTACAGGTGTGAACTCCTATACCCTGCCTCTAAGCACTTCATCTATATTAATTTTTAGCCCAACCACCTTATTAGGTAGCTGATACTATTTTTTTCTTTTTTTCTTTTTTTTTTTGTCGGTCGTGGGGCTTGAACTCTGGGCCTGGGCGCTGTCCCTCAGCTCTTCAGCTCAAGGCGAGTGCTCTACCATTTGAGCTACAGTGCCACTTCCGGTTTTCTGGTGGTTATTGGAGATAGGAGTCTCACAGTCTTTCCTGCCCGGGCTGGCTTTGAACTGTGATCCTCAGATCTCAGCCTCCTGAGTAGCTAGGATTACAGGCGTGAGCCACCAGCGCCCGGCTACTATTTTTTTTCTTGAAATATGAAGAAACGGAGGCACAGAATGGTAAAGAATACACCCGAGTAAGGAGGAATGGAGCCACAACTAAAGAACAAGTAGTCTGCAGACTCCATGCTTTTCAAATTGCTCTACCATTTCTCATGCACAAATAGTAATGCCGTGTTAGGGAATAATTTGCTTTTTTCCTTATGTATTTTCACATTTTACAGATGATGAAACTGAAGTCCAGAGAGAAGGAGCAACATATTCAGTCACACAGCAGTTTCCTGGTCTAATAGAAAAGCTGTGAGTCCAGGGCATACTCCTCCTGCAGCAGTTAGTAATCCTAAGATTATTTATAGTACGTGTGCTTGTTTATTATATGTTGTACAGTGAATGTTTATTAGGCACTTATACCAGGTGCTGCCAGGTGCTTTAAGCTGTAATGATAACAACTACGGATATTAGATCCTCTTAGTATTTTCATGTTACTGATGAGGAAACAGTGGCTCAGGAGTGACTTGTGTAAGGTCATGCACTTACTGGTCAGCTCTGCTGGGATTCAAACCATAGCTTCCTGGCTCCTTTGGTCACAATGACTACCCAGGGACACCACACTGCTGAGAGCAGGCAGGCAGCAGGTGGTGCTCTGGGGCTCATGGCTACCTTCTCCATCTACCTCTATCTATGGGGTTTAGTGAAACCTGTTTTTAAAGATCTATTTATAGCTTAGACTACACCATCACTTGGTATAATGAGCCCCTTAACTTGATTCCCTGTGGTGTAAATTAAGGCTTCCTTTTATTTGTCCTAAATCTTCCAGGATTGAAGGGAGAGTGGGTGGGGAGTGGAAGAAGGCCCTAGGACCAGAATGCTTGGATGAAGAAAATAGGCTGAAGTGCAAATGGTGTTTCCTGTTTGTAGAGGATTTGAACTTCTGGCACAGGTGGCAGGTCACAGGTCTGCAAACATCTCACACGAGGAGTGGGCAGGGCCTGAGTTCTCACTCCCTTTTACTTTCTCTCTTCCCTAGGGTATCTCCAATATTTAGCCCAGTTTTGCAGACCAACAAAGATAATAGGTATCTGTGTGTGAATGAATAGATGAGCTTTCATTTTATCTTCATACGTATGTGTGTATGTATGTATGTTTGCTTGCATGCATGCATGCATAATGTATGCATGAATTATAAGACCAGTGCCAGCTGGCCCCTGAACTAATGATCTTCCTACCTTCTAGCTGCTAAGATTAGAGGCAGGAACCCACCATATATGTTGGCCCCCTCCTGGTATGGACAGGGAAATAGATTATCAGTGGTCTAGTCAAGATGACAGTCCCCATGCCAGGTGGTTTAAAAGCAGGAAGTTAATATGAGGAATTAGCCACAAAGTTATTTGATGGCAAAAATAGCAAGTAGGGGAGGAGCTGGCAACCTGAGATTTCAAGCACAGCCTCCCCTAGGTGGACCTTCAGGCACTGCCTAACAGGAGCCAAATCTAGGGAATCATAGCAGCTGCAAAAGTACTCCTACCTACTCCTCCCTGAGAACAGGGAGAAATACCCTGGTTTCTGTGAGCTTCTTGCCTTCCAGTTTCTCACCAGGGCTCCCATTGGCCAAACCAAGGCCAAAGCAGGTGGCGAGAAAGCCCAGGCAGTGTGGTATGCCCAGGTCAGCCCCTGCCCTGTGGAGCGGAGCTCCTCTAGGGTGCTCCACATGCCTGTCACAGCATGTGCCACAGGATGACCTGGCCGGTTCCCAGCCTCTCGGTGGACTGAGCTTCCCAAAGCCAGACTTGGGTCAGATTTGTTTTCCCGATTGGCAGAAACTGGTTGTTGAGCGAGTCAACCCTTGGTACAATGACATGGAACAAGAACCTCTAGAGTGTGATCAAACCGAGGGTCCCCAAATCCCAGCATCTACAGATCCATGCTGTTTGGCCTTGGATGGGTGTTATTCTCTTGGATCCTCATCTGTGCAGTGGGACTAGCACTCAAGGAACACTCCAAGTGCAGTGGAGAATATGTGGCAGTTACTGAGCTATAGGCCCGCACCATGCAAAGGCATTTAACTCTACACGCCCCTGTCCCTCACCTGAAAATGAAGGATGATATTAATGTTTCACATGATCTCCATGGAGGTTCAGTGACCCTGTATGGAAAGGAGTGTTCAGTACTGTCAAGTATGGTGCCTGGCCCAGTGGCCAAACTCTGACTGGGAGGCTCAGAGCCATCTCACTAGGCATAGTCACTGGCCCATAGTGGGTGCTCAGTTCATCTCTGTTGGGCCACTGCACAATGGCAGAGTGATGCTTTTCCTCTGTGTGTGTGTGTGTGTGTGTGTGTGTGTGTGTGTGTGTGTGTGTGTGTGTGTGTGTGTGGTGTGTGTATGTGTGTATCAGTACTAGGGCTTGAACTCAGGGCCTCACACTCTTGGCTTTTTCACTTGAGGCTGACAGTACACTACCACTTGAGTCACATCTCCACTTCTGGCTCTTTGCTGGTTAATTGAAGATAAGAGTGTCTTGGAGCTGAGTGCCCGTGGCTCATGCCTGTAATCCTAGCTACTCAGGAGGCTGAGATCTGAGGATCATGGTTCAAAGCCAACCCAGGCAAGAAAAGTTCTTGGGACTCTTATCTCCAATAAACCACCAGCAAACCAGAAGTGGAGCTGTGGCTCAAGAGGGTAGAGTGTTATCCTTGAGATGAAGAGCTGAGGGACAGCGCCCAGGCCCAGAGTTCAAGCCCCATGACTGACCAAAAAAAAAAAAAAAAGTGTCTTGGATTTGTCTGCTAGGCAGGCCCCCAACCTCAATCTTCAGATCTCAGCCTCCTGAGTAGCTAGGATTACAGGCGTGAGCCACCAGTGTCTGGCTTGAGTGATGCTAATCCTGCCCAGAAACCCAGAGCTTTGCAACATACTCCTCTAACTGGCTGTGCAGAGGATGCACGTCCTAAAAGTCCAGCTGATGGACAAAGGACTCTGACTGGACTCTGACTGTCCAGCTCCAAGCCCCTGTTCTTCCCACTGTTCCAGCTGCTCCCAGAGGGCAGGGGATAGAAACTGAGCTCCAAGAACCAATACGGATGCCAGGCTCTGGCTGACTGACAGCTTGAGACCTGGACTTTGACAGCTGTGCTGAGGCTGGCCGGAAGCAAATAGTGCTAAACTTAGAGCCTGAGAAGAGGAGGAGAGGAGTCTTGATCATAAAGACAAGAGAAGGCTGGGAGCTGCAGCAGAGTGCCAAGGAGGTGCTAAAATGAGTGCCCCCTGTGTGAGGCTCCCTAACCACCTGCTCTGTGACCTTGAGCGAGTCAGCACCTCAGTTCAGTGTCCTCGCTTGTCACACTGGGTCGCCAGGGCTGCGTTTGTCATGGTATTCCATGAGACAGTGCAGGGAGACAGAACTGGGTCAAGTCCAAGACAGCGCTCCAGTGCTAATTAGCTGTCTGTCCTGAGGCAAGTCACTTCACCTCTCTGAGTCTTAATCTCCGCATCCACCAAGGAGGGACAGGACCTGCCATACTAGACCACTGTGAGCATGGAAAGCCAGGCTCTCAGAGTACATTTTCCTTAATTTAGATTGTGCACCATCACCTTGATTCACCTGATCTCCTTGCCTCACTTTCCTCTCCTGCAAAATAGGGTGAACAGAAGTCCACTCCCAGCCAAGTGCTGGTGGCTTACACCTGTAATCCTGGCTACTCAGGATGCTGAGATCTGAGGATCATGGTTTGAAGCCAGCCCAGCTAGAAAAGTCCCCAAAAGACTCTTCTCTCCAAATTAGCCACTCAAACACTGGAAGTGGCACTGTGGCTCAAGTGATAGAGCACTAGCCTTGAGCACAAAGAGGTTCAGGGACAGTGCCCAGACCCTGAATTCAAGCCCTACAACTGACAAAAAAGAAAAAAGAAAAAAAAGTCCACTCCCATGGGGGAGTTGTGATGTTAAATGGTATAATCGCTCTGTGGAGGTCTCTGCCAGGGCAGCTAATGGTGACCAGTGCTACCTGCACGCTGGGCACCACTTTAAACACATCACGCTGGGAAGCAGCTCTCACAGGCAGGCAACCGTACTGTCCCCATTTTGATCCTGCGGAACTGAGTAACTCAGAGGCCCTCTGTTTTGCCAGAAGTCTCCGGGTGATAAGTGGAGAGACTGAATCCAGTCTGAGTCCAGCAGACACTTAACGCCCACTTTCTCCCTAATAGAGGCTGTGTAAATGGAAGCCATCAGATCTGTTGTGTAGGAACATCTCTGCAGATGCAGGAGTGGACTAGATCTTAAATGAGTCCCAGGGGTGGGGCGGAGGACAATGCAGTTCTGCTCAGTTCTGTTAGCTTCCAGCAGGGGGCGCCAGTCCCCCTCCCACCTCCTGCCTGGGGCCTGTGCCTGGCCCAACTCCCATCCCTGTGGAGGGAGGGCTCCCCCACCCCCCAGGTTGGCTGTGCAAAGCCAGAACTTTTCTCCCCAGAGGTGTAGGGCCCTTTCTGCCCCCTTCCAGGTCCTCCCTGTCATCAGGAGCTCGTAGGAATCAGAAACGTGAAATACAGTATGGGAGGGAAAAGTCAAATGAGCTGGAGCTAATGGCATCTCTGTACAATATAATAACAACAACAAAAATTAGCTTTGAGTTAAATATTTACTGAAATAAAATATTTGGATATCAATTTTCAGTGTTTTTATTTTCATTTTGACAATGTCTGGAAGCTCTAGTATCCATCGACATTATGTGTTTTTAGCTCTTAATAGGATTTCAAATCTTTTTATCATTGCACGAATATAAAATAGTTACTGAAAAACAATGTAGTGTTAAAAAAAATGTAATGTTGAGGGCTGGGGACGTGGCTCAAGTGGTGCAGTGCTTGCCTAGCAAAAAAGCGAGTTGCCAGATGCAGTCTAAGTGGGGGTGGGGGTCTGCCCGAGTGTGCACACCGCAGCCCAGTGCAGCTGCTGCTCCACTCGGCACAAGCACTAACCCCCTTGCTCGCTCACAAGGATGGACCCTGGAGAAAGTCTGCATGGGTTTCTGGGCTGGGAGTTAGGGGACCCAGAGTACCCTGTGTGTGGTGCCTAGGAACCCCACAGACTCCAGCTGTGGACATTCTTAACCCCCTCCCCCACCTTTCCTGTCTTCTTGCTCCATAGAGAGGCCCAGACAGAGGAAGACTCCGTTAAAGTTCAGAGTGTTGCCAGGCACCAGTGGCTCACGCCTGTAATCCTAGTTACTAAGGAGGCTGAGGGAGAGATACAGCTTTATTTCTCCAAGCGGCTGGCCAGTTGAATCAACATGCTATTGAATAATCTGTCCTCCCCCGACAGACTCCAAACACCACCTTTGGCATAATTGAATTCCCAGGTGTGTTCAGGTCTATTTCTGGAGTCCCTGTCCTGTCCTGTCCTGTCCCGGTGAGCTCTCTGTCTGGGATTCGGGACTTTTTAGAGCTCCCCAGCTGACTCTGATGTAGTCGGTCTGCAGATGGTGCTCAGCTATGACGAGATATTTTTGTAGATTCTTAGCACTGAAGGAAAAAAGAAAAGAGTACCACAAAGTTACATTTCACCACCAGGTGCATCTTCTCCTTCAGAGATTACTGGCTACACTTTTTGTTTAAGACTTCCAGGTAAATTAGAGTTAACAGTGGATGGTCATTCTCGCTTATTTTTAGAATAACCCACCGAGAACATGTGCCAGTAGAAGTGCCCAGCTCGATGAACTGTCACTAATTCAACACCTGCACTCATTTCCTCCAGCTGCTGCAAATGAGGTGACTTAAAACAACAGAAACCTCTTTTCTCGTGGTGCGGAGGTCATAGTTCAGGGGCATCCTGGTGTCGCAGGGCCTGTCCCTCTGCGAGCTGAGCTCCTTTGCAGGCTGTGGCTCCACTGTTTCCTTGGCTTGGTGGAGGCGTCTCCATGGCCAGCGGCACCTGGCCTTTCCTTCCTCTGTCTCAGACTTCCCTCTTTCCCCCTGCCCTTTATTATTACTTTTTATTTAAATAAGGACCATCAGTCATTGGATTTAGAGTTCATCCTAAATCTCATCTTATTCTTCAGGATTTGTAAATATCTTTTTTCCATATAAGGTCATGTTGATACATCCCATATGGATGTTTTATTAAGCATGGGGGTGGGGGTTGGTAGGGAATGGGGGTGGGTGGGTAGGATGGGGTGGGAGTGAGGGGGTGGGGCAGAGAGGATAGGGAGGAGTAGAAGGTGGGGTACAACTGGTTTAGGGCACAATTCAATGGACCACATCCTCTAGTATCCCAGCCCACAGACAGAAGGTGTTGTATGGCCCCAGAGGACTCCCTCATGCTGTGTCCAGATGTGGAGTCGCCCCTACCTGACTTCTCATTTTCATTCAACTGAATCTGGAAGAAGTCTCTGACCTTCCGAGAAGCAGCAGGGACCAGCAGGATGAGCACACGCCAGGGGTGCTGCTTCTCTATGTGTTTGTTGTGTGTGTGTGTGTGTGTGTGTGTGTGTGTGTACATTAAAATTCTTTTTAATTTTATTTTTTGTGCCAGTCCTGAGCTTCAGACTCACTGTCTCTGAGCTTTTGTGCACAAGGCTAGACCATGTTGAGTCGCAGTCCACTTCTGGCTTCTTTTTTGTGTTGTTGTTGTTGGTTAATTGGAGATAAGAGTCTCATGGACTTTCTTGCCAGGTCTGGCTTTGAACTGTGATCCTGAGAACTCAGCCTCCTGAGTAGCTAGGATGACAGGCAGGCCTGAGCCACCAGCGCCTGGTTTTTATTTAATTTTTTTTCATATAATACTTCTTCTGAGCAGAAGGGTTTGGCTGTAGGCATCTTCTCTTTTCAGTTCTTAAGCCTCCATCCTTACACCTCTGAAGACCTAGGACATTCTCCCCGGATGCTGGAGCCCACAAGGAAGCTATATTGGCTTTTCTCCTCTGGCTGCACCAATGCCCCCTACCGGATTCCCTGGACTCAGGGCCAGGGAAAGGGTGAGGCTCAGTTGTACACTGTTTGCCTAGCATAAGTAAAGCCCAGAGTTCCATCTTTCTCCCCCCCCCCCCCCCGTCTCTTTTTCTTCCCCCCTTTTTTTTGCCAGTCTTGGGGCTTGAACTCAGGGTCTGGGCACTGTCTCTGAGCTTCTTTTGCTCAAAGCTAGCATTCTGTCACTTGAGCCACAGCACCACTTCTGGCCTTTTCTGTTTATGTGGTATTGAGGAATTGAACCCAGGGCTTCATGCACACTAGGCAAGCATTCTACCAGTAAGATACATTCCCAGCCCCACAGTTCCATCTTTCTGTAACCCCCCTCCTTTTTTTTTTTTTTTTGGCAGTGCTAGGGTTTGAACTCAGAACCTCATGTTTCTTAATACTTTAGCCATACCTCCCCTTCTGGCTTTATGTGTGCTGTGTGTGTGTGTGTGTGTGTGTGTGTGTGTGTGTGTGTGTGTGTGTGTGTGTGTGTGTGTGTGTGTGTGTGTGTGTGTGTGTGTGTGTGTGTGTGTGTGTGTGATGGGACTTGAATTCTGGACCTGGGTGCTGTCCCTGACCTCTTCAGCTCAAGGCTAGCTCTCTACCACTTGAGCCACAGCACTACTTCTGATTTTTTAGTGGTTTATTGGAGGTAAGAGTCTCACAGACTTTCCTGCCCAGACTGGCTTTGAACCACAATCCTCAGATCTCAGGCTCCTGAGTAGCTAGGATTACAGGTGTGAGTCACTGGCACTCAGTAACTTGTGTATTTTTTTGCCAAGGCTACCTGTGAATGATGATCCTCCAGATCTCAGCCTCCTGAATAGCCGGGATTACAGAGTGAGCCACTAGTGCTTGGGCTCGACTTTCTTTGGTTATTTTTACTTCTTAAACATTCCTGGCACCCAGGCATTTCCTGAGATTACATGCATGTAATCCCAGCACTCTAAAAGCTGAGACAAAAGGATTGAAAGAGTTTAATCCAGTTTAGTGAGAACTTGTCTCAAAAATGAAGAACCTAAAAAATGCTGTCCCCCCAGATGAACAAATAGTCTCATATTTGGCTGAAGGTAGGGATTCCTAAACTCTCCACAGTGTCCTGGCCCTGGGAATCCAGCTCTGGGAGCTGCTGCCCTGCTCCGATTCTTTCAGCTGCCACGTACTGTTCATGCACAGTTCAAGGCCCCCCTCATGCCCGGCTACCACTTCTGTATGGTCAAGCCAAGGGCAGAGAGGGTACTTGTGACTCTCCGTCAGGCCTGCAGGCTGCTGTGAGCTCAGCCCTCTTGGAGGTGTGCCTTTGGAGGTGGCAGTCTGTGGGAGGGAGAGAGCCTGAACCCTGGGGCAAGGCATGAGGACCTGGCACTCTTGCCCCAGGGTGTGTGCCCTGCCCTGTCCTGCCCCACCATGGGTGACTCAAGGTGAACAGGACTGGCATTCACCCTGTCTAAGTCTCGTCTGCCAATGTCTGGGGCGTTGCCAATTGCCTTCCATTTGTCCTTCAGTGCTATGGCACTGACAGGTGGAGCCCAGATTGGAGATTGTTAAATTAACAAACCTCTGCTCCCCGGTGTTCTCTCTCCCTCTCCCTCCCTCTCCCTCTTCCGCTCTCTTTTTCCTTTGTACTGGTTCTGGGGTTTGAACTCAGGGCCTAGGAGCTGTCCCTTCACTTTTTCAATCAAGACTGGCACGCGACTACTTGAGCTATAGCTTTACATTGAGCTTTTTGCTGGTTAATTGGCGATGATGCGTCTCATGGATTTTTCTGCCCAGTGTTGTTCCTCCCATCTCAGCCTCCTGAGTAGTTAGGATTACAGGCATGGGCCACGAAGCCCTGCTCTGCTCTTTCTTTTCCACAGAGCAAACTCCTGGCCACCCCACTCAGGTATTGCTGGTGTGGAAACCTTCCCTAACCTCCGCTATCTCCCTCTATGAAGTTGATCACATCCTCTTCCACTATGTACTCTGGAGCCAGACTTCTTGGGTTCCAATCCCTACTGTGCCACTTTCTAGCTGTGTGACTGTGGACAAGTGACTTGAACTTCACTGTGTCTCTAATGCACATCTCGCTGGCTACTTATGAGGCTCCAATGAGATATTAGAGATCACTTCTTAGGATGGTGCCTGGCTCATAGTATGAGCTCAAAAACAGCTGCGTGCAATTACTATTATGTTTCTATATTTAAGAAAATACCTGGGATTACAGTGCACTCAGCAGATAAGGTTCCTGCCTTGGTGATGTTCTTAGCCTAGGGGGAGTGAGATAGACAAACAGGAAATTCAGTGTGAATGATGAAAAAAATCTCCACAATAAAGGAAGTGGTGGGTTGAGAGGAGTCATGGGAGTATGGAAGAGGCCCCCTTCCCAGGTGGGGGTAGTCAGCAGGATTTTCCTGGAAGAAATGATGCCTCAGCTGAAATTGAAAAGATGAATAAATAAGATTTAGCTGGGCAAAGGGAGGGGGCGGCCTAGAGGAGAGGCGTGGGAAGGGCAGCCAGTGGCCTGGTGTGTTCCCAGGGGACGGGAGGGAGTGTGGAGTGGGGTCTGCATCCCTTCCTGGTGGTAAGCTCTCTGCAAGACCAGCACCCCACCCCCCTTCTAACCAGTAGCACCCAGCCTGGCCTTCAGCAGGAGCCCCATGAGGGGCCACCCTATGAGATGAAGGGGGAGAGCCTGCCCTCAGGGAGCTAGCGCAGGCCATCTTTGCCTTAGCTGATCTTGGTGAGCTAGAGCTCTTCGAGCTGGGGGAAGTCAAGTTCATTGTTACTAGCTAGCATCGCTGATTCCTGAGAATCACTAGCTCCTGTAGGGCCCTGCCAGGTGAGGCCTGCTCCTTGGTGTTTCTCACTGGCATCTGCAAGTAGGGCTTTGCTTTTTAACATATTTATTCATTCATTTAGTGGTGCTAGGGATGGAACCTGGAGCCACACTGCAGGCCCCTACAAATGATCACACTTGCATGTGGCCCTGAGTTCTAGGCCCAGCACTACCAAGAAAAGAAAGCAAACCCCAGGTTTGACCTCGGTCTTAAACCTCCCTCCCTTAGCTGGGCGCCCGTGGCTCACGCCTGTAATCCTAGCTACTCAGGAGGCTGAGATCTGAGGATCCCGGTTCAAAGCCAGCCTGAACAGGAAAGTTCGTGAGATTCTTATCTCCAATAAACCACTAGAAAACGGGAAGTGGCGCTGTGGCTCAAGTGGTAGAGCGCTTGCCTTGAGCTGAAGCGCGCAGGGACAGCACCCAGGCCCAGAGTTCAAGCCCCACAATGGACAAAAAACAAACAAACAAAAAACCTCCCTCCCTCCCCCTGCCCTTGATTTCATATTTAAATAAGGTCCATTTGTCATTGGACTTAGAGTCTATCATAAATCTTGAGCTAGCATTGCAGACTTTAATTCAGCAGGGCCCGGGGGTGGGGGGTGGGGGTGGGCTGGCCTAGGGTTCTGCATTTCCAACAAATTCCCAGGAGTCGCTGAGGGCACTGGTCCATGAGTAGACACTGGGGGCAACATTGCCTCTCCCAGGCCCTGCTGGCAATGACGATGGTGGGTTGGAGCCAGGTCCTGAAGGGCCTTGGCTGGCAGGACAGTGTTCTGAAAGCGCTGTGGAGCTAGGGAAGCTCTCAGAGCATGGCCAGGGATGGCTGACCAAGGAGTGCAGGTGCGGTGTGCTCAAGAGGCCGAGCTAGTGCAGTGACAGAAAGAGGGGCAGGATTGAAGCTCAGGCAGAGGAAGGGGGGGGTCATGCTTACACCTGTGTGCCCTCTGTGCCAGTAACCACCCCCAGCCCCTCTAAATGGAACTGCATTGGAAGAGGCAGTCAAAAGCTAGGCACCAGTGGTTCATGCCTGTCCTCCTGTCAGAAGGCTGAGATCTGAGGATCACAGTTCAAAGCCAGCACAGACAGGGGAGTCTGTGAGACTTATTTCCAATAAACTACCAAAAAAGGCAGAAATGGAACTGTGATTCCAGTGCTAGAGTGCTAGCCTTGAGCAAAAGAAGCTGGGACATAGCGCCCAGGCCCTGAGTTCAAGCCCAGGATCTGCACAAAACAAACAACTAAAGAGGCAGTCAAGTTGAAATAAGATCATTAGGCTAGCCCCATAGCACTCCAAGCAATGTCCTTAAGAGGAAATGAGGACACAAATGTAGGAAGGGAAGGCCACATGCAGACACAGGGAGAAGATGACCATCCACAAACAAAACAAGATGGCATTCACAGACGCAGCCAGCCAGCACCTTGATCTTGGACTCCAGGCTTCTAGAACTGTGCTGTTTCTGTCATCCAGGCTTTGGTTTTTTGTCATGGCAGTGCTGGCAAGCTCAGTTTGAAAAGGATGGATTTAAGAGGATTGTCCGGGTTATCAATTCCTTGTATGTCACAGGGACCGTGGGATTACACACAGCTGGTTTATGAAGACCTAGGAAGAGAAGGTACCATAAATAGAAAGGAAGCAGGAGGGGAGTCCAGGCCCAGGCCCAGGGAGTAGTGGATTGGAAGATGTTCTCCTGGAGGCTGATGGTATCTGCATCAAAAGCCTGGCGTCCTGGGGGCAGAGTAGAAGGAAGAGAATGGTTCTGTGAACCTTGAGACCCTTGGTTGCAACAATCAAAACTGGTTCCAGCTGGGCACTGGTGGCTCATGCCTGTAATCCTAGCAACACAAGGTCTGAGGATTGTGGTTCAAAGCCAGCCCAGGCAGGTAAATCTGTAAAACCTTTCTATCGCCAATTAATCACCAAAAAGCACTATGCCATTCCCTCTTGAGAACTGTGACTAACAGCTCTCTTTTCTTTTCTTTTTGTGCCGGTCTTTTTGGACATAAGTGGTGTGTGCAACTCAGGGCACTGTCCCTGAGATTCTTCGGTTCAAGACTATTGCTCTTTCACTTGAGCCACAGCGCCACTTCTGGCCATTTCTGGGTAGTTCATTGGAGGTAAGAGTCTCACGGACTTTTCTGCCCAGGCTGGCTTTAGAACCACAATCCTCAGACCTCAGCTTCCTGAGTAGGATTACAGGAGTAAGCTACTGGCACCTGGCTAACAGCTCTCTTTTCAATGGCAGTTGTCTCTTGATTTGTTGGATCCACTGTGTCTGAACAGAATAAAATCCCAGGTACAATGAACAACAATGGGGGCTTGGCGGGGCCAGCTGTAAGGTGGAGCTCTCCCGGGCTGGCTTTTTCACGCCCTCTAGAGGTGAGGGGAGGGTTCTTTCCAGACAGCCAACCTGCAGAGAGGCTCAGAGCTCCCACACTAAGGACCAAAGCATTCTGTTCTCTTTAAGTCAGAGCCTGGAGCTGGCAAAGCATCATTGTCACCACAGTAAGAGGCAATGGGAGGTAAGTAAAGCCAACTCTCTATGGAAAAGAACATTCCAGAGCTCACAGACATCTTTAACCTTGCAAGGAGAAGCAGCCTCCTATTGGACCCTTTCCCATGGGGATGCACACACATGACTCTAGGTTGAGCTACAGGATGCTCCTACCCAGAGCTTGGACTCTTGTGAGACTTGATGATGTACTGACTCACAAGCAAGAGGTGCTACCGAGCTGGGTGCTAGTGACTCATACCTGTAATCCTAATTACTAAAGGAGTCTGAGGTCTTAGGATCATGGTTTGAGGCCAGCCTGGGCAGCGAAGTCCATGAGACTTCCAATTAGCCACCAGAAAAGCTAGAAGTGGGGCTGTGGGTCAACTGGTCAAGTGTTAGCCTTGAGAGAAAAAGCTTAGGGACAGAGCCCAGGCCCTGAGTTTAAGCCCCAGTGGAAAAGGGGGAGAAAGAAACTGAGGTTCCTGGAAGGAAATTCAATGACCCAAGGTCACACAGTTCAAGTCCAAGTATGCCAGATCCCAGGCTAGCCCCTTCTTCTCCCAGCTGTCTCCTGACTGGCCAGGAACCTCTCCTGTGTGCCCTCCCTGCTCTTTTCCCACTGGAGTAATTTCCCATGGGCCCCTCAACAGGAGCAGGCCTGGAACTGCTGCTTCCAGACCCTGGCAAGCTCCCGGAGCCCCTGCTCCGCAGGCTTTCCCGCCTATCCACACAGAGCTGCGCCATCTTTCCTTCATCCCCCTATGCGCCCCGGGCTTCAGGTGTGCGTCCCAGCGCTGCGGGAAGTTCAGCTCAGCAAATCTCAGCAGGCTTTGTGAATATCTTAGTTCTTATTTTCCCTTCACATGCTACAGGCACTGGGAGGGGCGAGGGGGGCTGGAACTCAATATGCAAATGTATGCAGATAGCATCTAAATAAGGGTGTCCCGGGATTAATGGGCAGAACGGGCAATCAGAGCAGGCCCAGCCCAGCCTAGGGCTCTGCAGTGCCACAGTGGGAAAGCTCTCTCTCTAAGCCTTGTTCTTTGAAGCAATGTGACGTCAGCATGGGGGAAGGAAAGGCTGCGGAGGAAATTGGTTCTGGATATTTCCTGGCCAAGGGTTCTGAATTGCTTCAGTTATGTTGGGGTGGTGAAGTCTCCAAACCTCAGCTGGGGGAGGGGGTGGAGGCAGGGGTGAGGGGAGGGGGGCACGGAAGCTGTCCCTGTGGTGATTTCTAAACCAGGGGATCTTGCTAACTAACACCCACCACCCACTTCCGTCCCCCCCGCCCTCCATTACTGAATCAGAATCTCTTATATTATTTTTTTTAAAGCTTCCAACTTTGCAAGTGCTGATGTAAATCAGGGGGTTTTATTCTGGAATCTTTTCGAGGGTGTGTGTGTGTGTGTGTGTGTGTGTGTGTGTGTGTGTGTGTGTGTGTGTGTGTGTGTGTGTGTGTGTGTGTGTGTGTGTGTGTGTGTGTGTGTGTGTGTGTGTGTGTGTGTGTGTGTGTGTGTGTGTGTGTGTGTGGTGTGTAACAATAGTCAACCCTAACTGCACATTAGAGTCGTTGGAGCTTTTAAAAATATATACCGATGTAAGCTGGGTGCTGGTGGCTCATGCCTGTAACGCTAGCTACTAAAGAAGCTGAGATCTGAGGATCACGGTTCAAAGCCAGCCTGGGCAGGAAAGTCCATGAGACTCTTATCTCCAATAAACCACCAGAAAACCAGAAGTGGCGCTGTGGCTCAAATGGTAGAGCATTAGCCTTGAGCTGAAGCACTGAGGGACAGTGTCCAGGCACAAAGTTCAAGCCCCACAACTGGAAAACAAAACAAACAAAAAGACCCAATAACAAAACAAAACAATATTCAGGCTGCAAGTCAGGATGCAAAGCAAAGATGGTGGGAGTGACATGCAGTCATCACTGGCCAAAAGAAAAATCTTGGGCGGGGGCCTGGAGGTGTAGCTCAGTGGCAAAGCACTTGCCCCCCATACGCGTGGCCCTGATTTCCCAGCCCAGCACTACCAAGAAAAGAAAGGAAATCCCCAATGATTTCAATGGGCAGCCGAATTTGAGAAGCATGGCTGGGCACCTGCTATACCTGAGTATTCTTCAGGGCTATATTTAGCCCAGGCCCAGTACAGCCCTCCCCGGTCTTCTGTAGCCAGAATCAGTGTGCAGATGGCCTGTATTAGTACAACAGCAGCATTGTAAAACACTGACATATTCCTCGACCTGTTTGTCACCAGTACCGCATTGCAGTTTCTCACTTCACTCCCAGACTCCCGGACCTAAGGAAGTCAGTTCTGACTTGTGAGGGCTCCTTAAGTCCTGAGTGCAAAACACTTGGCCTCTAGCTAGATAATACTGTGGTGAGGAGCCGTCAGCTTTCTGGTCAGAAAGGCCTTGATTTTGGCAACTGTGGCTTTGGGTAAGTGGTTTTATCTTTCTGAGCCTCAGTTTTCCTTATTTGGAAATGGAGTCAAGAAAGGGGAGCCAAAGCCCTTGGTCTCGGTGGAGGGACACAGGTTTACTAGGACAGAAATCTCATGCAGTCGTGTGTAGGGCAGGGACAGCCCAGGCAAAGATTTGGATTTCTAGAAAGTTCTTAGGGTCCAGGGACAAGCCTCCAGGAATCACCAAGGAAGACCCGGAGGAAAGCATGTCCAGCTCAGAGTGAGGGTTCCGAACAGGCTTGGAGGAGGAACAAAGTCTGTTTCCAGTTGCCCTGTGGGTATTGAGTCCCACGGAATATCCAGCCTTGAGGACTCCAAGGATTGAGGCCTCCCTACCAAGGCCCCCTGAGAACAGGGTTGGATTTAGGACTTCAGGCACAGGGACCAGTGACAGCATAGTGTGCTTCCCCGTAGGTACGTGCTTCAAAATCAAACAACACTGGACCCTAAACTGACCATATAAGGAAGTTCAGCTGAAGGCTGATTTTTCAAATGCTGGCCACTCTTGTGTGTGTGTGTGTGTGTGTGTGTGTGTGTGTGTGTGTGTGTGTGTGTGTGTGTGTGTGTGTGTGTGTGTGTGTGTGTGTGTGTGTGTGTGTGTGTGTGTGTGTGTGTGTGTGTGTGTGTGTGTGTGTGTGTGTGCTGGGCATTCTCCTTTAGCTTTTTTACTCAAGGCTGGTGTTCTACCTCTTGAGCCTCAGCTCTCCTTCTGGCTTTTTGTTGATTATTTGGAAATAAGACTCTCATGGACTTTCCCACCTTGGGCTGGCTTTGAACCTGGATCTTCAGATCTCAGCTTTCTGAGTAATTAGGATTCTAGGTGTGAGCCACTGGTGCCTAGAGAGGATTTCCGCCCCCCCCCCCATATCAAAGGCAGCCTTTTGCAGATGCATTTGGGATAAACCTGCTTGGCTGGGACCCCAAGCCCCTTCTTACCCCATCCTCCCTCAGCCTCCCTTCATTCCCGAACCTCAACTTTGCACCTTCCTAGGAGACAAGACTCTCTGGCCTGAAGAACACTCGCTGGTGGTTTCCTACCTTTTACTCATGCTCTTGTTTCATCCCCCTCCTATACTGTTTAGTGTTTCTACTGTGCAGCCAGCCGAATGTCCCACAGGGCTTCGTCCCATCCAGCCTGGCTCCTGAGCACTGACCCTTCCCTGCCTCAGATGGCTTCCCCTACTGACTTCCTTCTGGCCAAAGGCAGTGACTTGATCTTAGCACGGGATCTGGAGTCAGCAGGCCAAGCAAGGAACTCTTGTCACTCACTCGCTGTGTGACCTTGAGCAACTTAAAGCACTTTGCTGAGCCAGGTATGGTGCATATACCTGTAATCCTAGCAATTGGGAGGCAGAGACAGGAGGATCTCAAGTGCCAGGTCAGCCGAAGCTATATAGCAAGACTCTATCTCAAAAAACAAAAATAGCTGGGCACTGGTGGCTCGTACCTGTCCTCCATCTGCTCCCCTGACATCTTCCTGGGAATCAGTCAGTGTCACCTGTGCCTGTGGGCATCCTGGACATCCATTCATCCAGCACAATGAGCCCTCTTTTTGTCTTGTTGTGTCCATTGCATTGGCCTGTGACCTTTATGGGGAGGGGGAATCTTTCTGACTCCATCATCAGGGCTTATGAGAATTAGGGAGTCTTGTCATGATAAGCCCCAGCTCTTGACAACAGGGAGACAGAGAAAGGTCCCCTTATATAACACCCACTGTGTAGTTGGTCTGCTGGTGTCAGTTTCATGTCCCTATGGCATCCTGGGTATCCTGAGACCATAGTACACGGTATTGGGGGGGGGATGATGGGACATGGGGGGAGAAGGTGATTGAACATTTGTATTAGAAAGAAAAAAGAGCTCACACACAGAGATGGGAAATATTTGTTTTAAATAGGAAATACAAAAGTATTAATATTCTATTAAAAATCCTTTCCTACTTAAAAGGAAAAACAAAAAAGAAAGACGAGTGTAAAACATGGGGATCGTCTCGGGCTGGGAGCCAGTGGGAGAGGGGGAGGGGATGAATATTGAATACTGAATATGAATATTGAAGTATTTCATCTGAATATATAAAATAGAATAATGAAGCCCATTAAAATTGTTTTAAAAATAGGGGGCTGGGAGAATAAGAAAGAATAACAGAAGGAATGAGTTTGATCTAAGTGCATTTTATGCATGTATGGAAATATGACAATGAAACAATATAAGCTAATAGAGAGAGGGAGGGAGGGAGGGAGAGGAAGAGAGAGAAAGAGAGAGAGAGAGGTGCCAGTAGCTCATGCCTGTAATCCTAGCTACTCAGGAGGCTGAGATGTGAGTATCATGGTTTGAAGCCAGCCCAGGCAGAAAAGTCTGTGAAACTCTTATCTTTAATAAACTACCAAAAAGCTGAAAGTAGAACTGTGGCTCAAGTGATAGAGTGCTAGACAGCACAAAAGCTCAGGGACAGCACCCAAGCCCTGAGTTCAAACTTTAGGAATGGCATGAGAGAGAGAGAGAGAGAGAGACAGACAGACAGACACAGAGAGAGAAAGGGAGAGAGTGAGAGAGGAAACTGGAAAAAGAGGTAGAACACTTGTGAAACGTTCTAGGTTCAATCCCCAGTCCTGCAAAAATTGTCCAGCCTTGTGTCATGAGGACTGTTCTTTGCCCTATTTTAATTAAGTAATTAGCTAATCAATTAAATGTGGTGTGGTGTTGCTGCTGGGGCTGGAACCCAGGGCCTTGGGCATGCTGGGCACACATTCTACCACAGAGACACCCCCCCCACATTTTACAGATAAAGAAATGGAGGCTCAGAGAGACAAAGTGACTTTCCTCAGGCCACACAGGCAGTAAGAAGTAAAAGCTGGGATCTGAACAGAAGAGATCAGATTCCATAGTGGATGCTGACGTTCCTATGGACGGCACTCCACACAGGGGAGCTGGAGGAATGACTTGGTGTTGTTCAGGCCTCTAAGAGTCACTGGGGGATTGCCATCACCCCAGGCGTGGGGCAGGAGGCGTGCTTGTGGTGGGAAGTGGGTCCTGAGTGATCTCGTACCTGAGGCAGTGTCTTGTCTACACACCTTTCTGCTTCCTCCTGGACTTGAGGAGTGTCTCCTCTATATCCTGCCAGAGCCTCTCAGGCTGAGCACCTGCCTATAGCAGGTTTGGGACAAGCAGACTTGGAGTTCCCCCATCCTAGGCAGAGGGAGTGATTCCTCATCTCCTGAGGCTAAGCCTGGTCTGGGGGCCTAGAGTTATTAATAGCAGCCTGCAGGACTGTGTCATCCGGCGGGTGACTCAGGGATCCAGGGTGAGGCCCCTCTCCATCCTGCAGGGGCCTCCACCTGCCCAGGGCTTAGAGTCCACACTACAACTTCAGCCTGGACACTGGGGTTGTGATGGCTTCCTCCACTCCAGGGGCACAGCTTGCCCTTGGCCTCGCCTCCTTGGCTGAACTCTCTTGTGGTCTTGGAGGGAGGGGGAGGGGAAATGGGGAAGGGGATGTGGTAACCAGCACCACTTCCTGCCACGGTAGTGTTGAAAGCTAAGCTCCCCCAAGTTCCCCCTTGATGAGGTCTGGGGGATGGGAGGAGGGAAGGAGGAAGTGAGGAGTGGGGAAAGGAAGGTTCTCGCTTGGGACAATGCCAGGAATCAAGTCTTAGGGGCCCTGGGAAGTGTTTTCTCTCTTTGATCACCTAAAATTAGCAGCTCTCCTGAAGGACAGCAGTCCAGAATAGCCGCTTGCACACGGGCCACGGGCCAAGCAACTTAACCTTGGCCCTTAGGATGAGGGAAGTACTGCTATTGCTCCCCCTTCACAGATGGGGAAACTGAGGCACCAGTTTCCAGGCAAGTAACTGGTAGAGCTGAGATTTGACTCTGAGATTCTTTTTTTGTTTGGGTTTTTTTTTTTTAACTGTATTTTTTTTTTTTTGTCTTTTCTGTTTTGGTACTGGGGATCGAACCCAGGACGTCGCACTTGCTAGGCAAGTGCTTTGCCACTGAGCTACATCCCAGCCCTAGAGCTGAGATTTGAACGTAGATGGCCTGGTTTAAGAGTGGGAGCTTGTGGCAACTGTTCCTTATTGTCCACAGATTGCTGGGTGGCCACTGTGGGCTTTGTTTCCTCATCTGTACAATGGAGGTAACTGGAGATGATAAAGCATCTCTCTGTGTGGTGTTTATCTTTCTGGTAAATACCTACTCCCCCAATTTCACCCCTACTGGGCTCAGCTCCATGAGTAAGGTGACCAGGGCTATCTTGGGGCCCTTGTGTAGGCCCACGGCTAAGCCCGGAGCCTGGTCCCTACAGGTCAACAAGTATTTGTTGAGCGAATAGCCTTTACATGTTGGGAAGATCATCATCAATAGTGATGAAAGTTTTGGATTCTTTACAAAAATAAAAAAAAGAAAGAAATCAACATGTACCTGTGGTCCTGCCCCTCCCATTCACCCAGGGGACATTTGGCAACATTTGGCAACATTTCTGGTTGCCACAACTGGCAGGGGGAGGTGCTCCAGGCATCTCAGGGGCAGAGTGGCTGAGGATGCTTCTGGACATCCTATGCTGATCACGACAGTGTTTCAAACAAGGAAAGATCCAGCCCCAAATATCTAAAGTGCTAAGTTTCAGAAACATGGCATATGTACATAGCAATGAAAGATTCTGGTCAGTGCCCCACTTCTACCCAGAGAAAGAACCCAGGCTTGGAGGGGCTCTCCATTTCCCAACGCATGCCGCTCTTGAACCAGGCACCAGCTGCTCATGCCTGGAATCCTAGCTACAACATGAGACTCTTATCTCCAATTAGCCACCAAAAAGCTGGCAGTGGAGGTATGGCTCAAGTGGTACAGCACCAGCCCCAGGACTCACACACACACACACACACACACACACACACACATGTCCACACACACACACACACACACACACACATACACACACACACACACACACACATGTCCAAAACCTAGGTGGGAGGAGGGCAGGGAATGGGGCTCAAGTCTGTAATCCTAGCTACTCAGGATTGGAGATTCAAACACAGTCCAGATTTTTTTTTGGGGGGGGGTCAGTCATGGGGCTTGAACTCTGGACTTGGGTGCTGTCCTGCGCTCTTCAGCTCAAGGCAAGCGCTATACCACTTGAGCCACAGTGCTACTTCCATTTTCTAGTCGTTTATTGGAGATAAGAGTCTCACAGACTTTCCTGCCCAGGCTGGCTTTGAACTGGGATCCTCAGATCTCAGCTTCCTGAGTAGCTAGGATAATAGGTGTGAGCTACCGGTGTCCAGCAAGCCCAGATTCTTTTACTTATTTATTTTTTGCTGGTCCTGGGGCTCAAACTCGGGGCCTGGGCTCTATTCCTGAGCCTCTCTGTGCTCAAGGCTAGCGTTCTACCACTTGAGCCACAGAACCACTTCCAGCCTTTTCTGCTTATATGGTACTGAGGAATTGAACCCAGGGCTTCATGCATGCTAGGCAAGCACTCTACCATTAAGCCACATTTCCAGCTCCAGTCCAGACTCTTATCTCCAATTAACCAGCAAAAAGTTAGAAATGGAGGTATGGCTCAAGTGGTAGATCATTTGCCTAGCATGCATAAGAATTAGACCTCTACTATCACAAAAATAAATAAATGTAATCAAGGGTGACTACAAAGCATACACTCAACTTACATTATGAACAGAGAACTTAATAAAAAGAAAAAAACAAAAAAGGAGGAAAATACTTGCTTAGGGTTAAAACCCAACACCCGGGTCTCCTGATCGCAGGCTGCCTTTCCCATTCCCGTTGGCAGCAATGACTGCCATCTATTGGGGATTTACATACTCTGTGACTTTGATCTCATTTGAGGGACAAAAGGTTTTTTTGTTGTTTTTATTCCTCCTACAGCCAAGGAAACAAATCTAGGATGGCAAGGACATTTGCCTGAGGCCCGAATAAGCTCATCTGTGAATTCACAGATGCCAACTCTTCCCTTTACTACTACCTCAAAGAATCGCTGTGCCCAAGACAGGGGCTCCCCCTGTGGAATTCCCCAATTCCTGCCTGTCAGAGCCCACTGTCCCTCCCCCCTCCATGGATCTGAGAGAGGAAGCTGAGTCAGGAAGGCTTTCCAGGAGAGGAAAGAGAAGGGGTGCTGCAGAATTACAAGGACAAGCCCTGCCCTGAGCTGGCGCTGGACCCTCTCCTTCCCTTACCCACAAGCTCTGCAATCTGCAAAAGCCAGCCCCTTCCCAGAGTGCTGTGGTTTCCTGTGGGCCCAGGGTCCTGCCTGACTTTGGCAGGGGCAGGGGACAGTGGAGGAGGTGATGTAAGCCTTCTCTTGGCTTTCTTATGCTGGAGGTAACACACACACACACACACACACACACTCACTCACCAATACACTTGAGTCAGCAGCCACCCACCGGGGAGGGGCGGGGTCTCTGATTCAGTCCTGGTGCCTCTTTAAAGCCCCTGTGCCAGAGAAGTTGCCACCAGATACTTCTACCTTCACCATGGGCCCCTCTCAGCCCCTGGTTCTGGTGCTCCTGGTGCTGGGCTGCTGCTCAGCTGCCCCACGCCAGCGCCAGCCAACCGTTGTGGTCTTCCCCAGGGACCTGAGGACGACCAACCTTACTGACACCCAGCTGGCACAGGTAGACAATCGCCCTTGTGGGGAGCCAGGGAGACCTGGCCAGCAAGGTGTCCAGTATCCCTGAGAAAAAGCATAGACCTCTGAGATGCTTTAGGGCCATGTTGGAGGATCTGGACAGACATGGCTGGGAAGGAACAGTGGGAAACGGTGCAGGTGTGTGGGGGGGTGCTATGGAGGGTTCTGGAATAGGCAGGGGTCAGTAGTGGCAGGGATACATCCAGGGGCGCTTTGAGGTTGGCATGACCCAGATTCCTCAGGAGGGAAGGAGCTGAGGGTGCGGGCGGGAGGCAGCACTCTTGGATGGATGCACATTGGTGTGGTAGGTTAGCACGTTATGGATGGTCCCTAAGCCCCTGGGGGAGAGGTCCTGACGCCCCCCACCCGCAGGAATACCTGTACCGCTACGGCTACACGCGGGTGGCTGAGATGCAAGGGGAGAAGCTGTCCCTGCGCCCCGCGCTGCTGCTGCTCCAGAAGCAGCTGTCCCTGCCCCAGACGGGGGAGTTGGACAGCAAAACCCTGGAGGCCATTCGGGCCCCGCGCTGCGGCGTCCCAGACCTGGGCAGATTCCAGACCTTCGAGGGCGACCTCAAGTGGCACCACCGCAACATCACGTACTGGTGAGTGGCGGGGCCGGCGGGGGCGCTGGGCTGGGGCGGGGCGGGGGGCGGGCCTGCACCTGCGCCGCCCCTCCCTCCCTCCTCCCTCCCTCCCTCCCTCCCTCCTTGGAATGGGGCTTGAAATCGGGCCCGGGCCTTGTCCCTGCGCTTTTTTGCTAACGTCTGGCGCTCTACCGCTTGAGCCACAGCTCCGCCCCTGACTTTCTGGTGCTTCACTGGAGGGGAGGGCCTCACGGACGTTCCCCGCCAGGCCTGGCTCCCCCCCCCCGCGGGTGGGGTGACAGGGGTGCGGCGCGGGCGCGGGGCTCCGGCCGCCCGGTCCTCCCCTCCCACCCGGCTCCTGCTGCTTTTCAGGATCCAGAGCTACTCGGAAGACTTGCCGCGCGAGGTGATCGAGGACGCCTTCGCCCGGGCCTTCGCGGTGTGGAGCGCGGTGACCCCGCTCAGCTTCACCCGCGTGTACGGCCGCGAGGCCGACATCGTCATCCAGTTCGGCGTGGCGGGTGAGCACGGCGCTGCCGCGCGGGCCGTCGGGGGGGGGGGCGGACGGGCGTCCCGGTGCGCGTGCGCGCGCCCGCAGCTCCGGCCGACCGTGCACGGCCCTCGGCTGACCCCCCCCCCCCCCGCTTCTTCAGAGCACGGAGACGGGTACCCCTTCGACGGGAAGGACGGGCTCCTGGCGCACGCCTTCCCTCCGGGCCCCGGCATTCAGGGAGACGCGCACTTCGATGACGACGAGCTGTGGACCCTGGGCAAGGGCGTCGGTGAGCTGCTGAGCCGCCCCGGCCCCCTCCCCTCCCCTCCCCGGCCCCCTCGCCCTCACCCCGTTCCGTCCTCCGCAGTGGTTCCCACCTATTTCGGAAACGCCAATGGCGCGCCGTGCCACTTCCCCTTCACCTTCGAGGGCCGCACGTACCAGGCCTGCACCACGGACGGACGCACGGACGACGCCCCGTGGTGCAGCACCACGGCCAACTACGACAGCGACCGCCGGTTCGGCTTCTGCCCCAGCGAGAGTGAGCGCGGCGTCAGGGGAGGGGGCGCCCGGACCTCAGGGACCCCCATTTTAGGGGCCTCTGAGGGGCTGGAACCTTAGGTGCTGATCTAAGGGGGGGCTCCCATTTTAGGGGCCTCTGAGGGGCTGGAACCTTAGGTGCTGATCTAAGGGGGGGCTCCCATTTTAGGGGAGCACTGAGGGGCGGGAACCTTAGGTGCAGATCTAAGGGGGGGCTCTCATTTTAGGGGAGCATTGAGGGGCTGGAACCTTAGGTGCTGATCTAAGGGGGGGCTCTCATTTTAGGGGAGCATTGAGGGGCCGGAACCTTAGGTGCAGATCTAAGGGGGGGCTCTCATTTTAGGGGAGCACTGAGTGGCCGGAACCTTAGGTGCAGATCCACCTCCTCTGCTGGGCTGTTTCCTCCTCTCTAGAGTGGGGAACGGGGGGGGGGCCTCGGGCTCAGCGTTGGGGTCTCCTCAGGGCTCTACACGCAGCACGGCAACGCGGATGGCAAGCCCTGCGTGTTTCCATTCATCTTCGAGGGCCGCTCCTACTCCGCCTGCACCACCGCGGGCCGCTCCGACGGCTACCGCTGGTGCGCCACCACGGCCAACTACGACCAGGACAAGCTGTATGGCTTCTGTCCCACCCGAGGTACCGACCCTCCCCACCCCCCACCCCCGCCTTCACAGGGTTCCCGAAATGTGACTCTTCCTCATTTCTCCACTCCCCATCTGACCAAATTCCTATACCAACCCCGCCCCCTCGATCACGTGACCATATTTTGCTTGCCCTGCAGCCTCTTTGACATCTGATCCCCACCTCTGCTCTTTAGTATTTCCTGGTCCCAGCCATGCTCCGCAGCATCCTTTTAAAAATAGACCACTCTATGACTTGTTTCCAGAAATTAAACATATTAATATATAAGCAAAAATAAATACACAAAAGTAGATCACGGAGCCCGCATGGCTCATGCCTTGTCATCCAAGCTACTCAGGAGGCTGAGATCTGAGGATCATGATTTGAAGCCAGTCTGGGCAGAAAACTCTGTGAGACTCTTCAGTTAACTACCAAAAAGCCGAAAGTGGAGCCAGTGGCTCAAAGTGATAAAGCTCCAGCTTTGAGCAACACAGCCAAGTGAGGGCAAGAAACCATGTGTACCTCAGCATGGGCACGCTTGCATGAGCACTCACATCACCAAGACTCTCTAGCTCTTAAGTTTGCCTTGCCTGGCACCTTACTGGATCCACCTACCCAGCTTACCCAAGACCCTGGGGTCTCTCTAGCTGACTCCACTGTGATCGGGGGCAACTCGGCAGGAGAGCTGTGCACCTTCCCCTTCACCTTCCTGGGCAAGGAGTACTCCACTTGTACCAGCGAGGGGCGCAGTGATGGGCGCCTCTGGTGTGCCACCACCTCCAGCTTCGACAATGACAAGAAGTGGGGCTTTTGCCCTGATCAAGGTGGGTGAGGTTGTGAGGCTTGGGGGCTGGAGGCTGCAGCCCCCTCTTCCCACAGTGGTGGTGGTGGTGGTGGAGGAGTGGCTGGGCTGGGCTGGGCTCAGCTCGGCAGAACTCAAGCCTCAGGCTCCCTCTTCCCTCCAGGGTACAGCCTGTTCCTAGTGGCAGCCCATGAGTTTGGACACGCGCTGGGCTTAGATCACTCATCTGTGCCAGAGGCTCTCATGTACCCCATGTACCGTTTCCTTGAGGGCTCCCCGCTGCATGAGGATGACGTAAAGGGCATCCAGCATCTCTACGGTGAGCCCTGGTGGAAGGAGCTTAGGAAGGGTGTAGCCCAGCCACTGGACCAGAAGATGAAAGTGAGGAAAAGAAGGGAGGGGTGTATTCGAACATTTCTGGGATAGGGCCTAGGCTCCTTCTTTGCCAGGTGAGGAGTTGGAGATGGTACTGGCTGAAGAACTCAGACCTAGCCAGGTGTTGGTGGCTCATGCTTATAACCCTAGCTACTCAGGAGGTTGAAGACAGGAAGATCAAGATTAGAAGCCAGCCCAGAAGAGCTTTCCAGACTTCCATCTCCAGTTAACCAGCAAAAATATAAGTTAGAAGCCTGGTGCTGGTGGCTCACACCTGTAATCCTAGCTACCCAGGAGGTTGACATCTGAGGATCACAGTTCAAAGCCACAGTTCAAAGCCAGTGAGACTCTTATCTCCAATTAACCATCAGAAAACCAGAAGTCGAGCTGTGGCTCAAAGCCGTAGAGTGCTAGCCTTGAGCAAAAAAGCTCAGGGACACTGCCCAGACCCTGAGTTCATGACACACCCCCCCCCCACACACAACTCTGAGGTGTAGCTCAAGTGGTAGAGTGCTAGCTGTAAGCCAACAATCCCAGCAAGTTTGAGGCTCTGAGTTCAAGTCCCAGTACCTATAACAAAACAAAACAAACCTCTAGGTTCTAGGGGAAGTTAGACCTAGGTTCAAGGGTTTAGTTCAGCAGTACAGTACTTGTCTAGCATGCAGGAGGCCTTGGGTTCTACCCCCACCATTAAAACTAAAACACCCCCCTCCCCAATCCCAAAGAGTCCAGCCAGTCCAAAATAGATCTTGGGTATATCAGTTTGTCCCTTGATTTCCTAATTTGCAGAGTGGGGTTAACGATTGATAATAAATAGTCCGGCCTCACGGGGTCTTAGAGAGATGCCTGGCTTACAGGAGGCATCACGTTGGCTCACACCTGTAATCGTAGCTCCTCAGTAGGCATCACATGCTTGATGCTTTTGCTGTTATCACTTCTCATGACCTGGTATTAGTGCCTCATTTTTTAAAAAGTGGGGCGATTGAAACGTCTCATCCAGAAACGTCTCATCCAGTCTTTCTTTGAAGATCAAAGGAGCCAGTTTATAAAGTGAGTTTATAAAGCTGTTAGCACTGTATGACATGGGGAAAAGACACACTCTTTCTCTCCTGGTCTGGAACGGGACAGAAGGGGTTCTGCCTGTCTTCTGTCCACAAGGCCTAGCTAGCCCCGACTCTCATACAGCCCAGAAATGGCTAACACCTGCATGATTGAAAGCCTAGTTAGAGTATGGGAAACAGTGGCGGGGGAAGGCAGGCTCCAGCCTCTGAGTGAGGAGAGTTCTCCAGTTCCTAGGGAGGAGGGGTGGGGAGGAAGAAACTTCTACAGAACAGGGGTGTCTGAGCCACTGTCTCTCTTAAGGTCCGGGCCCTGCACCGGGTCCAAGGCCTCCAACCACCGCCGCACCTGAGCCACAGCCCACGGCGCCCTCAACAGCCTGCCCCAGCCTGCCGCCCACTGCCTACCCCACATCCGGCCCTACAGGGCCCCCCTCAGCTGGCCCTACAAGTCCCCCCACGGCCGGGCCTACTGGCCCCCCGACGGCTGGCCCTTCCCAGGCTCCTACAGCGCCTGTGGACCCGGCCGACGATCCCTGCCAGGTGCACATTTTTGATGCCATCGCGGAGATCGGATCCGTCCTGCATTTCTTCAAGGAGGGGTGAGGAGGGGGGGGATTCGGATCTCCGACCTCTCGACCTCGGGGGTCGCGGGGGGGGGGTCAGGCTCAGCGCCCCGCGTTTCCCTTCCGTGTTCGCAGGCGGTACTGGCGACTGACCTCGGCCGGAGGGCGCCGGCTGCAGGGTCCCTTCCGGATCGCCGACACCTGGCCGGCGCTGCCCGCCAGGCTGGACTCCGCGTTTGAGGATCCGCTGTCCAAGAAGATTTTCTTTTTCTCGGGTCAGTGCCCCTTCCCGGCGGGAAGGGAGAGGCTCTGCGCCCCGGGGCCTGGCCTCTCCCGCGCCCCCTGCGACCCACGCCCCTCCTTCCCGCAGGACGCCACGTGTGGGTGTACTCGGGCGCGTCGGTGCTGGGCCCGAGGCGCCTGGACAAGCTGGGCCTGGGCCCCGAGGTGGCCCGCGTGGCCGGGGTCCTCCCCCGCGGAGGGGGGAAGGCGCTGCTGTTCGCGGGCCAGCGCTTCTGGAGGTGAGTGCCGCCGGCCGCCGGCAGGGGGAGCCCGAGCGCCGCCCGCCCGCGGGCCCAGCACGCGTCCATCCCTCTGCTTCCTCCTTGCAGGCTGGACCTGAAGATGCAGAAGGTGGATCCCCAGAGCGCTACTGACTTGGACAGGATGTTCCCCGGGGTGCCCTGGAACACGCACGACATCTTCCAGTACCGAGGTGAGGGTGCAGGCCGGGGCGGGTCCCTCGGGGCTGGGGAGCCCAGGCCTTAGAGGGGGGCCAGGTTCTCAGCAGGGTAAAAAGGTATAAAGCCAGGGGGTACAGGCAGGGCAAGGACCCCATTTCCTGCATCCCCGGCTAGAAGCTGTTCTCTGGCCTGGGTCATGTGGTTGACAGAGACTCTTTCCATATGTGTCCTGGAGTTTGAACTCAGGGCCTGGGCTCTGTCCTTTGGCTTTTTTTTTGATCAAAGCTAATGCTCTACTAATTGAGCTACAGCTTCACTTTGAGCTTTTTGGTGGTTTGATTGGAGATAGGAGTTTCATGGGATTTTTTTGACCTGGCTGTGTTTGAACTGTGAACCACAGAACTCAGTCTCCTGAGTAGCTAGGATTCTAGGTGTGAGCCAGCAGTGCTCAGCGCCTGTATTAGACAATAGTTGCCAAGTGCCTATAGTATGCCAGGCACTGGGATGCCACTAAGAATATGACAGGAGATGACACAATTCATGGCTGTGTGTCTTCAGGCAAGGCACTGCTACTCTGTTTCCCTAGCTGTAAATTTGAGATGACAGCAACAGTTAGATTTTCTTTCTCTTTTGCACTGGCCCAAACCCATCACTTGAGAAGGTATTGATTCTAGTCTTTTCTTTCTTCTTCTTCTTCTTTTTTTTTTTTTGTCGGTCATGGGGCTTGAACTCTGGGCCTGAGCGCTGTTCCTCAGCTCTTCAGCTCAAGGCTAGTGCTCTACCACTTGAGCTACAGCACCACTTCCGGTTTTCTGGTGTTTATTGGAGATAAGAGTTTCACGGACTTTCCTGCCTGGGCTGGCTTTGAACCGCAATCCTCAGATCTCAGCCTCCTGAGTAGCTAGGATTATAGGCGTGAGCCACCGGGCGCCCGGTTCTAGTCTTTTCTTAATCTATCATTTTTCATTATTGCCTTTGCAAACACCTCAGCCCCAGCTCACATTGGCTGTCTGTCACCTTTAGTGGATTCTCTGGACATAGGGAGATGTTTGGACTGGAGGGAAATAGTCCTGAGGTGTCCCCAAGCCCATTCTAAGGTCTGAGAGACAACCAGGATCTGAGCTGGGCGCTGATGGCTCATGCCTGGAATCCTAGATACTCGGGAGGCTGAGATCTGAGGGTTGTGGCTCAAAGCCAGCCTGGACAGAAAAGCCCAATTAATCAGCAAAAAGCCAGGATTATAACTATTATAACTATGTATGGCTCAAGCAAAAATGCCAAGTGAGAGCACAAGGCTGAGTTCAATCCTCAGTATTAGCAGAGAGAGAGAGAGAGAGAGAGAGAGAGAGAGAGAGAGAGTGTAGGATCTGACCACCCCTTCCACTGTGTACCTTGGTCTTGGTGTTTTCCTCTTCAAACTGCTGGCATTCACTCTGCTCTACCTACACTGGTTGCCCTTTGAATAGATCAAGGTCATTCCTAGCTTTGCACCTCTGCCAGTTCCCTCTGGAAAGCTTTCTCCATAATTCTCACCAGTCTTCCCCCCACACACCCCCCGCCTCTCCATCTTTTCCCTCTCTCTGTCTCTTTCTCTCCATCTCCTCCTTCTCTCTGTCTCTTTCTTCCCCTCCCTCTCTCTCCCCCTACCTCTCTTTCTCCCTCTCTCATTATGATCTTTCAGGTCATAATGCCACAGTCTCACAGGCTGTCTCGGATACCTGTTATCTGTTTACTTGTTTCTATTTCGTCCATAGCTTTCTACATTGTCAGACCAATCTCATTTCCAGATTTGTTTGGCAATTGCTTTCTTGCCCCATTAAACGGTGAGCACCAAAAGAGCTGAGTTGTGTCCGCACTTTTTCTTCATTGTATTCCTAGCCACCTCCCGCAGCATTAGACATATAGTAGGCACTCAGTAAATATTGGTTGAAAATGAATGAACGAATGGGTTTGTTTAGTGAATGCACATGGAATGAATTGTCCTGAGCACTAAAATAGGCCATTAGCTCATTCATCTGCTGGTTCATTCACAAAATGTGTACAGAGTGCCTACTTTGTGCCAGGCTCTGTGCCTGTGGTTTGAGCTATAGGGTCTGTGCCCTCCACGTCATCCAGGCAGGCGGTGGAGATAAAAGTGTGATGTGAAAACCTTGGAAGGATCTAGAAAGTCCAGGAGGGGTGATTGTAGAGCTCTTGCTCTTGTCTCTAGTGGGTGTCGGTGGGCGGGCAGGGATGGCCTCTGGACTGATGCCTGCTCATCCTCTGCAGAGAAAGCCTACTTCTGTCAAGACCGCTTCTTCTGGCGTGTGAGTTCCCGCGAAGAGGTGAACCAGGTGGATCAAGTGGGCTACGTGACCTTTGACATCCTGCAGTGCCCTGAGGAGTAGGGCTTCCTTCTTGCTTCAGTGGCGCCGCATGGGTCTCTACCAGGACCATTCTCGTGGGGAGGAATGAGCCAGTTTGCTGGATACAAACTGGTGATGTGTTCTGGAGGCCGGAAGGAGGAGAGGTGGGCTGGGCCTTCTCTTCACCCCTTCCTTTTTCGTTGGTCTGTTTCTAATAAACTTAGATGGTGTAACCTTTAGGAGTAGTTTGTGTTCATGCATACATGTTCATAGGTGCGTGTGTATTTCGTTGATAGAGTACTACTATGGGCCAGGCTCTGCTTGAGGCTCTTCGTAAACATTGACATACACAGTCCTTCCTATTGGTGTCATTATTTCCTATTGGGAAGGTGTCATGTGATTATTTCTCTTGCCCAGCTGAGGAAATGACTAAGCTATTCATTTCATCAGACATTCATTGAGCCCCTCTGTAGAGACAGACTCTAGGTTAGACACTGGGAGGAGAAAATGAACTGGACTTCAGATCTGCCTTCAGGAATCTCGAATCTCATAGTGGTTCTCAAATGCTAGAGCTTGTAGCAGAGTTGTAAACACAGATCCGGGCTCCAGTTCTGAGAGTACAACTTAGTTAGACGGGATGATTCTGGGGCTGGTGGCAGTGGCTTTATGCTTGTAGAGTCCTTGATTCTTTTGTGTGTGTGTGTGTGTGTGTGTGTGTGTCTGTGTGTGTGTGTCTGTGTGTCTGTGTGTGTGTCTGTGTGTGCGCGCATGTTTGTGTTTGCGTACGTTGCTCCTGGTGTTTGAACTTAGGCCTTGGGTAATAACTCTGAGTTTTTGTGCTCAAGACTAGCACTCTACCACTTGAGTCACAGCTCCACTTCTGGCTTTTTGGTGGTTAATTGGAAATAAGAGTCTCATGGACTTTCAAATGGCAATCCTCAGATCTCAGCCTCTTTAGTATCTAGGATTACAGGTGTGAGCCACAAGCACCCAGCTGAGAGTCCTTGATTCTTCAATAGTGGGTTATGTTGTATGTATGTGTATGTGTGTTTCTGGGGGGAAAGTAAGGGAGGGAGAGGGAGAGGGAGAGCAACACACACAGAAAAATACAGAGAGGGAGACCGAGAGAGAGGCAGAGAGATTGAGCAGTGCATTGTATTTGAGGTTGGAGATTGCTCCTAAGCAAGATGACCTTTCACCTGGGACTCCCATGGTAGGGGTGAGCAAGTGGCTCTTTGGGTTCAGGGGAGCCAGCCTTCTAGAGGAGGAGCCATCCAAACCTTCGACCTGAGAACATCCCACTCTAACCCTCACGGGCCTGTGGCACAGACATGGATAAGCATGGATAAGCTGCCGACTGCAGCATCTTTCTCATATGCTGATAAACTGACCAAGCCCTCAGTGCCTTGGAGTCAGGCAGTGGGTAAGTAAAGTATGCCTAAGGTGCCAGGTAGCTCAGTGGCTCATGCCTGTAATCCTAGCTACTCAGGAAGCTGAGATCTGAGGATCGCAGTTCAAAGCCAACCCAGGCAGAAAGGTCCATGAGACTCTGATCTCCAACTAACCACTAAAAAAGCTAGAAATGGAGCTGTAGCTCAAGTGATAGAGAGCTAGCCTTGAGCAAAAGAGCTGAGGGCCAGCACCTAGACCCTGAGGTCAAGCCCCAGGATTGACACAAAAAATACGGCTGAGGTAAGGAAGATAAAGAGGGCTTTCCACAGGATGGCAGTATCAGTTCTGGTTTATTACCTGTAGAGCCAGGCTACATGTGCTTTGTGTGGGCTCAAACAATTCTGTGAGACAGGTACTACAATGCCTTCAGAGGGACTTTGTTGTTGTTGGTTTTTTTCGGTTATGGAGCTTGAACTCTGGGCCTGGATCCTATCCTGAGCTCTTCAGCTCAAGGTGAGCACTCTACCACTTAAGCCACAGCGTCACTTTTGGTTTTCTGGTGGTTAATTGGAGATAAGAGCCTCATAGACTTTCCTGTCTGGACTGGCTTTGAACGGAGATCCTCAGAGCTCAGCCTCCTGAGTAGCTAGGATTACAAGCATGGTGTCTGGCAAAGGGACATTTTTGTGATTAGGTTCCTCCAAGGTAGCCCAGGCTGGTCTCAAACTTTCAGTTCTCCTGCCTCAGCCTCTCTCCTGCTAGGATTATATTTGTACATTGTCCTGCTTGGCTCATAGGTACTGTTGTTTATTTCTTTATTATTATTTTTTTAATGGAAGTATTAAGGGTTTGAAGGAAGGCCCTTGAGCTTGATAGGAAAGTATCATGGTAGAGCAGCCATGTACTCGGCCCCTTTTTAGCTTTTAGACCATTTGGTTTTTATAGGGTTTCCTCTGGGGCCAGCTTCAACCATGTTTCACCTACTTCCAGTGGCTGGAGCTATAGGCATCACAGACATAGCTTATTAAATATTTTTTTCTGGGACTGGGAGTGTGGTTTAGCATGCATGAAGCCTTGGGTTCGGTTTCTCAGTACCACATACACAGAAAAGGCCGGAAATGGTGCTCTGGCTCAAGTGGTGAGTGCTAGCCTTTAGCAAAAGAAGCTCAGGGACAGCGCCCAGGCCCTGAGTTCAAGCCCCAGGACCGGCAACAATTTTTTTCTTTTTTTTTTTTGGGTCCGGTCGTGGGGACTGAACTCTGGGTCTGGGCACTGTCCCTCAGCTCTTCAACTCAAGGCTAGCGCTCTACCACTTGAGCCACAGTGCCACTTCCGGCTTTTTTCTTTTTGCTTATGTGGTGCTGAGGAATCAAACCCAGGGCCTCAGACATGCAAGGCAAGCACTCTACCACTGAGCCACCTTCCCAGCCCTATTTTTTTTTTTTTTCTTAATTGGGCACCAGTGGCTCATGCCTGTAATCCTAGCTACTTAGGAGGCTCAGATCTTAGGATCGGGGTTTCAAAACCAGCCCTGAAAGGAAACTGTGAGACTCTTCTCTCCAATAAACCACTCAAAAAAGCTGGGAGTGTGGCTGTGGTCCAAGTGGTAGAGTGCTCTCCTTGAGCAAAAGAAGCTCAGGGACAGCATCCAGGCCCAAAGTTCAAGGACCAGCAAAAAACCCTTTTATTTTCTTTGGGCCAGTACTTGGACTTGAACTAGGGGCTTCACACTGTCCCTTGGCTTCCCCACTCAAGGCTGGCATTCTACCACTTGAGCTTCACCTCCACTTCTAGCATTTTGCTGGCAATATGAGTTTCATAGATTTATCTGTCTAGACTGGCTTCCAACCACGACCCTCAGATCTCAGATCTCAGTCTTCCGTGTAGGGAGAATTACAGGCATGAGCTACTGCTGCCTGGCTCCTCAGCTCATTTGTTGAGAGGGGAGCTCACTAATTTTTTGTGCTGCAGCTGCTTAGCCTCTGTGTTCCTCTTGATCTCTGCTTCTGGAGTAGCTGGGATTACAGGTGTGAGTCACCATGTCTGGTCTACTATTGCAAGCATGCCAACCTGCTGTGTGTCAGATGGCAGCTCACAGCCAGTGAGTGGTGATGGGGGGCCCTGATGTGCTTCTGGGAGAAGAAAAATAAAAGCAGGAAGGTTTGGGGAATGGGGGTGGCTCACAACTTGAGTGTGTGTGGGCAGCAGGCAGGTAAGAGGGGAGCAGAGGGAATTCTGGGATGGTCAAGATAGGAGGCAGGGCAAAGCCAGACCAAGGAAGACAGAACTGATTCCATCGGGCAGCAGATGGAGGGGTGGGCAAGTGGACTCATGGACTTGACTGGATCTGACTCCGTCTTTTGGACACAGAGCTCAGGCGGGAGTTGAAGTGAGAGAGGGGAGCCCCTTTCTCCTAGTTTGCCCTTTACTGTTGGCATATAAGCATTCTTTTTTTTTTCCTGCCGGTCCCCAGGCTTGAACTCAGGGCCTGGGCACTATCTCTGAGCTTCTTTTGCCCAAGGCTAGCACTCTACCACTTGAGCCACAGCGCCACTTCTGGCTTTCTCTGTGTATGTGGTACTAAGGAATCGAACCCGGGGCTTCATGCATGCTTGGCAAGCACTCTACCACTAAACCACAATCCCAGCCCTACAAGCATTCTTTAATACACTTTGTTTAAAATCCCTTTCTACCATTTCTTCCTAGATTCGGTTCTACTCCCCGTCCCCACCCCACCCCCATTCAGAAACTTCTCTTTGTGGTCTCTGCTCTCGGCCTCCACTTCCTCAGTTCCCATTCTCTCCCCAACCACCCACTCTGTCCCACCCACCATGCCTGAATCAGCGTCTTCAAAGCCACGGTGGCCTCTGTATATCCCCCATGAGCACGTGGGACACAGTCCACCCTGCCCTCTGGAAATTCCTTCCTTACTTGGCCTCTGGAACATTCCCTCCTCCTGGTTCTTCTCTTATTTCACTGGTTCCCCTTTCCCACCTCTAAATGGCAGTGCACTCTTATACACAATTCTTGCATCTGTCTCTCCTCTGTGTCCACTTGGTCCTTGTGATCTCACCTAGCCCCGCCCCCAGCTTTGAGAAGCATCTCTGCTAGAGAGTCCAAAATTGACACCCCAGCCCTAGCCTCTCCCCTAAGCTACAGACCCTGCCCAGATGTTTCTTTTACATCGCTGCTTTGATATCTACTAGATATTTCTACCTAACAGGTCCAAAACCAACTCTCAGGCTCCTTTTTTTTTTTTTTTTTTTTTTCACACGAGGCTTGAACTCAGGGCCTGGGCACTGTCCCTGAGCTCTTTTGCTCAAGGCTAGCACTCTACCACTTTGAAACACAGTTCCACTTCCAGTTTTTGGGTAGTTAATTGGAGATAAGAGTCTCATGGGGACTTTTCTTCATAGGCTGGCTTTGAACTATGATCCTCAGATCTCAGCCTCTGGAGTATCTAGGATTACAGGTATGAGCCACTGGCACTCAGCCTCTGGCTCCACTTTCCAAGTCTGCTTGTCACTATTTTCTCTCTGTCTCTGTCTCTGTCTCTCTTTCTCTGTGTACGCCGGTACTGGGGCTTGCACTCAAGGCCTCATGCTCTCAACTTGACTTTTTTTTTGCTCTAGGCTGGTACTCTACCACTTGATCCAGGTTTTTTCTGGTTAATTAAAAATAAGTCTCTTGGATTTGTCTGCCCAGGATGGTTTCAAACCAGAATCCTCACATCTCAGCCTCCTCCGTAGTTAGGATTACAGGGTAAACAACTGGTCCCTGGCTCAGTTGTCACTAACCATCTGTGTGTGTGTGTACACCCATCCTGGGGCTTGTGTCCCTGGGCTCTTTTGCTCCAAGCTAGTGCTCTACCACTTGAGCCACAGCTCTACTCCCAGCTTTTGTGGTCGTTAATTGGAGATAAGAATCTCGCTGGGAAGGTGGCTCAGTGGTAGAGCGCTTGCCTTGCATGTATGAAGCCCTGGGTTCAATTCCTCAGCACCACATAAGCAAAAAGAAAAAAGCCGGAATTGGCGCTGTGGCTCAAGTGGTAGAGCGCTAGCCTTGAGCTGAAGAGCTGAGGGACAGCGCCCAGGCCCAGAGTTCAGGCCCCACGACCAGACCCCCCCCCCCCAAAAAAAAAAAAAAAAAAAAGAATCTCACAGACGTTCCTGCCTGGGCTGGCTTCAAATAGGGATCCTCAGATCTCAACCTCTTGAGGTAGCTAGGATTATAGGCATGAGCCCCCAGGGCCAGCTTTGGATTCTTTTGTTTAATGTTATATTTGAGCCTTCCATCCATATTGTTCTATAAACAATGGTGTATTCTTAGTGCTAGGTGATATTTTGGGTGAAACAAACCACAAATGATCTCGTTAACATTGGTAGACATTTGGGTAGATTTGTTTAAGGCTCATTGTGAATAATGCCACTATGAAGATACTCTTAAATACAATACACAAACACACACACAGGCTTTCAGAGCACCCAAACAGCCACTTCTGAGTAGGTACCTAGGAGTGAAATTGTTAGTATTATGCTCATCTTTGGTCCTCAGCTCCATCCGCACCTGGGCCCCCTCCCATTCCTGGAGTTCCCGCCATACCCCTGGCCCCTCCCTCTCTCTGCCCAGACCCACCTGAACTCCCATCTACCTCACTTCCTATCCCTTAGACTCTCCTGCCCTCTGGATGGGGACAGAGGCCATGTGCTCCCTCTTGGGGGAAATACGGCTCCTCTAATAAACCTTATAATAATCTTTCTCCTGTGCATGCCTGCCTCTGCGTGGCCCCTGGGATGGCTATGTGGGCTCCTCCTTCAGAGTATATGTCTCCAGCATCACCAACACGACTGAACTGTTTCCTAGTGTGATTTTTGCCTCCCCAACACTCTCCCACAGTTAGAGTTTCCAGAGGCCCTCTTCGATTCCACTCACATGCCTTGTAGGCTCTGCTGCCTTTACTTCCAGACCTTCTCTGGAATCAGGTGGCTGCTACCTCTCTAGGCAGGCCACTGTCTCCTGGGGCCTTCAGGGGGCTCCTCACTAGACTTCAACTGTCCACTCCTGCTCTTTAATCCCATGTCTACTTAGCTGCCAGAGGAACCAGTCTTGCTAAAATTGAAATTGAAATGCTGGACACTGGTGGCTCACACCTGTAATCCTCGCTACTCAAGAGGCTGAGCTTTGAGGATCCCAGTTCAAAGCCTGCCCGGGGAAGGAAACCATATTCTTAGCTCCAATTAACTACCCAAAGGCTGGAAGTGGCACTGTGGCTCAAGTGGTATAGTGCTAGCCTTGAGCAAAAAAGCACAGGGTCAGTGCGCAGGGTCTGAGTTCAAGCCCTAGAAAGAGTACATGCACATACATATATTCTCACTGTCTCTTGTGTCTCACACATATTCACACACAAACACACACACAGATACACACACACACAAATAAATTACATCATGTCATTACCCAGACTGAAACTACCAGTGGTATCCCTTTCCAATTAAGAACCCAAGCTCCTCCCCTAAGACTTAAAAAAAGAAAAGAAAAAATCTGATCTGCCTCCCTCCCCTCCCTCAGCTACTATCAGTCTCTTCTCCACTCTGTTCCAGACACAATGGCCATCTTGCTGCTCTTGATCGGTGCAGGCTGGCTCTCCCCCCACAAGGCCTCTGCATTTGCTACTTCACCCCCAGGCTTTTGCACAGCTGGCTCCTCTCCTGTGAGGTCTCAGCTGAAATATCTTCTGAGAACCTTTCAGGGGCCACCATGAAAGCAGCTCCCCCTCCCCCACCCCCGCGCCAAACTCGGCGACCCTGTTTTTTCCTTCACAGATATATGATGGTGTGTTTGCTCACTCACACTTCCTTCCTTCTCTTCTCATTAGAACACAGGCCACAGGAGGACAAGAAGCCAGTTCCTCTCACTCACTGTGTCCTCAGTGGCCCAGCCTGGCACCATTGCCTGAAACACTGGAGGCCATCAACCTGCTGAATGAATGGGTGAGTCGACGGGACAGGTGTCTGGGACACCAGCAGAGGCTGCCCCGGGCCGCGGGAGCCACACGCCGGGCCTCCCCGGGAGGAATGACTCACAGGTGGGTGGGCTCCCCAGGTGGGTCTGAGAGCCCAGGGCCTCGGAGAGCCGTGGCCCGATTCTGGGAGGCCCCGCGCAGCGGGCACTAGGACCCTGCGCGGCGCGGGGCGGGCGCGGGGCGGGGGGCGGGGGGCGGCGGGCGGGCGGGAGCCGCTCTGTCTCGCTCGGGGAGCCCGGCTGCGGCCACTTGTGCGATCCAGGCCGCGCCGCCGGCCGGCCCCGCTCCGCGCCATGAGCCGCAGGTTCACGGTCACCTCGCTGCCCGCCGCGGCGCCCGCCCGCACCGCTGATCCCGAGTCGCGCAGACATTCAGTCGCGGACCCCCGCCACCTCCCGGGGGAAGACGTCAAAGGTAGAGGCCGCAGGGGGCGGGGCCACCGCAGGGGGCGGGGTCGCGGTGGGCGGGGTCGCGGCGTGGGCGGGGCGGGCCTGATGCCGGGAGCGGAGGGGCTGAAATGGGGGGTGGGGGGTCCCCCAGAGAAGCGAGAGCAGTGGGGACCCACCGAGGGACTAGGGGCGCCCGAGCGGAAAGTATGAGGGGGCGTGGCCAGAGCCGAGGTGGGCGGGGCCACGCTGCGGAGCGGGCGGCCGAGCGTTGGGGCTCAGGGGGCGGGGTGGGGGCGAAGGAGGGGACGATCCCGCCGCGGAGGGGATGGGGTCTCGGCGGGGAATGGGCCGAGGTGACCGTGAAGAGGCGGGGTACCTCCAGTAGGAGACGTAAGAGGGAGGGAGACGGGATGAGGGGAAAGGGGGACTGTGTGCTTGAGGGGTGTGTCCAGACCCGAGGGGAGGAGGCGGGGCTCGGTCGATGTGGAGACCCCCGGAAAGCGCGACCCGCGGGAAGGGGTTGGGCTAGGAAGATGGGAACGGGGCCGGGAGGGACAGGAATTAAGGCCACCGAGGCAGGTGCCAGGTGGGCGGGCCCTGGGTGTCTGGTGGCTCCTTCGCTCTTCGACCTGGGGGAAGGGTAGACAGGGAAGTTAGTTTGAATCCCGAGCAGCTAGATCTCGGGTAACCCCTACGTCCTGATCTTGGGGAACTCGGCTCTCTCTGTCCTGTAGCTACCCCGAGGGGTAGGGAGAGGCCAGGGCAGGCGGGGGTGGGGGCGTCTTCCTCACCAGCCCAAAGCCTTGGTTAATGGAAGTTACACGCGGGGTTCAGAGGACCGGGATCCTCTCACCCCGGCGGCGGAGAGCATCTCTCCTGCAGGGGGCACTTACGAGGCGCCCTCTCCCTAGCTCTGCGCCCCTAGACTGGAAGGAACGAGGCCAATCGGCTTGGAGTGACCTGGCGCGGGGAGGGGGGTGTGGGGAATGTGCCTCCGGGGCCCGCCAGGGGTCGCTGCCGAGCCGCGGGTGAGCTCGTCCTGCCCCGAGCAAGCCCATGGGCCCACACCCCCAGGGGTCCTCAGGGGTTTCCTTGGCCAACCTCTTCACCGCATAGATGGACAAGTCCAGGCCCGGACTTCCGCAGGGCCCCAGTCCTACGAACTGAGCGCTTCCTGGATGCGGACACTGGGATTTTTTTGGCCTGTCTGTCCTGGAATTTGTCTTGTTCCTTTTCGCATTTTTCACGAATGGCCTATCAGCCTTCCAGAATTTAAAAAAAAAAAAAAAAAAGTCAGCAATCTGGAGGCATTCTCCACGCCTCCTCTTCTCTCACCAAATGTAATTGGTCCTCATGACTTGGCCACTGACCTCCCAAACTGATCCAGGATCTGTCTGCATTTCTCTCCTGTCACTGTCCTCCTGGTCCAAGCCTTCCATATCTCACAGGGCTCTGATTACAGCCTCCTCGCTGCTGTCTCTACCTCCAGGCCTGCTCTAATCATCCCCCACACAGGATGCCCTGCACTGTGAAGGCCTTCAGTCTGTCATTCAAATCCTTTCTTTTTCTGTTCCTGCCTGGTATATATATCTATCTCTGTCCACTTACCACCTCCATAAGCCAGGAAAACTCCTACTCCTCCTATGAGTTATAGCTCATTTCATCCCCTCCACAAGTCCTTCCTACCTTCCCTCCCTCCCAGGTAGCGCTGGCCATTCCTTTCCAGCCCACTCACTGGAGCACACATTCCAATGGATGGCGGTTATTTACCCCTCTGTCTCTTCATTAGAACATCTCAAGGTCAGGCACCCTATCCTTATATCTTTGTGTTCTGAGATCCAGACCCAGAGCTTGGCTTTTAGTAGACACTCAGGGCTCTACAAACAAGAAAGTGGTTCTGCAACCCAGTCCCTCACCTGGAAACAAGATGGCCATGTACTGTGTCCCAAGGTGATTGTTCAGTCTTTCCATTCATACTGTCAAGTTTCTGCACAGTTGAAGTAAAACATAGTGCCAGGCTTTGTGCAAATGTGTGTGCAAAATGGATATGTGTACAATACTATGTGCTTGTGGCTGTGTGTGTGTGTGCATGCACATGCACCTCAGTGGCTCAGTGCTTATGTGTGTCACTGTATTGCTAGTGTGTCCATGGGCTTGCTGGTGGGTGTATTTCTGTGTCTGTGGGATGGGCACCTCCACATAAGCTTGCACTTGAAGTTCTATCTTGGGAATGGTTTGAGTGACTTTTAACCTCTCAAGCCCTGAGATGGCCTCAAGCATCTCCTCCTTAAAGGTCACCCTGTGGGGATTTAGACAAGGGCACCCAGGGGAATGCAGCATCTGGTGGAGCCTTTTTCACAGCTGTTCTTGTGTCAGCCTTCTGGTCCCAGAGAGATGTTCTCCCACCTCTTGTCCCAGGCCCAAAGGGAGGGGTGAGAGTGACGGGGGGGGGGGGAGACTGCAGGGCACAGGTGTGTGAGCATTGGCCTTTACTCTAGGCCCAGGGACTAGAGCTTGCCCCTTGGGATGCTCTCTGCTGCCAAAATAGCAGCTCTCAGGGGCAGTGTGACGCACAGAGGGTGGGAGAGGCCACTTAGAGGCTGAGCCCTGGTCTGACCCACCATTAACCCGGGCTGCAGTCCACCTCGTGTCTCAGCTGCTCACCTGTTCCACAGGAAGACTGATGGTGACCTGGTTGAATACAGGTGGGCCTGGGACCAACTGTTACAATGCTGAAATATCCCCCCTCCATTAATTTAGGTCCCACGCTGTGCCTCAGTTTTTCAGGAGTTAGGAAACTGGAAAGAGCCATAGGACAGGCAGGACTAATGTTGAGGGGGAGGGAGTGCATTTTAGGCTAGGGGGATGGAGCAGGACCAAAGACAGCCATGTTCTCGCTCAGATCCTATGGTGTTGTTGCCTTGGGCACTTTGCTTCTCTCCCCAGGCCTCAGTGTAAATTGACAAGAATGGCCCTTCCAGCTATAGAAAACTAGGAGTTTCCAGGTGTGGGTGGCTCATGCTTATAATCCTAGCTACTCAGGAGGCTGAGATCTGAGGATCAAGGTTCAAAGCCAGCCTAAGCAGGAAAGTTTGTGAGTCTCCAATTAACCAACAGAAAATCCAGAAGTGGAGCTGTGCCTTAGGTGGTAGAGTGCTTGCCTTGAGAAAAAGAACTTAGGGACATTGTCCAGGCCCCAATGCCAGCATGCGTGTGTACACACACACACACACACACACACACACACACACACACACACACACACACACACACACACACACACACACACACACAAAATGCTAAGATTTCTGATCACCTAGAAGGGTCAAGCTGTCTGCATCCCCCGTAACCATTTGGAAGCCTCACATCTCAATCTCTCAATCTGTAAATTGGGAAGGATGCTGCCGTTATTTACTCTCCCCCCTCCCTTCCTCCTCCTCCTCTCTCCCTCCCTCTTCATCTCTCATACACAATCTGGAGATCTCTGTCCAATAAGTTTTCTGGTTGCTGTAGCCTCAGTTTCATAGGACTCAGCACCTCACTGCCCAGTACCTCAGCCCAAGGTGAGCCCAGATTCTCCATGGCAACAAACTGGTTATGAACGGGCTGCAGTTGCCATGGTGACAAGTCTCTTTCTCTCTCTTTCTCTCATCCCCCTCCTCTCTGCTTCTCTCTTCTCAATGAACCAGAGTGATCTGCAGGCCTTAGCTCTCCAGGTGGGATGGGGTGGGGCTGGGGTCAGTGAGAGGGGGTCTGGATTGGGAAAAGGGGAGAGATAGGCTGAGTCTGCAGGGGAATAGGGGGGCTGTTGGGGTTCTGTTGCTATGGTGACAGGGCTGCAGCCTGTTAATTAAGCCCCTGGTTGCCACGGAGACGGTGGTGGTTGACGTGCTCGCAGTGAGCCCTGTGTGTGTGTGTGTGTGGAGGGGGTGCTATGCACCGGACTCCTCAATTCACTGCTAGGATTTGGAGTCTGGAGGATGGGGCATGCAGATGGGGGGAAGTTGGAAGGAAGAGAGAGCTCAGGGCCTTTGCTCCAGACCACCACAGCTGAGGGTAGGTGGGCAGGTTGTGGGGTAGTGCCATGGAGATACGGGTGGGTAGGGATTGAACCATCAGAGAGAACATACACTTCCTGCTGGGGAAAAAAAAGACCCAAGTCAGCTGACTGCAGTTTTCTCCGGATGCCCACCCCCCCCCCCCCCGCTTCTGATTCAGTGGATGGAGCCTTGGGCTAGAGGTTGGGGAGCTGGATTCTAGTCCCCAGTGTCACAAGTTTACTCCATGAAGAAAATTCCTTCTGTTCTATTTCCATTCCCAGACTCCAGTGTCACTATAAGTGGTTAGTGGGGAAAAATATGTATAAAGTCTCTTTCAGTTCTCAAATCCTGATCAAGGGAGAACAGCTTCTCTGAGCTTTTTTTTCCTTTCTGAGAAGCATAAGGTGGGAGGGGTATAAATTGTAGAGATTCAGAGTTCAAAAATAGGACCCTGCCCAGCTCTGCATTTTTTTGTGTTGCTTTAATGAGAGCATTCTGTTAGCATTACATCTTCTGAGGGCTCTGGAACCCAGAGCTTTGGGTGGAGAAAGTACTGAGTGGGCAGCCTTGTGCCTGGGTCTTAGAGCTGAGGGCCATTTCTTACTGACCAAATAGAGGTGTTCACCCCAGAAAGTTGGTATCATCCCAGAATAAGGCTCAGTCTCCTTGAGAGGTGAGGGGTTTAAGAATTGAAGATTGGGGTCTTCCTCTGGGACTGTATCATACTTGGTCTGGAGCCCAAAGGAAGAACTTTGTGACTGTAGTCTAAGACTCATTGTCAGAAAGCATAGGATTATGAATCCTTATCCCTTTCAGTTTACAAATGAGGATACTGAGGCCCAGAGGTCCAGGGGCACACAGACTTTGGAGGGGATCTCAGGATAGTACCACAATCCATGAATCCCAGATCAAAACTCAAAAATCAAGAGATCAAAACTCCAATGAGGGAGGATGGATAGAGCTTCAAGAGAAATCACTCTGCCTTCACCCCAACCTCCTAGAGTGCTAGATTTTCCTGATGTTGGGTCACTCCCCGAGTGGCCTGGAGTTGCACTAGCTCTGGGACACAAATGGAGGAAAATACTTCCCAGAGGAACATCCCAGACCTGGGATTGCTGTGGAACTTTGGCAACTTGTCTTTTTCCACGGTATTTCTCAAACAAGCATACTTGACATGTGTTCCTGTGTTACACATCTCTGCAGAGTAATGGAAGACCACATTGCTGCTGCTGTTGCTGCTGCTGGGGGTGGAGTGTTGAGAAATTCTTGAAAAATGGTCTTTCTACTGCTATCCTTTCATCACCTATCACCAATCCAAAACCATCTGTGTGTGTGTGTGTGTGTGTGTGTGTGTGTGTGTGTGTGTGTGTGTGTGTATGTGCGCGCGCGCGCGCGCGTGTGTCTTTGGGAGAGTCTAAAGGGTTGGCAGGGCATCCACAAAGCTGCGTGGTAGTGATACCTCATGGCTGAGACCCTCGGAGACACCTGCAAAAGCCTCCATGGCTGACCCAATCTGAGACCATTCACAAATTTGTGTGAAGAAAAAAGAAAAAGAAAACTATGGGTACTGTCCATGGTTCTGAAACAGCCTGCCTTCTAAAGGTTTCAGTGGCTGTGAACGACTCTTGGGGACCATCGAAGGTCTTCAGTCATGAGGCAAAAGGCCCCTCTAACCCTGAAGATCTGAAGCCTGAGTATCAAAGGGGCAAAGTTCATTTTAGACTCAATCCCTGATGTTTTCTTTTTAGGAGCTGGAGAATTAGAGGCTGCTGAGCAGCTTAACTGTGACCCTGCTTCCCTCTCTCCCCACCTCCCATTCCCTCCTCTTCTTTTCTTCTCTCTCCCTTCTTCCCTCCCTTTCCTATTTTGAGACAAGTTTTGCTATATAGTCCCAGGCTGGCCTCAAACTCGGATCCTTCTGCTCCAGCTTCTTAAATGCTGAGATTACAGGGGTACATTACTATACTCGGCTCCTTCCTTTTAATCAAGGGCAAGACTAATTTACAAGGGGGTCCTGTTAGAAGAAAGGCCCTAAATTAGAGTAAAAAGAGTGAGGTGCTAGGCTGAATTCCATCATTCACTAGCGTTATGTCCATAGGCAAACGTCTTCCCTCTTTGATTCTTCGTGTTTTGCACATAGAGAAGGTAAGCTGAGCATGGTGCAGGATGACCCATCCTCACCCAATCCTGTAGCCCTGGGAATCGAGAGGACTAGCATTGGCAATAAGGCTGTGAAGACATTTTCCCTTCATTTACTCCTGCCCTCATGTGTTTAGTTTCCAGAGACGCCAAGGGCCCAAACTTTAGATGCCCCTTTCCCAAGAAGTCTCCACCACTGGCTCCAGCCCGGATTCTAGGGTGCCAATGCATCTGAGGATAATCAAAGCCCTCTCTGTGTGTGGAGGGGAGAGGGGACTGGTTTTAGCCGAGGAGGGGGGACCATGGACAGCATGTCAACTCTGGAAGCCTCAGAAAGCAATCCTGGATTAGGGGATTAGACAACTCCCGCCCCAGGAGAAAATCTGGTCCCCAACAGTCAAGCAGCCCAGTTTCCCCTCCCCCACCCGGTTCCTGGCCAGCCCGGGCCTCAGCCCGTCCTCCCCAGAGGCTGCACCATCCTGGGTGGAAAGTAAATACTCCCCCAAACCCCGGTGCTGCCTCCTCTCCCACCCCAGGCCCATTCTCCCCTGTCTGAAAGTCCCCGTGTGCATTCCAGAGACTTGCCTTGGGGGTGAGGTGCTGACACGCCTGTCCGTTCTAAGCAACGGGAGAGAGTTCTCTGTAACTCGCCCATTTGCAACCAGGAGGGGCCAGACAGACAGCCCAGTGACCGACCCCCCACCCCCCGGGGAGGGGCGCAGCCCAGCGCGCTTTGCCTATAAGGCCTTGGGCTCTGCATCCCTCCCGCTCCAGCCTCCGGCTTCGCTTCCCCGCCGGATAGGCCTCTCCAGCTCGGCAGACCGACTCCCGAGGGCCCCAGATTCCATGGCAGCACCCTTCACCGCCCCAGTCCCCCTTATCTTCCCTCGGGGGAGGGTGACCCCAGACCCCCCAGTCAGGCAGCCGCTGCGGGGCCGCCTCCCCGCGGCCGCGACCTAGTTCCCTGCCGTTATTTTTAGGGCGCGGGATGGCACCTGCCCACGTGCCGGGCCCCGCCTGCGCCGGAGAGAGAGAGAGAGAGAGAGAGTGTGGGGGGGGGGAGCTGCGTCTGCTGGGGGAGGTGAGGGCTGCGCCCCCCCCCGCCTCCTCTCATCCCACCCGCGCAAGCCCCCTGTTTTCCGGCGAGGGGGCCGTGGGGCTCGCTCGGCCCGCCCCCGGCCTCTCCTCCCCCGGGCTCCCCCCCCAGCCCGCCAGTGGCTCACGCCTCCTGCATACGGGATGAGGTGAGCCGCGCCGCGGCTGCGAGGGGGCGCGCGCGGGTGTGAGCGTGTGTCCGTGCGAGAGTGTGTGCGCCGGGCGGGCGGGCGGGCGGGCACTGCAGCTTCTTCCTCCGTGGAGCGGAGAGCGAGCGAGCGAGAGCTAGAGCGGGCGGGCGGGCGGCGGGCGGGCGGCGGGAGCGGCCAAGGCGGGCAGAGGGGTGCGGGCGAAGCGGCGCGCAGCATCCCCGGCCCGGAGCCGCGCCGCCACCATGCTAAACAACCTGACGGACTGCGAGGACGGCGACGGGGGAGCCAACCCCGGTAAGCGGTGGTCCGGGGGCGCCGGGGACGGGAGGGGGCGGCTCCGGGTGGGAGGCGGAGCGGGGGCCGCCGCCTGCAGTAAAGCCCCCGGGCGGCGGACGCGCCGCCCCAGCCTCGCTCCGTTGGAATGCGCCAGGCGCTGTCCGAGGTGCTGGAACGCGCCGCGCCCGGGGGGCAGAACGGGGCCCGGAGGGGTGGTCGTGATTAGCGGCCTGGGGGGCGGGGGGGGGGCAGACTTGGGTTAACTGAGCCGAGGAAGCGGCAGGAAGGGGATGGGAAATCTAGAGTGGGCTGACATGCAGCTCGACGGGTTGGGGGTGGGGGGGGGTGGGGATGGCTCCTTTCCCCGATGAGGGACCCGGGCGTCCTGGCGCAGAGCGGGGACCGGCGGCGCCTGGGGGCGCAGTCTGCTGCAGTCCCTCGCTCTGAGCCTTCCAGATGGAAGGTGGGGGAAAGGTGGCCGTGATGGTTGGGAGCATGTGACAGCCCCCCGTCTGGGCCGAGGTGTCCCCTCAGGGGACACTTGGTGCAATCCAGACCCCTCCCCCGAGGCTTCCCGAGTTCCGACCTCAGTCTGAAGCTACCTCCTCTAGATTTCCAGCTCTACTTTGCGCAATCTCCTCTCCTGGCCGTTTCCCCGTGGGTTCCTATGCAGGACGAGAAGCTCCATCACCCTCCTTTCTTCCCTCTCGCCCCTTCTCTTGGTATCCCGGGGCCAGCGGTGTGGTTTCCAGGGCGGGGTAGGGAAGAGTCTTTCTAGGTAGCTATCTTAGCTTTCGTGGTGGGAGGCCGCACGCAGACACGGGGTCCCAGCCACCGAATCCCCGCTCCGCAGCACCGACACTGCGGACACTGCTGCGGTGGGTGCGGAGATTTGTCAGAAGCTAAGGGGCGCCCAGCGAGTGCTTTTGCTGTTCCTGATCGCCCCCTTCCTCCCCCGCGGCCTCCCGGTTCCGAGGTCTTGGGGCCAGCCAGCCCCTCGGGTTCCCAGGCGCCCCCCCCCGCCGCCCCCCAGCGGCCTCAGCCATCCATCACGGCTGTCAGCCGCCCCCAGCCCCCACCCTCCGGTGGCGCGGCGTCCCTTGCGCAGTAGCGCGCCTCCCGCGCCTGCTGTCTGCGCTCAGCGCCTTCAAACGCTCCCTTGGGCATTGCTTGACCCTCTGGGCCGAGAGTCCCGCAGACCTCTGGGTGCGGGAGATGGCTGAAGGGGTCCCCCAAGCTCCCCCAAAACAAACATGATCTTCCAGACATTGGCAGATTTGACTCTGGGATCCTCCATTCTGGATCCCAAGTCAGGGCTAAATGGGGGTTTGAAAAGGTTAGGACATCAGAGGTCCCAAATCCTTTGCCGGAGAGCCCTCCCCCTCCCCGTTTATCCCCGGGGCTGGGTCCTGTACAGGAGCCAGCACTGCCTTGCTGCCCAGCTCATCCATCTCTCCAGTGACCCTGAGGTCACCTCATCCGATCGCCGTCTCCACCCGCGGGCTTCAGCTGGAGGGGGAGGGGGTTTGCCAAAAAGCCTGTCTGCAGCAGCTCCAGAAGTCCTAAAGGCAGTGCCCAGGGAGCAAGGAGGTGTCGTTTCCTTCTGGAATCCCCTTCCATTTTGGGACAGGGGCTCCGCTGCTTGGGAGGTAATCTCTCTGCTCCCCCCCCCCCCCCATTTAGCCTGATCTCCTAGCACCTGCTTTCTCTACCAAAGCTTCAGTGGGCCTCTAGATTTCCCTGGGGTCTCTGGAGGCCTAGCAAAGAGGCATCTATGTGTGGGCAATAGGAGTCGAATGAGGAACTCTTTCGGTTGTCCTCCTCCCTATTAGTTTCTAAACACCGAAGCCGGAGCCCATCTGGAGACCTTTCTGTAGATAGGGTCCAGGACTTGGAACTGGAGTGGACAGAATCTGCGTCAGGCATTCTGGGTCCCAGAGGGGAAAGGCCTCCTGGGATCCTAGAGGAAGTGGTAGGAGTTGCTGAAGACTTTCTGAGCTTGAAGAGAGAGACGAAAAGCCCCTGGAATCGGAATCTAGGTTCTTGGAGCTGGATGGGAGGACCCGGATGCTGACCTCCGGGAAGAGGTCTTCTCTGGGCCAAAGAACACCCTAAGGATCTTGTCCCAGGCGTCTACTTCTCCTTTTCCCTTGAGGTCTGAGCCCCCTCTGCCTCCCCAAGCGGGCCTAGGGATTCCCCCAGGTCCAGCCCTAGGCCCCGGGGGGAGGCCCCCTAGCCCTCCGCCGCTCTCCAGTTTCCTCCCCGGGAGCCCTGGCCGCCACAGCTTAATTGAAAGCCGATTCGGGCTGAGAGCTCCCAGGGGGCGGGGCGGGGAGGGCTCAGCCTCCGTCTGGCCCGGCCTCCCTCCCCGTTGGGGCCACTCGGCTCTCCCCCACCACTCCGGCTCTCTGTTTCCCCTTTGCCGTCCTGTTCCTTGGAGAACTCAGAAGCTCCCTCCCCACCCTGCCTTCCCCCCTTCCCCCGCTCCCCTCCTCAACTGGTGCGCCTGGCGTTCCTGGGGGAGGGGGGGGGACGAAATCGGCCTTTGGCTGTGGTGACAAGGCCAGGAGCCTGGCGTCCCGCCCAGACAGCGGATGGAAAGGCGGGACCCGGGACGAGCTTACCGAGCCGCCCCCCTTCCCTGCCCTCTTCTCCTGGCGGGGATTTGGCCTGTCGTCTGGCTCTGCGCGGCCGCGCCGCCGCGTTACATAAGCGGCTGCGGGCGCGTGGCCGGCTCCGCTCCGCGCAGCGCTTTTGGCCCGCGCGGTCACCATGGAGACCAGAGTCGGGCTGCCTAGTTCTGGGGTCTTGGGCCAGGACGCCCTTCTTCTCGCCACCTAGTCACCTCCTGCACCTAGCCCTCCTCCTCCCTCCCTGGGTAAAGGTGTGGAAGGCAGAGGGAGGCGCTGGGGGGGGGGGTGGGGAGGGCGGGGGGGGGGACCTGACGGGAAACAGGGCAGCCCCTAAATCTTGCCGTGGAGGATGGACGTGGGGTGAGGAGCACCAGTTGGTTGGGCACCGGAGACTTGTAATAGTGACATTAATAGCTATACTTGTAAGGGTGGGGACACCCAATGTGCATTATTCCAGTGAACCCACTAATCACTCACCCTGAGTTAGGCACAATCGGTACCCCATGGCAAAGAAGACTGGCCTGCCCTGAAGACGCAGCAACAAAGCTGAGTCCGGAGCCTAGATTTCCGGGACTCCACCCCTTTCCCTTAGCTATGGGACATTTCCTTTCACCTCATGTCCTTGCACCTTCTCTAGTTCCTACATAGTGCATCAAGAACAGGCCAAATCTCGTCAGCAGTTTAAAAGGAGAGAGAAGCTGGGCACCAGTGACACCCAGGTCATAATTCTAGCTACTCAGGAGGGTGAGATCTGAGAATCATGGTTCAAAGCCAAGCCAGGAAAATCCTTGAGACTCTTACATCCAGTTAACCAGCAAAAAGCCAGAGTGGGACCATGGCTCAAGCAATAAAATGCCAGCCTTGAATGAAAAAGCTGAGCCAGCACCTAGACCTTGAATCCAAGCCACAGTACTGGCACAAAACAAAAACAAAGCAAAAAAAAAAAAAAAGCCAGGCACTGGTGGCTCACACCTGTAATCCTAGCTACTCAGAAGACTGAGATCTGAGGATTGTAGTTCAAAGCCAGCATGTGCAAGAAAGTCCAGGAGACTTTTACCTCCAGTAAACCACCAGAAAGCTACAAGTGAAGCTGTGCCTCAAGCAGTAGAGTGTACATTAGCCCCCAGCCAGAGCGGCTCAGGGACAGCACCTAGACCATGAATCAAGCCCCAGAACTGGGGGACAGACAGAGAGAGACAGATACAGACAGAGACACAGACAGACAGACAGACAGACACAGAGAGAGGGGGGACGGATGGGGGAGACAGAGACAGACAGAGAGAGACAGAGACACAGACAGACAGACAGACAGACACAGATACAGAGACACAGAGAGAGGGGGGACGGATGGGGGAGACAGAGACAGACAGAGAGAGACAGAGACACAGACAGACAGACAGACAGACAGACAGACACAGATACAGAGACACAGAGAGAGGGGGGACGGATGGGGGAGACAGAGACAGAGACACATAGAAAACCTACCTATCTACCTACCTACCTCAACACTCTGTTGTCTGGCTCCAGACAGCTGTTTTGAGACCCTGGAGTATGAAGGAAGACCTTAGAGAATCCACATCTAAAGACTATTTCCTGCATCTATGATGTAGTAGACTCCAATGGGAAAGGAGGAGTCACATTCATAGGAAGTCACCCATGTGAGAAAAAAGAGCTGGTAGTGACCCTCTATATTAGGCACCCAGGCTGCCTGGATAGATGAGGTGGTGAAGGAGGCTGGGTGGCAGTGAGTTTCCCTGGCATCGATGCAGCTTTATGTCAAGTCATTTTTAGTCAGGGTGAGATCAGGTGGGTCATGCTGTGAACACCGGCCCTAGCTGGGTGACTGAGGCAGGTTTCCGGGAGGCAGGGAGAAGGATGCAGAGAATTTGAATGGGGAATGGGGAGGAATGCCAAGAGATAAAGAGATAAGAGATGCCAAGTCCCAAAAGGCCTCCATCTCACTTGGGATTGGTCAGTGAGGAATCTCCCCAGAGATTTAGAGAGTTGTCTACTGCTGGGATTCAGCCTTGGGGCTGAGGAAGGTTGATGGGGCCGAGGGGATGTGTCCAATGGACACCTCAGATCTTTCTGAAGGACTCTGCCTTTGCTTCAGAGACTCTCCTTGAGTGAGTGATCATCTGGATACGTGGCTTATCCCTCACCCTCACTTGTACACCCCAGCCTAGCTAGGCAGACCCTATCCATATACCCAGTGGCATCTGCACATAGCCACCTGAGGACCTTAAGTGTCTAACCCTCAACTACATTTGGCATCTTCGTCACTCTGACTTCTAGCCTTCCAGTTTATTAAGGACCACCATCATCCACCCATTCACCCATGGTAGAAACCCCAGGCATTTCCTTCTATTCTTCTTTTTCTTCCCAGACATGTGGCATAAAAAAATGTGCCAGTGATTCTTGAGTCTGCCCATTCAGCGCCCCACATTGCTGCAGTCAGGATCTTAACCGTCCTTGCCTGGGTTACTGAAACTTTCTGCATTGCTTTCTGTTTCTGTATCGCTCTAAAACGCATCTCGGTTCATGGTACCTCTGAAACGGTTCCATGATTGTCCATCCACACCTGAGGTCTCGATTCTTTAACGTGGTCTGCTCATTCTTTAAGGACTCTCCACCTTACCTTCTCAGGCAGGTCTTTTGCCGATCCACTGGTCATTCTTTAGCTGCTTCCTCACTCCCCATACACACAGCCCCCTTCCTCAGACTCAGCCAGATCCTACTTCATTCAGCATCTCGAACTCACCTCTGAGCCATTGAACATGCTGTTCTGCTGTTCTGTCTGCCTGGAGAACCCCCTCCCGTCTCCCTCCCAGTCTAGTTCTTACTCATCCTTTGGTTCACAGCTGACACGTCACTTCCTCTAGGAAGCCTTCTGTGACCTCCCATCCTGGACTGAGCACCCTCCTGAGTTCCCACAGTGCCTTATTCATCTTTCTGCTTGGACTTTATCACTCTGGATTGGAAATTCCTGGTTACTGCTTGGCTCCCTGGCCTGGGTCTGGTTTCTGAAGGGCAGAGGCAGTCTTTTTCTGTGTTTTGTTCCCTCTCTATTCCTGTGTTGGCGGCACATGGTAGAAATCTAGATGACTGACAAGGAGGGGGATAGAGGTACCAGAAGGGAGTCAGTCACATTTCCAAGAGGTGGAGTGAGTGTCTTTGGGGCTTCGGGCTGTATTGTCTTCTTGCCTTCCTCCCCAGGAGAGATCATGTCTGCCCCAAACACCAATTATGTTCAAGAAGAGAACTCTGAAGAGTCTGATGGTCCCCTGGTGACCTAGAACCCACAGGAGCAGGAAAACACTCACCTGTTCACTGAATACCCAGAACATACCAGGCAGGGTGTGGGCTCCATATACATGCTACAAAGAAGGTGTCCCCCTTCTCCAGGATATGACCCAAGGAGGCCGGGGGTTCCTGAAGCCACACTACTGTGTGTCTGGGTGGTTAGGGAGTAACAGTGAGTGCCAGGCCCCTGACTTGTGTGCTTTCTCAGGTGATGGCAACCCCAAGGAAAGCAGTCCCTTCATCAACAGCACCGACACAGAGAAGGGAAAGGAGTACGATGGGAAGAACATGGCCCTGTTTGAGGTGAGATACTCAGGTGGCTGGACCAGAGCTCATCAGCTGCTCTCTCCCTCCCTGGGAAGAGTAGCCTCTCTGCAGCCTCCTCCCTCAGCTCCATCCCTCCTTTACCCTCCTTTTTCCCCTCTGCTCAGATCACCCACATTTCCCTCCTCAATTCTACCCCTTTCCCCTCTTACCCCAACTTCAGTAGTTTGGCCTCCATCTTCCTACCATCCAGTTTACCCCCTCCACACTCACCCACACCTGAAAATCTGGTCCCCCAGCTTCCTAACACAGATGCCTCTCCTCCTTAGGAGGAGATGGACACCAGCCCCATGGTGTCCTCCCTGCTCAGCGGCCTGGCCAACTACACCAACCTGCCCCAGGGAAGCAGGGAGCATGAAGAGGCAGAAAACAATGAGGGTGGAAAAAAGAAGCCGGTGCAGGTGGGGCCTTGGGGGAGAAGAAGTAGGGGGGAGGGAGGCTACTGGAGGATTCTGTTGGAGGGATGGATGACAGGGCAGGGAGGAGGGGGAGGAGATGAAGAGGAGAAGGGAGGCCATGGATGGTGGAGGAAAAGGGGTGGGGATGGAGGCTGGAGGAGGCAAGAAGGGTATGTCATCAGAGGGAAGCAGAATGAAGGGATGGGGCGGGGGAGAATAGAGGGAGGGAGGTGGAGGAAGAGTAGGCCGGAGTGTTGGTGGGAATGAGTTGCAGCGGTAGGGACTGATGCAGGCCTTCTTGGCAGGCCCCGCGCATGGGCACGTTCATGGGCGTGTACCTCCCATGCCTGCAGAACATCTTTGGCGTCATTCTCTTCCTGCGGCTCACCTGGGTGGTGGGCATTGCAGGCATCATGGAGTCCTTCTGCATGGTCTTCATCTGCTGCTCCTGCGTGAGTGATGCCCCTCCCCTGCCCGGCCTGACAGCTGGGTCTTGGCAGAGGCCTGGGGGTGGGAGGTAGGGAGGGTGGAAGCATGAGACCTGAGCTTTTTATAGGAACCACGGCTTATGATGTTGGGGAGAAAATTAGGTCTGACTTGGTCTTCCTGCTCTGCACAAGCTTGTCCCTGATGGCTATAAACCAGGCTTCACCTAGATCTGTGTGTGTGTGTGTGTGTGTGTGTGTGTGTGTGTGTGTGTGTGTGTGTGTGTGTGTGTGTGTGTGTGTGTGTGTGTGTGTGTGTGTGTGTGTGTGTGTAATTACACAAGGAATGTAGACTCATTGATGAAATGATCAGTGCAGAGAAGAAAAGTCACCTGTCATTCAATAATAGTTAATGTTTTGGAAGATTCCCCACTTACAGAAAAAAAAAAATGAGATTATGTCACCAATAGCATTGTAACTGGATTCTTCTCATCCTCTCTGAGGATTTGTTTTGGGCCATGCTCTCTCAGGATAAACTCCTGAGTCAGCCAGTGCTGTGTGAGGCAGACCCCACCACCTATCTCCAAAGGGTTTGAGAAGGGAAGCGGTGTGACTTGCCTCCGGTCACAGAGGCTGGGGGTGGGCGTGGCCACGCTGACGTATGCAGAGTCCTCAGGTGCAAGTGGCTCTGCTCTTCCCATTCACACAGTGAATAAGAGGTTTGCTTGAGAAGGAGTTGGCACAAGTAGAACTTGGAAGCTGCCCAGGCAGAAGCTGGAGCAGGAGAAAACCTGTGGGTTTGGCTGGTGTTTCTGGGGGATCTGGCTTGGCCTTGGCCCAGACCACTGTGGCCCCCAGCAGCCACCACTCTGACACTCTTTCCTCACAGACGATGCTCACGGCCATCTCCATGAGTGCGATTGCCACCAACGGTGTAGTGCCTGGTATGTGGGGGGAGGACGGGGGCTCCTGGAGGAGGGAGGCATGATATTGCAGACTGGAGGGAGGCTGGGCTGTGGCCATTTATGGGAGAGATAGGAGCAGCCTATTGCAGAGTGGCAGAGAGCAAAACAGTGGCTAGTGTCCACCTGTCCTCCCTCAGCCTGAGACCCTCCTCTCCACCATCCTATGAGCATGGTAATTAGTGCTGAAAATTTTACATATCCTGGTTGGCTGAGTCTCTGCAATCCCCTTCTGGGGCTGCAGCCTGAGGCCCAGAACAGCCCTGTTCTGCCCTCTGTCTCTCACGCCCTGAGCAGCACAGTGCCCCTCAACCCTCTTTTGTGGTTGTTGTTGTTGGTGGTGGTGGTCCTGGGGCTTGAACTCATTGTCTGGGCGTTGTCCCTGAGCTAGTGCTAGGGACTAGTGCTCTACCACTTGGACCCACAGCGCCACTTCCAGTTTTCTGGTGGTTAATTGGAACTAAGAGTCACACGTACTTTCCTGCCCAGGCTGGCTTTGAACTGTGATCCTTAGAACTCAGCCTCCAGAGTCGTTAGGATGACAGGCATGAGCCACTGGTGCCTGACTTCTACCTTCTTGTGGACACTTGGTTTTCTCTGCAGCTGGTGGCTCCTACTACATGATTTCCAGGTCTTTGGGCCCAGAATTTGGGGGTGCCGTGGGCCTCTGCTTCTACCTGGGTACGACGTTTGCTGGGGCTATGTACATCCTGGGTACCATCGAGATCCTGCTGGTGAGAGGGGCTGGGGAGGAGGCATGGGGGGGAGGGGGCGTGGCATGGAGCGGGGAGGTCCCAGGTTGCTAGGTCACCCATGATCCATACGTACCTCCCAGGGGCCACGCCACTTTGCAAGGCCAAAGCAGACTCCAATGTGGTCTATTTGAACGAGTTCCCAGTCTAGTTGGGGAGACAAGATACAATAATTATGTAACACAAACAGCTGTGGTTGATCAGGCACCCACTGAGCTCCCAGCACAGTTCCAAGTGCTTTACAGTCATTATCTTGAATCCTTAGAGGTTTAAGTGTCCCGATGCCCATTTTACAAATGAGAAGAAGCTCAGAGAGGTGAGATCACTTGCTCAAGGTCACTCAGCGGTCAGGGAGGTGGCAGAGGTGGGTTGATGAGAGTTAACCTAATGATAGGAATAAGAAGGGCCATGCCCTACAATAGCTACCCTTTTGGGATTGCCTCACACACACCTTGGACTGTGCTGAGGGCTTGGTAGAAGCCTGATGGCTCTGGGATCGCCGTGACTCATGGGAGGAAAGCAGGAAAGCAGCTCGCTGGACTGAGTTTGAAGGACAGGGATGCTGACTTAGGTCTCTGCTCTTCCTGCCCTTCCTGTAGGGCTCCCTGGTTTTATAGAAAGTGGAGTTGACATCTCCGAGGCCCCCACCCTCTGCGGGCCCCAGGGCTTTACAGTTTATCATTTTATTTTATCCTGACACGTTTCTCATGAATTAGAAGAGGGCCACTTAGCAGATGAGGAAAGCAAGGCTCAGAGAGTTAAAAGAGCAAGCAGAGATGGGAACCTCTGTGGTTCTGACTTTGAAATTCTGCTCTTGTCTACTATACTGTAATGCCTTGGGGAAATAGAAGTCAAGGTGCTAGAACTTCCAGTTTGGGGTACCACACAATAAATCAGGATGGAGAAGATGAATGGGGAATAGAAAGCACAGGGAGGCAAATAACGAGAGGAAGGCCATATACCTTTGTGATTTAAAAATAATGTTTAAGCCAGAAAACAGTAGAGCACAATGTGATCCTAGCTACTCAGGAGGCTGAAATCTGAGGATTGTGATTCAAAGCTAGTATAGGCAGGAAAGTCTCTGAGACTGTTATTGTCAATTAACCTCCAAAAAGCTGAAGTGGAGCTGTGGCATAAGTGGTAGAGGGCTAGCCTTGAGCAGAAAAAACTAAAAGGCAGCATCTAGGCCCTGAGTTCCAACCTACGTACTGGCACACAAGCACATACACAAACCTTTAAATGTAGTATAAAAGCAATCCTGGGCAGTGCATAAAACTGGGGACAAATCGAAGTAAAAATAATAAAGGGAGAAAGAAATCATCCACATAAAATAATCATTAACACTTTAGTAAATTTTCTCTCTTAGTTTTGTTTTTCTAAGTGATGTAGTCTGCCTTTGTAAAATATAACTGTGTCATAAACATTTCCCTGAATAACTAAATGTTCCCTTTACAGAAATAATTTACAAGCAAAAATAACTTCACTGTAAACATATTAAGTTTATTAAAAATTTTAGAAAATGCAGATGTGCAAAGAAGTTAATACTATCCACATTTTGTGCTGGGGTATAACTCAGTGGTAGAGCACTTGCCTAGTAAGTGTAAGATCCTGAATTAGATCTGCAGCACTATAAACAGAAAGAAATGAATAAGTAAATAGAAAAATGTTCATTTTCTAAAAACTTCTTATTGTAGTTGAATAATAGAACAATTATTATCCAGATTTTAATAATTCAGGGAAAACTATTGACATTTTGATGTACTTGTAAAGATATGTACATACTCATGTATGTACATATATCTGTAAATTATCCCCACAGATAACTTTATAAAAATGAGATCATAGGGCTGGAGGGATGACTCCAGTGCTAAGCCCTGATTTTAAACACAGTACCACCAAAACTTGTCATAAGACACATTTTTTTTAAAATACTTGATTGTGTTCATCTAATATGACATGGCTAGGTTTTGAGTCATTCAATTTATATACATACATTTGCATTTTTTTTCTTGGTGCTAGAAATTTCTTAGCATGTCCTGTGTACATACTGAGCACATGGCTCTATGACCGAACTATATCACATTCCATAATGTCATTTGATAACAGCTCTATCATTTATATGTGGAAGTATCATGATTTATGCACAAGCTATAGTGATGAACATCTAATTTCTAATAATAAAACAATATAGTCATTAAGATAATTACAGCATCACATTCTGGTGGCTCACACCTGTAATCCTAGCTACTCAGGAGGCTGAGATAATGAGGATCGTGGTTCAAAGGTAGGCCAGGCAGGAAAGTCTGTGAGACTCTTATCTCCAATTAACCACCCAAAAGCCAGAATTAGAGGAGGTGTGACTCAAGAAGTAAAATACCATCCTTGAGTAAAAGCTAAGGACAGTGCTCAGGCTCTAGGTTCAAACTCCAGTACCAGCATAGAGAAAAACATATAATTAATAGCAATGATAATAGATATAACTAATTGCTCCCAACATCTGCACAAAGCTATTTGTTTTTGTTTTTTCAGTTGCAGGGCTTGAACTCAAGGCCTGGGTGCTGTCCCTAAACTCTTTTACTTAAGGCTAGCATTCTACCATGTTGAGCCACAGCTCCATTTGGTTTTCTGGTGGTTTATTGGAGATAAAAGTCTCGGGCTGGGAAGATGGCTCAGTGGTAGAGTGCTTGCCTTGCATGCATGAGGTCCTGGGTTCAATTCCTCAGCACCACGTAAGCAAAAAGAAAAAACCCACAAGTGGCGCTGTGGCTCAAGTGGTAGAGTGCTAGCCTTGAGCTGAAGAGCTGAGGGACAGCACCCAGGCCCAGAGTTCAGGCCCCATGACCGGACGCCCCCCCCCCAAAAAAAAAGTCTCACAGACTTCCCTGCCCAGGCTGGCTTTGAACTGAGATCCTCAGATCTCAGCCTCCTGAGTAGCTAGGATTACAGGCATGAGCCACTGGCTCCCAGCTGCCCTGTTTTTGCAAGCTAGACTGTATTTTCCTTCTTAGCCATTTCCCCATTACTGGATGCTGCTTCCTGTCTTATAACTACAACTACCTAAGTGGGCATCTTTGCATGCCCCCTCCCCTCCCCAAGCCCTGCCTGTACTTCAAGTTATTTCCCTGATCTTTGCTCCTTTCCTGCAGGCTTATCTCTTCCCAGCTATGGCCATCTTTAAGGCGGAAGATGCCAGCGGAGAGGCAGCTGCCATGTTGAACAACATGCGTGTGTATGGCACCTGTGTGCTCACCTGCATGGCCACGGTGGTATTTGTGGGTGTCAAGTATGTCAACAAGTTTGCTCTGGTCTTCCTGGGTTGCGTCATCCTCTCCATCTTGGCCATCTATGCTGGTGTCATCAAGTCGGCCTTCGACCCACCCAACTTCCCGTGAGTGCTGGCTCTCTGAGCGTAAGGCTTTGTTCCCTTCCTACCACTCCCAGCCTTATTTTTGGGGTCTGTACATCAGTCTTTAGCCATGTCTCCTCTCTCTGACCCTCATAATTGGGGTGGTTTGGGTTAAGAGCAACCTCTCTTAGGAGGGGAAAAAAAGTCCTCTTCATTTGGGAGTGACCTCTTCAGGGTAGGATGATTTTTCTGGAGCTTGGGATTTCCCTCGGATTATCAGCCGGAGCTGGGCTGAGGAAAACTAATGGGCAAGGACTGCTGCAGGGATGAACACTTGATAGTGTTCCAGAGTTTTCTGGACAGAATAACCTCCTGGAGTGTGAGAAACCCTTACTGTGGGACATCTTTGGGTTGGGATAAGACACGGAGACGGCAGCCCGGGGCTCAGATCCCTGTTGCTTTTGTTGTTCTAAGACAAGAGTCCTCTGCGTCCTGCTCCGGCCAGGAGGGCAGTGCCCAGAGACACTGGCCATGCCGCAAAAACACACCGACGCACTCAGGTGTTGATTCTCCTACATCAACATGTTAGAATGGCATTGACAGGCTGCGTGCTGGGGGCTTATGCTTGTAATTCTAGCTACTCGTGAGACTGAGATATGAAGATCATGGTTCAAAACCAGTCCAAACAGGAGAGTCCATGATGTACTTATCTCCAGTAAACTACTCAAAAATAGCTTGAAGGGGCTGGGAGTGCGGCTTAGTGGTGGAGTACTTGCCTGGCATGCAGAAATCCCTGGGTTTGGTTCCTCAGTACACATGAACAGAAAAAGCCCAAAGTGGTGCTATGGCTCAACTGGTAGAGTACTAGCCTTGAGCAAATGAAGCTCAGGGCCAGTGCCCAGGCCCTGAGTTCAAATCCCAGGACTGGCAAAAAAAATAGCTTGAAGTAGCATTGTGGCTTAAGTGGTAGAGAGCTAGCTTTGAGCAAAAAGCTCAGGGATAGTGCTCAGGTCCCGAGTTCAAGCCCTAGGACTGGCATATAAGAATAGCATAGACAGCTTCAGTGGCTCACTCCTGTAATCCTAGCTACGCAGGAAGCTGAGAGCTGAAGATCACAGATTAAAGCTAGCTTAGACAAAAAAAAAAAATCCATGAGACTCTTATCTTCAATTAACCAGCAAAAGCCAGCAGCAGAAATATGGCTCAAGTGGTAGAGTGCCAGCCTGAGTACCAAAACTAAGGGACAGTACTTGCCCCTGAGTTCAAGTCCTACTGCTGCCACAAAAATAAAACAAAACAACAACAAAACCCACGCTGATATCCAGACTCTCTCCAAATCAAGCCAGAGCCTCTGCACGTGGGGCCTTGGCCTCTGTGGGTTGTTTTTGTTTTTGTTTTTAGGCTCCCCTGGTGGTTCTGGTGAAAAAGCAGAACAAGGTCAGGTCTCTCATCTTGTCTCTCTCTAGGATCTGCCTCCTGGGAAATCGCACTCTGTCTCGCCACGGCTTTGATGTCTGTGCCAAGCTGGCCTGGGAAGGAAATGAGACAGTGACCACAAGGCTCTGGGGCCTTTTCTGCTCCTCCCGCCTTCTCAATGCCACCTGTGATGAGTACTTCACCCAAAACAATGTCACCGAGATCCAGGGCATCCCTGGCGCTGCCAGTGGCCTCATCAAAGGTCTGGGGGAGAGAGGAGGGCCGGTAGCAAGGGAGCACCACGGGGATTGTAGGTCAGGTTAAGGGGCCCTCTTTGGGACTCAGTTGAATTCAATTAGTTTTAATTGAGCACCTACTCTGGGCCATGTTCTGTCCTCATTATAGGGGGGAAGAGATGACAAGTATTTCACTCTAGTAGGGAAGAAAGCCACCAATTTAATTCATATTCACTGGATACCTGCAAAGGACCAACAGTGGGCCAAGTACTGTGAATATGAAGTGTATCTCCCACAGTCCTGGGTCTCAAGGAGTGCAGTGACAGAGATAGATGTGTTAGTAAATAAATTATGGTTCACATGATGTGTATTCAGTGAACAGAGATGTCCCAGGGGAGGAGCGAGTGCTTATGTCTGTGAAGTGACAAGACAAGGCTTTATGTACACACCTGGGAGGACGTTGAAGGACAAATAAGAGATTTGTCAGTAATACTGAAGAAATAAGGGTACACCAACACCTAAGAACAGCTTGTGTAACACATGTGGACACAGAAGAGCATATTGCGTCCGCCCATCCACGAGTAATTTTGTCCGACTAGGGCATAAAGTACAAAGGAAGGAGGGCAAGCCGTGATCTGGAGAGGCCGGCATGAGCCAGATTGTGACTGGCCCTGGCAGCCATGTTGAGTTTAGAGTATTTGCCTATGGCAATGGGAGTCCAAGAGGACACTGGTGCCATGTGCACAGGAGGATGAGCTGAGTGACAGAGGGTGTCAGTGGGAATGGAAAGGGGGTTCTCAATCAGCGCTACCCAGCAGGCATTTGGCTATACTGGGAGATACTTTTGGTCATCCAGCTGGAGAGGTGGATGGGGGCTGATGGTGGACATCCCGGAAATTCGGTCCCCACTGGAAACATGGGAAAATTAAGTCCAGGAGAAATCGAGTAGCGTGTCTAAGATCTGACACGCACGTCAGGATGGTATGGCTAGCTCTCAGGCCCCCTGATTGTGTACCTGTAATCCAAGTTACTCAGGGGGCTGAGATCACAGGATCAAGGCTCAAAGCCAGCCTGGGCAGAAAAGTTCATGGGAGTTTGATCTCCAATTAACCCACCAAAAACCAAACTGGAGGTGTGGCTAAAGTAGTAGAGCACCAGCCATGAGCAAGAAAACTGACGGAGTGTGAGACCCTGAATTCAAGCCCTAGGACTGGCACAAGCAGACAAATGAACAAACAAACAAACAAACAAAACCTGGAGGGGTGCTATGACACTTGGTGGGCAGAGGCCAGGATGTTGCTAAACTCCTACAGGGCCACTGGATAGCCCGCCATAGCAAAGAACCGTGGGGCCCAATATGTCCCTAGGGCCAAGGTAGAGAGATTGTGCATGGGAGAGATGGGACATGTATAAAAATATTAAGCGGCAGTAGTGGGCAGAAGGTAGAGATTTTTTTTTTTATGGGGCCTGGGAGCTGTCCCTCAGCTCTTCAGCTCAAGGCTAGCACTCTACCACTTGAGCCACAATGCCACTTCCGGTTTTCTGGTGGTTTATTGGCGATAAGAATCTCATGGAGGTTCCTGCCCAGGCTGGCTTTGAACTGTAATCCTCAGATCTCAGCCTCCTGAGTAGTTAGGATTCAGGTGTGAGCCACTGGCAGCTGGCTGGTAGAGATATTTTGAAGTTGAGGACAGCATCAAAGCATTTGAATTGCTGCTGATGCCATTACTGAGAAAAGATATACAGGGTGGGTTCTTTTGGAGGGGGAGGGGAGTGATGATCTCAATGATCTCAGGGGGGACATATTTGATCGTCTAAGATAGATCTTCATATATCCATTATTGATCAAACTGTTCCTTTATGAAATCTTTACATATGGCCTGGCCCAAAGCAAGAGTGTAGGAAATGTTGTTGGAAAGAAAGTAGAACCAAGGCCCAGGGGGAGGGAGATTTCATTGGCCTTGAGTTTTACTTTTTGCCCATCACTTCCCTTGGTCCTAAAGCTCTGATCTCCTGACCTCGGCCTTTCTCCTGAGCATCTCTCTTCCCCCACAGAGAACCTCTGGAGCTCCTACCTGACCAAGGGGGTCATTGTGGAAAAGCATGGGATGCCTTCTGTGGACCTGGTAGATGGCGCTCCTGTTGACATGGACCACCCTTATGTCTTCAGTGATATGACCTCCTACTTCACCCTGCTGGTTGGCATCTACTTCCCCTCTGTCACAGGTGAAGGGGAGCTCAGAGAGGGAGGGCTTCTGTTGGGGAATGGATGGGTAGGCGAGAGTCAGTGAGGTCCGGAAGTCTTTGTCCGAAACTGAACCACAGTAGTGGGAATCCACAGCGCAGTCCCTTTGGATAGATGGGAGAATTAAGTCCAGAAGAAACCAAGGACTTACATGAGTCAATATCCTTGTCTGGTGTCCCATGGCCTCAGCCCTTGTCTGAGCTTTTCCTCTGCTCACAGGAATCATGGCCGGCTCTAACCGCTCTGGGGACCTCAGGGACGCACAGAAGTCCATCCCCACTGGTACCATCTTGGCCATCGCCACCACCTCTGCTGTCTGTATCCTGCACTGCTGGGCTTGACACCGGCCTGGGTGGGAAGAATTGGAGAGAGGCTGTGGAGGCTGCGGCCTCGCCTGGCTGGTTTAGGAGGGTGTGTGTCGTGGTGGTGTGGGGAACCTCCACGCTTGGGGATTCTCCTTCATCCTCTGCTGCAGACATCAGCTCCGTGGTTCTGTTTGGAGCCTGCATCGAAGGCGTCGTCCTGCGGGACAAGTAAGCTGATTAGGGTCAAGCATGTTCTGGGGGATGGGTGGGCATAGGAAGCTGAGTTGTGGGAAACAACACTGCGGGGGGGGGGGGGGAAGGGAAGGCACCCGTGGGGTCCCTGGCAGGCTTGCCTTGTTAGTGCTGCATGTCTTCTTTCTCATGTCACTCCAGTTCGAGGTTGCTCGAATGCTGTCTCATTTTCAGTAAGAGAACAGCATTTTCCTGAAGTTTAAGCACTGTTCCTTTATTAATTTACTTAACAAATGCTGGATGTCTCTGGGTTTGTCATTGTCCAAGATTCTAGGGGTGGGGAGGTGTAAAGGTCTTGGGAAGTTATAACCACACTTGCAAATAGACTTTAAGTAAAGAGCAATAGCAGTGGCCTCAAAGTAGAACAGAGGGTGCCGGAGCCCCAGGGGTGTAGAGGCCAGCACCATCTTACAGCACACCCTTTTTCTTTTTCTTTTTTCTTTTTCTTTTCTTTTCTTTTTTTTCTTTTTTTTTTTGGTTCAGTCATGGGGCCTGAACTCTGGGCCTGGGCGCTGTCCCTCAGCTCTTTAGTTCTTTAGTTCAAGGCTAGCGCTCTACCACTTGAGCTACAGCACCATATGCGGCTTTTTCTGTGTATGTGGTGCTGAGGAATCGAACCCAGGGCCTCATGCATGCAAGGCAAGCACTCTACCACTGAGCCACCATCTCCCACATTTCCTTTTTAAGACGCTTCCTAGAGGAAGTGGGCTGCTTTAATAGTCAGTCCTCCTCCACTACCCAAATGGAAAATACACAACAAAATGACATCTGTATCGAACATGTACAGACTTTTTCCCTTGCTATTATTTCCTAAAGAACACAGCATAACAACTACTTATATAGCACTTATATTGAATTAGGTATTATGTGGAACCTAGAGAAACACTTCAACTATGCAGGAAAATTGCACTGGTTATAGGCAATTACTATATTTTTGTTTTTGTATGCTGGTATTAGGGCTTGAACTTAGGGTCTGGGTGCTGTCCCTGAGTTTTTGGGCTGAAGGCTAGTGCTCTACCACTTGAGCCACAGCTCCATTCTGGCTTTTTGGTAATTAATTGGCGACAAGAGTCTCATGGGCTTTCCTTCCTGGGCTGGCTTCAAACTGTAATGCTCAGATCTTGGCCTCCTGAGTAGCTACGATTATAGGTGTGAACCACTGGCACCTGGCACTGCCCATCCTACATTTTCCTTTCTGAGGTGGTATCGTTGTTAGATGTTCATGGCTTATTTGTTACTTTTTTGTTCTTACACCACCAGGAGATGCCAAGGCCCGCTTTTCACCTGCTCCTATGCTGAGATTTGCCCAGGATAATATAACACTAACAATAACCATTTACCTGCTGGGTACTGGTGGCTCACATCTGTAATCATAGCTACTCAAGAAGCTGAGATCTGAGGATTGCAGTTCGAACACCAGCCCAGACAGGAAAGTCCGTGAGACTCTTAACTTCAATACACTACTCAGAAAAAGCCAGAAGTGACACTATAGGTCAAGTGCAGAGCAATAGGCTTGAGCAAAAGAAGCTCAGGAACAGTGCCCAGGCCCTGAGTTCAAGCCCCACCAAAACAAACAAACAGAAAACAACTATAACAACAAAAACATCTACTACAGTCACAGTACCTTGTTCTGGACATGGTATTAAAATTTCACATACCATGCTTCCTTTATTCTCACACCAATTACATGACATAGGCTTATAATCATTTTGGAGCTGAGGAAATTGAGACTCAGTAAGGTGACTCGCCAGGGCCCCACCGACAGGACCTGCGCAGGATGTATAGGGCTGTGTGTCTTCTCTGACTCCTCCAGAGCCTCACTCTGTGGTTGGCATACTGCCGGTCCTGCCATTGGATAGAAGATCTGCCCCGGACTTCCAGGTAGCATTTCTCAATCAGCATCTCCTGACTTTACTGCTCTATTCCAGGTTTGGTGAAGCTGTGAATGGCAACCTGGTGGTGGGCACCCTGGCCTGGCCATCTCCCTGGGTCATTGTCATCGGCTCCTTCTTCTCCACCTGTGGGGCTGGGCTGCAGAGCCTCACGGGGGCCCCGCGCCTGCTGCAGGCCATCTCCAGGGATGGCATTGTGCCCTTCCTGCAGGTCAGTGTGGGCGGGAAAACAGTGGTTCCCAGGTAGACCACCCAGCTAGAACCCTCCTCAAACTGGGGCCACACCCAGCCTCGAGACCCCTCCTGGGCACGTGTGCTCAGCATTGTACTAAGAGAGATGGACGGGTAGACCTTACTTGGGATTTTGGCCCACAGTCAAAGCCTTCTTTTCTGCTCTTAGGAGAAAAATAAATGTGTCTCTTCTAGCTCCAGCATTAATCAGGGACTCAGAGAGGCTGTCAAAGGGTGATGCTTTTTTTTTTTTTTTTTAAGATTTATAGCTTGGTAGCCCACACCTATAATCTTAGCTACTTAATAGGCTGGTTGAGTGTGGGCAGACAAATCTAAAAGACTCTTATCTCCAATGAGCCAGCAAAAAGCCAGTAGTAAAGGCATGGCACAGTGGTAGAGCTCGTGTGAAAAAGCCAAGGGAGACTGAGAGGCCCTGAGTTCAAGCCCCAGTAGCAGCACAAAAATAAATGATTTATGAGCACACGGTCACAGCCACTAACTGAACTCTTGATAGCTCCTCTTCCATCTGCCGCATTGGAGCATCTTCCTCCCTCAGGGGTCATCTGAACATCGTTGCACCAGGGATTCATGTCAAAGTGGGCAAGGCACAGCAGAAACCTTCTCTCTCTGCTTCCTGATGCTCAAGCCTGGGAGAGACAGACAAAATTTTCATAAGGCCTCAGCCCTTTGATAATGGTTGCTCTGTCCCTAGGTCTTTGGCCATGGCAAAGCCAATGGAGAGCCAACCTGGGCACTGCTGCTGACTGCCTGCATCTGTGAGATCGGCATCCTCATTGCCTCTCTGGATGAGGTCGCCCCCATCCTGTCCATGTGCGTGCCTATCCTCGTGTCCTCTGTGTGGACTCCCTGGGCCTCTCTACCTGGAGACATGACAACCCATTCAAACACCTTACAGCCCCAGAAAGTGCCTTGCTGGTCAAAGCAGCCCATCCTTTGCTCTACAGAGAAGCACCCCCCCCCCCACCATGGTGTATAATACACCAGGGTGTATTATAAACAGACATGACCTTTGAACTCCTTTCTTACACACCAGAGTGTGATTAGCCGCCTTTCAATTTATTCCCCCTCGGTCCCTCTCTTCCCTTTTATGTCTCCATTTCTGTTTCTGTGACCTGCCTCTTGAGGTCTTCCTGTGTTCTAGGTTCTTCCTAATGTGCTACATGTTTGTGAACTTGGCCTGTGCGGTGCAGACGCTGCTTCGGACGCCCAACTGGAGGCCACGCTTTCGATATTACCACTGGTGGGTGTCTCTGTCCCCCACTGCCATCCCCAAAATCATTTCTGACCTCCACCCAGGGCCCCATGTCCCCTAGGATCCAAACCTAAATGTGGCGTCCCATTTCCTCCAGCATTTGTAGCCAGCTAGCATGACAAAGACCCCAGAGAGGATCTTTTAATTCTAAATAATAATACAACGCAATCAGAAACAGCCATCCCTGTCTCTGATGCTCCGCCCCTTACAAGATGGTATGGAGGTTAAGAGTCAGCCTGACCTGACTTCAAAACACGACTTCCACTTCCTGCCTGTGAAGAACTGGCCTAGTGCTGTAGTGTCACTGAAAATCAATTTCCCTGCTCCTGAAATGGACATGGTCACCGTCACTGTACTGCTTTGCTGGGGTCTTGGTGAGCACCCCAGGAAAATGCTTTTCTTCTTCTTCTTTTTTTTTTTTTTGGTTGGTCGTGGGGCCTGAACTTTGGGGCTGGGTGCTGTCCCTCAGCTCTTCAGCTCAAGGCTAGCGCTCTACCACTTGAGCCACAGTGCTACTTCTGCCCATGTGATGCTGAGGAATCGAACCCAGGGCCTCATGCATGCAAAGCAAGTGCTCTACCGCCGAGCCACCTTCCCAGCCCAGGAAAATGCTTATCCCAAGGAGCTGAAGGTCTTTCTTAATGGCTTGGTGCTTGGACATGCACCCTATAAAAAGGAAACTGAACTCAAATAGGGGACAGACAGGACTGATCCAGGCCACCCAGCAAGACTTGGGGATAACACAGCTAGCAACAGGGAAGCCCGCACTTCCTGGTGTTTCTGCATTGCTGGTGGCTTCTTCCTGGAGCTTCTTCTAGCGTCTCTAGAGCCCTGTCTCAGAGCCCACCCAGCTGGGGCTCTCTGGCAGAGTTAAGACATGGGAGAAGGGACCGTGGTGACTCAGGAGTCAGGTGGAGCTGTGTTGTCTGTGGCTCAAAGATCTCATGGCGACAGTAGTGTGAGATTCCCTAGACCTGAGTGTAGTCACCCATGTCTTGGCCAGCAACCACTCGTAACTCTTGTTAGTCAGTCCATCTCCAGCCACAGCCCTGCCAGGGCTCAGAGTCTGGTCTCTCTTTGTCCAGGACCCTCTCGTTCTTGGGCATGAGCCTCTGCCTGGCCCTCATGTTCATCTGCTCCTGGTATTACGCCCTTGTGGCCATGCTCATTGCTGGCCTCATCTACAAATACATCGAGTACCGTGGGTAGGTGTGGGGATGGGGCCTGAAAGGCTGAAGGGTAAAAGGTGGAGGGAGGAACAGAAAAGGGTGCTGTGGTGGGGATGTTGGGCATCAGGGTATGAGTGACTTGAAATGGATTAGGGGATGGGACAGAGGCGTTGGGAAGTGGACAGAAAGGGTAAGATAGTAGATTTAGAAGGGATTTTCTATGATAACAGCCAAGACTGGATTGAACCAAGTAGCAAGAGCAACACGGTCACCCTACGTGTGCTAGGGCACTCTAGGGAGTGATGGCCATGCTCTAGACAGCCTGTTCTGTGCGGATGGGTTTCCCTGCCATTCCCCAGCTTTCTGGCCTCATGTGATGATCTCCGTTCTGGTCTCCAGGGCAGAGAAGGAGTGGGGTGATGGGATCCGAGGTCTGTCTCTCAGTGCTGCTCGCTACGCACTCTTACGTCTGGAGGAAGGGCCCCCCCACACCAAGAACTGGAGGTGAGTGGTAAGGGACTCAAGTAGAGACAGACTGGGAGCAGGGCTACACTTATTCTACTTGCTTTGTTTTGCTGAGTGGTATCACACAACCCTGGTCTCTCCTGGCCATATCAAGGCTGAACTGATTTCTAGACATTGGTTCTCCAAATCGACTCACCATGCCAACCTCCCAACCCTGTGCTCACCTATTCATTCATTCATTCATTCTATCCTGTGTTCAGAAAGTTTGTGAATGCATGATCTATAGCAAGCCCTTTCCTGCCTTGGGGATGTAGTGAGCACACAGATCTGTGCAGAAGGTGCCACTGGTGACAGATAAATATTAGAGCATGTAGAATTTGTTCTCTTGCTTTGAGAGCTAAGTGGAGGGAGGAAGAATATTTCTCCTAAGAGATTCTAGATTTCTCCCTCCATTTTTATTTACCTGAAGATCAGAGGCCAGAGAGGACCCAGAATTTTTCCCTGCTACCCTGCCTGGTACTTCCTAACTGAACACCCAGGGCTCCATGCCCAGCCCTCCATCCCTATCCCCAGGTTCCATCTTGCCAAGAGAATGGCGGAACTCTGATTCTACCTAGGACCTGGCTGCCTGTCCTCACGTTGGCCAAACTGAGATTTCCAGACATTGGGTTTTGCATTATGGGCTCCAATTCCCAAATAATCAGCACAGGGTCTAGCCTGGAACGTGTTCTTGGAGAAGGTTATTAGATTGAGGGAGGGGTTGGAGGACTGTGATAGTTAAGTGAATACTATAGAAGGATGTGTACGTGTGTATGTGGATGGGACAGTAGCCGGGATAGATGGATGTGTGAATGTCCAGTGGGTGGTGGATATGTGGGTGATTGAGAGACTGATCCATTGAAGGTAAATTAATAAGGAGATGAGTGAATGATGGGAGGATAAAATGGATGAGTGGGTGGCTGAATGGATAGACAGATGAGCATGGTGGATGGAGAGATGGCGGGTGAGGGTGGATGGATACGTGGGAAAGATGGTTGGCTTGTCACTCAGGAAAATGGATGCAGGATGTTCAGGTGTTTGGGTGGGTGCTGGGCACAGGTGGCTGGGGCACAGGGCACAATGGTCAGGTGAGCTGCGGATGGGTGTGTGGTGGGTGGCCAGTTGATGAGTCACATGACTTCACCCTCTTCAGGCCCCAGCTGTTGGTGCTGGTGCGTGTGGACCAGGACCAGAATGTGGTGCACCCACAGCTGCTCTCTCTGACCTCCCAGCTCAAGGCAGGGAAGGGCTTGACCATTGTGGGCTCTGTCCTTGAGGGCACCTTTCTGGACAACCATCCCCAGGCCCAGCGAGCAGAGGAGGTGAGCAGGGCTGTGGTAGGTTGGGGGAGGCCAGGACACTCAGGGAAAGTCTTTGCCTGTCTATACTTTCCTTCCTTGCGCCTTTGGGATCAAAGACTCAGGTGCCTGTCTCCCTGTTACCTGCTCTCGTCTCCATCCACTGGGTCCGTGCCTGCATGCACAGCATGTGTGGCCACTGTGGGCCGGGGCAGCAGGTGTCTGCGTATGGTGCACTGAGAGGTATTTGGAACCTGGTGGGTTCTGGCCTGCAGCTCAGGCCTTTCTCCCCTCAGGATTGTGAATAGGAGTTGAAAGAGAAAAGAGGGCCTGAGGGAGACCAAGGGAGACAGGGGAGGGGCACCTCTAATGGCTTGTGACAGTTGCTGCTTCTGCCTCACTGAGCCGTTCACACCAATCTGTCAGGGCCCTGAGCTGCAGGCCCCGACTGGTCAGTACAATTCAACATGCAGTGACTGAGTGTGCTTGTGGACCAGGCACTGGGCTAGGCACCAGGGAAGAGGAGATGTTTAAGAGCAAGTGCCAGCTGGGCACTGGTGGCTCACGCCTGTAATCCTAGCTACATAGGAGGCTGAGATCTGAGGATCAGTTTGAAGCCAGCTCAGGTAGGAAAGTTCGTGAGACTCTTATCTCCAACTAACCAGCAAGAAAAGCTGGAAATGGAGCTGGAGCTCAAGTGGTAGAGTGCCAGTCTTGAGTGTGCAAAAGATAAGGGAGAATGTGAGGTGAGGCCCTGAGTTCAAGCTTCAGTGCTAGCCCCCAAAGCGACCACTGGTGGAGAGGATGGCACATTTGCAGAAGGCTTCAACCCTGTTGGCTGTCGATGCGTGCTGAGGTAGGGCTCATAGAAGTGGAGCCATGCAATGTATTAGTGTGATGACATGCCACACGGCATAGCAAGCTCTCACATGCATGTGTGCTATCATTCTTCCTGTTCCTACGTGGGGTGGCTGTCATGACCCCCCATTTGGCAGATAAGGACAGAGGTTGGGTGACTTGGCCACGGTCACAGCCAGGAGGTGACAGAGATGGAAATTAACCTCTCTCTGTTTGACATCAAGGCCCTGGTTGAGAGAGTTAGGGGTGAATGAGACTTCCTGGACCAGGCTCCCCACAATAACAGCCATGTGTCCTTCAGCAAGCCTTAATTTCTTTAAGCCTCAATTTCCTCATTGATGAAACAGGAATAAGAAAATAAAAACCACTTTTCTCCTAGTGTAGACTAAACATGCCCTTCAAGAGTTTATCATTATTGTTAAAATAAAATGGTTTTGGTCAAGTGCTGGTGACTCACACCTGTAATCCGACTTATTTAAGAGGCTAAGATGTGAGGACTGTGATTCAAAGCCAGCCCAGGAAAGTTCATGAGACTCTTATCTCCAATTAACCAGCAAAAAAGGCAGAAATGGAGCTATGGCTCACGTGGTAGAGCACTAGCCTTGAGCTAAGGGACAGCACTCAGGCCTTGAGTTCAAGCTCCAGTCATGGCACGCGCACACACACACACACACACACACACACACACACACACACACACAATGGTTTGTCTGGCCACACAGAGAAACTCAGCTTAATTCTTGTGTAGGTGGAGGGTGGTGACATTTGGGCGGGGCGAGCCAGGACGTAATGTACAGCGAGGACAAAAGGTGTCGGGGGCTGAGGAGATGTGTCAGGCGAGGGGGCTTTGTGAGCCACAGCAGGGTGGAAGGAAGGGAGGGGGCAGTCATGATTCATTGGCAGGAACGAGGACCGTAGGTGATGGGGAGCCATGCATCATTCTGGTGCTAGAACTGAGCTTCAGGAAGATAGGGGTGAATGGAGGGAAGGTGGGAGAGAGGCTGCTAGGGACCCAATACGTTGCCAGGACACTAAGGCTGCTCCTCTCCACTGCCCCCTCCCCCCACCCCCAGTCGATCCGGCGCCTGATGGAGGCAGAGAAGGTGAAGGGTTTCTGCCAGGTGGTGATCTCCTCCAACCTGCGCGACGGCGTGTCCCACCTCATCCAGTCCGGAGGCCTCGGAGGACTGCAGCACAACACAGTGCTGGTTGGCTGGCCCCGTAACTGGCGGCAGAAGGAAGATCATCAGACCTGGAGAAACTTCATCGGTGATTCCCATGGGCTGGGGAGGGCGCCGGCTGGCAGTGGGTTTCTTTGGGCCTGAGGATTTCTCCAAGCTCAGCACATGGGTGGATTCAGCATGGGCACGTGTACCTGGTGCTGGGACTCAGCTGTGAATGGGACAGTCTTGGTACTGGCATGGCCGCCAGGCCCTGGGAGGGGGACAGGGCAGAGCACGGGGAAGACACAGCTTCAGAGGCAGTGGTCAGGGTCGGCGTCTCAGCTCTGGTCCATCTCCACGCTGTGACTGCACTCCTGTGAGTCACCAGACTCTCTGACAAGAATACAACACCGAAGAGCAGTACAACAGACAGTGACAGAATGGATTCTGAGCACCAGACAAGTCGACGCTTTCTCTAATTTTCCCATTAGTTGTCTGAGAGCCAGACACTGCTATCTCCATTTTATCAGAGTGACCCCGAGAGATGAAGGGATTCGTCTAGATCATGTAGACAAGAGGAGGCCCTGGTGACTCCAAACAACCCTGTTTCCTTTAAGGAAGGACTCAGCAAACTGACATATTATAGACTTTTAGCCACCAATAGCCAGGTGGTGTCACTGCCATTTGTCAGGTGGGAAACTGAGGCTCAGAGAGGTTGATAGGCTTTTCCACATCCAATAACTACTTGAGGAGAATCGGGCAGATGCTGGCGGCTCAGCCTAAGGCCTAGGCCAGGCGGGCGGGCAGGGAGCTGGGGGGATGGGGGGAGGAGAGGAGACTTAGTGGTTGCTGCTGGGAGCCAAGGGGACCGAGAGTTACCATCCTCCCTCTGCCTCCTTGACCTCCCCAGAACTGGTCCGGGAAACCACAGCTGGCCATCTGGCCCTGCTGGTCACCAAGAACGTGTCCATGTTCCCCGGGAACCCGGAGCGCTTCTCTGAGGGCAGCATCGACGTCTGGTGGATCGTGCACGACGGAGGCATGCTCATGCTGCTGCCCTTCCTGCTGCGCCACCACAAGGTGGGAGCGCCTGCGAGCACGGTTCAGGGCCCGGGCCAGGGCCAGGGCCAGAGCCGGAGGAGCGACTGCGCGTGCGCATGCATATGCCTGCGAGCACGGTTCAGGGCCCGGGCCAGGGCCCGGGCCAGGGCCAGAGCCAGGGCCAGGGCCAGAGCCGGAGGAGCGACTGCGTGTGCGCATGCATGTGCCTGCGAGCACGGTTCAGGGCCAGAGCCGGAGGAGCAACTGCGCGTGCGTGTGCCTGCGAGCACGGTTCAGGGCCAGAGCCAGAGGAGCGACTGCGCGTGCGCATACGTGTGCCTGTGAGCACGGTTCAGGGCCAGAGCCGGAGGAGCGACTGCGCATGCGCGTACGTGTGCCTGCGAGCACAGTTCAGGGCCAGGGCCAGAGCCCGAGGCCTCGTCCTTCCTCCCCGGTGAGCTCTGACCACCTCCTTCACTCGGGAGGTCAGGAACTGCTGCGTTAACCCGATAACCCCGAGAGGTGCACTGCAAAGAAAGAGGTCAGTGCTCAACCCAAGCAAATATACATGACACTTCAATAGGGGACCCTCAGGCCTGGGCCAGGGGGTCTTTGTGGGGCAGGACTCCTGAGAGGGGGGTTCAGGTCAGTGGGTATGTGGGAGGGGCAAGGGGACAGGCCCCTTTGACTGAGGTTGCTTTTTTGTTGTTGTTGTTGGTTGTGGGGCTTGAACTCTGGGCCTGGGCGCTGTCCCTGCGCTCTTCAGCTCAAGGCGAGCGCTCTACCTCTTGAGCCGTAGCACCACTTCCGGTTTTATTGGCGATAAGAGTCTCACAGTTTCCTGCCCAAGCTGGCTTTGAACTGTGATCCTCAGATCTCAGCCTCCTGAGTAGTTAGGATTGCAGGCATGAACAACCAGCACCTGGCCTGAGGTTGTTTTTTTGTTTTTTGTTCTTTTTTGAAATGGAACTAGGGCTTGAACTTGGGGCCCATGGTCACTGTCCCTTAGCTTTTCCTTTCAAGGCTGGTGTTCTACCACTTGAGCCACAACTCTACTTTGGCTTTTTGGCAGTTAATTGGAGATAAGAGTCTAACAGACTTTCCAGGCTGCCTTTGAACCATGAACCTCAGATGTCAGCACCAACCTCCCCTCCCCCGCAGCCCTTAAGCGGCTAGGATTACAAGTGGGAGCCACTGACATCACTGCCTTGGGCTCAGCCTTCCCGGGTCTCCTTCAATCCTTGCAGGTGTGGCGGAAGTGCAAGATGCGAATCTTCACTGTGGCCCAGATGGATGACAACAGCATCCAGATGAAGAAGGACCTGACCACATTTCTGTACCATTTACGGATCACCGCTGAGGTGGAGGTGGTGGAGATGGTGAGCACCCAACCCTAACAACTGCTCCCCTGATGTTTTTCCTCCTGGCCCCACGTTGGGCAACCCCAACACCCAGCTCCCTGCCTCCAACCCCCTTTCACGTCTGAATCCATTCTTTCATAAGATCATTTGTGTGCTGCTTGGCACCAGCAGCTCACACCTGTAATCCCACTTACTCAGGAGGCTGAGATCTGAGGACTGCAGTTCAAAGCCAGCATAGGCAGAAAAGTCCATAAGACTTTTAACCAGAAGAAAGCTGGAAGTGAAGTGTAGCTCAAGTGATAGAGCACCAAGCCCTGAGCCAAAAAAAGCTAAATGACAGCAACTTGGCCCCGAGTTCAAGCCCCAGTACTGGCACAAATAAAACAACAACAACAATAAGAATAGCAGGTTATAGCCAAGCATGATGGTGTATGCCTCCCACCACATGAGAGGCAGAGACTAGAAGATGGAGTTAAAGGCTAGCCAAGGCTACAAAGTGAGTTCAAGGCCTGCCTGGCTGCAGATCAAGCTCTTGTCTCAAAAAGCTAAAAAGAAAAGAAAATGCAAACACAATAGCCATGTCTAATTGTTCTCATTCTACACCAAATACCGTTCCATGTTTCTTATAAACAGTAATTTACACAACCAACAATGAGAGAGATATAATTATCAGAATTTCTGTTTATAGATTACAATGTTAAGGTACAGAGAGGTTAAGTAACTGGCCCCACAGCACACAGTAAGTGGCAGAGCGGGATTCAAACCCAGATTGGCTGGCTCTGGGGTTTGCAATCCTGGCCTTTACACCATTGATCTTCATTTACCTCTCCATCCACCTGTCCCTGTGTGTATTCATTAACCTGCCTGTATATTCATCGAGGTATTCATTCACCCACTGCTCCATTCATCTCTGTATGTGTTCATTCATCCTTTTGTTCAGGTAATGAATGCACTCATTCAGTAGTTCATCATTCACACCCTGGTCCTGTGCTGGGTGAGCAGGGAGCCAGTTGCCTGCTTCCCCAGGTCGATGCCCTCTCTATTTCATCCTTGCTTTCTACCCCCACCAGCTTTGGAGAGATGTCAGGGCACAGGCAGGCATGAGGGAGGGCCAGCTGCCCGCCCCTGAGCTCATGCTGTCCTCCCTTGCCCCCCTTCTTCCCTCCCTCCCCTCACCCCCCCTCCTGCCTGCCCACAGCACGAGAGCGACATCTCAGCATACACCTATGAGAAGACACTGGTGATGGAGCAGCGTTCCCAGATCCTCAAACAGATGCACTTAACCAAGAACGAGCGGGAGCGGGAGGTGAGGCCGCGCTGGCATGGCTGGCAGAGCTCACGCTGCTGTCCGCCTGGGCTCTGCGCAGGCGTAGGGGAGCTCAGGCCTGGTACCCCTGGCCATCAGCATGGCTACCGTCTCCTTCAATAGCCCTTAACCCGCATACCCCTTGGACATTGGGCTTCCAGCCGTGTTAGTACACGGGCCCTGCCAACTCCCCTAACCATGACAGAGAGACCTTGGCATGTGCCACAGATTTTACCCTCCGTGACCTCTGGGGCCCAAGAGAGAGCAGCGGATGCTAAATATGTGAGGGGGGGTGTGTGGGCTGCATGTGGGAGACAAGGGCTCAGGAACAGTCGCAGAGGGTGAGTAACAGATGGATATTTAAAGTCATGGCTGATGGGTAGGAGTTCGGGGCAAACCTCCTAGGGTTTGATTGAGGGGCTTTCAGGGATAATGGTGATGAGCTTCCTATGGGGTGAGCGCCTTCTGGTGCCAGGCACTGGTCCCCTGGAGTACGGATGAAAGATCTACCCCAGGAAGCAGAGTCCTTGGGGGAAGTGAGTGATGGCCCCCCCAGGCTCAGGGACAGAAGAGCTCCAGGAACTGGGTGCTCGGGGAATGAGGGGGCAGGCCCTACGGATGAGGGTTTCCAGTCTCCCAAGGGTGGATATGTGTATTTCTTACAATGTGGCTGATGAACTCTCAGGGAACTGACAGGGGCCCCTTTGAGCTGGGAAAGGATAGTCTCTCCAAAGACGGGGGTGTTAATCTCAGGTTTAGTAAAAATGGTAAGAAGTGAGTGGTATGTGAACCCTGTGCAATGAGCTCACACCTGTAATCCCAGCCACTCAGGAGGTGATTCAGAGGATTGGGGCTCCAGGCAGTCTGAGGCAAAACATTAGAAAGGCCTCATCCAAAAAAAATAACAAAAGCGAGAAAGGAATCACATGCCTGTGGTCACACCTGTAATCCTGGCTACTAAGGAGGCTGAGATCTGAGGATTTCAGATCAAAGCCAGCTGGGGCAGCAAAGTCTGTAATACTCTTATCTCCAATTAGCTACTAGAAAATGGGAAGTGGCGCCATGGCTCAAGTGGTAGAGTGCTCGCCTTGAGCTGAAGAGCTGAGGGACGGTGCCCAGGCCCAGAGTTCAAGCCCTACAACTGACCCCCGCCCCCCCCCCAAAAAAAAGTGAGAAAGGGCTGAAAGGGTATGGCTCAAGTATGAGATTGAGTTCAAAACTGCAGTACTACCAAATTGAAAAAAGAAAAGAAAGAAATCTTACTAGCTAGAACTGATAATAGTTCGAATACAGCACTAAACCCACAGGGCTATGTCAGCCTTGCTGTCCCGGTGCTAGCCATCTGGTTGATGGTATGGAGATCTGGCCTTTGGAGAGGAGTGGTAAGGTCAGAGGTATGGTAACTATTCGGTCTTAGCCATCGTCCATTTCTGGAATGTGCCGGTCCTGGCTGAACATGGGCTCTAGCGGTAAGTCTCAGTGAGGCCTGGGTGTGGACTCCCAGCAGAACTGGCACCAACCTCTGTCACGCCTTAGATCCAGAGTATCACAGATGAGTCCCGTGGCTCAATCCGGAGAAAGAACCCAGCCAACACCCGGCTCCGCCTCAACGTCCCAGAAGAGACGGCTGGAGACAGCCAGGAGAAGCCGGAGGAGGAGGTGTGCGGCTGGGGTGGTCTGGCTTCAGCTGCTGGGAGCAGAGCTTTGGGCCAACCAAAGGACTTACCTGCCCTGGCTTCCTTCATCCCATAGGTGCAACTGATCCACGACCAGAGTGCTCCCAGCTGTCCCAGCAGCTCCCCTTCCCCAGGGGAGGAGCCTGAGGGGGAGGGCGAGACAGATCCGGAGAAAGTGCATCTCACCTGGACCAAGGACAAGTCGGTGGCAGAGAAGAACAAAGGTCCCAGTCCTGTCTCCTCCGAGGGCATCAAGGACTTCTTCAGCATGAAGCCGTACGGGCCTGGGGGTGAAGGGCTGGGCTGAGGGGTGTGGCTCACCTTGGCAGAACCAGTGAGCACAATGGGTCCTCGAAGACCCAGGGTTTCCCCTCTCTGGCCCTGCTTGCTGAGGGCCGGAGGTCTCAGGCTGGGGGTGGGCAGGTGGCAATCACCCAAGGCAGAGGACAATGGCTCATGACCCAGCCTCGTCCTCTTTTGCTGACCCTCTCCTTCTCTCTCTCTCTCTCTCTTTTTCTCTGCTTCTCTTGTGTTTCCTGAAGGGAATGGGAGAACTTGTAAGTGTCGCAGCATGTATGTTTACTTGTTTTTAAATGGTCTCTGCTCTCGTGACCCTCCAAGGCTCTAACCTCTGGAGTCTCTGGATCAGCCACCTTGGAGAGGCCTGCGGTCCGTGCTCCTGGGTCCCCGGGCCCCTGGCCAGGCCGCAGCAGCCCTCCGGGCTGGGAGGGTGACCGAGGGTGACCCCTTGCTCCCGCAGGAACCAGTCGAATGTGCGGCGCATGCACACGGCGGTGCGGCTGAACGAGGTCATCGTGGAGAAATCCCGGGACGCCAAGCTCGTGTTGCTCAACATGCCCGGGCCTCCCCGCAACCGCAATGGCGACGAAAACTGTATCCTGGATCTGAGATTGGGAACGCGGGAGGCCGCCGTCGGGGGAGCGGGGTCTGAGCGCGGGGGGGGGGGGGGGACGCTCCCGGTCGGGGATCAGCACCGCGGACAGGGCCCCCGGGCTCCGGACGGTCCCGGGAGGGGGGCGGCGTGGGGGCGCGACCCCCTCCCTCGAGAGGGCCGGGGTTTGTCCTTGACCGCGGCCCGCAGACATGGAATTCCTCGAGGTCCTCACCGAGCACCTGGACCGGGTGATGCTGGTCCGCGGCGGCGGCCGCGAGGTCATCACCATCTACTCCTGAGGGCCAGGACCTACCACCCGGGCCGAGCGCGCCCGGCCCGCGGCCCCGGAGCCCTCGCCGCGCCCCCCGCCGCTGTCACCGTTTACATACAGACCCCCGTGCCCGTGCCCTCGCCCCTTTCCCCGCTGCCGGAAGCCCGGAGGCCACGCCCGTCGGGGCTGACTCGGATGGGAGCCCCGAGCGCGCCCCGTCGGCCCGCGGGTCTGCGGGGGCCCAGGCTGCGCGCTGCCCTTTTTCTAAGCCCGGCCTCGGCCCGCCGCCGCCGGAGACGTTGCAATAAAGGTCGGGCGGGGGAGGCGCGGAGAGGAGCCGGGGCCCCGCGGGGCCCCGCGGCGTCCACACGGCCTCGGCCCCGGCCCCGCTCCCCGCGCCCGCCCGCCCACCGTCGGCGGGCCCCTCGGCGCCCGGGTGCGGGCGCGGCCCGACGGGGCCTGTACATAGTGTACAGGAGACATCGCGTGTGTTTTTAACGCCCTCCCCATATTTATGTAACTAGAGGCGCAACGGACTCCACCCTTCCCGCCCGGGCTCCCCGCCGCGGCCGCTGCGGGAGCGGAGCCCCGGGGACGCCGGGGTCCCCGCGAGCCCCGGAGCCCCGGCCCGCTCGCCGGCGCTCCTCCCCGTCCCCGGCGCGCCCTCCGCGTCCCTCCCTCCCCTCCAGCTCCCGGCGGAGGCGAGGAGGGGACGGCGGGGAGGCGAGGGGCCCCGGGTCTTCCCGGTTCGCCCCCCGCGGACGCGCTGACTCCTCCCGACGGCTCTCACGCGAGTTGGGGCCCGGGGAGGGGCGGGGACCCCGAGAGAAGCCCGCGGCCGCCGAGGAAGCCCCGCCCTGGTGCCTTCGCGGGGGAGCAGGCGCCTCTCCTCGGACGGCCGGTCGCCTGCTCCCCCGACCCCGTGGCTCCTCGCCAAAGACTGAGATCGCGGAGCGGGAGGGGGCGCCCTCCAGCGACGCAGAGGAAGCGGGGTGAGGCCCCCGCCCCGCCCCGCCCCTTCCTCCCGAGCCCCGTCCGTAGTTCCCCAGATGCAGCTCGTCCGGCTGGTGGGGCCGAGCCTGGACCTCCGGCGCCGGCTCCGGGCACCGGGCCGCGGAGGCCGCAGTCACTCGCGCTTGGTTCTCAGCGCGGCTCCGCCCTCATCTAAACTAGGACCCAAGGCCTTCGGCTCCGCCAACTCGAGTGCTTGATGCTTCCGCGCCCCCAGCCGGGTCCGTCGGAGGTGTCTTCTGCCCAACTTAGAGAAGGCTTTTTCGGCCTGCTCCCCTCCCCAGGGCACGGTCACTGAGGGGGACAGGCACTGCATGCTCGTTCCAGCGCCTTCTGGGACTGGGAACAGTACCTCCAGCCCCAGGGCCCTGACCCACGCACCTAGTTAGACATCCTGCCCCCTTTCCAGAGCCGGGGCCACTGGCTGCTCCTGACCTCACCACCACCTTTCCTTCGAGCCCAGGGCAGAGCGCTGCAGCCGGGGCCAGCTAACCAGGTCAGGTGTGGCCAGGCAGGTGTGAAGGTCTGCCGCTCAGCGCGGGCTGAGACCTGACTAGTCCACGCCCTGGGTGGAAAGTTCCAAGTGTTTGACAGCTTCCTGCATCCTTTTGAAAGACCTCCCGTGGAGAACCAGGGGCTCAGCTTCTAGGCTGAAGTGGTGGGCTGGGCAGAAGGTAGGGGGCTGTATCACCACCAATTAGGGTACCAAAGTTGCACTATCTGGGCCCAGACTGTCTGGCTGGCAAGAGCAGTTTCTGTTGAGACAAACATCCCACAACAAACACCCGAGTTCTCTGTGCTACATGTGCAATATTTGTTATGAATGTTATCACGTCACTCATCAAATTATCTTTCTAATCACTGTAGCTAGATGTTTCATGTCCATTCAAGTGACTTTTCTTCTGAGTGCAATATTTCAATAGCCTTGTAGTGATAGTGTTGCTTTTGTTTTAGATGATCTATGTGCAGGGCAATGCAATGAAGTTGAAAACCCTTGTAAATAGGAGAGATTGCAAGCCAAATCAAGAGTATTTATTATTAGAATTATTACTATTATTAGGCCTGCCTTTAATTTTCAGTGTTTCAGTATTCCGCATCCTGCCTCAGTATTGATCTTGTGTTCTTTGTGCCAATATGAAAAGGAGAGGCTCACTTCTTTCCTTTATTGTTGAATGCTCCCATTTAATGCTTTGAGGCTTTTACTGTATTAATTTTTTAGACTCCCGTCTGCACAAAATGCAATAAAAATAATTTTATTATACCCTTCATGGCCTGAGGTGTGCTATTTGGATGCTCCCCAGAGGATTGGGGAGAAAGCCCAAGCCCTGCTGACAGGCGGTGTGTGGCCATCCCTGGGCTGGGCCCAAGCCCTGGCGTGGAGCGGCTCCTAGGCCAGAGGCACTTCCTAGGTGTCAAGTCACAGTGTGTCATCCGGGCAGGCAGTGAGCCATTTCTACGGGAAGTCCAGCTTTGCCGTCAACATTGGTTGCTGCTAACCTAAGAGAGGTTTGTGCCACTTGGACCCCAACTTTATTATAAAAACTCTGGAGAGCTCTTTGAGGTTCAGTGTCTAAGACAGAAGCAACTGAGATGCAAGCAAGATCCCATCCCAGCTGTCATCCAGAAAAGACTTTCACAATTGTCTTCTACTCTCAGAACAAGAGGACCTGCCACAGGACACTGTTTGTCCACCCAGCATTATTGTGGCCCACAGGCCTTTGCTATCAACTATTCCCACTCTGAACCAGGTGAGCTGCACATGAAGCCTCAAGTTGGCTGACCGCAGGCTGAGGACAAGCACACCCTCAGAAAAGTTCCTTGCAATGAGGCAAGAAAGATGAACACAGCACTGACATTTTCATTTTAATTAAAAAGTGATCATTTCATTTCTTTTTTAAAATAACACGAGTTCCAAAGGGGGCGGAGTAACCCACTATATAACACCAACAGGCCAGAACCCACTATATAACACCAACAGGCCAGAACATTAACTGCTGCCATCGGGGATCTTGAAATTAGAAACTATCATTTGCCCAGCCACTGGTTCGGGATTCAGTACAGCCACAGCCCTCCTCACTCTGCCATGGCCACCCAAGACTCCATCCACAGAGCTCTAGTGAGCATAGCGGTCCCCAGGAACAGAGCAGCTTCCTTTGGCTCCATTCAGAGCAGCAACTGGCCACCCTCTCTCCAACAATCTCATTCTGACTCAAAAGTTATGAACACCATCTTTATCAAGAACATGTTCAAGTACCCAAAGTCTGACATCAAAATGGTCCCTACCCTGCTGCTCAAAAAACACGTAAGAACCCCCGCCCCCCCCAAGCCTGAGGTTTTTGAGCCAAAAGCCCAAATCACTGAAATGTTGGATGTCCACTGCCAGATGCCCAGAGCCATCTTCTCAGCCCAACTCCTCCAGGTGCTAACATTGTTACAGAGAAGAGGGGTGAGCTCAAGATTCAGCCCAGTTCCCATCAAACTGTTGGTAAATGGAGCTGTCCAGTCCACTGGCGATTCTCCAAAGATATGAAAACAAAACAAAAACAAAAACAAAAAACAAAACAAACAACGAAGACTCAAAACAACTCTGAAGAAATCACTGCCCTGACACAGACAGAAGAGCTCCTTCTGTGGCCTGCAGGCAGCTGGTCTGAGTCCTGGAGCACAGCCCCCACGAGGGGTGGGGCACAGTACATCTTCCTTGCTGAGACAACTGCTCCTCTGTGAGTGTGGGCATCACAGCTCTGTTGAACGTGTGAGGAGAAAGCCTTGGTAGGTTCCAAGTGAACAGAGGTGGTGGCTACTGATATGACACATGGCATTCCAGATGCAGCCTTGCTGTGACTTGCTTCTTCCTTTCCTCTCCCAAAGCCAGCAGACAAGGACCAGAGAAACTCATTCTCATAGAAACCAAGCACACACACCTGTACTGCCCAAGCAACCCCGGAGATATTTATTTTCTACTAAAACAAAAAACAATATACTCCCAATTGCAGTATAAATTCTGATTCTGTAAGTAATAAGCAACGCAGCCTTGGGCAGGAGAGGGAGCAGGTGATAGCAACTTAGGACATTTGATGTAGACCTGGAGAGCGCCAACAAACATCCTCCAAACAACTCTACTCAGAATGAGGTGGGCGGTGGCCAGGGGACTGGAGTAGTGGAGCTGTTTAGCCTCAGTAATGCCTCTGGTAAGATCCCATGGGGGCCTGGGGCCTCCCCACCTGTGCTGCAGTTTGGCTAACCAGGTGGGAGAGAGCAGGGCCACTCTGGATCAGAGTGTCCAGAGCCTTCTGTACACTTGGATTGTCAAAGTTAATACCTGTGGAGGATACAGGCCTCTGGCTAGCCATGTTGCTGGCAGGTGTCAGGCGATTAGAAGGCTGGCCAAAGAGCCCTTGGGTAGGAGCCCCAGGCCTGGGGCCCATGTTCCGAGCAGATCCTGCCTGTCCCAAAATGTTTGGAGGCTGACTGCCAGAGGCCTGTGATCTTGGCTGAGGCTGGCTGTTTGCTGCTGTGGAAAAATTCTGGTTCTGTGTGTTTCCGGCAACAACTGAGGGGGACGTAGAGCTGCTGCTGGCCACAACTGTGCCACTATTGAAGAGGCTGAGGATTTTGGCCTGAAGCTCTTGCTGGGAGGTGGGGGGTGCAGCTGGAGTGGGTGTAGCGGAGGGGAGCACTTGGCTGCTCTGGAGCGGTTGGGAGCTTGGCTGTGTCTTCAGCGAGGCACCCGAGGTCGCCCCGAGTGATTGGCGGGAAATCGGGCCTGGAAGACAGAAGGGAGGCATCTGGTTGAAAGCACCTCCAAAGGCAGGAGGCCTAGTAGCCAAGGGAAGAACAACAATCATAGTCACATCAATCACACAGTACAGACAATAACATCAATTTCCAAAATGGCCACTTTATGGTATATACTGTTTACAAAAAGCAGCCTTGTTCCCTGGGAGAACTGTATATAAATAAGGGCATAAATAAATAAGGGCATCCCTCCTGGCTACCAAGGAGCCAGTGATGTTAATCCACCCCACTGCCACAATAACTACAGAGGGATGAGAATTCGGGACCCAAATCTAAAGTTATTATCATTACAGTAGTTATATCAGTATGGATGGCCCATGGGAGAACCCAAAAGATGGGCTTCCCTTCCCTTCCCCACCCAATCAGCCCTGGGCCTGGCACCCTCCCAACAGAGCCTGGGGATTAGAGAAATGCAGAGTCAGAACTTCACCTCGGCCCTGCCACGTAGCTCACCAGGCAGAGAGTCGGTGCTGCTCCTCATAAGCCGCTCCTTTCTCTCTCGCAGATAGTTGATGATCTTGTCTGTCTCTTCGGCAGTGAGATACCTGTTATCTGCCAGCAGATTGATGAGGCTCTGGATGGCTGGAGGGTGCCCCCCACGCACGCCCTCCTCAGGGCCTCCTCGCTCTCTTTCCTGTAGGATGGCTTCATCAGCCATCTTGGCTGCCTGTCTGGCAATCTCTTCACGTTCCTTCTCCCGGCACTCATTCTTGTAGCGTTCATAATTTCTGGCCACTAGCACCATGGCATCTGCCTGGGGCATGTTGCGATGCTCTGTGGGAAGGAATGACACAAATGATTTTCTCCCATGAGGAGAGAGGGCGTGCCCACCTGCTGCCCTCTGCCAAGCCCTTCCTAACCTCCTTAGACTAGAAAGAAAACCATTTCAGTGACAACAGCCACGTGAGGTGGTATGAGCAGGGCTGGGAAGGAGCTGAGAGGTGAGTCGGAATCTTTGGTGGGGAGCACTTGAGCCTTTGTAGAGAGCTATTTCTTTTGGGGGAAATTCCTAGATCACAGACTTGTAGTAAAAACCAAAGAAACATGACAGGCTCCTGCAGATTCAAACAGACCATGTGGGGAGTAGCTGCAGGAGGTAGGCCCAGCAGTCTCTAGACCAGCAGCAGGAGGCCAAAAAGCCCTCTGTAAAGCCTGGCTCTCCACTGTGCTCCTTGGGAGAGATCTGCCCTACTGTTTTTTAATTCATCAGTTCAAAAGTAATGGATTAAAATTTACTTATGGCCCTAAATAACCTCCCTTTCCTACCAGTGGTCAAAGGACTTTTGGCCAGAACCTGCCATGTATGTGCTCAGACACCTAGAGCAAACTCCCTCCTGGAAATCACTATGTATTCCATGGCCACGTACAGGTACAATGGTCAGGCCAAAACAAGAGTCTGGGTGTGGGGTATGGGGTGAAAGGAAACATCTAGGCTGGAGGAGCCTGGAGGAGGATCCCTGCGCAGGGTATGAGATGATTGAGTCTCATTGCTTAGGGATCAAAACACTAAAAGCTACTTTGGAGGACTTGTCCTGTTTTGTACCTCTTAGGGGCTCAGAACCTTCCCCTATTCTCACAGCTCCTCTGTTCACCTCTCCAGTACACTGTGAAAACAAGGATTCCATCATGTTCAGTGCAGTATGTGCCATACGCATGCCAGAGCTGGATACCACAGGTGAGCCAACTGTGTGTATTTCTTTCCAATTCTCCCCTCAGTGACTTCATGTTGTAGCTTAAAATGGGACACAGTGGGAGTATTTACACTACAGAAATTGGCAAATGCTACAAATCTCACCTTACACAAGAGCTGGTTGTTATATTTTCCCAAGATACTTATTGTACACTGCTAATAACTGAGTGAACAGCAGGCCCAGCACTGCATCACAGAGAATGAGAGACAAGGCAATGACTATGTGAGAACCTCCCAGTACACACAGAGAAGGACCCTACCATATTCCAAGTGAAATACACAAATTATTTGCCCCAAACCTACTTCTTATGAATATGGTACAGAATGAATGAACTAGTAACTACTTCTAGGATTCTGACCTACTTGGGCCTTCCTACCTTGTGGAGTTCCAAACATGATGTTGACCGTACAAGAACGGTGAATCTGGTGTTGCTGGGTGATGACAATAGCAAAGGGAGACCCTCCCCTGCTAACATCCTCCAAGGCTTGTGACAGTGACACTTCTGTGTTTAGGAAGATCAAGTCTACAACCATGCCTAGGTCTCGGACCTTCCTCCCAACAGACTCAGCGTAATCTCTGTAAGAACAAACAGGTTCCAGGTAAATAGTCCCTCACCAACAATCTGAATGCTACTGTGCCAGTTGCACATGCTCCTACACAGAACTCAAACTCCAGGCCACCTTCAGTGCCCATGAGGCTCCAAAGATTCTAGGCTTCTAGAACTATGTGACTTACCTGAGCTCACACAGGTGTTTCCAGTGGCACAGTATTTAATACCCTTCTTTCTCTTGATTCTCTAGTCCCGTGGTCAATTCTTCCTTAACACACAAACCTGCTACCTAACACTTGGTGCTCCCTACCTTTGGGAGCCTACATAGTACAGCTCAAAAAGCGCTGGCTTCAGTGTAACAAAGACTGCTTTGGATTGCGGCCTTAACATTTGCTTGCAATGCCGTGAAGCTTTAAGCAAGTCCCTTTACCTTTTACCAGATGTACTTCTCGTCTTGAACCAATGAAATGGGAATAATATAGCTCAACTCCTATGTCATTTCCTTGACTTCTCCTTCAATTTAAATCAGATTGCCATGCTCTCTTCTCATTAGGATTCTTCACTTATATACTTATTTTTGTCATCTTCTCAACTAGACTGAGTTCCACATAGTGGAAGGCGCTGTGTGTATCTGCTTATTAAACCATTATAGCTCCAGTACAAATAATAACAACATGGGATATAATTGCTGTGAAGATTAAAAATAATTTGTATAAAAGTACCTAGCATGGGGTAGTACAAAGTGCTCAGAAAATGAAAGCTATTGTCATGCGCCCAGAAAAAGCTACCTATATTCAAAATAGCATGTTTCTGAACAAGGCAAGCCTGCCTCTTGGTGTCTCAACACCTATTTCCCTAGTCACTGCCTTGAAATTAGCTCTTTAACCCCAAACTGCAAGAAAACACATGAATTTATTTACTGACCGTCTGGGAAAGAGAACATAGCACCTATCAAGCCTGCAAGCTGCTCTGCCCCCTTCTCCCTTGCGTCCTCAAGGAGAGAATGTGAAGAGATGGAAGGGAACAGTGCTATAAACTCTTGCTTGGTTAGCGTGGACAACTAACACTTCTGCAACGCCAGGGGCCTGTCACAAAGCAGGCTTCATTCTTGGCTGACAAATGCAGAGGGCTGCTTTTCAACTATGAGGGATCTCAGGTGCCCCACAGGTGTCCCACAAAGGGGGAGCTACTGCTTTTCTGGGCTAGTGGCTACCCTCATTCTTACGTGCAGCTTGCATGGTTCTAGACGGCCTAGCCCACCTGCGCTCTAGGGATAAGAACAGGCCTTACCCCTCGCCAAAATGACAGGAACATGGATAGAAAGTAAACCTGGGGAATTTAATAAAAACAACTGTTGACTTTCAGTAGCAGTACTGGCATAGAACAGCTCTCTTTCCAGTAGGTTTGCTGAGCTAAGATGAGACACGCCTGTCAGTGCCATTCTGCTCTCCAGTGCCATGAGAATGAGGGCAACACCAAGGAAGCCATGCAGAGGTACCAGGAGAAACAAGTCTTGATGATACAGTTTGACCCTGGATGTAGCCTGAGTTTCCCAGTCAAGCAAACTTAAAAATTTCTCCTTTGAAGATAAAGCCAATTTGAATTGGGTTTTCTGTCACCAACAGCTCAAAAAACTCTGCCTTGTACTTATGTAATATCAGAATAGCCCAAGTTGTCAACAGAGCTACTAAGTTGGAATCTCAATTTCTGTGTTGACTCTTCTCACTAGAGCTAGGCAAAGGGTTCTTACTTAGTCTGCTTGTTGACCACAATCACAGAACAGTCCACAGGTCTCTCAGCATCAAAGCGTCTTTGAATTTCCTCAAAATATTGACGATAAAGCTCTTCTCTACGCCGTTCCTCACGTTTCAAACGCTCTACAAGACACCAGAGTGAAAAACTTAAATAAAGACTATCTTCTTATAAAATGGTCACAGGATTCTGAATCAACCAATCTTCAAATCTACTTCCCAAAAATAACCACTATTATTACTGCTTATTATAAGTTCATTAAAAGGAGGCTGTTGGATCAGGGGGCACAGTCTTTCTTTCTTTCTTTAGCTATACATACTTCTAAAAGTGTTATGAATTTACACCTAAGAAAAGGATTGGGACATGGAGGTATGGTGCAAATGGTAGAGCCTTAAGCAAAAAAGCCAAGCAAGAGTGTGAGGCCCTGAACTCAAGTCACAGTACTGGCAAAAATAAATAACAGAGGTTAAAGGTGTGTCTCAGGTAGTGCCAGCCAATGAGTGAAAGAATCCAATATGGAGTTCAAGTCCCTGTATGAGACAAAAACAAAGGAACTAAGGAAATAAAAATTAAAGAAAAAAAAAGAAGGATCAACCAGTGCCTATTTCTCTACATATTAGTTAGTCAATGCTATTGTTACTCTTTTAATTTACAGTGAATTTGATAGAATTTTATTATTCAAATGTACATTTCTGTTTGGACAAAACAAGTGACATGTTGGGTGCTAGAAGATCACGTCTGTAATCCCAGCTACTCAGGAGGCTGACGTCTGTGGATCATGGCTCAAAGCCAGCCCAGGCAGGAAAGTTCTTGAAACTCTTATTTCCAATTAACCACCAGAAAATCAGAAGTGGTGCTGTGGCTAGCCTTGAGCAAAAGAGCTCAGGACAGTGCCTCGGCCCTGAGTTCAACCCCCATGAATGACCCCCCTGCCAAAAAAAAAGTGACAAAGTTTTATTATACTTGATCTTAACCAAAAGGCAAGTGATTAAATTTTTGTAACCAATTAAAAATGAGGTTCTTAACCTTCTCTACTTGGCCAAGTCTGTATGAAATAATATAAAAATCTTTATAATCAGCCAGAAGTGGAGGTGTGGTTCAGGTGTCAAGTGCTAGCTTTGAGTAACAAAGCTTTAGAAACAGCACCCAGCTGGACACTGAGTTCAAGCTCTAGGACTGGCATCAAAAAAAAGCTTTAAAGATATAGTAAATAAAAATGATAAAAACTCATGTGATTTAGAAAAGGCTATCTGATCAATGGGCAAAAAAGCAGCATGTAACTAACTTCAGTTCCATTATTTTTAGCCATATTGAAGTTTTAACTTATGGCCTCATGTTTTCCTGGAGCTCTTCTACTTGAGCCGTATCTCTAGCCCTGCTTTTTGCTGGATGGGAGTCCAAGGCTAGCTTCAAATTGCAACCATCTGAGTAACTAAGATTATAGGTGTGAGCAACCAGTACACAGGCCTGTTTTCTCTTTTAATGAACTTGTTTAGCCAAGTCATTAACCAAGTAGTTACCTCCTCTTCTTTTGTCAAGTGTCCCACTGGTAATAGAAACATAACATTTCTCCTCTTTTACCTTTTGCACGAGACTGACTTTCTGGGCCAGGGGGGCCTCGTCCATCAAAGCTGTCTCTGTACCGGTCAAAGTAAGCGTCATCCTTTCTCCTGCAATAGTCATCCATCCGCAGGTATCGGTCATAAGAGCCTTCTCTCCTGAAAAGTTGAGAAAATTTTCACAAAGTTAAAACTTTATCCTATTTTATAAAAACCAGAATTCTTGCCGGGCGCTGGTGGCTCAGGCCTGTAATCCTAGCTACTCGAAGGCTGCAACCTGAGGATCGCAGTTCAAAGCCAGCCCAGGCAGGAAAGACCGTGAGACTATTATCTCCACTAAACCACCAGAGAACCAAAAGTGGCTCTGTAGCTCAAGTAAAGAGTTCTAGCCTTGAGCTGAAGAGTTGAGGGGCAGTGCCCAGGCCCAGAGTTCAAGCCCCACGACCGACAAAACAAAACAAACAATAAAAAAAACAGAATTCTTAAGACCTAGGTCCCTCTAAGACAAAAGATTCTGGCGTTAGACAAATGAGACTTGTATCTGGGACTTATTGGTTATCATTTCTGTGGCTATGATTATACTTTAAAAAAATGGAATGGAATATGTATAAAAAGCTCAGCATAGGCCACAATATGTAATAAATGAAAAATAACGTATTTATTTTGAGGAACATCTCATGTCCCCTTCTCTTTTTGTTCATTGGTGCCAGTACTGGGGCTTGTCGTGGTCTCATTTGGCTTTTTTTGAGCAAGGCTGGTATATTCAACACCTGGGGCACAGCTCTGCTTCCAACTCTGTGCTGGTTAAGTGGAGAACAGGAGTCTTGATTCATCTGTCTGGACAAGTTTGAAATATTAATCCTCAGAATTCAGGTTCCTGAGTAGCCAGGATTACAGGTATAAGCCTCAGTAGCTGGCTTCCTTATGCTTTTTTAACATTGTAGTAAAACTTGTAACAAGAATTTGTCATTTTAACTTTTTAAAAAATACGGGAGTTTAAAATTAGGGCTTCCTGCTTGGTAGGCAGGGGCTCTCCCACTTGAGTCACACTTCCAACCCTTCTTGCTTTACTTTTCAGAGAGGCCGATTGTTTCTACCTTTTAGCTTATGTGTATGGTTCTGTTATATCTATTCCTGTGTAACTGAGTCCTTCTTTTCAATTTTTTTTTTTTTTCTGGTCGTGGGGCCTGAACTCTGGGCCTGGACGCTGTCCCTCAGCTCTTCAGCTCAAGGCTAGCGCTCTACCACTTGAGCCTTAGTCCCACTTCCGGCCTTTTCTGCTTATGTGGTGTTGAGGAATCGAACCCAGGGCATCATGCATGCAAGGCAAGCACTCTACCACTGAGCCACCTTCTCAGACCCCTTTTCAATTTTTTTTTAAGTAGCTGGCAAGCTGTTTCCCACAAGTAACTATCTGCCATTTTTACATTTCACAGTATGAAGGTTCCAATTTCTTTATAATTTTATAACTAATATTATTTTCTGTGTTTCTGGAAAAAAATATAACCATTCTAGGTGTGAAGAGGTATTTCATTGACATTTTATGATGACTAATGCTATTATCTTCCATGCATTTATTAGCTACTTGAACATCTCTGTTTTGTTTTCTCCTCCACTTCTGTTTTCATTTGATGATGTTGTCACAAAGATCCAGATTTATTCACTAAGCATAATTCATCACATTCAGCAAAATTCAACACTGTATATAGTATTTCATAGACACTGGAAATACAAGACTAATGTCATTGTCCTTAACGAGCCTTTTAATTAGTTTAGCAACACACACATACAGCTTTCAACAGGAAAGTATGCAGTATTGGGGAGAAGGGTACATACCTATACATTGGGTCTCGGGAATCCCTTATGTCTCTGTATCGGTCATACATGGGGTCCCGGTGATCTCGAAAATCTCTAGAGTCTCTTAGATCACGAAAGCCTCTGAGATCCCTCATGTCCCGAGCATCACGCATACTTCTGCTATCTCTGTGATCCCGAATGTCTCTGCTATCTCTGTGGTCCCGTAGGTCTCGAATGTCTCTATCCCGGGCATCTCGGCCATTTCTGCCATCCCTTGGCTCTCTCCTTGGACTTCCCCGAATCGGAGATCGATCACGCCTTGAATCTCGACTATCTCCAAAGCCATATGGATCTCTGTGGGAAGCAGCAAGAAGATGCTAAGACAATGAAACTGCAAGTAGCCAACCTTTCAGCTCTTCATAGAAGTTTCCACCCTCTAAGCATTTTTCTCTAAAACATGGCAGTGAGAACATGACTGAAATTTTAGGCACAGTAACTTGTCTGGCCAGAAAATAAGGTCGAGAACATTCTAGAATCTCAAACGATTATGACATCAAAGAGACAATGAATGATCAAATCCCAAAGAATTTGACGAGGGTCATAGTATCATTCAGAGTTCAGGGTGTAACTCAGTATTTACATGTCAAATTATCATGTTTCAATAGGTCTTCAAAGTAAAAGTACCTTTCCCCCAATATCTATTTTCTCCCATCAGACTTGTCTGAAAGAGACTTTACAAAGGGGAAGTACATAGGAAGGGCCAACACTTATGAAGAAAAAGAAGAACAGAGCAAAAAGAACAAAAGGCACAATCTCATATAAAGCAACCCAAGGGGTCATCTTAAAAAAAAAATCACTCAAAGTATCTAGTAGGACAATCAAGGAAACAGAAACCAAGCCAAGCAAACTATGTTACACACATTAAAGGATTATGAATGATTCTTCTTCTTCTTGTCCTGCAACTCCACCCCCCCCCCGCCCCCACCTGGTTGTGGGGCTTTAACTCTGGGCCTGGACGCTGTCCCTCAGCTCTTCAGCTCAAGGCTAGTGTTCTACCACTTGAGTCACAGTGTCACTTCCAGCTTTTTCTGCTTATGTGGTGCTGATCGAACCCAGGGTCTCATGCATGCGAGGCAAGCAGTCTACCACTGAGCCACCTTCCCAGCCCAAGGTTTTTTGTTTTGTTCTTAAGTGTTGAAAGTCAGAGATACATGTGTCCTGCTCTGACTTCAATGTTCTTTATGACTACTACGCTCTACTGGAAACTTTTCCTAACACATTTAAAATAAAATATTTCCCATTCTAACTTAGTCTCATTTCTAACTTTCTCACTTCTGCCCAAAATCTTTTTGGTTACCAAGGCTTAATTCTAGGAAGTTAACTTTGATTTCTCTTCTGTTCCTATTTAGTACGAGTTCTGCTCATTTTTTTTTCCCATCCCCTCTAGATTTATATGCCCACTCCAGGCCCTTATTTCTATGCTAGCACCACATTTTCAAAAACCACTCTATCAAAACAAAAACAAATCTGGAATCCAACTCATCCAACACTTAAATACCTACTTACAATCCTAAAAGGTGCATTTCCAGCTGTAGCAACCTCAGCTTGGATCTCATGATCCCAGGAAGCAATCTATAACAATCTGGTTCATTAGATTACCTTTTCCTTTTTCAATCTTCTCATTTTTATATAGGGTATTCTTATGGCTTCACATAACATAGTCTCAGTTTTTTTGTTTTTGGTCAGTCGTGGAGCTTAACACTGGGCCTAGGCACTGTCCCTCTTTACCTCAAGGCTAGCACTCTACCACTTGAGCCACAGTGCCACTTCCTGTTTTCTGGTGGTTTACTAGAGATAGTCTCATGGACTTTCCTCCCCAAGCTGGCTTTGAACCACAATTCTCAGCTCTCAGCCTCCTGAGTAGCTAGGACTGCAGGCGTGAGCCACTGGCATCTGGCTAGTCTCAATATTTTTATTCATATGGTTTTTCTATTGGAATAGTTTCCCTAATCTAAACCCCATACAATCCCCATGGACAAGTGTATGTTCTATGTCTTCCAGGCAATCTTCCCAACTCTTAGTAACTGCTGATTTCTCCTTGTTCAATTCTCAGGTAATTTTTATTTTTGGGGTCAGTCGTGGGGCCTGAACTCTGGGCCTGGGCGCTGTCTCTCAGCTCTTCAACTCAAGGCTAGCACTCTACCACTTGAGCCACAGCGCCACTTCTGTGTTTTTCTGCTTAAGTGGTGCTGAGGAATCAAACCGAGGGCCTCATACATGCGAGGCAAGCACTCTACCACCGAGCCACCTTCCCAGCCAATTTCTCAGGTAATTTTTTTTAATCTCTATCTCTCTTGATATGGTATTTACCTTTGTATAATGTCTTATGTCTGACAAACTTTACAGAATACCTCCTCTGTAAAACCTTCCCCCAAACTCTTTGTTGTTTGGTTGGTTATAGGGCTTGAATTTAGGGCCTGGGTGCTCTACCAGACTTAGGTAGATCCTCAATTATCTTGGTTCCCATCTTCTCCACCTCATGTTCCCTCTCTACTTTCTTGCCTATGAGCCTTTCATCTGTGAATTACCTAGATCTTTCCTACTTTCTTCACTTGAGCAGCAGGAGTGAATTTGCAATTTTTCCATGTTTTGGCACAGAAATATAATTTACTCCCTAATCCAGTAGTCTATCCTACTAGACTGCAAGTTCTACACAAACTATCCATTTGTCTTTGTACTATATATCCACCAGGTAGCAGTATCTCTGACACATAGGAGACTCTCTATAAATCTGTTAAATGAAGCTCACTCCTGTACATACTTCTAATACTGCAATTATTAAACTGTCTTGTAATTAATCATGTACTATGTTTTGCTCGAGCTTCCATAAGATTTGTATCACCAAGTGATGTTGTAGTCATATACCCTATTATGCTCACAAGCAGAATCACTTAACATCTTCTCAGAACACAGTCTCTTCATTAAGCAGTGCTCGAGTGTACTTGTGTCCACTGCTTCCCTACCAAACGGTATTGTCTGGTAGGAATTTAGTAAAATATTTCATGAGTTGAATTATTTTCTAAACTGTAAGTCACTAGGAGCAGTTTATACTATGTTTTGTTCTTCTGTCATTTACAACTATACGTACAAGGAATTCCTTACAATGTCATCAGCTTGGTGGGAAACTTCACCTTTACAGGTACAGAAAAAAAATTTAAATGCCAATTTCACTTCTATGGGGGAAGTCATTGTTTCTACACATTTATGTATTCATTTGAGATGGAGGTGCTATGTTTGCCCAGGCTGATTTCGAACTCGGATGATCTGTCTCAGTCTTTCAATCAGTTGGCACTACAGGCACACACGTCTTTTCATATTTGAAGGTACACTAGTATTCTTGCTGTGAAGCAAACATGGCATTTAAATGGGAATTTAAATATGACAGTAAACATTATTCCAACTTTCCCTATTCTATCAACTAATCCTCTTAACATATGTAACGTAAGATAAAGTGTACAGTAGGGGCAAAATTCAAGATCCAATAAGAAGTGACAAGTGGAAAGTATTTTTGGATTATTAATGATCAGTGGATAAACCTGCCTTGGGGAACAGTTGGAAGTTGTCATTAGAGGTGGAATCAAATTTCAAGTGTTCTTGGCAATCAGGGCTGAAATATCATGAACCTGACAGACCACAGACCACATACAAAGCCTTGGGCTGCTGGAAATATGGTTAAGAACATCATGTCACTGTGTGTTTTTCAGACGTAGGACAATTATACATGCCATGTTTATTCTCTTTAGTTATTTTTAATGTTCTGGAGATGGAACTCAGGGCCTCATATGTATTAGCAAGTGCTCTACTATTGAGCTGTGATGACAAACCCCATGTTTCTCTCTTGTGCCAGGATAGGGGCTTGAATTCAGGCTGGTTGCTGTCCCTTAGCTTTTTTTCTTTTTCCTCTAGGCTGTTGTTCTACCACTTGAGCCATAGTCCCACTTATGGCTCTCTGTGTGTGTGTGTGTGTGTGTGTGTGTGTGTGTGTGTGTGTGTTTGTGTGTGTGTGTGTGTGTGTTTAATTGGAGATGAGGTTCTCAGCTGGCCTAGGTGTGTGTGTGTGTGTGTGTGTGTGTGTGTGTGTGTGTGTGTGTGTGTGTGTGTGTGTGTGTTTAATTGGAGATGAGGTTCTCAGCTGGCCTAGGCTACTTTTGAACCATGTTCCTCAGAACTCAACCTCCTAAGTAGCCAGGATTATAGTTGTGAGCCTGTAATTTTACTTACCTGTCAGGAGTCTAACCCTGTAGAACGATTATATCCTATTTTGTAGAACGATTATATCCTATTTTGACTAAGTCTGGGTCCATGTCTCCAGTATATCAAAACAAGACACTCAACGTATCCTAAGTCCACGTACAACTCAACCACTAATTTTCTTTCAATTGCCTTCAGGATGAAACTGTAAGAGGTGACAATCATAAAGGAAAAAGAACCAAAGGAACAGTGGTAATAGGGACAAGAAAGAAAATTACTTTTAAAATGAAAGGGTAAAGTTCTTTTCCTTTTTCCAAAAGATGAACAATGGTCTTCCATACTGTTGTTCTGGAGATAAAAGCAAACAAAAATCCTTTTAGGGGGTCACTTTGGGACCCAAACAAAGAACTTCTCAGAGGAAAAAGGCTCCTGTTACTGACCCTACCATCTTTCCCCAAACAAGAACACAGCTAAGAACAGGGTGGCACAGTGTACAGGATGCTGAATGTGCGGAGCGTCCTGCATGAGATGCTTGACCTCAGGAAGTAGGCTACAAGCAAGTCTCTGGAGCACAGTATAGTTCACAGTATCATCACAGGAGGTGCATTACTAAGGAAAACCAGTGCGGCATACCCTCAAGTACCAGGTAACTAAGAGCTAAAAAGAAAATGAACAGCAGTTAATTTCAGCACTACAGTCCACAAACTGAAGCAGGTGGCAAACACAAGTAAAGTTTTGCTGTCAAGTTCCTATTAAGCAGGGGAAAGAGGCAAATGTTCTTCACTTTGAGAAAAATACAACCATATCACTGGGAAACATTTTAGAGGTAAAGGAGGGACAGGTGAAGGAAAAACCATGGCTCAGATGGCTGGTAGTTGTGCTTCTCTTGCTGGGGACTAAAGGAGCTTGTTGAGTAGTAGGCATTTGCGAGCTTACAGACCAAGAACTGACAGTCATCCTAGAAGACTGACTGGAGCTGCTCTTCATCAAGCCTCTGAAACCTCAGATCCAGAGAGGTGGTTGGCTTTGGCTATACAGGTCAGGGAGAAAGGTCTCCATCTTTTTCTCTTTTCTGAGGAGGACAGGTTGTCCTTTCTTCCTTTCTGTTCACTGGAATATTTTCCTTTGGAGGGCAAGTCTTTTGACTCTGAGAAAATATTTTCTTAGGATTCCCAGTTTCTGATATTGTCCACAAATATTAACTTAATGCTGGTTGCTGTACAATGCTGAATCCCCACCATGATGGCTCCATGCTGTTAAGAGATATGACTTGTGCAGAACTGTGCCATGAGCTGCAGGTGACATACAGTGTACATCACAGATCCAAAATTCGTTAAGTGCCCATGCATTTTCCCTAGGAAGCAGGCAAGTCCAAATATGGTGTTTCTGTTGGTGGAGATGGTACTTGCTGAGAATTGTTCATTCTTCAAGTGTTGTTGTAGGTCATGCATAGCCTGAGACATAGTGAGGCCCATCTATTGTTAGGGCTATCTCTCACCCAAGGAGCAAGGAATTATTGAAGGCCCTATGGGCAAATAGAAAGCACTTGAAGCCATGTTGGAAATGTCTCCATAGCCAGGCTACTTGTGATGAGCCAATTCCCACTGACTTCCACCAGAGATGCCATGTTTACTATCTTTCACAATCTTCCTCAGAGCTTTGATTTACACAAGTAAATCTACTTGTTCTTCTGTAGGTCATATGGGAAGGTTTAGGAAATGCACTTACTTCTAATACTTGGAGGCCAAGTATGCATACATTCATGACACAAGACTGAGCTTGCTAGTGTTGTACTGATGATAGCTACTGAGAATGTCTAAGACATAATCAGAATCATGATTTAGTGAATGAAGATCCATCATTTTTAGGATAATGCTAATACTCAGGATCAACATGAGACAACTGGTACAGTCATTATGTAGTATACACAAAGCAGTCCAACATGTGGTCCAAGGATTAAATTGTTAGGAATTAGGCTAAAATGTGATCCAGTAGGGATCCCTCATGCAGAGTTCAGTGCTTGGTTGGGCCAACACTGTCAGAGTTAAACTGTGACAGTTGGAGTCACTAGGGAAGCACATCACAGAGCAATGCCAGAACTGTGGTTTACAGAGACACTTGAAGAGGTGATAATCTTGTGAAAATTCCCAAGGATATATCTAGGTGTTTTGACATTCAACATTAAAGTCCAGTAAACCAAGGTGCTATAAAGGTCTTGTCAGTATGTTTAAAGACAATTTTCTTATTAAGATTTTTTTTGGGGGGGGGGTCAGTCGTGGGGCTTGAACTCTGGGCTTGGGTGCTGTCCCTCAGCTCTTCAGCTCAAGGTGAGCACTCTACCGCTTGAGCCATAGCACCACTTCCGGTTTTCTAGTGGTTTATTGGAGATAAGAGTCTCACAGACTTTCCTGCCTGGGCTGGCTTTGAACTGTGATCCTCAGATCTCAGCCTCCTGGGTAGCTAGGATTACAGGCCTGAGCCACCAGCACCAGGCAATTTTCTTATTAAAAGTAGGAAGCACTGAGGCATAAAGGTAAGTGGGTTTTGTTTTTCTCCTTATGAACAAGGCATCCTCTATGGCTGGGAGCACAAGATTCATTAGGGCTGCCAAATGAAGGCATTTTGGTTATTGGTACATTTGTAATCATGTCAAGGCTTTAACTGGAAGTATCCAAATAAATAGTACACTCTCAGGTAAGTGATTAGCCCCTTCCAGGTTAACCAGTCACTCATCTTTCCTACTTGTTGCATTTTACTTTTGTTCTATTGGGGTACTAACTATTTCAAGACATAAGGTATGATCAGAGCAAATGACCAAATGCTAGTGCATACTCAAGGCCCCACATTTACTAGTTGGCTGCTCTATCATTGGAGACAAACCTCAAGCTTTTGAGGAAGGGTCATGTTTTATGCCTGTGGTGATTCTCCTACTTGCAATTCCCATGCTAATGGGGATGACAGGCATGTGACACTATGTCCATGCATTGTGCTTCCCTACAGCTGGGATAACAGCTGTGTAGTAATGCACCCAGCCTTTGGTTAAGAGTTGAGGATTTTTATGCTCAGGCTGATCTTGAATGACAATCCTCCATGTCTGCCTCCCATGTAGCTTGGTACCTTGAGCTACCATGTTTCTGAAACAGTGCTTTATTTTGAATACAATGTTCAATTTGTCTGGACTTTTTTCCTCTGTGATACTGGGGTTTGAACCCAGGGCTCGTGCAAGCTAGCTAAGCATTTTATCAATTAAGCCCTTTTTGCTTTTGCTTTTCTGGGGCTGGCCCAATTTCACAATCTTCCTGTCTCCATCTCTCAAGAGGCTGGGATTGTAGTTGTTCAACAGCATACCAGCCCTGGTGTTTGTGTGTGTGTGTGTGTATGTGTGCGTGCGCGCGCACATGCACACACACGCGCACGCATGTGCCAACCCTGGGGCTTGAACTAGGGCCTGGGCATCATTCCTGAGTTTTCTACCACTTGAACTACAATTCCAATTCCGACTTTTTTTTTTTTGGTCATTAATTAGAGATGAGCTGTCAGATTTTCCTGCCTGGGCTGACTTCTTGAAACCATGACCCTCAGATCTCAGCCTCCTGAGTAGCTAGGATTACAGGCAGGAGCCACCAGTGCCCAGCTCCGAGATGTTTTTTTTTTTTTTTTTTTTTTTTTTTAAATAATGGTAAAATCCCAAGACCTTTCACTCAGAATGATTTTTTTTTCTTTTTCTTATTTCATTTATTACATTAAAAAATAATATCAGTTAGTACTTTAGGAGGATTTAATTTTGGCATGTCCACATATATACATAGAAAGTAGTTTATCAGACTCACCTTGCTCAGAACAAATTTTACTATATGTGACTATCCTTCTTCCCTGGGGGGTAAATAAGCATGCCTGTATCATGTTAAATAACATACTGAGGAACACAGAGACATACTGCAAAGGGAACACTGATTACTGATCAAATTATATTAGCCTAGCTATCCCTTCTACTGGTTACTAATATAAAAGGAAGTCACTGCTTTATCCAAATCTAAATGTCCTCCTTTTATAACTTAGTTCTGAGGAAGGTGACATTTTAGAGGTATATAATGACTTGTATATATTTATATTTGCACTACCTGGTAAGAAGCTCATTTGAAAAGGTTATTTGTGGAAACTTATAGATGAAAGTATGGAGTTGTACTTTAGGCTAGGCTAAAATTAATCTTTTTAGTTTAATGTCCCAGTAACCAGAGATTCTAAAACTGCAATTTTGAGTATCTATAATCAAGTAGCAATGTAAAAGCAACAGGTTACTTATTAGGATGAATAAAACACCCTCTTAATTTCAAGCAGAAAAAAACATCTACATGCTGTGTGTATGTGTATGTCTGGGTGTTGGTACAAGGGCTTGAACTCAGGGCCCCTCTTGCTCTCATTAGGCTTTTTGCTCCTGGCTGGCACTCTATTACTTGAGCCATGCCGCCAGTCTAAATAAAGAACTACTTTTATTTTCCTTCTTCAAAAACACAAATAACATTACATACAGATTACATGCCTTATAGAGATAACAGAGTGGTAAGATTTTACTCGTGGAGTCACATGTTATTAGTTAGAAATTCCATAACTCCTGCTTTGTTTAGAAAGTTACATATTAGTGCCTTTTGGCAATTGGACACACATCAAGTTTCTTTTCAACCCATTTGGCAATTGTAGCTTCCAACAGTAGCCTTGTATTTCTGACCATCTTAGCCCCCCAATTGCATGTTTAATGAGGAACAATACAGATGGGAATGCCCTAAATTTGCAGCATAATTAGATGCAGCCTAATGGAAGAAGGTATTTTATGTACTCTGCTAATCACATATGCCAACAAATCAACCAGTATTGTTGTTGTAAGCTACAAGTATACTTATGGTTAGAAAAGATACTAATGTATTTGCTCACTTCTGCAATAAAACCAGGATACAGAACATCCACCTGACAGCTATGTTGTTACTATAGTTATACTTCTGAGTGAGCAGAATAAACAAAGAATCCACTTGAAATCAGCATTTCCTTACCCCTAGGGTCTGCACAAACTCTGCAGAGCACACACATATAATGTATTTTTAGTAACTGGAAATCACCTTCCCTTTATATCCAAGTAGGAGTATACACAGGAACTACGCAAGTCATTCTTTTGTGTAAGTAGATGACAAAATATATAGGTCTTTTTGATCAAAAGCGAGCAGCTATATATTATGTGTATATGCTTAGTTGGGCATTTCCCCAGATCCTGTGGTGATATCAGTACAAGATTTCACTGTGTTTTGCAGTGTTTAGCTTACTGTAGGAAATGTAATTTTCTGTGGGATATAAATTAGGTATGTAGTTTCTGTGGAAAATGGCATTTTACTGAAGGGCAAAGGCAAAATCCATACTGAGTATTCACTTAAACCTGGAAGAGATACCAGACATGACACATCATACATATCTGCAGTCCATACCCAACTGCACAAATGTCCACTTGTGTGTTGTTATGAAACACAGAGTTTGGATATAATATACTGTTCTTTGGTGTAAATGACAATATTGGTAATATTCTTCCATGAAAGAAAGGGCCAATTTAATTTGTATGTTGAGGGTACACACCAGGATTACCTCTTTTATACATACTGAAGGGTACACATTCCAGGAATGCCCCCTATTTCCAGGAAAGCTAAGAAAAAGGGAGACTTTTAAGAGGTGGGATGTATTGCCCTTTTTATTTCCCCTCAAACAGGTAACCCAAGCATGCAAGCACAGGGGATCTGCAGCACAGGCACAGCAGCAATCTCTCAAGCAGCTCTTTCCAATAAACCCGAGTTAACATCTGGACCGGCAGCCATTTGGAATGAAGAGTCGAATCTCTGCTGCCTGCTGCAATGCAGCATGGCATACACCAGCGACCCTGGGGCATTCCTACTGCTTTGGAGGCTCCCATTGACATGTGAACGGGGCAAAGACAGAGGTTTATCCTCTTCCACTTGCCTGCAACTCATGTTGCAAGCTGAACTTGCTGGGCTTGCCACGGAAAACACAAAGCTTCCTCTGCATCTCCTGATGTGTTTTAAAAAAGCTTGAGCAAGGCCCGTCATACAGGTTCATGTTCTTATTGTTTGCTTGAGCGTTTCTGATTTGTTGGGGGGCAGAAAAGACCTTTGACGTACGAAGTTGGGCTTAACTCCCCAGAGCCCAACTCTCCCAAGGTAACTCACTGACTGCTTCAGGGTACTTTACCTTCGTGTGGGGCTGGGTCTTGATGGAGCCGTATTCATATTTCTTCTTTCCGCTGCCTTATTAATATCTGAAAAGAATAATCAACCCATCTGTTCAATGCTACGGAATAAAAACAAGATCATCAGCACATTTTAAATGAAAGCAATAAAAAAAAAAAAACCAATGACAACCAGATGGTGTAAGAAAATCCATTCAGCAGAGACACTTTTCAACAATTTTTATTATTAAGGCATTACAATGTCATGGTTTGGTAGGTAAAGAATGTCCCTCAGTTTTCTAGCTAACACATAATTTGTGTAAAATTGACCATGTCAAACCCTGCGAAGCTCTAAACCTGACAGCTCCCAACCAAAGAGAGGAAAAGGTTGTTTTCTAAAGTACTAGAAAGCCACATGTAGGCTTTTGTTGTTGTTATTTGGGGGGGGGGGGGGGGGGAGGAAGAAAGAAAAAAGGATTTGGGAAAAAATAAAGGGAAAATGGCTGAAATCCATTGTTTTAAAATTTCCAATATTTCATGAAGCAGGACCTCTTTTTAGTGTCTTGCATTGCATTCCGTTGGTAAGAATCTTCAAAAATGAGATGTAGGACAGAAGAAAATTAAATTTTTTGTAATCAAAGTATATGACCTGTTAACATCTATAATCTTCATAGACAAGTACCTAAGAATAAGAATTGCTATTTGGTAAAGTGAATTTAGGTAACGAAACATTCCTCATAAAAAGTTATCATTAGAGAAAACTATAGCACATACAAGATGAGAGAGATTAGTGGAATCTTACAAGCTTATAGTTAAAGCCTGTTTTGCTAAAAGAAACAAAGCATACCTAACTTTACAAAAATAGAAAAGCACTATGTTTTAAGAGTCAATGCAGTTTTATCCCCCAAAATAAAACTTGATAATTGTACAGGCTTACAAATAAATGAATATATTAAAACTTGCATATTTCAGCTGAATGACAAAATGCTTCCTGCTACAGTTTTGTTCCTCTTCTGTATTGAACAATTAATAGCATATCTAATGACTCAAATGGCACTCAACACTCAAATAATTAGAGTGCTTTAAAAACAGTAATTATGTATTAAAAAAAAAAAGATCCCAAGCAGTTTCCTATCATGTGAAAGGGCACAGCAAGAACAATTTAGTAGTCTGGAATAGACTGTACCCTGCTATGCTGCCAACTTTTGAGTTCCTGAGTGAGAATGACCCACAGTTCCATTTTAAATCAGAAGTTTTATTATGCCTAAGAGAAAGATAGCTTTGATAAAACTTAGGTTAACATAAATCTGAATAGTCAGGGAAGTATACTCTATCTAAACTGCTACTTACTTCAATTAGACAATATTCTACAAAAGTATAGGAATTAAGAAAAATTAACTGTATAAAAACTTGCCAATAATATCTGACCACAGCTTTGGTACTATGTAGGGTGGTTTTACAATGTACAACTCTTAAAGTTCACAAATGTCCAATTTACATACTACATAAAGACAGGTATTATGGAATCTAATTCTTTTACATGTAAATGTGAAGAACAACAGTTTAGGTTTACTGGACTAGTCTAGTCACTGATTTGTCCATACTTCCAATATAGAATACTTATGATTCACAGCAAAAATATTATCTTGGATTAAAGTAGCTTTCAAAATATCACTGGAATACACTGACTATATAATCAGTTCTTTTAAATAAGCATTTCACCAGCTCGATTCTATGTATCATTAAATGGTCTTGTGATTTATTTATTTATTTAGGTCAGTTGTGAGGGTTGAATTCAGGGCCTGGGTGCTGTCCCTGAGTTCTGCTCAAGGCTAGTGCTCTACCACTTTGAGTCACAGCATCACTTCCAGTTTTGAGTGGTTTATTGGAAATAAGAGTCTCCTGGACTTTCCTGCCTGGGCTGGCTTTGAACTGTGATCCTTAGATCTCAGCTTCCTGAGCTAGGATTATAGGCCTGAGCCAACTGCTTAAACCCAGCATGGCCCCCCTGTTTTTTATTTTTGGCAGAGTTTCACTATGTAGTCCACACTGGCCTTGAACTAGGAATACTCTGTCTCAGTGTCTCAAATGCTGGAATTACAGGTATGCGCCAGCTCCAAATAGTACTACTTTAGTTGGTAAGTTTACATTTAATGCAATAACTTGATTCTGCATATGAAAAGGAGCATTACATTGTCTCTGATTCTGTGTTCCATATTGGAGTTATGAGACCAAAGTGATTATATCTTTGAGGTAAAACTGGTTCTAAAAATGAAGAAGATATTTTACTTTCAAAGTGGTAAAGGTTTTTTTCTGCAATTACTTGAAAGGGTATTAAAGAATATTCAAGACTAGCAATTATATATTTATATGATGTGGTTTCTGCTACTTTGCAAAAAAGAGAGCTTTCAGACATATATTGCTCTTCTCTCTTCCTCGTGCTAGGGACAGAAGCCAGGGCACTGCACATGCTGGGCAATCACTACCACTCAGCTACATCCTAAACCTGAAGGTCTCCACACAACTCAGGGCTTTGTACTACTAGGAAAGCACTGTACCACCTGAGCCATACCTCTACCCCTCAAATTACTTTATTTTAGAGGTTAGCACACGTAGTATGCTATGTCATATGCATGACTTGAATTTAAGGGGTTGTTTGATATCCATCTTAACAGAGAAGAATTAACAGATTTGAATAAAAATGAGATTTTCAATTTTTGGCATGAATTTTTATTCAAGAGGACTGCTCAGGTTACAGTTGGGAGATTTTTGGCCAAAGTTGTAAAAATGGGATCACCAACATTACCACCAATCTCCGTTGTTTTTTTTAAATCCTGGGCTGGGAATGTGGCTTAGTGGTAGAGTGCTTGCCCTAGCATGCATGAATCCCTGGGTTAGATTCCTCAGTATCACATAAAAAGAAAAAGCCACTAAGGGTGCTGTGGCTCAAGTGGTAGAACACTATCCTTGAGCAACAGAAGCTCAGGGACAGTGCCCAGGCCCTGAGTTCAAGCCCCAGGATTGGCCAAAAAAATCCTGACATATACACACAGAACTTTTAGAAAATTTGTGTTCCTGTCAATTAGAGATTCATTTAAACAAAATTTCCTTTGAAAATGCAAATACTTTTAGTAGTAAAGAAGTTTGTTTGTTTTTGGGTCCAGTCGTGGGGCCTGAACTCTGGGCCTGGTGCTGTCCCTCAGCTCTTCAGCTCAAGGCTAGTGCTCTACCACTTGAGCCACAGCACCACTTCTGGCTTTCTTTTTTTGCTTATGTGGTGCTGGGGAATCGAACCCAGGGCCTCAGGTATGCAAGGCAAGCGCTGTACCACTGAGCCACCTTCCCAGCACATAAAGAAGTTTTTGTACTAAACAGATTATTTCCTTCTTAAATCCTTAGAGTGATATAATAAACCTCAAGAAAAATGATGTTAATGTAAAGACAAGGAAACGAAGGTGGAAAGACAGTTTGAAGAACTTCCTGTACATTAGATGAGGAAGTATGATTGGAGAAATAATCAACAAAAAAGCAGTGGCAATTAGATAAGTCTTCCTAATTAGAGATGGAATGTCTTCTTCAAACAGAAATGGGGAACTGATGCTTCTTTCCAATTCTATTATATTGTGGTCAATTGCTTCTAAGACCCAAAGTCAATCTCAGTGTCTTCTTCAGTTTAACTTGGGTGATACTTCCAAGTTCAGTAATTACATTCAAAATCATCATAATCACCAAAAGATGCATAACTTTGGTCTGACATGTTAAATGTCCTTTTCAATTAAATATTTTTTAATAAAGAAAACTAGTGCCAAATTAAAGGATTTACATAAAAGGAAAGAAACTGGGATAATAACCTAGAAAACATGGTGTTTTAAAGGAAATTGGTAGAGCAAATTAAAACCATAAACGGGATGAAGAACTGTCAGAGAATGACATAATACCTAATTCACAATTTTATTTTAAACGACTACGCCAGACAGAGTTCACACAATGGTCTTTGAAAAAAAATACCCATTTCTTTCATAGTACCAAGAACTCTGCTTTGCCTGCCTTTTTTTGTCGGTCATGGGGCTTTAACTCAGGGCCTAGACACTACCCCTGAGATTTTTCACTCAAACCTAGCACTCTACCACTTTGAGCCACAGCACCACTTCCAGTTTTCTGGTGGCTAATTGGAGATGAGTCTCATGGACTTTCCTGCCTGGGCTGGCTTTGAACTGCGATTCTCAGATGTCAGCCTCCTGAGTAGTTAAGATTACAGGTGTATGCAGCTGTGATTTTTTTTTTCTTTTGGTCGATCATGGGGCCTGAACTCTGGGCCTGGGCGCTGGCCCTCAGCTCTTCAGCTCAAGGCTAGCGCTCTACCACTAGGAGTCACAGCACCACTTCCGGCTTTCTCTGCTTATGTGTTGCTGAGGAATCGAACCCAGGGCCTCATGCATGCAAAGCAAGCGCTCTACCACTGAGCCACCTTCCCAGCCTCCAGCTCTGATTTTTTAAAATTCTAACAACATAAATCAACTCTCTTATCTGAAAACTACATTTTATACTAAACAGGCTACAGCAACAGAAAACAATGGAGACAGAAACAAGAGGAGTATGAATCACAATGCTTAAATGATAGTACCACTACTGGTTGTTGAAAGAATCCAGAAGCCTATATGCTTTCAGTAACTGCCTACAAATAAAATAAAGCTCTCCAAAAGGCTTAGCTAAAAACCAACTAACAACCAGGAATGAATAACTAAATTGGAATTACATGAAATAAAATTACATGAAAATAAAAGTGTCACAGTGAAAACCATACTGACAAAGACAGCAGACACCACATATTAATTAAATTCCCAAAACTGGGAGGGAAAATGAGAGGGCTGCTCACTCAAGCTATGTTCATGAAGATGACTGATGATATACTGCAAAATCAGGGATATCGCAATGAGAAATCAGGAATAAGGACATGTTTGCTTTGTTTCTAAATCAACCCTTTAAAAGTTATCCCACTTTGAATACCATACATTTCCTCTTATTTGATTATCTATATTCTATTTTTTAATTGAAATAATTGTATCTTTTTTTGGAAGTAATTATATCTTTTGTTTTGTTTTTTGGTGCTGGTACTAGAGCTTCAAGTCAGGGCCTTGCACTTTTGACTGGCTTTTTCACTCAAGACAAGAACTCTACCACTTGAACCACACCTCCACTTCTGACTCTTTGATGGTTAATTGGAGTTAAGAGTCTCATGGATTTTCCTGCTCTGGCTGGCTTCGAACAGTGATCCTCAAATCTCACTCTCCTGAATAGCTAGGATTATATGTGTGAGCTACCAGCACCTGGCTCTTGTTTTAGTGTGAAGAATGACAATTTATATTTCGACCTATTTTGTCATTAATACGTAAAGCCCCATATATTTTTGCTTTTAGAATAAATGAATTTTAAGTAAGGAACAATGTATTTTTATTACAGATATACTATGTGTGTGTGGTGAATGTGTATGTATATACATTTATGTACACACCTATATATATACATAAACATATACACACATATAAAACCTTTGTATATATGTATTATCTTTGAAGTAAAATTATCTTTGGATTAGATGAGATAATAGATTGCAGCACTAACAAAAATCAAAGCTTTTAGACCTCTTACAAGTTTAGGGGGTAATATCAATGACTCAAAATTAATTTATTTCCTAATGTACAAGTGCATTTCACATAAAAGAGAGCACATGTTGGTCATTTTGCATGTATTAAACTTAAATATTTTTAACCCTGTAAATTACCCTTTTTTCACATTTAAAGAAAACTGACATACATAGACCACAGATTTCTAGTACAGTGTTAAATACATTAAAATCACTTAAGCAGGTGTTGATGGCTCATACCTATAATTCTATCTACTCAGGAGGCTGAGATCTGAGGATCCTGGCTTGAATTCAGCAGGGGCAGAACAGTCCTTGAGACTCTTATCTCCAATGGACTACTCAAAAAAAAGCCAGAAGTGGAACTGTGGCTCAAAGTGGTAGAGCATTAGTATTGAGCACAAAGAGGCTCAGGTACAGTGCCTAGGCCCTGAGTTCAAGCACCAAGACCAGCAAAAAATTAAAATTAATTTAAAAAAAATCACTTAAAAACAAGAAGGAAAAAGCAACAAATTTAAGTGAAAATTATTACATCTATGTTGAAACGGTGACACTTGGCTATCTTAATAACTGTGGAAAAGGTAGACTGAATTAGCCTATTAAGAGTTAATGCCACTCAAGGGGATAGGACCTCTTAAAATCATTAAAACAACCAACCAAATGCTTTATTAATTCTAGTTTAACTTTAAGGAGGGGGCAGTCCTCTTGCCTTTCAGCTATGCCCTAACCTGGAACATTGATTTTAAGTACAATTGTTAAGTACATGGGAGCTCTTTTAGGAGATAAAGACAAACTGGGACAGGAAAATTGTAATTCACTCTTAAGTCCCTCATGTGCTCATCTGCCAGAGCTGAGCCTGGGTGCATGTGCAGATGTACTCCTGGCCAGAGGGGTCTGAGTGTGTGGGTGGGGTGACTGGAGTGAGCTAAATCCTGGTGTGGGAGGACAGGGGGCATGTTGCCTTGGCCCTGAAAGAGGACAGAGAGGCTCAAGGCCAGTGTTTGTAGTGACCTGGACATATGTGTCATGTCCTTCTGCCCTACCTCACAGATACTGGGAAAAATTTGGAGTTTAAGCAAACTTAAAGGTTTAGCATTAGGTAGAACAAACCCAGGAAGGTTGGGAGAGAGAAGCAGCACCAACTCCCAGCCACATGCCCTTCAGTTTGTTTGTTTTTTTTTTTGGTCAACCATGGGGCTTGAACTCAGGGCCTGGATTTTGAACTTTTTCACTCAAGGTTAGTACTCTACCACTTGGAAGACACTGTAGCACTTCCAGCTTACTAGTGGTTAATTGAAAAATAAGAGTCTAATGGACTTTCATGTCCTGCTGGCTTCAAAATGTGATCATCAGATCTCAGCCTGTTGAGTAGGTATAATTACAGATGTAAGCCACCGGTGCCCAGCTTTCAGCTGATTTTATATTGTGAATCCCCAGACCATAACTGAGTTACTACTCAGAGCCACACTATGAACAGAGGACTCTTCTCTCCTCCCCTGACCTATCTTGGCTTGCTTTCCTCTTTCAGATGGCCAATCTGAGAGAGGAGGTAGGAAAAACCCCCAACTTAGCTCAAAGACAGATTTAGAGAGAAAAATTCCAAAGCTAAATCCTTTTCCATGTCTTTTGAGATTCAAGTCCTGTTAATCTTATATCATCAGAAGAGGGTAAGGGAGGGAGGGTTCCTTCAGCTTCCCAGTTTCTATACAAAACCACAGGTTTATAACATTAACACATGAAAAGCACTTTTAAGAGGTCTCACAATAAGAATCTCACAATGTAGAAGTTTTAGCAAAAACTTGTTTCTTTTTTTTTGTCAGTGGTGGGGCTTGAACTCTGGGCCTGAGCACTGTCCCTCAGCTCTTCAGGTCAAGGCTAGCGCTCTACCACTTGAGCTACAGCACCACTTCCAATGGTGGTTTATTGGAGATAAGTTTCACGGACTTTCCTGCCCGGGCTGGCTTTGAACCTTGATCCTCAGATCTCAGCCTCCTGAGTAGCTAGGATTACAGGAGTGAGCCACCCGCTCCCAGCTATTCTAACAGTTAAAGTAGGAAGAAATGGAAAAGTGAGAAAACATTTCCTGCTATCCACATAGAAAATGGAAGTAAAGACTCAAAATGGCAGCTCTTGTCTTCAATCTTTATACTTTTTGAGCTGGGAGAATATACTGGTCATGTTGGCTAGCAATCTCCAATCAATGGTTCTGAATGGCTAACATGGGTGCTGTTTATTATTCTAAATCATGATGGTATGTATGATTTAGGCCTGTCCAAAACACAGGACATTAGGTAGACTTCATAGTTTCCTTTCTTGGATATGCCTCTCATTTTTGTCTCTTTACCCCTCTCAGGACAGTGTTTTTGTCTCAAAGAAGGCAGATTCAGATTAGTACCTTTATATCTCCCTACTCTTGCAATTTAACATCTAAAAGTATGTGATGGGAGAGAGCTAATTGCTCTGTTTTTTTCCCCCTTCATTTGTTTGCTGATTCGAATGTCTGAATCTGGCCCTTTTAATATTTATTAATTTTAATTTTCCTGTGCTCTAATCTATTCTGCTTTAAGGTTTAAGTCCCTAACTTAGAGGAGTTCATGTTTAATAAAAGAGAAGTACAGCTGGATGCTGGCGGCTCATGCCTATTCCTAGCTACTCAACAGGCTGAAATCTGAGGATTAGGGTTCAAGGCCAGCCCAGGCAGCAAAGTCTGTGAGGCTCTTATCTCCAATAAACTACTCAGAAAAAGCCAGAAGTAATGCTTTGGCTCAAGTGATAGAGTGCTAGCCTTGAACACAGAGGCTCAGGGACAGCGCCAGGTCCTGAGTTTCAAGCCCCAGGACCAGCAAGAGAGAGAGAGGTACATGTACATAATAACAATACAAAGTAGGATTATGGCAGAGATAATGTGTAGCAAGGGAGAGGAACTGGGCAGAAGACTGGGAAGAACACATATGTGTGACCTGAGGATGATGGTGGAGACAGGGAAGACCTAAAAGTAATACTTAAATCTTGATTTTAGGGCTGAGAAGGTGGCTCAGTGGTCTATAGAGTGCTTGCCTTGCATGCATGAGGCCCTGGGTTTTTGTTTTTTGGGGGGGTACGGTTGTGGGGCCTGAACTCTGGGCCTGGGCGCTGTCCCTCAGTTCTTCAGCTCAAGGCTAGCGCTCTACCACTTGAGCCACAGGGCCACTTCCTGCTTTTTTTCTTTGTGCTTATGTGGTGCTGGGGAATCAAACCCAGGGCCTCAGGCATGCAAGGCAAGCGCTCTACCACTGAGCCACCTTCCCAGCCCAAGGCCCTGGGTTTGATTCCTCAGTACCACATAAGCAGAAAAAGCCAGAAGTGGCGCTGTGGCTCAAATGGTAGAGTGCTAGCCTTGAGCTGAAGAGCTGAGGGACAGTGCTCAGGCCAAGAGTTCAGGCCCCATGACTGGCAAAAAACAAAAACAAAAACTTGATCTTAAGTAGTTTATCAGGAAAAGTTATCCTAGTACATTCAAAGGTGTGAAGGACATAATAAATCAGGAAACTATGTTTAGTTGAGAACATGAGGATAGGAGGAAGAATAAGAAATGAATGACAAGTGAAGTGAATGTTAAGACTACATGCAGATTGGGAAGCCCTTTTTCTATAGAAAAGGAAGAAATTGATGGAAGAGGGCCTTATTAGAAGGCTATGGATTGAATTACCAAAGCATACTACTAGAAAAGACTAATGAATTTTTACTGTATGTATATCTTCCTAAAAAGATAGAGGGAGTATTTAACCTACTCAAGGTATTTCCTCCCCCTATGGTATATCTCCTGTTGCCTCTGTACTTGATTTTGGTACCCTGCATCTTGTATATACATTTATCTAATTTGGAGAGGGGAAGGGGAATAACAAAATGCTGAAACAAGGACATAGGATGACCCACTGCAACAATGATACTCACAAGACACTATGTTGGAGATGAAATTTACAACTTGGGGGAGCAGGGAGGAGTGAAGGAGGTAGGGGAGGAAAGGGATAGTAGAAGAAAAACAAAGGAGGAGGTAACAATACTCAACAAGAAATGTACTCATTACCTTACTCATATAACCATAACCCCAGAATCTTTACAAAATAAAATTTTAAAAAATTTCCGGTTATAGTAATGTTATTCTGAGAACATTAGTTTGATAGTAAAGGAATAGGCAAAAGAAACAATTATAAGGTCATATTTTTATCTTTAATAAAGGAATATAAAACAGATTAATGGCTTGAGAAGTCAGTAATTAATAGCCATCCATCTGTTCATTCAATCTACTATTCAGGAAGAAAGAAAATAAAGAGCAAACTATTCTTCCTTATTCTTTTATTAAAGAACATGTAACCAAAAAAAAGTCTACCTTCTCCCCCCCTTTTTTTTTTTTACTTAGTTGGAGATGGAAGCCAGGGCCTCAGGATGTTAAGTACTACTGATCTATATCTCCACCATTGTCACTTTTTAAATGTATAGTTCAGTAGGGACAAGTATATTCATATTGTGTGTAAGAGACTCACAACTTTCAACTATATTCATTAAACAAATTCTATTCCTCCTCATTCATTCATTCATTCATACATACATACATATATGTGCATATTCACACACACATATACACGTCTATTTATGATGATGATGTATCCTCACCATCTGGAAAGATAGTTTAAAAAAGGTCAAGCTCCAAACCATATCTCAAACTTATAGAATCTAAATATTAAGCCTAGGAATATGTAGTTTAACAAATTTCTCAGGTGATGCATAAAGGAACTAGTACTCTTTTATCTACTTATTTTTTAGCTTATACATTATAAGTAGGTTTACCATTTAGGGATCTCTCTAAACAAGTACTCATAAGGAATTAATCCATATTACAAAGAAAATGTCACGACAATCACTAAAATTTGTCAACATGTAATCCCTTTAAACAGTATAAAAAATATAAACACACTGCTAACTCCAAAGGAAATGGAATCATCAACTCAGGTTTCTAGATTACTGAAGTTAATACTACTAATAATTATAAGGTCATGAGCGGTCTACCCCTTTAATTTCATCTGATCATTTAAAAAGTAATCTGTCTGGACACCAGTGGCTTACACCTGTAATCCCAGCTACTGGGGAGACTAATATCTGAGGATAGGGGTTTGAGCCAGACCTTGCAGGAAAGTCCATGCAAATCTTATCTCCAATAAGCCATTCAGAAAAAGCTTGAAGTAGAGTTGTGGCTCTGGTGGTAGAACACTGTCTTAAGCAAAAGAAGCTCAGGGATAGCGCCCAGGCTCTGTGTCTAAGCCCCAGGACCCACATGCATACACACTATACAAATAATATGAAGTGTTAAAACTGCTTCTCCCAATTACCTAGTTGCAAAAAGGAAGAAAAAAATACTCTGAGTTTCTCTCTCTCTCTGGGTCGGTGGTGGGGCTTGAACTCTGGACCTAATCGCCATCCCTGAGCTCTTCAGCTCAAAGTGAGCACTCTACCGCTTGGGCCATAGTACCACTTCCAGTTTTCTGGCAGTTAATTGGAGGTAAGTCTCATGGACTTTCCTTCCCAGGCTGGCTTTGAACTGTGATCCTCAGATCTCACCCTCCTGAGGGTGATTATAGGCAGGATTATAGGCATGAGCTACTGGCACCCAGCAGTTTCTCTTTTTGATAGCATGTTATCTATTTCTTTAGCTAATGAGAAACTGCTAACTAAAGTTCTAAATTCTGCAAAACAAAGCTGTATTATCTGGCTCATGCAGCTCCAAGTCTTGCTTCTGGAGGGTGACAGTGGCCTGTAATCCTTCTACTTGGGAGGGTCTTGGTTCAAGAGCAGCCAGGCAAAAAGTTTGTAAGCTACCAATGTAAGTTTGTAAGAACCAACGACTGGGTGGGGTGGAACCAGCCTGTTGTCCTAGCTACCTGGGAGGCATAATGGCTGGGCACTGTGGCACACAACTGTTATCCTAGCAACACAGGGAGGAAGCACAAATAAGAAAATCCAATTTCAGGAGGGCCTGAGCAAGACTATCATGAAAACTTGAGGTATGATTCATGTGGCAGAGAATCTGACCAGGTAGTGTGAGGTGAAGTAATATATGCAGGATGGAAAAAGTTCTCATGTCTTTGGAAACATTTACCCCATATCCCCATGTCCTCCCTATGTGTTCCCCATCCAACTTCTTTCCCTCCTTCCTTTTTTTCCCTGTAATGCTGGAGACCGGACCTCCCTAGTACTACCACTGAGCTATATTCCCAAGCACAGGGACTGGTCAGATTTTGATAATTGCTGTCTTAAGGTTAGTTTCTCAAAGGCTACAAAAGATTCAATTATATATTTTTAAAGTTTTTTTTTTAAACTAAGATCCCGTTTTCCTCATCTATTTTTTCTTTTGGTATGAAATTTTTGGTAAAAAGAGTTCTTATATTATCTCTCACCCTAGACAGATGTTATAAAATTGTTTTTTAGTATCTCCATATCTGATTGCATAATTAAGCATACTCAAATTACTTGTAATTCAAAATTCTCAGTATTTTGCTCACTAGCTACGGCACCAGTTTAATATTCAATAATTCAGCCATTCCAGAAACAAACTAGGGACTACTAAAATTAAAGATATAACATGTTAGTTGTCCAATCCAACTAAGCAGCACTAATATTTAAGTCTTTATATAGGTCAATAGTGTTTATATAACAAGAGTTCAGTATTATGGTTAGGAAAAGTTTTTGTTTTTGTTTTTTTTGGTCAGTCCTAGGGATCGAACTCTGAACCTGGGTGCTGTCCCTCAGCTCTTTAGCTCAAGGCTAGAGTTCTACCACTTGAGCCCCAGCACCACTTTCAGCTTTTTCTGTTTATGCAGTGCTGAGGAATTGAATCCAGGGCCTTATGCATGTGAGGCAAGCACTCTACCACTGAACCACATTCCCAGCCCCAAAGTTTTGGTTCTTAGAAGGGAAATTTATTATATTTTTAAATTTACTTTATTGTTATTATAGAGGTGATGTATAGAGGAATTAATTACTTGAGTCAGGTAATGAGTACATTTCCTTTCATACAGCGTCTTTTGTTCCCTCGCCTGACTTATTAGCGCTTTCCTTTTTTTTTCTAAGTGATAAGATAAAGAATGAAAATGAAAGTTGGGTGCTGGTGGCTCACACCTGTAATCCTAGCTACTCAGAAGGCTGAGATATGGGGATCATGGTTCAAAGCCAGCCCGGGCAGGAAAGTCCTTGAGACTCTCATCTCCAACAAACCATCAGAAAACTGGAAGTGGCACTGTGAAGAACTCAGGGGCAGCGCCCAGAACGAGAGTTCAAGCCCCACAACTGACCAAAAAAAAAAAAAAAGAATGAAAATCATCATCCTATATTCATAGCTGGTGTTAACAAAACCACTATTTTAAAAGCAGCAGGTATGCTGGTGTATATGTGTGTGTATTTATTTTTTTGTGGTTGTGGGGATTAAACCAGGGCCTGGGTAGTGTCCCTGAGTTCTTTTTTTGTTTTGTTTTCTTTTGCCAGTCCTGGGGCTTGTACTCAGGGTCTGGACACTGTCCCTTAGCTTCTTTTGCTCAAGGCTAGCACTCTACCAACTTTCAACTACAGTTCCACTTCTGGTTTTCTAATATTTAATTGGAGGTAAGAGTCTCATACACTTTCCTGCCTGGGCTGGCTCTGAACTGTGATCCTCTGATCTCAGCCTGCTGAGTAGCTAGGATTATAGGCGTGAGCTACCAGTGCCCCGATTATGCTGGTATTTTTAAAATGTCAGTATACTTCACATTTCCCTGTTTCAGGCAGTATGTTTACCCTTATCTTTTCATTAATGCTGCTCATTAACATGGAGGGTAACTTTCTGTTGGGCACTATCTTTTTTTTTTTTGGGTCCGGTAGTGGGGCCTGAACTCTGGGCCTGGGCGTTGTCCCTCAGCTTTTCAGCTCAAGGCTAGCACTCTACCACTTGAGCCACAGCGCCACTTCTGGCTTTTTTCTTATGTGGTGCTGAGGAATCGAACCCAGGGCCTCGAGCATGCAAGGCAAGTGCTCTACCACTGAGCCACCTTCCCAGCCCATGGGCACTATCTTTTTAATTCAACAGTTTACTTAAGAATGGATAGTCTAGCCGGGCGCTGGTGGCTCACGCCTGTAATCCTAGCTACTCAGGAGGCTGAGATCTGAGGATCGAGGTTCAAAGCCAGCCCGGGCAGGAGAGACCGTGAGACTCCTATCTCCAATAAACCACCAGAAAAACCGGAAATGGCGCTGTAGCTCAAGTGGTAGAGCGCTCGCCTTGAGCTGAAGAGCTGAGGGACAGCGCCAAGGCCCAGAGTTCAAGCCCCACGACTGACAAAAAAAAAAAAAAAAGAATGGATAGTCTAGACAAACGTGTATGTTATCCATAGGACAAATATTTTGTTTTTGGTTTTTTTTTTGGATCCAGTCATGGGGCCTGAACTCTGGGCCTGGGCGTTGTCCCTTAGTTCTTCAGCTCAAGGCTAGTGCTCTACCACTTGAACCACAGCATCACTTCCTGCTTTTTTTTTGCTTATGTGGTGCTGAGGAATCGAACCCAGGGCCTCAGGCATGCAAGGCAAGCGCTCTACCACTGAGCCAAATTCCCAGCCCAGGACAAATATTTTGCAATAAGAAAGTTAACAATAAGCTTTAAAAGTACTTATTTCAAAGATACATGATAATCATTAATAAACCACAAGGTACAAAGAGTAAATAATAGTAGAAAACAGTCCATTTTGGGGAGCAGTATCACCTCAAGTCATTCATGGGAGAAAAAGGAACAACGAGATTGTCTTCTCTTGGACATGCACACTGTATATAATCTTTAGTATATAGACATCTCTGAGAAGTTCTAGAGTAAGAACACCCACTGTGTCTCAACATTTCCCAACTTGACTAACCACACAATCTTTTATCTTCAATAATTTTGTCTTTAATATGTTCTACTAAATAGGTGATCTTGGACAAGGAAACCTCTCTGAGTTATTACTTAGACATTTACTATCTGATATAGTAAACTATACTAGATTACTTACCCCACAAGATGATTGGCAGGAGCAAATGAGTTGGCATTTGTCGTGCTATCTGTATGTTCTATCATTACAACTAACAGCAACCAAGAGTTTAGGAATAGAGGTATTGTTCTCCATATAGAGACTCAAAAACAAAAGAACAATATAAATTGAGGGAACTAAAAGCTAAATATATTTTCTCTGAAGGCTTTCCTTTTTTTTTTAAGGGTTTTTAAGTTTTAAACCAACTAATTCCCTTCCAACCACACCTACTTTTAGGTATTAAGTTATGAATAGGAGACACAAAAGGCTGTCCACATCTACTTACTCTTGTGATATATTTAAAAAAAAAACTATAAACTCTGACTGGGTATGTGTTGCAAGTGGTACAGTATCTGCCAATAAACCAGAGACCCTGCCAGGCACCGGTGGCTTACACTGGTAATCCTAGCTACTCAAGGGGCTGAGATCTGAGGATCTCGGTTCAAAGCTATCCCAGGGAAGAAAGGCCCTAAGACTTATTTCCAATTAAGCACCAGAAAAACTGGAAGTGGTATTCGCTTTGAGCTGAAGAGCTCAGGGACAGTGCCCAGGCTCAGAGTTCAAGTTCCACAACTGACAAAAACAAAACAAAACAAAAAACAAACCTGAGCTCCAGAGTTCAAGCCCCATACTACTATCAATGCCCCTCCTCCCAAAAGCTACTCAGGAGGCTGAACCCTAGAGGACTGAGGTTTAAAGCCCGCCCCAAAAGAAAAGTCCTCAAGAATCCATCTCAAATTAACCAGCAAAAAGGCCAGATTGGAGGAGTCAGCTATGAGCAAACAAGCCGAGTGTGAGTATGAGGCCTTGAGTTCAAGCTTTGGTGTATGTGAGTGTGTGCACATGCGAGCACAAAACTGTAAACTCATGATGGTTAAAGAGACAGATAATTGGAACTGGAAGACATATCTGACAAAGAAGTCCTCAAATCACCTATTATCCCCCCTATCACATCTTCATCTTTTAGAAGCACCCATCTTACCAACCCAAAACCACTCTCTTAAAGTTTAGGGCATATTCTCCCAGCTCAGAAAGCATAAATATAAAGGCCATAGGTATGAGTCACATTTGAATCTTTACTCCCACTTCACTTGTGGGGAATAGGATTTTTTAAAACTTTTCCTTACTTTATATTATACTAAAATATATCCTTGCTAAAACTTCAAAAGTTTTTACTCTCAAAAACACAACTAAATTCCAACCTTTCTATAGTAACAGGCTTACAAACGCACTGCCATCTGCAGGCCATAGACATGGTATGCTTGCAATTTTTTTTTTTTTTTTGGTCCGGTGATGGGGCCTGAACTCTGGGCCTGGGCGCTGTCCCTCAGCTCTTCAGCTCAAGGCTAGCGCTCTACCACTTGCACCACAGCGCCACTTCTGGCTTTTTTTTTCTTTTTTGCTTATGTGGTGGAGGAATCTAACCCAGGGCCTCAGGCATGCAAGGCAAGCGCTCTTCCACTGAGCCACCTTCCCAGCCTGCACTGGTTATTAAAATGAAGTTTTGTATCAAATCTTTTCTCCTGGGACTTCTTAAAGCCTTTTTAAGGGATGTTTACTTTTAGCTTCGAGCACTGATAAAGCTCCATGTGTAGAAATTTAGAACTGGACTAGAGTAAAATCAAATTCTCCTCTATACAAGACTGCTGTTAAAAATTTGGGGAAAAATACCTTATTCTTAAATAAGTTCTATTCTGTTATTAAAAATATGATTTCTGGTTGAACTCAGGACTTGACACTTGCTAGGCACACTTTAGCCACACCCCTAATCCTTTTTACTTTATTTTTCAAATAGGGTATTGAATATTTTGTACCAACAGGCCTGGACCAAATTCTACTTGCGAGCTCACAGAGCTGGGAGGACAGGAGCCAGCCACTATGCACACCTTTTTGTGGTTGGTGTTGAGATGGAGGTCTCACTAATATTTTGCCCAAGCTAGTCTTGAACCTTGCTTGATCTTCTGGTTTCCACCTGAAGCTATAGGCATGAGCATCCTGTTGGAATACAATATGAAACAAGAAACAGACTTTGGTGTATACGTATGTGTGGGGGGGGGGGGGGAAGAGAGGGTTGATGGTCTGGGTTGATCTTTCTGAATTACCTTTACAAATTTATTCTGCTCTCACACAAAAAGAGCCTAAGAACACATAATTAATTTACAAATAATCAATGCCTCCCTTAAATTTGTTCAGAAGTACTGAATAGCTAGTGTCTAGACTTTACCGAGCCTTACATTTCTCTAGCACACATGAAAAGGAAAATTGCCGTTTGTTTTACGTTGATTGTGTCAGACACTTAAAAAAATCTAGATGAGCTGAAGGAAAAGCAAAGAAACCAGAATGAAGGAAAAAATGGATCCTAACAAATAGCCAAGTGATCTCCACAATTTCCACAATAATGTAAAGCTTGGTCTTATCTGGGAAGAGGTAACACAGGTTACTTTTCACATCCAGACTGACACAGAGAATATTAAATCTAGAGTTGTCAAAACCCAATAAAGCTCCATCAAAGTTGGCAGAAATATCAACTATCAGTTGAACTACGGTTCGTACAATGCTGTAAGAAAACCCAGGAGTCACATCAGGTGGATAGTTTCTGCAGTTCCCTGGGACTACCACGTCCAAGTCAGTAAGAAAGAAAGTTGATAGTATTAATTTGCCATGCCTGAAGACCCCGGGGAATTTCACAGGACACGGGATCTGCTATGCCGCAGGGGGTGGGAATTCTGTGTACAGAATGAAAGCCAGAAGGACGACAATTAGCCTAGGGCAGCGTTTCTCAAAGTGTGGGATGCAGAATAACTTCAAGAGGAACAAGGACGCAATGTTGATTTTAATAGATAGGTATTTATTTTCTTTTACGAGCATTAGAAAAATCACTGGCTTCCCGTTACGAGGCTTCTGATTGAAGTTTTCCGCTTTGAGCAAACGCGTTTAAGCAATAGAGTCCGTTTAAAAGGGAAAAAAAAAAAAGGTAACGTTTAGTAAATCGTACAGATGTACATCGTCGAGGTGCGACGCGAGAGGCTGACCCTGGGGAGACATCGTTACTGGGGAGCCGAAGGTGCCCGCGTCAGGACCCTGGAAAGCCAGCGGGTTCTGACCCAGGTCCGCGTCCCGTTCTCTGGGTCCGCGACTATCAAGTGGGCGGGGTGTCGCACGACCAGACGAAGCCTGGAGGATGCGGTCAGGGAGGCCCCGAGGCAGCGACGTCGGGGGACAGCTCTCCAAGGACGCCGCACAGTGCCCCCACGTCCCCCCTCCCCGAGACCGGCCGCCCCAAGCGCGGGTTCGAATCCCGCCTGCGCCACCGCCGCGCCGAGGCCCTGCAGGCGCGCGTCGGCAGGGACCCGAGGAGGGGCGCGGCCCGGCTCTACACAGGAGACCCAGCGGTTCCACCGACAGTTCACGCACACGCGGACCGCACGCCACCGGCCGCCGACCTCCGACCTCCGCCCACCGCGGGCTGCCGGCGCAGGCCCGAGTGTGGGCCTGGGCCTGGGCCTGGGCCGGACGGGAGCCGGCGGCGACCGCGCCCCGCTCCGGGCATGCGCAGACCCGCGCGCACCCGGGAGAAGAGAGGCCGCGGCCGCGCGTCCACCGGCCCTCCCGCCTCAGCTTCCCCTCAACCGCCGGCCCCTCAACCCTACGCCTCGGCGGACGGCCACCGCTTCCCGGCACTCACCGCTACCAGCGCGGCGGGCTCCTGGACGCTCCGTCGCCTCAGGCCCGCCGCTGTCGCCTGAGCCTCAGCCCGCTGTAGGACAAAGGCTCTACCAACCGACCGGCGCGGGCACGAGGCAATGGCGGCCGGGGCGGAGAGTGGCGGTGGGGGCAGAGGGCGCGCACGCAGCGGCAGGCGCTGCGGTGTCGCAAGAGCGCGCGCGTTTACGGCAAGACGGAGTTGAGGCGTCGGTCTCCTTGACGACGAGGGCGGGGGAGGGAGTCTGAGGTGGCGGTTGAGAACGCCGGGCGTTGCCTAGTAACGGCGTCCCAGGTTGACGGTGGGTTGCAGGCCCGCCCTCCCCTCCAAGGACTGGAGCTGAGCCTTCTGTTTCCAGGGAGCATTCCTCCTCCTAAAATGTGGAAACAGAGCACTTAAAATCCCCAAATACCTGGGCTTAGTCGCGTCAAACTAAAAACAAACCCCCAAGCTCCTGAACAAGTGTGTATTGCAGAACAGGATTTATAGTCCTGCAACCGCGGGATCGCAAGGAACAAAGAACAGAGAAGCCTGGGGCGGGGGGGGAGCTGTATTTAAATTTACATTTAAATAGGTCGTAGTGTCTATTCGTTTCACGGCTGTGAGGCAAAAGGCTTCTGGAGACAGTCACAGGTTCTTCTTGAGTTATTTATTTATCGTGGAACAGTGACTCAATGTCAGAAACGAATTCCCCAGCTTGTAACTGCCGACCGTGAAGCCTGTAAAACGCTGCTCCGCGCCCCCCTCCCCGGGCCAGTTCATCTAGAGAGTCTATTTGTCACAGGGAATGAAATTTGCTCACACAATTCTAAATACACTCTATTAATCACAGTCAGCCCTGTATGAATCCGGTCTGGAAACTTCTGAGACCCCAGAGGGGCTAGTTTTTCTGCTGGTGAATAGTGCATGCTAAGTAAAAGCTGTGGCTGTGGAATTGAAAGGCTTCCAGCTCAGTTTCTCTGACACCTGACATCATCATAGGTTCACTCATTTACTCACTGAATGTTTTATTGTTTATCTGTAATGGCCTTGTAACTTTACTGTTATATACCTAGTTGATAGGCATTGTCCTCTACTCTCTTAGAGAGTGGTCTAGTGGACAGAATTTAGGCAAAAAAAAAAGAACACCCCAAAACAGCCTTGTGTGATGAGCCTGCCTCTAATCTCAGGTACAGGGGAGGCGTAGGTAGGAGGATTGCTGTCCAAGCCCTGAAAGGGTGCAATGGAGACTCTATCTGAAAACTGCTAAAGGGTAAAAAGACTGGGAGTGTGTCACTCAAGTGATACAGAGTTTCCCTAGCAAGCATAAGACTCTGAGTTCAAACTCTAGTAGTGCAAAAAATATATATTCTCGAGTGTCTAATTTCAAATTATGACTAAGTGCTGTCATGGAAAGAAATAGGAACCCTCAGAGGGTATGACTTGGAACCTTAGTTTCCTCACAGGTAAAATGGTTATTGAAATTCCTGTTTTATAATAGACTCCATGAAACTTCAGACAAAGACAAATCATAGATGCTTTAAAAATGTTCATTTTCATTCTTTCTAAAGTAGGCCCTAAAATATGAAAATTTAAGAAAAACACGTGAGAAGAGGTTATCAGGATAATCAAACCCACTTCAAAACATGGTTGGTTTCTTGCACTTGACTTGGGTAATGACTTTAAGCCAAAACATGTATTCACTGATCCACTTGATAAGCGTTTAAAGAGCACTTACTCTATGCTTGGTTGTGCAGCTAATTCTTGTCCTCAGGGAGCTCACAATCCATTAGAGAATACATGTGTTAAACAAGTCATAATAACACAATATGTCATGAGTCTTTGATGACAGAGGAGCTAGTTAAGTCTATAAGGAGAGAGTCTTACACAGAAACAAGCGTTCAGACATGGTGCTTTTCCATTTAGATGTTTGCCTTACAAAATAGGTAACCTTTATTGTATGTCCATCTTACACTAAATCCCTCACAAATCTCATTTGATTCTCAAAATAATCCTATGTATTAGATGCCACTTTTACAGATGTGGAAGCTGAGATCATTTAATTTGCTCATGGTTCTATGGAGAGTATTCTGCACACCCAGAATGAAACCTCTGCAGCTTTGTGCTCAAGCATGTGCTTTTAACAATTAGCAATGATGTCTTCTGAGATAAGAAATTCTCATCCAAGCCAAAGGACACCCGATTCTTGCATAGCTTCTAACCTTTCACTGGGAGAGGGTGCAAGGTTTGCCATAAAGTGAAACTCTGCTATAGTAGACGCTACCTGATTTCTGTCAGATGGCTCTTTGATTACAGTTTCCTTGGATTATGCCTGATAATGGGATTTCTATTTCTGATAATGGTAGTTCTATTTCTAGTTTTTGAGGAATCGGTACTTTTTTCTATAATAGATGTTCTAATTTATATTCTTATCAACAGTGTATTAAAGCTCCCCTTTCTCGGCATCCTCACCAGTATTTGTTTTTATCTTTTTTGATAATGGTTATTCCAACTAGGTTGAGATATTTCCTTGTGGTTTTGATTTTCAGCCAGAATTTTTTTTTCTAAAGCTACTTTTGACTAGCCACCCCCAGCTCCAACATTATGTGCATAGATGCATTTTTCTAGGTAGAGAGATTAATATATCTTATACCTAATTCTCAAAGGGCTCATAAGAACTGATAAGAATCAAGGCATTACACATTTGTTAATGCTGACTCTGATGGGAGTCCTGGACCATGGGACTGGCTGAGAGAGGCAAGGAGAGAATGTGGAGTAGAGACAGAGGGTTGTAGCTTGAGTAGGCAACCCCGGTACTTCCCCGCTTGATGGGAAGGTTACCTAGTGGGTCAAGCAAACAACAGATCTCCATTGCTCTAAATTCCTTGACTCGAGTTTCTGGGGGGGGAATTTACCATTTTCTAACATTTTGGTATATTCAAACCTAAGGTGTTGATCTGAATGGTCTAGGTTCGTTTCTCCTCTCCACCACATCCTAGCTGGGCAAACTTGAGCTGTTCTTTAACCTTTCCACCCCTCCTTTTCTTCAGCTGCAAAGAGAGGGTAAAAATAATGCAAGCATCATGAGGTCAGTCAGAAGTATGTTAAAAGGAAGGAGTATGTATGCATATATCACAACACAAAGCTCCCAGAATCAGGCCTGGATCCCCAAGTGGGCTCATTAGCTCTTTATCACATAACATCCTTTTCTACAAGAGAGTCAAATTTAGGGATCTCTATTGTTGCCATAACATCACCTACTTTTTGAAGTAATCCACATGGTTTTGATAATTATGACATTTGCTATATCACATTTAATCATTCTGTTTCTACAATCATGTGGGATATACTCAGGAAAAATATTGTTTAAAAATTATCTTTTCGGTGTGCTAGTATTGGAGCTTGAATGCAGGGCTTTGCACTCTTGCTTGGCTTTTTCGCATAGCTAGTGCTCCACCACTTGAGGCACACTTTCACTTCCAGTTTTTTTTGCTGGTTAATTGGAGATAAAAATCACTTGGATTTATCTGCTTGAGCTGGCTTTGAACATGATCCTTGGACCTCAGCCTCCTAAGTAGCTAGGATTATAAGTGTCTATTATTATAGAATAAAGAAATTATCTTGTGTTTATGCTATTCAGGTGACCAGATCAAATTGACTAATGCCCCTTTCCTTTGAAATTCTCCAAAGATCTATTTTGTAATTTTTTTTGGGGGGGGGGGATCCAGTCGTGGGCCTGAACAATGGGCCTGGGCTCTGTCCCTCAGCTCTTCAGCTCAAGGCTAGCACTCTACCACTTGAGCCTCAGTGCCACTTCCGACTTTTTTCTTTTTGCTTATGTGGTGCTGAGGAATTGAACCCAGGGCCTCATGAATGCAAGGCAAGCACTCTACCACTGGGCCACCTTCCCAGCCCTCTATTTTGTAATTTGTCTCTGTGTTGTGGTAGATGAATAGAATTTCAGCAAGTAATCACACAGAGACAGAATGATAGTATCAAAGTGCAACACAGGTCAGCAAGTTGGTGCTTGCTGGAGATTTTCAGGAGATTCTGATTCTGTGAATCCTAGGCAGAACTGGAGAAAACGTATTTTGCTGTTGCTGCTTGTTTTGTTTGAGATGGGATCTTGCTACGTGGCCCAGACTAGCTTCCAACCGACCATCTTTCTGCCTCTGCCTTCTGAGTGCTAGGAATATGAGCTACCATGAGAATCTTATTTTTTTTTCCAAAAGAGCTCTCAAAGGTTTGCAAACCACTGGACTGGGTAATTAAAATTGCAGAGATAACATAGCAAGAAGCTATTTCCCAGGTGTCACTAACTTTCAGAGCCCTTCACAGGCACTAAAGCTGAAGATGTTAAGTCTCCCTTGTACAGTTCATGCCTTGGGAACTGGCCAGGTAGGAAGAGCCTGAATCTGAAGGATGAGTGTTTCAGATTCAACATCAGTTGGCTGTGTCTCTCCTTACACAGCTCCAGGGTCTTTCTGTGATCTATCTACATCCCTAGTTTGGGCTTCATAGCAGTCATTCTCCTTACTGGGAACCCCAGCATGCTGAGAGAAGAGACATTACCTAAAAGAACCAGTCCAAATCATGGTGTTGGTGATGATTTAGGTTGATCTTGTTGCAAGGTGAATTATCCAAGAAGCCACATTTTGGTCAATGGAATTTTGGAGTCTTTATTACACAATTAGCAGGCTTCATGCAGCCAGTTGTTACAAAGGCCTGCAGCCCCCAAATACACATCATACGGTTAGGAAACAGGCCAGAGAGGAAAGAAAGAACAAAAACAATACCAACAAACCAATTCAGCCCCAATGGAGAGCTGAGTTGGGACACCATGATGACCGGAGATGAGCCAGGAGACAGAGAGAGGCAGTATGGCTATGGGACCCAATATAGTTGGCTTCCTTTGTGACACTGTCGTATTTCATGCGTTTACAGGTCTGTTTTTTTCCTGAGAAGGGTCCATAGAATTCTCCAGACAACCAGAAGAATCCACCTCACATAAAACATTTAACCTGCCGGGTGCCGGTGGCTCATGCCTGTAATTCTAGCTACTCAGGAGGCTGAGATCTGAGGATTGAGGTTCAAAGCCAGCCCGGACAGGAAGAGCCTGAGACTCTCACCTCCAATTAACCACCAGAAAACTGGAAGTGGCACTGTGGCTCAAGTGGTAGAGCACTAACCCCGAGCTGAAGAGTTCAGGGACAGTGCCCAGGCCTAGAGTTCAAGCCCCATGACTACCAGCAACCACCACAACAATCACAACCAATATTTAACCTGCTCTAAAGCAATAGTCGATGGTTAGGGCAAGAGGCCCTCTCAGCCCATATGAAGGGGTGAATACTTTTTTTTTTGAGTCAGGCAAATGGATAAGAACTGTATTTATATCCTTAATTCTCCCGGTATCCTAAAGCACAGGTACTATTTGCCCACTTTATATATAAGAACATTGAGGTTCCCAAGGCCACAGAGATGTGCATTTGTAGCAACTTTCATTTTTATTGTGGGTAGGGACTGCTACTAAGGCTTGAATTCTGCTACTAAGGCTTGAATTTGGGGCTTGGGCACTGTCCCTTAGCTTTTTTGCTCAAGGCTGGCATACTACCTCTTGAACTACAACTCCACTTCCAGCTTTTTGCTGGTTAATTGGAAATAAGAGTCTCATAGACTTTCTTTCCTGGGCTGGCTTTGAAGCCTGAGCCTCAGATTTCAGCCTTCAGTAACTAGTGGCCTAAGGCTCTAGCACCTGGCCAGAATCCTTGTTCTTAATGAGTTCAGTGGCTTGCTTCCTTCAGAAAGGCACTACCCTGCAAGGTAAGTGCCTTCCCTCCATCCCACAGATGAAGAGGCTGAGATTCAGTTTCCCTATTGTTAAGTGACATAGGATCCAAAGTCTACCCATGTATTCCACTGCATCGTACAGAGTTAATACAAGGTACCATAGAAATATATTCTGGGAGAGCCAATGGTTGATCATATATATGATTCAGGCAACTGTTTCTGGGTTACCCATTGGGATGAGATGGCTCAGAAAAAGAATGACTACACTTACTACATTTGCTGTGAAGTTAGAAAAGGATGCCGGGTGCATCCTCGTGGATATGAGACACATGCTAGCATTTGGGAAGCTCCATTAGCCCCCATTGTCTAGACTAGAGAGTCAAAAGTAGGAAGCAGAAGATAAAAGAATTCATAAGTAGGAAGTTGTAGTGTGGGGGGGCTCATACTGAAACAGAACCATTATTTTAAAACCATTACTGATGAACTTGGTAAGGATCAAAGTAGTCTTGTGACCTGTAAATCTAATGAACCGAAAATGAGGTAATGGTATGTTTTATAACTATGGAGGATCTGAGAAGCTTGGAATTATCTCAGCATGAATACTATAAGGGAAGAAGGGAACAATGGAAGCCATCTGGAGAAAGATCTTTATTCAGCTGTATTTATAGCAGGTACTCGTCTTGTCTTTCAGCTCAGGGATTACAAAGGAACTTGTTTCACCTTGCTGGGTGTGTGAAAATACAACAGTTGTCATCATCCCTGCTGCTTCCTTCTGTGGAACCTAGCCGCATACAAAGGAAGAGGAGGCAGGGAACTGGCAGGAAGGGGGTGAATAGCTCAGGCTGAGTGAGGAGATAGGAGGCGAGAGAGAATAGGGGAAGAAGAAAAGATTCTTTTTGCCATTGCCTAACTCCCTATCTCTAGCCCTGAGCAGTGCAATAGCTTCATGTGGCTCTTTGTACTTATTAAAAGTAAGGATAAACACAATTCCACACCTTCAGTTGCTCTAGCCACATTCCACTGTTCACCAGGCACAGGTAAGCTAATGGCTGCCATATTGGATGGTATACAGATGGAATGTTTCCATTATCCCAGCATTTGACAGCACTGAAAAACATAGAATCCATCAATATGTCTGAGAGTGCTCAAAGTACAGGCTGACAGGAAGCCCCTGGCCTGTGGGAGACAGAGCAAGAGAGTCTTCTGAAATGGGACAGTAGAGTCCCAGGTGCTTATGTAAGCATAAGTGGACTACCTGTATTCCCTAGAAACCAGTTTTTCTAGTATCAGTGATTATCATTTTTTTTCATTAAACATCATGATGAGAAAATGATATAATTTAGTCCTTCCAATATCCATGTAAGCTCTTAGACGGGTTTCACAGAGGAACAACCAGAGGTTAGGAGCATGTTCAAGATCACACAGCTGGTGGCACAAGGTTTTAGACCCAAGTCTCTGATGCTAGAGGTCACATTCTTACCTACCAGGTCACCTCTGACCGCTAGTTCCCCATCTGCAAATCTATCAAGGGGTTTTAGCTGCAGTCTCCCCGAAAGAGAAACAGAGACAAAGACTTGAGTACAAGTAATTTGTGGGGAGGTAACCCCAGGAAGACACAAAGGGAGCATGGGGAAGTAAAACAAAGGAAGTCCTCACAGGGAAGGCTAGGGAGCAAGTCACACTGGGAGTAACTGCAGCTTCATCTTGACTGGGGAGAGGGTATGAACACACCTCCTAGCCACCACACTCAGGGACAGGGGAATTGGGGCATTTACCCACCAACTCCTTCTCTGTCACTGGGAGAAAGAAGGCTGCTTCCAGGGATGGTACTCTGGCACTCCTGGCCTGCCTCTACCAAGGTCTAAACATGCTCTTGAAACAATAAAAGATCACAGGGGCTCAAAAATAGGGAACTAAATGTTGAATACAGACAGCCTGAGGGTAAGGTACTAACAGGGTGCTATACAAGGAATAGGACAAAGTGCTTTTCTGTTTTAACAAAGTAGGAAAAGCATGCTTATGCACTGGCTACAGCTGAATGAAGAGATGCCAAACTCTGCTCTTGATCATAATTCCCAGTGTTTGCTCCATTGTTTCACTGAAAGAACATACTTCTCGTGGGTCTTTTTTTTGCGGTTTGACATATTTATTTGTATTTTTTTAATTTTAATTTTTGGTTGTACTAGGGTCTGAACTCAGGGCCTCATGCTTAATCAGGCAGATGCATTATGGCTGAGCCATGCCTCCAGCTGTGTTTTGTTTGATCGTTCCTTTGAGACAGGGTCTTATTATGAAGCCTAGATTGGTATGAAACTTACTAATGTAGTAAAAGCTGACCTTGAACTCTCAATCCTCCTACCTCAGCCTCCTAACTGCTGGGATTACAGGCATTCTTGGCTAAGAGTAGTAACCTATCAGACTTTTTTGGCTTTTGAGGCTCTTTCCCCCTATAATTGGGTCTCCTTTAGGTGTGGGACTTGGTATGTGCCTAGGTTTAAGCAGGAAGAAGGTAAAGAAGAAAAATGCCATCTTTGGTAGAAAAGGACACTCAGTGGAAGCAATCTGGAGGAACTCTGCAGGGCAAGTGGGCTGTTTTAACTTCTCAGCAAAGCCCTGACTAAGGAAGCCAAAAAGATACAGATGGCAGCCAGCTTGTGGGAGATAAACCAAATGCAGGAACTCTGAAGTCTTTGAACCTTAGAAGAATGCTACTCAAGTGCTGAGTGAGTGAGAGACTGTGCTCACTATCTGTTGCATGTCATTACCCAAAACTTAGCAGATTGAAACAGGACACATCCATGATCTCAGCATTTAGGAAGGACAGGAATCCCGAAGCAGCTTGTGGGTGGTGCTTGTTGAGGAATCTCACATGAGGTTGTAATCAAGGTTCTGGCTGGGTCTGAAGTCACATGGGGCTCGCCTAGGAAGAGTGGGTACACTTCCAAGGTCTCCTAAGTGGCTGATGGCTGGCAGCTTCAGTTTCTGTCACATGGACTTCTTCATTAGCATCCTATGTATCTTTATGACAGCTGTAGGAAGCTGGGTAAACAAGACTCTGATTTTTAATACCTGAACTCAGAGTGACCCATCATAACTCCTGCAGGCTTCTATGGTCTTACAGACCAACCCTGATACAAGTAGGGAAGGGACTAAGGAGGTAGGGATCATGGGAGTGTGTGTGTGTGTGTGTGTGTGTGTGTGTGTGTGTGTGTGTGTGTGTGTGTGTGTGTGTAAAAACTGTCTTGGAGGCCAGCCAGCACAGAGATGGTTGTCAGAACTTTTTTCTGGCTGTCTTGTCTATGTCTTACCTCCTGAAGTCCTGGCCTGAGTTTCACTCTTTAGCATCCATGAACTGCCCAATGCCCTTCCAATAATATTCTCGTCCATTTAAGTTCACAAGCTTTGTTGTTGTTTTTTTTTTCAGCAAGGGCAGTGGCAGCTTTTTTCTAGGAGGTAGTCAGGGGAAGACCTCCCCGAGGACATGTCATTTGCCCCATACCTGACTGGGGTGGAGGAGAATGAATGAAGAGTTGCAAAGGGGCACACAAAGCTTGGCGGTATAAGCTGGCAGTGGTTGAATGCTGGAGGTAGCAGAGGAGTGGACAGTGGAGGGAGAGGTCAGAGGGAAGGCCAGTCATGGAGGACTCTGAAGTGCAGTAAGGAGTTGGGTTCTCTCTCTTGCAACTCAAGCCATCTCAGAATCATGTGTGGGAAACAGAATCAGTCAAGTCAATGTATAGTATGTGTGTGTGTGTGTGTGTGTGTGTGTGTGTGTGTGTGTGTGTGTGTGTGTATACATGCATGCTCACGCATGTGTGAATATGCCAGTATTGGGGCTTGCACTTAAGGCCTACATGCCATCCTTTAGTTTTTGCTCAATGGTGGCTTTCTACCACTTGAGCCAAAGCTCCACTCTTGCTCTTAACTGGTCAATTGGAAATAAAGAGTCTCATGGACTTTCTTGCCCAGGCTTTAAATCACAATCCTTAGATCTCAGCCTGCTAAGTAGCTAGGATTGCGGGCCTGAACTACTGACACCTGGCTTAGTAAGCAGTTTTAGCCAGACTACAACAAAGAAATTCTAAACTTTGTCAAACTTACCCATGTGTTTGGTTGACTCGGGTTTTCCAAATTTCTGGTTGGGTTCTTTCTAAGTTTCTTTAGTTCCTTTTGATAAATCCCAACCCACCTCTGCTGAGCTAAAGGGAAATATTTTTTGTTCACAGTTAGGCCTGGGAATCCCAGCTAGAGATCCTGGTCATCTGGGAGAAAAGGACAGCAGCCCAGGACAGTGCGGGGAGGCACACAGGCAGGTCCTGGCAGGCCCCTTCAGTATCACTGTTGTATAGTTCTGCACTCACTCTGAAAACATGCCTGGGCTCTGGGCAGGCACCAGGACAACATTATTCCTTCCATAAATTAAGTGAGATGCGAGGAGTGGCCAGTCCAAAAGTTATAGAGCAAGTGCTGCCTGTTACTTAGGAACTGGCAATAAGGACCACAGCTAAAGCCAACAGGCTCTAGTATCTTGTTTTCCATCTCACCAGATCTTCTCCCTCCAGAGTTTTCTAAAGGAGGCAGAATAGGCCCTACATCAGCTAGCCCAAATCTGATTTCAACCTGGGGATGGGGAGGTCTTTGATTTATTAAGAAGTATGGGGGGAGGCCATTCCCTTTCCTCCCAATTGAAGAGGTGTGGAGTGGGCCCTGAGGGAATCCTCACAGAGATTGAGAGGGACTGCAAGAAAGGGATCTGGAACGTGGGTCCCCACATAGTCTACTCAGCAGTGTGCTGTGCCTATCTGAGCAGGGGAGGAGAAGGGAGGAGGGAAGAGGGGGATGTCTTGGAGCAGCGAGGATGCCTGTGCAATGTGGGTCAAGTGGACACTACAGTCATTAGTCAGGCTGCAACACATTTCTGATGTTCTGCCTATGCAGACTGACCCACCAGTGGCAGGGCCCAGGGGATGGGCTGGCAAGGCAGGAGGAATCAGGCCTGAGCTGATGGCCTTTGCGGTAGGACAGTCCCATAAAAATCATTCATGCAGCCCCATGAGAAGCCACAAGTGAATACTTGCCACTCCATTCAAGAAAGGGCATGGGGGGGGGGGAGACAGAAAGCGAGAGAGAGCATTCTTGAGGGAGAGGGTTATTTGCCTTTTCCTTCTCCCTGCCCCCATGTTCACAAAAGAGGATGTACGTAGTACAGTGAGTCTTTAACCATCAACCAGGCCCCTCTCCCTCTCCCCTGCTTTTGACTCCTAGAACACAGACCCTGCATGAAGTCAATCCTTAGATGAATAGGGGAGAAGAGAAAATGAGATTTAAATTGAGTTTGAGAATAAAGTTTGGAAGGATGGAGGTTTAACAACAGAAAGTGATCCAAAAGTAATGCAATCTGCCAAGATGTCATTAAGGGATGGAAAAAGGAAATTCAACACAGCATGACTGAAGGCAGGGATTAGGAGGAAAAGCCTCATTATTATGCCCCACGGAGTTGAGTCACTTCAATACACTGGTTCCACAAATAAACAGAATAATTGAAGTACAGTGTGGTGGAACTGGAGACTTCCTCTGGTGAGCAGCCATGGGGGTTTGGAGAGAGCCTAGGTTACACATCGCATTTGCCTGCTGGAGAGGAGTTCCCACAGGAGGGGTATCTGATCCGAGCCTTGCAGGATGAGGTATAAGGAGATGGGCTGGTCAGTTAGAGGTGATGGCATGGTATATATCTAGGGAGTAGGGCTGGGTAGAGATGCAGACCATGAAACCTAGCACTGTGTCATTCTGTGGGCTTAAGTCTGAGAATGCTACCACTTCAATCTAGTGGGGAGGGGGAACATATTGGTTTGCATATTAGCTTGGACCCTTAGTTGCCAGATTCTGGCAATACTGTAGATATTTTTTTTGTTGTTTGTGGGGCTTGAACTCTGGGCCTGGGCGCTGTCCCTCAGCTCTTCAGCTCAAGGCAAACGCTCTACCACTTGATTTTCTGAGTGGTTTATTGGAAATAAGAGTCTCACAGTCTTTTCTGCCAGGGCTGGCTTTGAACCACGATTCTCAGATCTCAGCCTCCTGAGTAGCTAGGATAACAGGCGTAAGCCACCAGCGCCTGGCCCTGCTGTGGATAGGCATGCTCTTCACCTGCCTGTTTCCTCTGTGATGTCTAAATATTGGCTCCTTTGCTCTATTTGCATTGCTTATTCCATCAGGGATCCTTGTTTGGTGGGACTCTTGACTAGTGCTACCCCCCTCCCCCACCTCATCTCCTTGCTATCTTCCTTCCTTACACTTCTCAGCCCAACAGGATTTTGTGTTTTCCTAGGCCTTGCTGCCAGGCTGTATCCTGGGGGGGGGGGGAGTGTAAGGACGGAAATATCTTCCCTTTATCTTCTCTGGTCTGCACCCCATGGGGCAAACCGAAGGCTACTATTTATTCTTTCACACATTAATTTAAGATGCTTTAATTGCTGCTATGATATGTTTTATATAATATAATTAATGTTTTAATTCTGTGTACTTGCTTCCCCCGGCAGTTTTGTGAAGGGCCCAATTTTGGAATCAAGCAAATAAGGAATAAGTAATAGCTGAAGTGATTATAGTAATGCCCTCTCCCAAAGGGATGAAAAATGTGCTATTGGTTTTTTTTTTCTTCAAAGGAAAAGATGTTTTAATTTTCTCTTCATCTTGGGCATATCTGGGTGGCTTTAACAAGGGCCTCTGGGTGCTGATTTAGGTGCTTCTGGGTCTTTTACTCTCTGACCACCATCCTCTCTATCCAAGGGGCCACTGACAATTTGACGTCTGGATTGAGACCACCATCTCACATCCTTTTTTGTGATGAAGGCTATTATTGAATCCACTCAGTTCCTTACTGAATGTGTGAGGCTTCTGAGGCCGCATAAGACATGATGTCTTGAATTAAGATGAAAGATGATGTCCTGAATTGGGACAGTCCTAGAGGTGACAGAAGATAGGGGCTGGAATCCACAAGAGCTGCCAACACAGCCTTTGCAGCAAAGGTCCCAAGGAGGGGGTTCTTTCCTTGGGAACTTTCTCTTCTCCCATCCTTCCTGGTCTGTGCAGACTGGCCTCTTGACTTGGCCTAGAAGTTCAGGATCATCAATCATCCCAAGTGTTTCTAGTTTGAGCTCCTCGGGTTTCTTGAGGAGATGGGATAGGACCAGAGGCTCCTGCGGGTTCAATGCATCCATGGCAGAGCCAGGACCAGAACCCATGGGATCTGTGCTGCACTGGTTCGAGAGGAGGCTGAGAGCTGAGACTGCAGTTCGAAACCAGCCTGGGCAGTGAAGTCTGCGAGACACTCATTTTCGACTCGTCACCAGAAAGCCCAAAGTGGAGCTGTGGCTCAAGCGGTAGAACACCAGTGAAAAAGCTCAGGGACAGCGCCCAGGCGCGGGGTTAAGCAACCAGTACAGGAATTGTTTGGGAGTCACAGGGGACAGGGACCTGGGGAAATGGAGGGACCAAGGAGGGGACAGAGTCTGCTGACGTTTTCCAAGGGCTTTCATGGACAGTAAGTGCCTGTCCACCCCAGGTCGGAAGCCGGGATGGACAGGGATGCATGGGAGGGTGGACGGGGAGGCCGGGAGTTGCGTCCTCACGAGGGGACTTCCTTTGCAAGAGAACACAACTAAGCTGGGACAGAGGTTTCCTAGAAACGCCTCCCCGCCCGCCCTCCAAGCTGCGGCCTTCCCGTGTTCTGGGGTGGCGGCGGGGACTTCCTCGGGCCCGATTATCCCGGCCAGGGCGCTTTCGGTTCTGCAGGAATTCCCGGAGGCGGCGCCGGGGGAGGGGGGGGTGTCCCCGGGGTGGCTCCCCGGCACCCACCGGATCCCTCTCCCCCCCTCCACCCGCCCCCTAGGAGGTCGGCCGTCCATTGACCTTTGCAGGGAGGAAACCCCGGGGCCAGCCGGGCGGAGCGCGTCCTCGAATTCCCCCGGGAGAATGAGATTCCAGGGAGCGACCCGGGGAAAATCCCTGAGCGGTGAGTACCTGGGGGCCGGCCGGGATTGGGCCCCGCAAGCCACGCCCCTCTCCTGGGCGGGGCCGCGGGCTGGGCTCCGGGGCTACTAGAGGCCCCGCCCCGGCCGCCTCTCCCGCCCGCCGCCCAGGCCGCTCCCCGCTATGCTGCTGCTCGGCGTCCTCTGGGGCTGCTTGCTGACAGCGGTGAGTAGTTTCTGTCCCGACCCAGAGAGAGGCTGAGATTTGAGAGTAGGGCCTGGGAGGGAAGGAGAAGCAAGACTTGGGGAGGAGAGCGTCCCAGCTGCTTTCTGGGGACAGGGGAGTCTGGAGGGTGTGTGGGGAGCTGGGCAAAGCCCCCCCCCCGCCCCAAGATGCAGGTTTAAGACGAGATGGGCCGCCCCTCTTCTCTGCCTTGGGCCGTCCACAGAGAGTCCTTGGGGAGGGCCCTGCCGGTGGGACAGTGGAGGTTATGCAGCTCCCACCTTGGTGGTGCCAGCACCAGGCTGGGGTCTGGGGCAGCCTCGGGGGCTGCGCAGTGACATTGGAAGTGGTTTCAGAGGGCAGGGAGGGAGGCTGGCCAAGGGAAGGGGCTGGTCTGCCTCGTTTCCTGTTCCTTTCCAGTCCCTCTCCCCCTGTGGACAGAGGCCAGGCTCTCCTGGTTATCGTTTCCTTGCCAGCTGGGGCTGCCTGTTCCAGGGCACTTGAGAACAAGGAATGGTTGCAGACACTCCGATACTTTATTTTATTTTTTAGTTTGAGTAGGAAAAGTGATTTTCACACCTGTCCTCCTCCCCAAACCAAGGAGGAAATCTCTAAGGTTATGCCTCTGTCTCTCCAATTTAAGATGACTTAGGGAACTCTTGGGACTCCAGAAAGTTTTGGTTAAGAGATCTGCAGGGGTCTTTCCAAGCACCAGAATGGTTGGGGTCCAACCAAGCATGTCTCCGGGATTTTTTAGAAGCCCACATTTGACTCACTTTTGGCTCAAATGTATTTTTTGTAGTTCCTCATTCTGAGGGCTGGGAATCCCCCATGTACCTGGCTTCTCATCCCAGCCCCCAGATCCCCCTCTCCCCCACTGCTTTCAGGGACTAGGGCCTGGACAGAAATGACCCTTGGTCTTTGGTGTTGGAATTTGGTAGTGAGCAAAGTGAGTGAGGAAATTGTTCTAGTCCCAAACTTTCATTTTCACTCCAGGTAGTGGGTCTCTGGGAGAAGGGAGGCAGGAAGAAGGTGGAGCTGGAGAGAAGCAGCAAAGGGCTTTGTGGGAGGAGGTGTGGTGAAGGGTGGTCAGGGCTCCTTCAGAGCAGAGTCTGAGCTCATCCCTTCCAATTTAGGCTGCAGGTAGAGCCCAGATGGCTGTGATAACAGTAACAGGTGCTGTTTATCCAGGTGTCCCTTGTACGTCAGACTGAGCAAAATACTACATCTATTCTCTGACTTATCTGATTTCTCCCAATGTCTTCATACAGGGGAGCAACCTGGGGCTCAGGAAGGGAAGTTGCATTATCCAAGGCCTCCTAGCTAGGTAGTGGTCAGCCTGACTGAACTGCCATCTGTCTGATTCCTGACTCTTCCTGTCACGTGACAAGAGTCCTGCTCCTGAGGCCTTTTATAACCGTGAGACAGCTGTGAGAAGTGGAAACTGACAGACTGCCTGGGAACTTGCTGTTTTTCTCATGTGATCAAAGGATTTGATTGCTCTGAGGGTGGCTTGGCAAGTTCTGGTTCAGAGGGTGGTACCTTGGGATGCCCCTTCCAGGCAGCCTTTCCTCTGTGAGGTAAGATGCATTTCATGGAGTAATTTGCTCGGAAACCTACGTTGAATGAGAGCTACCAATTAGCTACATTCTCAGCGGTCAGCCAGTTAGCCAGAGAGCTGAGTATTCCAGCAGATATTCATGTAGATGTGAGTCAAACTGTGAATGAGCCCCTACTTCGGCTAGAGGCGATGCCAGACCTATCAGCAGGGCACGTGTCATTGCTCCCACCTTAAAGATAAGGAAGTGAAGATCAGAGACACAAATTAGTGTGTGTCACAAAGTTTGGAACCTGAAGTCTGATTCTCTGCTTTTTTTCTTGACTGTTCTAAGAGTGTAGGATGATCTTAGACAGACATGGATATAGAACTAAAACACAAACTCATTGTGTAGTTCTAAAAATCCTCCTCACTGTGTGTCTGTTTGTGTTTGTGTGTGCTGATCCTGGGGCTTGAACTCAGGGCCTGGGTGCTATCTCTTAGCTGTTTCTCTCAAAGCGGATACCCTCTACCACACCTCCACTTCTGGCTTTTTGCTGGTTAATTGGAGACAAGAGTCTCAACAGATTTTCCTGCCCAGGCAGGCTTCAAACCTCCATTCTTAGATCTTAGCCTCCTTAGTCCCTAGGATTACCGGCATGAGCCATGGGCACCCAGCTCCTTTTCCTTTTTTTTTTTTTTTAAAGTCTGGAGCTATAATATAGTTAATGCCTCTCAAAGGTTCGGGAATCCTTTTTAAAACCAAAATCGAGAGTAGGCTGAGGTAGAGGGCTGGCTTTCAGCCAGCAGAGCAACCAACTGAGGTTTAATGTCAATGTTTTGTTTCTGCTGGGTTTATTTTTAGTTTCCTTTTATTCATGGGAAGTGATACTAGCAAAGATATAAGGTTTTCATTTAAAAGAAATGCAATTAAATTAGCAAGACGCAATTAATAGCATGGTTGCTACCAGATGTCACTGAAGTGATGTCTACAAGAAGTTGATGGATTAAAGAGAGTATGTTAAGACTTTTAGTTTCTGTTTCTGTTCCTGGGGATTTCTGGGCACTAGATTCATCCTCTCTAGTGCTTAGTGTCATTATCTGTAAAAGGAAAGATTTAGGGTTCATCTTTTCTAGCCTCTCAATCTTAGCATTTTATTTTTATTTATTTATTTTTTTTGGTCAGGTCGTGGGGCCTGAACTCTGGGCCTGGGCGCTGTCCCTCAGCTCTTCAGCTCAAGACTAGCACTCTACCACTTGAGCCACTTCCAGCTTTTCTCTTTTTGCTTATGTGGTGCTGAGGAATCGAACCCAGGGCCTCATGCATGCAAGGCAAGCGCTCTACCACTGAGCCACCTTCCCAGCCCCAGTCTTAGCATTTTATAAGGGAGGGTCTGACTGAACTGATGATGTGGAGATGGAGACGTGCTTGGAGAGGGAAGGAAGAATGAGGTGGAACTGAAACCAGCTAGCGTTCAGGGTCCTGGGTAGGTATGAAAGACTTCTGGTCCTACTGGATCTTTGGCAAGAGGAGACTCAGGAGTTTAGAGACTCCAGTGTTATGGCTTTTGTAAAATACCAGAATGATCCTCTGGACTCTTTCATAATCAGATTCTTTTGACAGTTTAGATTAAAAACAAACATACCCAGTGCTCTGCGGGGCTCCATTTTTAGCTTTTTGGATTTCTGCATCAGTGACAGCAGCTGTCCTAGCTGACTTTCAACCTTCCTGCCAAGGAGCCCCCAGCAGAGACTTCAAGATCCTTACCAGTTGCACAATTGTGTTTCCAGGTGTATGCAGAACTGACCACCGCATGCAGAGAAAATCAGTACCCACTGAACAATCAGTGCTGTGATTTGTGCCCGCCAGGTGAGATGCCAACCCTCTAGTCCCACAGTGGGATCCTTGGTTTGCTGGCAGAGGAAGACCCATTGTAAACTCAAGTCAGAAATAACCCCCCCCCCCCCAACTCTGCCCAGCTGTCAGAATGTTCTAGGCTCCCTCTCTGCCAGGTAAACCTCTGCCTTCTCTCCTCTGGGGGTCCTATCTCTTCCATCTTCCCCAACCAGATCACAAAGAGTCTGAGACATTCATCTCTGAGCCCCTCTGCTCTCAATAGAGAATCGGATTCCCTGAGTGGCCAGAGATGCCATAATTCCTGATGTTTTCCAGGAAAGAAGTTGGCGAGTGAATGCACCGAGTTCACCCAGACACATTGCCTGCAGTGCGGCAAAGGTGAATTCTCAGATACCTGGAACAGAGAGACCCGCTGCCACCAGCACAGATACTGCGACTCCAGTACGTGAGCTGCTGAGGCGGGCAACCGGGGAGGAGCTGATGATGGTTCAGCTAATATTCCTGAGCACACAGCCACTCAGATCATAGTAGACAGACTGCTCTGATTGGTCAATTGGAGTTTGGCTTGACTGACTTCTTTATTTATTTATTTTTGCTATACTAGAGATTGAACCCAGGGCCTAGCACTTGCTAGGCAGGACTTTCTCTTAAATAAGTTGTTATCTGTACTTGAAAAGGGTCTAAGGCATCGTAAGAGCTAGTCAAGTCTAGTCCAGCAAGTGGGTTCCCATCCTTGCTTCTCCTCTCTACTCAGATCTAGGGCTCCAGCTCCTGAGGAAGGGCACAGCGGAGAAAGATGCATTCTGTACCTGCGAGAAGGGCCTGCACTGTCTGGGCCGTGCTTGCGAGAGCTGTGAGCTGCACACTCTGTGTGGCCCTGGCTTTGGAGTCAAGCAGATTGGTAAGTGGCCCATCTGGGAATCAGCGCTCGGAGTGGGAGATGAGAGCCAGCGGATCTTGCCCAAAGGCAGTCTGGGCAGTTGGCACAGTTGGCACGTAGCCTCAGAGGTGGAGGGGCTGGAGGCTCCTTCCTGCTAGCGTGAGCAGAGGATGGGATCTTCAGTCTTCTGCCTCCGGCCAAGGGTTTGTGCCTGCAGAGAAGATGGGAGAAGTCCTGCTGAGCTGCAGCTTTGAGGGCGCCTGGAGCTCCAGGCAGCTAGCTCTTCCTGTCCTGCCTTCCACTGATCCCCTGAGAGCTAGCTACACACGTGGCCCACCGAGGTGGTTGATGTGCTCTCCTACCCCATCCCCAGCTACAAATATGACTGACACAGTCTGTGAACCCTGCCCTGTCGGCTTCTTCTCGAATGACTCATCTGCTTCTGAAAAGTGTCGACCCTGGACAAGGTACAAGGACTGGCTCCAAAGTGGTGGTGGGTCCTACCTTAATCTCTCAGCTACCTGCCCTTCCATCCCTGTTCCTCCGTGGTGCACATACTCCCCCACTGGTGAACTGTCCACAGAGTGACCTTGTGTTTGATCTTTCCTCATGTTGCTCTTGTCTGCTCTTACTGTAGTTGACATTGCCAATCTCCCATTCTTAAAGTTGCGGTTCTCAGGGTGGCATGGTTACCCTCCTACCCCTGCTTCCATTCCTCAGTCTTCCACTTCCTTCAGGCTTCCTGACTGGTTTTCTGGGCCATCTGTGGTCACATTTCCCCAGCATGGTCCCCGTCCATCTCCTCAGTCCCAGGTACCCTACCACTGAGCCACACTGAGCCACACATGGAGACATGTTTAGTTATTTTTCAGATAGAGTCTTGTGCTTCTTCCAACACATCCAGCCTCATATTATGATCCCTCTACTGACAACTCCCTCATAGTTAAGATTATAGTCACTACCACATGACTGTGTGTGTGTGTGTGTGTGTGTGTGTGTGTGTGTGTGTGTGCTTGCCCTGGGGCTTGAATTCAGGGTCTGGCTGCTGTCCCTGAGCTTTTGTGCTCAAGGCTAGTACTCTATTCATTGAGCCACAAGTCTACTTCTGGAATTTTTGGTGATGAATTGGAGATAAGAGTCTCATGAACTTTCTTGCCCCCAATGACTTTGAATCACGATCCTCAGATCTTTGCCTCCGGAGTAGCTAGGATTCTACCAGCACCTGGCTATGACTCTTACTAACTACAAGACAGGCCATGCTGTCTTTTTTTTTTTTTTTGTCGGTCGTGGGGCTTGAACTCTGGGCCTGGGCGCTGTCCCTCAGCTCTTCAGCTCAAGGCGAGCGCTCTACCACTTGAGCTACAGCGCCACTTCCGGTTTTCTGGTGGTTTATTGGAGATAGGAGTCTCATGGTCTTTCCTGCCCGGGCTGGCTTTGAACCGCGATCCTCAGATCTCAGCCTCCTGAGTGGCTAGGATTACAGGCATGAGCCACCAGCGCCCGGCTAGGCCATGCTGTCTTGAACCAGGATCCTTCTATCTCTGCCTCCTGAGTAGCTTGAATTACAAGTGTGAACCATCATACCTGGTCTGAGATATAGCTTTTTCTTTTCTTCTTCTGATCCATCCCTTATACCCGGAACAGTGCCTTACATAGTAAGTGCTTAGTCAGTCTTTACCTGGTGACTGGAGGCTCCCGTAGTAGAGTCTGATCCATGTACACTGACCTCCAGTTCTGCTGGTGGCAACCATCACCCCTCTGAGCCTTGCATCCTTATCTAGAAGAGAGATGAAATCTTTCACAAGGCTTGAAGATGAAGACATATACAAGTGTTTTGTTAGCTGGGTGCTGTGGCTCACACCTGTAATCCTGGTTACTCAGGAGGCAGAAGAAGATTATGGTTTGAAACCAGCCCAGGCAGAAAAGTCCATGAGACTCTTATCTTCAATTAACCACTGAAAAGCTAGAAGTGGAACTGTGGCTCAAGTGGTAGAGTGCTAGCCTTGAGCAAAAAAAGCCAAGCAAGAGCACAAGGTCCTGAGTTCAAGCACCACCACCGACACACACACACACTCATTTTACACACACACTCACACACTCATTTTATAAACTAAATGCTCTTATGCAAGGCTGAACTCTATGCTTTCACGCTCCTCTTTATCTCTCACTCTTAACTGTTTTTCCTTTGCCATGATCATCTCTGTCCCCTCCCCCACTCTTTAGGGTCCCATATTTCTTGTGGCAGTTCCTAGCTGGGCATTGTACAATTTCTCCTTCCTTGAGCTTGCTGGCCAGTTGATCCCTCACTAGTTGGGTCATCTGGCTGAATATCAGTGTCTAGTTTCCCATAGATTCTCAGTGCTACCTGCATGCCACCCACCTGCCTTCCCTCTGCACACGCTGCCCCACGTAGCTGCGGTGCACTGCTGCTCCTCCCTTGACATCCTGTGGGACTCTCTGTACTCAGCTTCTCATATAGAAATCTTCCCAGAAGACCCTTAAACCAGCTCATCTTGACTGGAAGCGGTTTTGCTCCCCGTGGGACATTTCCAGCTGTGGCCACAGCTGGGCCGTCTTTCAGTTGTCATGCCTGGGGAGGAGGAGGCCAGGAATGCAATGGTTCCCCTTCCCCCAAATTATCTGCTCTTGCTGTCCTGCCTTAAATAGAGCTCATGACTCCCCCCCCCCCATCAGCCTTTGCAGACAGGAACTTCAGCCCGACGTATGAAGCTGGTGTTCATTATCCACTCTCCTATTTACTACTCTTTAAGATGCACAATGACCTTTCCTTTACACTTATGACTTCCTGGCATTTCCTTAATAACCAGTGAGGGCTGCTGCCTGAAATGCACGCGAGCTCAGTGGGCCTGGACCCTCTCCTTTATGGTTGGAGGCCCTACTGTTTCTTTTTATGTGTGTGTATGTGCACATGTGCACATGCACCTACACATGTGCATGTGTGTCTTTGCACAGCTGTGAAGCCAAAGACCTGGTGGTGCTGCAGCAAGGAACGAAGCACTCCGATGTTATCTGTGGTGAGTCTGGGAGAAGGGAGACTGAGGTACACAGAGATTGAGGGGCGTGTCGGTGAAATGGAAAGAGGAAGCGAGTCGAGGGGAGGGCATTCCAGCCCTGCCACTTATCTTGAGAGCTAGGGCAAGTCACATCTGTTGGGAGCTTCATTTCTTCATCTATGAAGTGGGATGAGCACAGCGTCTCCTGTAGGTTGGTGCAGATATCTGGCGTGGGTTCTTACCGCTTCGAGGCCCTCCGTGCCTGCCACCTGCCACCATCCTGTAGATAGTAGAAGGTTGTGACATTGTTCCCTGGGAGCCTCAGTTTTGATTTGAGAATGCGGAAGATTGGCTTGAGCACAGATCACAAACTCCTATTAACTACAGGGACCCAGACAGGTCCTTTAGTGAGTAGGAAAGATCATGGGTGAGAAAGCATGTTCTCTTCACTTTTTCGCAAGATGGACTTTCCTCTTTGCAGGGCTGGGACTAGGGTAAGGAGGCAGTTGGGACATAATATTTAATATAGTGCCACAGAAATGTAATAATCAAGATTTTGAAGCAGTGTTAAAAATACTCACAAAGAAGTAAAAAAAATCATAATGAACAACAGAATTTGAAATAAATAAAGACAGGATCTGACCTTGCATTTGCAGGACTCTGCCCCATTCACTTCATTCTAATCTGATTCTAATAAAATTTTATTTTAAGAAAGCGAGGTGGGGGGAGCCTTGTGCACCTGTGGGGCCATTGTTTATTGCTTGAACAGAAGAAATACTCTCCTCTCCCCCTTGATTGTTCTGTAACAAATGGAGCAGGGCAGGCATAAATCTTGCTGTCCTCAGCATCAGAGTGAAGAGTGTTGGGAAGTGGGCAGGTCAGCCACTGCTGCTCAGTGCTAGCTGTGGATGCTAGCTTCTCCCAAAATGGTCTTTCCTAAGGGTAAGTGACTAATGTCTAATATGAATCTTCCTATTCCCCCAGCTAAGAATATTGGTAGCTTCCTCAATGCATTAAAAACTGGTGTCAGCCGATATGGACCTGCCCAAAGGCCAGATGACATAGGGACATGGCGTAGATGATGTAGATGACATAGGGAGATGGTGTAGATGAGCTCATTCCCTGGAGGGTTTACCAGGTGGCCAAGGGACCACAGCGGTGCAGTGGAGGAGGGAACAGTTGTGGGTAGATCATGCTCAAGTCCCCATTTCCCCAGGTCCCCAGTCTCGGAGCAGAACCCTGGTGGCGATCCCTGTCGTGATAGGAATCCTGTGCGCCGTCTTCGTGGCATCTGTCTATATCAGTGAGTCTTCAGGTGGGAAGAGGATGTGGAGGGAGAAGGATGTACTATGGAGGCCGAGCCAATGCCCTATCTCTTCCTTTTCCCCCTAGGAAAGGAAGCTAAGAAGCGGAAGGCTAAGGTAGGTCAGCTCTGGTGCCCTGGGTAGGGTTTTGGCAATCTGGGAAGATAGATTCTCTGTCTGGAAAGCAGGAGGATTGGTTCAGGGTCTGTCCCTGTGGCCAGTGGGATGGCAGCAGAACTGGCTACTGGGTCCCCATGGTCTGTCCCCATGGTCCAGCCTGGGCTCCTTCCGTGCACTCACACACCTCCCCACCGAGCTAACCTTGGCACCGTTGGCCAGGTCTAGCACTGGCACTTCTTTATCCTCTCCCTGGATTTTGCCATGGTGGTGGTGGTGGTGTGTGGGGTTACCTTGGATCTCGAATCTTGGTCCAATGTGGAGGGCCAGAGAGGCTTATCCACTGACTCCCACTCTAGAAGCTTCCTCTTACCCACCCTGCAGCCAGCAGGGGGCAGGAAGCACCCAAGGCATCCACCTTACCATTTGGGGGAGGGGATCTACTTCCCAGATGTGGGCTGTGTGGCCCTGGGGCACCGCTGACCTGTGGCTGGGCTAACCTCACTCCCTGGCTCCCCAGGCCCTCCATCCTCAGAACATATGTCAGGACCCCGTGGAGATGGAGGACGTCTCTGGCCACAACCCCGCAGCCCCGGTGCAGGAGACCATGCACGGCTGCCAGCCCGTTACCCAGGAGGATGGCAAAGAAAGCCGCATCTCAGTGCAGGAGAGGCGGTGAGGCTGTGTCTGAGTGGGATGGGGCATTCGCACGGGTGCCGCCCCTGTGGCTGGAGAGCTCGGAGCTGCTGCGAAGGGGTGGGCGCTGGCGTAGCCACGCCTTCTCTGCCGGAACCCCTCAGGTTTGAGAAGCCCCAGCACAGACACAGACCACAGATCACCTTCTAGAACTTTCCTGCCTCTCCTGGAGCCATCCAGACTCTACACTTGCTTTTTGAAGGTGGAGGAATAGAGGGTGTGTGTGCAGCACCGAGTAGCACCCATGAAACCTTCCGACCCAGCCCAGCTGGTCAGTACTCAGAGACAGATCGTGATGCAACTGCAGCAGCGCGTGGGAGGCTGGAAGTCAGGGACGGGCCCAACTCACTGCCAAAAAGGCAGGTTGTCGGTACAGAAACTTTAAAACACCATGTATACACTATATTAGAGTATATGTAGTGTATGACAGTGTATGCAATATAGCATGGTATATGTACACTGCTGCATAGTTATGTAAGGATATCTATGGATATAGGTATGATACATGTATATATAATTTATGGAGGTAAAATAACAAAAATAACAATTTATGTAGGCTCTGGAAAGACGCACTGAAAACTTAAAACTCGAGAGTGGTAATGTCTGGGCCAAGGGAGGCTTAGTTTTCCCATAATGCTTCATTGTTTTTTTTTTTTTTCCAAAGAAGAGTAAATTGGCATAATGCATATGTAATTAAAAAATCATCAAACAAAAAAAATCATCAAACGTGTAGAAAGAAAACCGGGGTGGACATGCTAGGTGACATGTGCTGTTTAATCTGCCGTCAGCCTCTCAGAAGGAGGGCATTTTCTGAGGTAAAGCGCGTCCTCCGCTGCTGCCCCTTAGGGCAGTTCCAAGTGTGTTCACATTTGGTATCAGCTTTGTTTAAAAAAAAAAAATTCTCCCACTTGACTCCAGTCCTCGCAGCCAGCCTTCCCAGGCAGACGGGGTCTGCATCCCTGCTTCTTTTTACAGAGGGAGAAAACATGGGGAGATGGGGGTGGGGCAGGGGGCATGCCTGTAGCTCATTCCAGTGACTCTAGCTACTCAGGAGGCTGAGATCTGAGGACCAGGATCCGAAGGCAGCCAGAGCAGGAAAGTCCATGTGACTTTTATTCTCACCTGACCTCTCCAAAACCAGAAATGAAGCTGTGGCACAAGCGGTAGAACACTTGCCTTGAATGAAAAAGCTGAGGGACAGCACCCAGGCCCTGAGTTCAAGCCCCGGACCTGCACTGACCCTCTGGAACCTCTGTGTCTAGCTCCTTACAGGGAGAGGCTGGGACTTCCGATGCCTTCTGACCTCCCTTCTGCTCCCCTTCCCCGCCCCCAGCAGCATCCCAGGATAAAAATAAACCGCCCTGTTCTCTTTTCCTATTGTGCCAACTGAGCCTAGTCAGGAGGAGCAGCAGATGGAGTGGGAGCAGAGGGGAGGGGAGGAGGGCCGGAGGACAAGGGGGTGGAGGGAGAGCCATGCAAAGTGCCATCCAAAGGCCAGACACAAAGACCGAGAGTGGCCGTGGCCGGTGTTAACCTAGGGATCCCAGCCTTTCCCAGTGAGAAGCTGCTTTGGATTTCTCCCCAAGCCCTGTGAACTGGAGGCTAGCGGTGAGGAGCACTTGCCCCAGTGGCGGCTATAAGGGCAGCTAGGAGCCAAGAGACGGGCACCCGCTTGGCAGGCTTCCCAGAAGCGCTCTGAGGAGCATTTGGAGGCACCAGTTGGAAGCCTGTAGTGCAGAAAGTGGAGCAAGGTGGAGGCGTGGGGAGGGGGAACGTTGGGGCCTCATCTCCCTCTGCCACCTAGATCCGGGGCAAGTGGAGCTCAGGCCTGTGTGGTGGAGGGAGGCACCAGACCCTTGGCGGCCCAAGTCCCAGGCTCCTCTTCCGTGAGCTTGTAGATCTGATCATGGCTACCTGGGAAACGGCGGCCAGCCTCGTGGCCAGTGTGGTTGGTCCTGTGTTTCCTCCTAGGTCAGAGGTGCTTGGCCTGAAGCAGCAGCAGAACCACCTGTTAGGGGACAGCTTGCTGGGCCTCCCTGCCAGTGCATGGGCTCAGCAAGTCTGGGACAGGGATCAAGAATGTGCATTTCTAGCAAGTTTCCCGAGTGTGACTGGAGCTGCTGTCCAGGGATCACACTTTGAGCTTCCACGTGGCTGCTTAAGCAGCTAATAATGTCTGCTGGGCTCAGAGTTGCCCTGGTTTGAAAAGTGTGCTTGGTGAGCGTGTAGGCCTGGTATGTGCCAGGGAGACTGAATTCCTGGGAGCATGCTCTCAGTCAACCTGGGGTGCAGGATGAACACCTCATGCTCCGTGTCCTTTGGAGGGAAAAGTCGAGGGGGTTGGGGAATGCATTCTGGGCCCCATCCAGCCATAGGTTATATACCTTTCTATATTTGCTTTACTAATAAATTCCTGTTTTCTACCTCCCTGTGTCCTCTACTTCCTTTTTACGATATCATAATGAGCTCGGTACCCAAGGGTAGGTAGAGGCCTCCTTCTTGGAGCATGGGAGGGATGAACCCAAAGCCTACCCCTGCCCCAGCGGGCCTCTGCCCTGATTTATCTCCACGGCCACTTCCTGGATTCATCGCCAGTCCACAGCCCATCTCCAGTTCCCATCTTTTCCTCTCTCTGCAGCCCCTCTTCTTCCTGTTTCTGGGAGAAGTTTCCCCTTGGGTTTTGCAGAACCTGTGTCCAAGATGGTGTCATTTTGTGTCTCTAGTGTGTCTCACAGGGAGGAAGTGTGGAATTGGTAACTTGAGGAAGTTGATTCTCATGCGACCGGGCCAGGAGCTTTCTGTAGACTCAGGAAGGTCACTTTCTGGAATGGACTTTTGTCTTTGATGTGCCATGAAGGGGAGGTGCCTTGTAAGTCCTACCCGCCTGAAAATAGAGGGAACCCCATGGTTTCTGGGTTGCCTGAGGAAGTGATGTGAGGCACACATCAGCCAGGAGGTGGCGCCAAAGTAACATGCAAAGACCCTGACTCTACCAACTTGGCAGTCCTGAGTGAGGTTGGCTTGGTTGAACTGGCTCTCCACCTGCCCAGGCACTGGAGATGAGGCCTTTCCACCTTTTGCTGGAGCCTCTGCAGCCTCTCCGCATCGTTCTCTGTGAACTGCGTTCCTCAGCAAACATGAACTGTGCACCCCGTCTCAGGGCAGTGTGCGGTGACAAGCTAAGAGCTTACTACGTGCGGGACACAGCTCTAAGAACGTTCCAGGCAGTGCTTTAGTCGCCATGACAACCCACAGAAGGTGTGATCTCCTAATACCCATTTCACAGATGAGGCTCTGAGATCGCATGGCTTGGCCCAGGTCTCACGCAGGAGGCAGAGCTGAGATGTGGACCCAACTGGGGTCACCCAGAACTGGTGGTTTTACTCACGCAGTGAAAGGAAACAGGCACATGTTGACAGACCATCAACACTGTGTGGGGCTGGGCGGAGCCGGGTGGCACAAGACAGTAATCCAGGCTACCCTGGAGGTGGAGCTCCGGTTGAGGTCGACTCCAGGAGCTCGGGTTTTAGGTCGACTCCAGGCAAAGAAAGTAAGATCCTATCTCAAAACCAAAAAAATAATAAAAGGGCTGGGGGTTTGTTTCCATGGTTGAGCATTGCAGCCTGTGGCGCCACTACCACTACTCAAACAAAACAAAAAACTTAAAAGAGGTAGCTGCTTGCCAGCGGAGGGAAGCTGAGGGTAGAACAGCCAACCTCTAGAGGAGGCAGAGATCAGAGACCCACACTAGCCCAGGGCTTGGAGAGGGAGGCCTGCAGGGTCAGGAGTCCCGGATAGCAGAGGCCTCAGCCATCTTTGGGCTCAGCATCTATTAGCTCTGCTCCATGGCTCCCAGCAAAAGCAAGATGGAGTGAGGCTGGGAGTTCAGATTTATTTTTTTTCTGTGAAATCTCCCAACACGTAAACACCATTAATCCCAAATTCAAACCAAACCAAACCAAAACACAACTCTGTCGGTGCCCAAGAGACAGTTGAGATGGGAAGACTTGGAATGTCATTGCGTCCACCCCTTCCGTTTTAGACCTGGGGAAATGGAGGCTCTCGGCGGATTCACAGCCAGCATAGACACTGTCCTAGGCTGGTTGTTTCTTTCCTCCACAACCATCCAGGAGGCTGCTGAGAGTTCTGGAGAGGTAGGGAGCACCCCCATGCAGAATGACAGGACCCCAGTTCAGCCAAGCTGGGTGCCCCTGAGCCCCTAATTCCACAGCCACCCCCTAAAGCGCCAGCCCCATGGGCCTCCAGGCAGATGGCCTGCCCGCAGCCTGTAGGCTCTGTCCACAGCCCATTTGCTCCTCAGATTCCTTGAGCAGCAGAAGTTATTAGAGACGATGCCCCCAGGACCTCTCTCCCCAAGGGTGACACTCAGGAAATTACAAACCAGTTGCAGGGGTGTGGAGAGATGCAGTTTTAATTTGTTTAAAAAAAAAAAAAGAAAGAAAACTCCATGCTGTGGTTGGGGGTGGGGGATCTCGTGTGTGTGTGTGTGTGTGTGTGTGTGTGTGTGCGCGCGCGCGTGTCCAGGTGGGGCTCAGCAAGTACAGATGATGGATGCAGCCTTCATTCCGGTGCCCTCCCACCCTGTCCTGAGCTCTTTCTGTTGACTGGCACATCCTGCTGGGCCTTGGTACCCAGCTACTTCCCAGCCTTCCCCAGGCCCCAGGACTCACTCCACCCTGCGGTGACTGCCTGGACTTCCATTCCCTCCCTCCCTGTTCTTCTCCCTCTTCTCCTCCCTCCTGCTTTTGCCTGTACCCACCTCCTTCCCCTCTCCAGCTCCTCTGCCTCACTTGTGTTCTCTTTGGAACAAGTGTTATTGTTTTGGCTAATTACAAAAGTCATACTCATGCATCAGACACTCCCCATCAAAAGCAATAAACAGGGATAGGAAAATAAGACCTGCCCCCCTCCCCCCATAAGCCTCCCACTATGCTTCCAATCACAAGTTATGGTCCTTCCAGACTTGTGGTTGGTGCCAAAAATATTTTTTTAACTTGGGATATTATGGGCTATTATTACATGTACTGTTTGGTAAGCAGTCTTCTTTGCTTAGCAGTGAACAGCAGACACTTCTGTCTCTCCCTGCCAATAAATATAGATCGACAACATGTTTCTTAATCGCTGCATAGATCCCTTTGTATGGCAGGATCTTGATGTATGTGAGGACTCCCCTATTGTTGGACTTGCAGGCAGTTTCTTTTTTCTTCTGGAGAGTCTCTTGGATGCCTTCTCAGCTTTTCCTGTCTCCTGTTCCCCCCCCCCCCGCCCCCCCTCTCTCAGCAGTACTGGGGTTTGAACTCAAGGCCTTGTACTTACCTTGCTTATTTGGCTAGTGCTCTACCACTGAACCACGCCTCTAGCTCAGCTTTTTGCTGGTTATTTTGGACATAGAGTGTTGTGCATTTTTTTTTTTCTGCCTGGGGTTGGCTTTGAACTTCGATCCTCTGGATCTCAGTCTCCTGAGTAGCTAGGATTACAGGTGTGGGCCACCTGTTTCCGCTTGTGTCTTTCATCCTCCTTTCTTTTGCCTTCATCCCCTCCTTGTTTCTCTTCTCACTTGCCCTGGGAGGGGGCCGGGGAGGAAGGCCCCGTGGGACCCTCCCTGCCCCCCTCCCAGCCCGGTGGAGGGCCCGGGCTGGCTGTGTTTAACTTGCTCCCCTGTATCGGTCGCGCTGTCTCATTAGCCAGCCTTGTCCCCCCAAGTGAGGCAGGCAGGAGCCACAGGAGCAGCGAGAGGCCTAATTGAATGTAACTAATTATTCACTCCCTTAAATGGGCCTGGGAGGGACAGAATTACTCACTCTGAACTGGGGAGCCGGGAACTGGCCGGCTGGCAAACAAATCCTGGGGCCTGCTGGAGACAGCTCTCTTCGGAATACTAATTAGGGCCGCCAGGCAGCGGCCTCTCCCAGCCCGGCCTCACCCCTGGTGTTGGGGGTCCTGGGGGCGCAGGCGGGGCTGACGGTCAGCGGGGACACAGGGGTGCGGGGAGGGGGCCCACCGAGGCCTGGGGTCGCGGCCCAGCGTGAGGAGGAGGCCGGGCCCTGCACTGAGGACGGGGTGTGTGTGTGAGCCCTGGACACCCCAGCTTAAGCCCAAGGCGAGGCTCAGAGGAGGCAGCTTCTGGCCGGGCCACCGCGGGGCCTGACCCCAGGCCGCTGGGCCGGCGGCTCCCTGGGGGCGGGCGAGAGGGCGGGGCTAGGCCTTGGCGCGTTCTCATAGGCTCCCCTGTGATCCTGACATCCAATCAGGACCCGGAGGCGCCGGCTCAGCCTTGGAGGCCCTGCGGGGGCTAGTGGCGACCCCATGCGACCTGTGACCCCGAGCTCTGTGCTGCCTGTGACCGCGAGGAGCAGCCCGGGGAAGGACTGGGTGAGGGGGTGAGGATGTCCACGCAGGCCGGGCGGGGCACGCGGCTAGCAGGCCCCGGGCAGGGCAGGGGTCTCTGGGCTGCACCTTTCTGAGTCTCCTGGAGGTCAGAGGTCATTTGGAGATGGTGCGATGCAGAAGGGGGCGAACAGGTGTGTGTGTGTGTGTGTGTGGATGACTTGTGGAGTGTGGAGGGTAGGTGTGGCAGGTGGTGTTACAATAGGACTCCACATGCCCTTTCCCCGCCAGGACCATCCTTCTCTCCCGAGCCTCCGCAGGAGTATGGTTAACCTTCCAGCTGAGCACCGTTGGCACAGAGAAGTTGAGTGAGTGGTTCAAAGCCACACAGCAGAGCTCAAACCCAATTTCCGGCCCTCTTCCATTCCACATCGGTCGTTCCTTTCTGCTATACTGTTTTGCTTCTGCTGTTGTATTTGTGATCTCTTCCCTAGCAGGTGTTTCCATGGGCGGGCTACTATTCAGCATGTGTGTTTGTACGTTTGTTCTCCCTACTGGAGGAGCTGGCTGTCCATAAGCCCCCTGCTGACCAATCAGAGGAGGGAGGAGGGCCTTGCTTCCTGGCCCTGTCCCCTTGGCCATCTCCCTTGCCCAGTCAGTGGGTGGAGGCCTAGCCTTCAGGCTGGGCACTGAGGCGGGGCAGGGTGGAGGACAAGGTGGGTCACCCTTGCCAGCCAACTAGCCAAATGATAAAGTAACCTTGTTAGTAACCAAGGTGGAGGAGCAGAGCCACCCCCCTTTTCTAGGCTTTAAGCTACCCCCTTCCCCAGGAGAAGTGGCAGAGAGAGACAGACAGGGGCCCAGTCACCTCCCGCTCAGCCGACCCCTCCAAAGCGGGGACCCCAGGGGAGCTTCGTGAGGGAGCAGCAGACACGTGAGCTCCTTGCGCATCCCACAATCCTCTCATCGGCCCATCCATCTTTCTGGAGCCGGGGCTGAGGTGAAGTCATGGTGGAATAAGTCTGTGTGGATGACAGAGGGACTGGCTGTGGGGCAGGGCTGCAGGGCTGCAGAGGCTAGGGTTCAAGTGAGAGAGCCACTGCCTCACCCCCCTTCCCCCAAGGCAGGGCTTGCACTGCTTTCCCTCTCCCACCACTGGCTCACCTCCAAACCCAGAGGCAGCACCCCAGCATGCAATGGGTCCGGAGTCCCTTGTGCCTCCCAGGTGAGAGAGCTCAGGACAGGGGAGACAGGGCGAGGCTGACCCAGGGAAACGTGTATGTGGTGATGGTGGTGATGGGAGGGGTGGGGGGAAGACTCGGAACCCAGAGTGAGGCTTCTGTCCTTAATTACCGGCTTCTAGTCAAGGCCAGCCACCAATCAATGGGCCTCAGAGGACAGGGTCTTTGAAGAACAAAACATTAACTCTTTAATTTCCCGGACTGGACCAGGGTAGGGCTGCCAAGAGGGCCTGGAGGCAGCCCCTTGCTTGCCATGGGGGTCAGGAGGCCGTTGGGTATTTTCAGGGCCTCTGAGGGCCAGGGCTGGCGCATTGCTGCTGGGCACCGGTCTTGAGGCTGGGCAAAGGCTGGGCAACAGTCCCTCCTGTCTCCCCTCCAAGCTCAGGGGCTCCGATGGCCTCTGAAGGTGACTGCTGTAGGGATGAAGTTGCTGAAGGACCCAGAGTCCAGATCCTGCCTGCTTCTCCTCCCAAGGGACCCCTCCACACACCTGGGGCACTAAGCTGGGCGGGGACACAGCCAGCAGCTGGGATGGGATCCTAAAGCCTCCCCAGCAAGGCCAGCTTTAGCTACAGGGGGCTATGAGGCAGGACTGACTCCTTCTTGTCCCTTCCCAGGAAGGGCGCTGTGGCTTCGGGGACTGACAAGGCCTGGCAGCCAGGCCATGGGCACCTCCTGCTGCTGTGGGGCTGGAAGGGACGTGAGCCCCAGGCTCACGGGTGGGGTGGGGTGGGGTGGAAGCTGGACACCAGGTGAGGAGGCTCTGGAAATGATTTGCCTGGTTATCTGTGCTTGCTCAGGCCCAGGGCCCTGGGCACCTGAGGAGCTGGGGGTGGGAAGGGGGGTGGTGACTGAGCCCAGCCTGGGCAGAGCTACTGCTGGAACGTGTGTGTGTGTGTGTGTGTGTGTGTGTGTGTGTGTGTCTCCTGGGGAATGTTCTGGTCCTTTCTAGGAACCTTGTTTCCATTCAGGTGTCTTGATCCCCTCTAGTACCCACAGTATGGCTTTCAGTCTATCCTGCCCAAGGAAAAGAAACTTCCAGAAAGAGCATTTATGACAGAAGAAACTAGTAGGCCCAACTATGAACACCTTGGCTATATGTGTGTGTGTGTGCGTGCATGCATGTGTGTGTGCTTGTACTGGCGCCTAAACTCGGGCCTTCAGCTCCCTCTTGGCGTTTTTTGCTCAAGGCTGGCTGATATTTCTCTCCTGTGCGTGTGTGTGTGTGTGGCTAGAATTAGCATCATGTGTGTTTTCTGAATGTGTGTGTGTGTATGTGTGTGTGTGTGTACGCCCACATGTTCCTGATGGGCCCATGATGGGTTTGTGGGTCCAGACCCTGTTCAAGCCCAGACACACCCAGTGACTGGAGCCGGGCCAGAGGCGTGGGGCTGGCAGGCTGGGCACGTGCCCCGGGATGGTCTAGGTGGAGTTGGGCCCTGGTGGTGGGCGGGTCTGAGCATGTTCTAGAGGCTCAGCCTGGCAGGGAACAAAGGGCAATCAGTGGAGAGGCTACAAGAGCATCTGATTGAGGAAGAGGAATTAGCACAGAGCCTCACGGGGCCCCTGCAGGGGGTTGGGGGGCTGGTGTTCTGATTGGAGTGCAGCAGGTGCAGTGGGCTTACCTGGGCCACAGGAGGAAGGGTGGGGAGCTGGGGAGGGCAGAAGAGGGAAGCCCAGGAATGATGGAGCAGGGAGGGAGGGCGGGCTTCTGGGAAGGGGGGATGGCGTTCAGGGCACACGGTGGCTGTTTACTGAGTGGGCACTCCCCCGCATCCCGCTTGCCCAAAACCTGCTGTGGCCTGGTGGTGGGCTCTGGTTGTATGGTTGTATCCTCTGCCGAGGAGGTCTGGATGTCCAGAGACAGGGGGCGACTTGCTTAAGGTCGCACCGCTAGGAATCCAGGTCACCGGACTCCCCAGGCCTCTTGCATGGCCGGTAGGGAGAAGCTACCTGATTGCTGGTACAGAAAGAAAAACAGGTTTGCAAACCCAGCGTGACCTGGGGGACGCCTGTCGCCGGAGGGAGGCCGGCAGCAGCTCCCGCCGAAGCCGAAGCCGTGGTCGCCATCCTTGTGATGCGCATCCTTGTGATGCGGCTTGGGCCAGAGCCTCCAGGTTTGCATCTCACATCGCTCCCCATTTCTTCTTGCGAGGAGCAGCCAGCACCCCCTCTGCCTGTGCGGCCACCATGCTGTCTGTCTTCCGCCCCACCTTGCTCTCTCCAGGGGCTACACTGCAGCCCCAAGGGCTTCAAAAGCATTCGTCACGTCAGCCCACTGCCACAAAGCCTCAGCAGGCCTTCGCTGATGCTTAGGACCAATCTGAGCCCTTTGCTGTGGTTTACAAGGCCTTGTGGGACCGGACTTGGGACATTTTTGTTCTTGTCTGCTCTGTTCTTGTCACCTTGGCCCTTTTGTCCTGACAGACAGCTCAGCCCTCCCTTATTCCTGCTGCCCCTCAATTCCCCCTTATCTTGCCAAGGTTAGTGTTCCTCTAGCTGTCGGCTCAAGGGCCACCTCCACTGAGATGTCCTCCCTGATTGCCCACTAGTGTGGTTCCCCCCCCCATCTCCTACTTTCTAGGTCTCTGTGGAACATGATTTTCCCCCCTTTGGCTTTGCTTTTCTCCAGAACCGTGAACACCATACAAATAGGAATGTGACATCTGTCTTCTCACTGCTGGGCTCTCTCTTGGTGCCCAGAATGGTGCCCAGGCTGTAGAAATGATCATCAAATATTTGTTGACTGCATAATGAATTGTATTTGTTTTTACAAGTCCCCTTTGTGTGGCAAGTCTCTGCTTTCCCAATTTTAGTTAGTAAAGTTCCCTTTGAAGAATAAAACTATAGGGGTAGGGTGGTACATGTCTATAATCCCAGCACATGGGATCTGGAGGCAAGAGGCCTGAGAGTCTGAGGCCAGCCTGTCTCAAAAGCTCAATGAAATAAACCAAGCACCAGTGGTTACCCCTATAATCCTAGCTACTCAGCAGGTTGAGATCTGAGGATTGTGGCTGTAAGCCAGCCCAGGCAGGAACGTCTGTGAGACTCCTATCTCCAGTAACCTACCAAATAAATAAATTAATTAATAAAATAGAAAAGGAAGGAAGAAAAGAAAGAGAATAAGGATCTCAAGAAATATCTGGACTATGTAAAAAGGCTTTACAACACAAAAATCAAACAGCAAATATAATTTAAAAATGGGCAAAGGATTTGTATAGACATTTTACTAAAGAAGACATAAATCACCAATAAGCACATGAAAAGATGATGACATCATTAGTCTCCAGGGAACACAAATCAAAATCAGGACAAAATGCCCCTTTAAACCACAGTGTAGTATTGCCTCACAGGATGGCTGAGATTTAAAAAAGAGAGAGAGAGAGAGAGAGAGAGAGAGATGCTAGCCGGGTGCCAGTGGCTCACACCTGTAATCCTAGCTGCTTGGGAGGCTGAGATCTGAGGGTCCTAGCTCCAGGCCAAACTGGCCAGTGAAGTCTATGAAACTCTTATCACCAATTAACCACCAAAAAAAGCTTGAAGTGGAGCTGTGGCTCAAGTGGTAGGGATCTAGCCTTGATCAAAGAAGCTCAGCGACAGAATCCAGTCCCTAAGTTCAAGCCCCGGAACAGGCCAAAAGAAAAAAAAATAAAGGCAGATGCTAACAAGTGTTAGCAAGGATGGGGAGAAATTGAAATGCTCACACATGGCAGCTGGCGTTGTTAAAATGACGCAGCCACTTTGGAAGTGGTGTGGCAGGGACAAAAGTTAAACCTGGGGTCCCCATAGGCCCCAGCAATTCTCTCCCAGCTGCAAACCCACAGAGGAAAGAAAGCACATGCACACAAAGCCTTGTTCTTGGATCTGGACAATAGCCTTAACCCAAATGGCCCGAAAGCAAGAATGGTCAATGTCCACAGATGCTTGGATGAGGGAAAGGCGATGTGTGTGAACAATGGCAGTTAGTGACAACAGAAAGGAAGGCAGCGCATGCGTGCTACACCGGGACTGCATGCGGAGCGCAGCTCTCACCAAGGTGGTGCTTGGCTTGTGTGCCTCCCTTGCTGGGAACTGTGCAGGGCCAAGGGAGCTGGAGGAGGGGAGACGGGAAGCGACTCACAGTGGTACAGACGGTGGGTACAGGGGGTACAGGATGTCCTGTGGGGGCGATGAGAAATGTTCTGAAATTGGCTCTCGGGGATGACTGTGAAACTGTCACATGGTAAAACCACTGAATCATACATTTGGAAAAGATGGGTTTCCGTTATGTGAATGATATCATGAAGCTGTTACTTTGAAAAGGGCCCAGTGCGGTGGTACATACTTGGAATCCCAGCCCTTGGGAGGCTGAGACAGGAGGATTGAGAGTTGGAGGCCAACATGGGCTACATAACAAGATTCTGTCCACACACACACACACACACACATACACACACACGGGTGAAAAAAATATTGTGTTGTTGGCTTTTTTTCTTTTAATTTGGGGACAGTTCAGGGACAGATAACTCCCTGTGAAGTCACAGGAGAGGCTGTGAATGACTAAAATGACTAAAGCTGGCTTACAGGCTTATCATTTATTTATTTATTTATTTATTTTTGCCAGTCCTGGTCTTGAACTCAGGGCCTGGGCGCTGTGCCTGAGCTTCTTTTGCTCAAAGCTAGCACTTTACCACGGGAGCCGCAGCGCCACTTCTGGCCTTTTCTGTGTCTGTGGTACTGAGGAGTTGAACTCAAGGCTTGATGCATGCTAGGCAAGTGCTCTACCGCTGATCCACGTTCCCAGCCCTGGCTTGCAGGTTTAGAAGGGCGCAGTCTAGATATACCGCTTCTGTAGGCAAGGCTTCTGCGGATCCCCAGCTTCTCGCCCTGCCCTCCTCAGAGTGGCCTGGGTAGCAGAGGCGCTCCCTGGATCTCTTGGGCTGCCTTTGTCTTTGTAGACTTTGGTTCCTGCCTGGACCCCTCCCCTTCTCCACCAGGTTCGATTCAACTCCGCCAATGTAGGCTGAACTGGCCGGGGAGGGGCCGGAGCCAGGCACTCAGCGGTGCAGAGAGACAAGGCAGAGGCGATCTGAGCTGCAGTTGGCTTCCAGACAGTGTGGGGGCAGCTGGAGAGATCCCCCGCCCCCCTGAGCTGGGCCAAGGGGGCTGCAGAGGACCTGACACAGCCCCCAGGGAGTCCCCAAAAAGGGACACTACAGCTGGGGAGACAGCAGGAAAAGAAGAGACCAACAGGACCGCAGCCCTGAGGGCCAGGCAGCCAAGACACATGGAGGCCGCAGTGTGTGTGTGTGCGCACACACTCACTGGTCATCTCTGCCCTGCCCTTGCACAGCCATTGGCTTGTGCTCCCTCTTCCCCCTCCCCCCCTTGCCAAGAAAGACATGGGCTTTGTGCTGTTCGCTGCTGGGTCCCCAACAGCCAGCACAGTGGCAGACTCCTGCAGACACTCGATACTTATCGAATGCATGGATTTACCTGTCTGTCTCTTCCGCTTAACTGAGTTATTTAAAGTCAGAAGTCTGGTGGAGTCATTGGTCTTTCCCCAAGGCCAAGCCCAGAGCTGGGCTCCACCACACGCTGCTTAATATTTAAAGAAAGGAAGGAAGAAAGCATGTCTCCCTTCACCTGTGACGCAGTCCTGAAGGGCAGGACTGTTGGGTTGGCCTGGCAGACGCGGACACGCGGGTTTGTTGAACCCTGTGAGAGTCTGGATGGGGCTCTGGTGAGGCCTACTTTGCCAGATAAGCCAGAGCAGCAAGCAGGCTGATTACGACTGTTTTGTTTTTTGTTTGTTTATTTGTTTTGCTTTTTGTGTGCTGGTACTGGGACTTGAACTTAGGGCTTTGGCACTGTCCCTTAGCTTTATTGCTCAAGGCTGGTGCACTACCCCTTGAGCTATACCTCTACTTCCAGCTTCTGCTGGTGAGTTGGAGATAAGAATCTGGCGGATTTTCCTGCCAGGACTGGCTTTACCACAGTCCTCAGATCTCAGCCTCTTGAGTTGCTAGGAGTACAGGCGTGAGCCACCAGTCAGTGCCTGGCTTTGTACAACTGGTTTTGAAACAGGCAAAAAAGAGGGGATGCCCAGGGTCTTCGGATGCTGTCCTCACAGGCTCTGCTGTGTGGACAGATCAGCCCTGGGGGGGGGCACTGAGGAGCACAGGAACATCAGGGAACATTTTCTAGGGCCAACCCTCCTCCCTGATCATCAACTCTTAGACCCCGCCCTCCTCTGGCAACTGGCAGGCCACTCCACCAATGAGGTGTGGGGGCAGCTGGTGATGGTGGTGGGTTGGGACAGATGGTGGGAGACAAGGAAACCCCATGTTCGCCTCCATCTGTTACATTTAATTGACTTCCTGCAGAAAGGGAAAAACAACATAGCCCAGTTGCAAGGATGAAATTGCTAATTAAAAGGCCCTCTGATTAGATAGACAAATATTTACCAATTACATCTGACCCTGTCTGTCCCTCTTATGTCTGAAAACCTCCCCATCAGCAGCGTGGCCACAGCACACCCAGCTGGTGGCTCTCCCGGGGCTCAGACTGTCTGCGGGTGAGACCGGGTAGGAGAGGGGGGTAAATAGTCATTCAACAAACACTCATAAAGCTGACTGCACGGGTGAGGTCAGGCCGGCGGCTGGGCCCCAGGAAGCCGGCGAAAGATTCCCATGGCCAGTGCTTCTGGCTGTATGACTGTCGACAGTGGGCTCTGCTTGCCAGCTTGAGCTTGCTGGTGCCACAGGAAGGAGGCAAGATCCCCCCCCCCCCGCCCTACGATGAGGCCCCCACTGGAGGAGTGACAGCTGAGGAGGCTCCGTTTGAAGAGGCCGGGCCACTAGAGAACCCAGTTTTACTTGGGTGCCCACTGCTCATTCTCTCCCGCTTCCTGGGCCTGTGTCCCACCCGTGAAGCAGGACAATGGATCAGATCACCCCAGCACCCAGCCCCCCTTCTCTCAGTTTTCCCCACTAAGCTTAAGCTACGGCGGGCCAAACACTGGGCTAAGGCTGTGCATGCAGCATCTCATTTAACTCCCTCGGGCTCACCCCAGGCAGGCTCTGAGCCTCCACCCTGCCCATTTCCAGGTGAGGAAACTGAGGTGCTGAACAGGACAGGGCATTGTCCAAGTTTCTGCAGCATGCAACTGATGGAATGGGATCTGAAGTCCAGGCCTGGCTGACCTTGAACTTTGAGAAGCCAGCCCGTCACCTTTGTCCTTTGAGGGTCTGGGTCGGCCCTCTGGCCCTGCGGCCTCCGCGCAGGAGAGCGCCCCCCTCCCTGCCCCCCTCCTGGCCTCATACCATGAAGCCTTCTCCTCTAGAGGGATATATATTATCTAAATTTGATAAGACAACTTAATTTCACTCTGTGTCTGTTACCGGCGATAAAACCAGGAGACTTTTATGACCCAGCGTCCTCAGCAAGATTGTCAGGAACTTATTATACAAGGTCTAACTGGATTTCTCTCTGCAGATGGCTGGGAGCCATGGGCTGGAACGTAATTCGGCAACACATTTGGGGGGATAAATGCAAAATGCCTGTTCCAGAGACTTAGATAAGGCAGCAGGCCTCTGAGCTCCCCCGAGAAGCCCATCTCCCAGTCTTGGGCCCTGAAGGGTGATTTGGGCATGATCTGCCCTGTTGAAAGAGGACGGGAAGACAGACCCTCCCGCCCCTCCCCTCCCCCCTCCCCCACCCCTTGATCCTTTGCACCCTGGGGAAGGAGTGCTGAGGCGCCTGAGATTTGAGGTTCAGCAAAGCAATTCCTGGAGAGTGAGAGATGCAGGGAAGGAAAAGGAGAGGGGGGACTGAAGGCTGAGGATGTGTGTGTGTGTGTGTGTGTGTGTGTGTGTGTGTGTGTGTGTGTGTGTGTGTGTGTGTGTGTGTGTGTGTGTGTGTGTGTGTGTGTGTGTTGAAAGGGAGGACAAAAGGAGAGAGGGCTGGGTGGGTCCCCCGCCCCCCATCCTTGCCCCCAGACTTGTTCCTTACTCCCCGCAGAGGACCCTCAGGCCCCAGTTCCCAGCTGGACCCATCCCAGGTCATGGGGTTCATAGCCAGATTCGGACTACTCTTATATTTGGGCTCACGATTTTTATTTATTTTTATTTGTTCTGTCTGTCTTGGGGCTTGAACTCTGGGCCTGGGCGCTGTCCCTCAGCTCTTCAGCTCAAGATGAGAGCACTGCCACTTGAGCCACAGCACCGTTTCTGGTTTTCTGGTGGTTGATTGGAGATCAGAATCTCATGGACTTTCCTGCCCGGGCTAGCTTTGAACCGTGATCCTCAGATCTCAGCCTCCTGAGTAGCTGGGATTACAGGCCTAAGCCACCGGTACCCCGCCTTGGGCTCACAGATTTTGAGGTCCATGGCCAGGGTATCTCAGAATTTGAGAGCTTGTGTCCAATTCTGATATCTTCCCTTGGGCTCACAGAAAGACTGGAGGGGGGTACATCTCAATTTTGACACCCCTAAATACAGACCTGCGGAATCCCCAACACAGAGGACCTGTAGAGGCCCACATTCAGAATCCATCCTGAGGCAGACAGTCCCCACCCCCACCCCAGCCTAAGCAGCCACAAAACGTGGTACAAGCCCAAATTCAGACAAACCAGACAGCTACTGGATTGGGGACTCCCCTGCCGCCGAGTCTTGGCTAGCAGCTGAAGCAGAGGGGGTCACCCCAGATCCAGCACCCTGGGTGAGCAGGAGCGGGCTGGCTCTCACCTGGCGGCAGGGGAACTTGCTGGCCGGGGAAGTCTGGGGTCTGCTGGATCCTTGCCCACCGCCTTGTGACTCTGTGCCAGGCACTGACCGCGGCCCAGCGTTGGTCGGGCCAACTTCCAGGTGTGCGCATGTCGGCCAGCCGCAGCGTCTGACGGACCATCGGATCATCGGCCCATCGGACCATCGGCCAGTCTGCCATGGACTGAAATGACATCACCCCGCTCACAGCTGCTGTGTTGTCCATCACCCGGCTTCCGAACCTTCCGGGAAGGTTCTTCATCTTTCTTTCCAGCGCTCTCTTTTTCGCCCTTCGTTTAGACCCCACCCAGCCGGGTTGCCAGGGTTTGGGGAAGGGGTTGGCACACCGAGCATCTTGCGCCTGGGGTGTTTGTGGAACACAGATCGTCATGAAACGCTTACCACAACCTGTCAAGCTAGAGCTTTCTTTTTTCTTTTCTTTTCTTTTTGGTTGTTGTTGTGCCAATGCTGGGACTTGAACTCAGGGCCTGGGTGCTGTCTCTGAGGTTTTTACTCAAGGCTGCTGCTTCAGCTACATTTCCACTTCTGGCTTCTTGGTAGTTCATTGGAGACAAGGGTCTCATAGACTTTCCTGCCCAGGCTGGCTTTGAACCACAATCTTCAGACCTCATCCTTTTGAGTAGCTGGGATTATAGGCGTGAACCACCAGTGCTGGGTTTCAAGCTAGAGGTATTAAAATCCCATTCCACAGATGAGAAATCAAGGCTCAGAGAAGCTCAGAGGAAGGGGAGAGTTGCTTCCTGCCATCTCTCCCCCCACCATTCGGAGCACGGGCTGGGTGTGTCATCTGGATTTGGGGCTCCGTGGGGTCAGTGCCTGGGGGTGTTGCTGCTGAACCCAAGCTTATGTTACCCTTGCACTGGCAAAACGGATTATTCCCAGCAGACAGGAGGATGAGGGTTGGGGTGGGAGTGGGGGACACCCCAGTGAGATGAAGGACGCCCACAGTGGCAGGGCCGGACCCCCGGGTTGGGAGACAGGAGCAGGCCTTTGCCAGGAGACAGTGATGGATGGGCTTGGGGCCAGCCACTGGACCTCCGCCCCTGTATGTTGGGGGACAGTGGGGTTGGAAGTCACCGCTACCCCGAGGAGCCAGCAGGGGGACCGCCCCCCCCTGCCGTGGGTGAAGGCCAGGACGCCCGCAAGGGCTCTAGAATACGAACGACAGAGCTGAGCGGGTGTCCGCTGTCTCCTTGTCCTCACAGGATGGGGACAGGGCCTGAACCAGAGTCTGGGGTGCACTGGGGAGACATGTGTTCTAATTAGGCTCTACTATTTCCTTGCTGTGTGGCCTTGAGCAAATCATTCAGCCTCTCTGAGCTTCAGTTCTTTATCAGCCAGTGTGGAGATGCTGACTGTCGGGGTTGTAGGGTACATGGGAGGTTACCATGCTGTTACCCCAACATGAACACCCTGAAAATCACCCCCAAAAGTGGGATGGAGGCCAAGAGAAAAAAAAATCCTCCAAATTCCCCAGCGGAGAGTGAGTTTACCTTTAAAAAGAGAAACAACTCCCAGGATCCTCAAAGGATTTTCCCTCTTGGCTCTATTAAAAAAATCTAACATCTTCATTTCCATCCCCCCTTTTAAGCTAATTTGTGGAAAATTAAAACGGGGAATTCACGGAGGCAGGCATTTTAATTGGATCGTGTTTGGCATCCTCCATAGGGTTCCCTGATTAGCTGCTAGGTCCTCCCTGCCCTGCCTCGGCCTGATCCGCTCCGACTTCCCCCTGCCCGTCAGGGCCCGGGACTGTGCCTCAGCTCAGGGCCCAGCCACTCCCGGTGCAGCCCCAGGGCCATGTGGCGCCCTGCAGGCCGGTGGGCTGGTGGTGCCAGGTGCCTGTTCCCTGTTCCTGGCTCCTCATCCGGAAACAGGGGTGGCCTGAATGATCGGCCCAGCACCTCTGACAGGTGCTCACTGCACAGTACTTCTTTCATTCTTTCCTTTTTTCTTTTTGTCCATTCTGGGGCTTGAACTCAGGGCCTGGGCGCTGTCCCTGAGCTCTTTTGCTCAAGGCTAGTGCTCCTCTACCACTTTGAGCCACAGCGCCACTTCCGGTTTTGTGGCGGTTCATTGGAGGTGAGAGACTCGTAGACTTTCCTGCCTGGTCTGGCTTTGAACTGTGATCCTCAGATCTCAGCCTCCGGAGTCGCTAGGATGACAGGCCTGAGCCGCCCGTGCCTGGCTCAATACTTCTTTCCTATCCACCTCTGAGGTGAGGCTCAGCTGCCCGCCATGGTGGGGTGGGGTCCTCCCTCCTGCCAGCCACACTCTGGTTAAAGCCTTTTATTGTTTTGATCCAGTACTGGGGCTTGAACTCAGGGTCATGTGGCTTTTTTTGCTCAAAGCTGGTGCTCTACCACTTGAGCCACACCTCCACTACTACCCTCTTTTTGGTGGTTCATTGGAGATAAGAGTCTGATGGGCTTTTCTTGCCCTGGCTGGCTGGGAATCGCGATCCTCAGATCTCAGCCTCCTGAGTAGCTCGGGTTACAGGTGTGAGCCAGTGCTGGGTTCTGGTTAGAAGCCTTGTACAACCCTCACCCCAACAACCACCCCACCCCCATGGCACAGCAAGGCTGCTTCCTGCGTGTTCACTGCTGCCAGCTGTTCCCCACAGGGCCTTAGTTTTATCCTCATTAACAAGCCAGGGAGACTATTAGCATCTTCCTAAGTTCTGGATGAAGACATGGAAGACACTCAGAGAGGGTAAGTAACTTGCCCAAGGCCACACAGCTAGTTTTAGTAGCAATCTAAATTAGAATTCAGGCCTTGTGGCTCTCAAAGTACCTTCAACCCGGCATCAGTTTCTTGGCTCAGGGTGAAAGCATGTTTTCTCTTGCCCGCATCCCAAGGCTCCGATGATAAATAGATCCTGCACAATCTACCCTGGGCCAGACTAGTTCAGGGCTGGCAGATGAGGGATGGAACAGGTCGGGGGTGGGGGGCAGGCTTCACCCCAGCCACCCTGCCTGCCTCCACCTCCCAGGCTCACCCAGGCAGGGTGGGGGCTCCGGTCTCTACCCTGCAGGGAGCCTGCAATCAGCACTAATCAGCCACAGCTAATTATCCCGCCCATGGGGAGGGAACAGCTGCGGCTCCAAACTTGTTGTTCCAGCCCTGTGGCTTGGCGCGGAGGGACGCTGCTCCCTGACTTCCCAGCCCTCAGAGCACCAGGCCCCCAAAGCCAGGCCCTGGCATTGCTCCTCAGCTATGCTGCTTGATGTAAACCCCAGGCTGGGGTGGGGAGGCGTGTGCATGGCTGGGTTGGGTGATTAATTTAGCTGGTCACAGATACCTGTCATCTTTCTCATCTGGCCATGGGGATGGATTAAAGAAGAACACGCATCCCTCTAGCGGAATGGCTGTTACGCGGTTTCCATGGTGATGGGAGGCGTTCCCCGCGGATAGTAGGTGCTCAGCTAATGGAAGCTGCTGGTTAGAGTGTGCTCGCGGGCTTACACTACCTTGTTGGACTCCGGGCCCGTTTGAAGAAGGAGGCATTAGGGCAGAGGGGAAACTGAAGTTCGGAGAAGAGAAACTCCTGCATCCGCGTGCTGGCTCTGGATTCGCTCCAAACACCCCTGCTCATTTGCTGGGGACAGAGCTCACTCCAAGTTCATTGCCAAACCCGCGACTCGGCGGTTGCCCTCCTGGGGTGTGTGCCTTCTTTTGATGGCCCTCAGGCTTGAACTCAAGGCCTTGTGCTTACTAGATTGGTGCTGTATTACTCGAGCCACGCTTCTGGTTGTTGTTTTCTTTTTTGGTCGGTCGTGGGGCTTGAACTCTGGGCTTGGGCACTATCCCTGGGCTCTTCAGCTCAGGGCGAGCGCTCTACCACTTGAGCTTCAGCGCCACTTCCGGTTTTCTAGTGGTTTATTGGAGATGAGTCTCATGGACTTTCCTGCCTGGGCTGGCTTTGATGGTGATACTCAGATCTCAGCCTCCTGAGTAGCTAGGATGACAGGCGTGAGCCACCAGCGCCGGGCTTCTGTTTTTGTTTTGTTTTGTTTGGTAAGGTGTTTTGGTTTTTCTTTTTGAGATAGGGTCTTACAGACTCTTTTGCTCAGGCTGGCCTCAAACTTCAGTCTTTCAGATTTCTGCCTCCTGAGTAGCTGGGATTACAGGTATGAGACACCATCCCCTGGATCTTGGCAAGAGTTTCACCCCTGGGAATCCCCCCCCTCCTGCCCCCCTCCCCATCCCCCCCCAGGTCCTCACCCTTACCCCCTTGTGGCAGCTGGGGAAGTAATAAAGGGACCCCAAATGAATGGGACTCTGAAGTTCGGGTGCTTAACGATCCCTTTCTCATAAACATCCCCTGTACATTTCTTTCATAATGACACTGAAAGCGAGCGCAGTATCTAATTTAATTTCTTTGCAAAAATAAATAGCTAAAGTGGCCCTAGGTACTGGCATAAGTACTTCAGCAGAATGGGCTGGGCTTGCTCCTGGGCAGGCCTGGCCACCGGCCGCAGCACACACTTAATAAGCACATAGTTATTGGGCCTCTACCAACCCCCGCCTCCCCCGAGATGGAGTTCTGCTGACTCAGCCAGAAGGAAGGAGAGAAAGTGGTTGGGACCACAGTGGTCGTGCGGGGAGGAAGGGAGGGAGCAGAGGGAAAATATGCTGGGCAATTAATTATCTGCCTTTGAACATCCATAACATTTTATTAAACAAATATGCAAATGCCTCCTTACTGGCTGCCTCGGCCCGATCCGCTTCCGGAATGAAGCGGCCCCGGGCTGCAGCTCTGTGTATAAAGTGAGCCAGGCCTGGGCCAGCCTCTCCTCTCTCCCTCGCCTTGCTGTCTAATGAGGTTCTCCGGGTTCCAGCAAGCCCAGCATCATTCCAAGGCCGGTGGGTTGCATCTCAGTGTCCGGTCCCTCTTCCCGCTGCCTGGACTCAGTATCGGGCATGGTCCACTTGTCTGGCCGCTGGCTGCTTCTTTGGCCTCATTTCCTGTCTTTCTCCCTCTTGCCCAGTATGCCTCCAGTATACTGGCCTCCAGTTGAGCTCATGGCACCGCAGGGCCTTTGCACCAGCTGCTGTCTAGACTGCTGTGTTCTCCTGGCCAGCGTTTTCTTCCCATCCAAATGGCAGGTCAGTGTTACTGGCCCCAACCACTGTTACAAGTGCCCTTCTGCTTTCACAGTCCCTTGATCTACTGTGATTTCATCATACCTATAACTCTGATCATTTTCTTTTTAACGGTTTTTCCAGTGTTCTCTTCTAGAATGTAACGTGCCAGAAAAAACAGCCTTGTGTTCCTTACTGCTGTCTTACGGGGCCCGGACGTTATGTGGAGGAAGGAATGAAGGAAGGGCTTCTCTTCTTGGTCCCAGCTAACATCTTTTTTTGTTTGTACGTTTGTTTTTGTGCTGCTTCTAGGAATTGAACTCCAGGCCTGGGTGCTGTCCCTTTGCTTTTCCGCTCCAAGCTGGCATTTTACTACTTGAGTCACACTGCCACCTCTGGCTTTTTGCTGGTAAATTGGAAATAAGAACCTCACTCCCTTTTCTGTTTGGGCGCTGGCTTCTGAATGGCGATCCTCAGACCTCGGGCTCTCCAGGAGCTGGGATTACAGGCGTGAGCCACCGGCACCCGGCCTACCCTGTCTTATTCTGCATCCTAGGCAGGATGATCTTTTCAAGTCATGGACGCTACTCTGGAACATCTCGCGTGGCTGGGAGCTCCCTCTTCTTCTGCTTCTCCTCCACCAGGCCTCTCCTTCCTCTGCCAAGGCTGTTCTGGGCTCCGCCTCTGGCTTCCCTCCCTCTTCCTGATGGAGGCCTGTGGGAGGCCAGGGACTGCTTCACACTCGTGTACACTGTTAGTTCACAGCCCACTGGCTGCAGCAGACACTGCGGGACAGGCCCAGGGGAGGTGGTGTCCGGGATTGGTGTTTTGTGCAGACCGCGTTCAGGATGAGCTGGGCCTAGCAGCCAGAGTGATGGGCGGCCATGGCTGGGAGAGCCGGTTATGCAAAGGCCCTGGGTTCCTCTGAGCCCTGGGCTAGCTTGGCGAAGGGGAGGCAGCTGCCAGGGGGCTGAAGTCCTCCCGTGGAGAGGCCCCTGTGTGAGGGGTGAGTTCCACGGGGCCCCTGGGCCCCCAACTCCCACCTACAGACTCCGTGAGAGACTGGAGGTTTGCTGTTCTGGTTGCTAAGTTCGGGACTCATTTGTTACCCGGCGGCGCGTCGCTCAATCCTGACTGAGGGATCCCGCAGAGGCCCTTGCCTTCTGTGTATCTGCCTCTGTGTCTGTGGGGCTGCTGTGAGGGGGTTCGGTGAGTCAGGATGTGAAGTACTTAGCCCAGCACCCAGCATACAGTTGGCGCTGAGTAAATGTGGCTGGTCTTGTGCTGCCAGCACCCAGGAGGTTGGAGCTGATGTGAGCACGGTAGGGGTTGTTGCGGTTCACGGCTCTCTTGGCCCAAAGTTCCGCCTCCTGCCAGGCCATTCGGAACCCTGAGCAGCAGGCGCCGCGGCACTGGCCACTGTTTAGTCCACCGCTCCTCAGTCTCTTCTCGCCACATTCGTGTGAGGCAGGGCTGTTGCATACATGCGGGGGTCTGGCTTCAGAGAGGTTGCTACTTGTCCAAAGCCACACAGCCAGAACAAGATTAAGCTATGATTTGAGTTCAGGGGCATGTGGCTTGGGGTTCAACCCCCTCCCCCCCATACATAGGCCCATGACCACTGCCTGCTTGTCTGCCTTCTGCTCCTTCACTCCATTCTCAGATGAGAGGGCAGAGACTGAGGACAGCCCAGCTTAACCTGGAAGGCTGGGGGGGGGGCAGGGGAGGGGGCCGCCCACCCAGCCATGATGCTGCTCCCTCGTGGCTAGCTTGAATAGAGAGGGCGGGAGCAGCAGCTGGAGCCAGCCGGGAGAGCTGCCCATTAGCCCTCATTAGCAGCCCGTCTGGAAAAGAGCTTGGACCGAAATGAAGATACAGCCAGTGGTCCCAGCTGGGTCGTGGAAGAGTGACAGCTGCACCATTTCCAGAGCCTGAGCTCAAAACGCCCAGCCAGGCCGGGCCCACCTGGACCCTGCGTCCAGGGAAGGGGCAGACGGGGAAGGGGTGGATGGAAGGCTGCAGGGGCGGGGGGGGGGGGGGGGGAAGCTAGGGGGAGGGGGAGCTGGGCGGAGCCGGGAGGGGCTGGGCGCGGCCAGGTGCTTGTTCTACAGCTGATCGATAGCTGATCGGAAAGTGGAGAGGCTGGTCTGTGTGTGTGTGTGTGTGTGTGTGTGTGTGTGTCTGTGTGTGTGTGTGTGTGTGTGTGTGTGCAAGTTCAAGTCCAAATCTCCTGTTTTCCAGAGCATGCCCGTGCCCTGACCACACTGGGCTGAAGTGAGCGCCCTTGGCCAGCGCCGAGGACCTGGCCTTTTTCTCCTCAAGGGAGAAAGCTTTGTGAGACCTGTGGGAGGGTCAGGCAGAAGAGGGCAGCCTGGGAGGCCGCGGGAGGGGCTCCGGGGCCTGGGAGGCTGCGGGGAGGGGCTCTGGGGCCAGTGCCCAATCGCAGGCTCAGAGCTACTGCCCACTTCCCAACTTTGAGGCCCCCTTTACCCTCCTAGGCCCGGACATAGGTCAGCAGTCTCCAGTGGGCCAGCCTTTGTGTCACCAATAAAGTTTTATTGATACATAGCCACACCCACCCAGTATGGATAGTCTGTGACTGTGTTCACTCACACACATGGACGAGGAAGAGTAGATCCTAGCTACTTTGGCCCTTGGTAATGGAAGTTATGTAGTGGGAAAAGTTTGTAGACTTCCATCCTAGAAATGTAAGAATCCCTCTCTTTAGATCTCCGAATTCTAGAATCTCTAGGTGCAAAGCAAATATTTGAAAACAACAACAAAAAAAATAACCCACCACATTCTGTCCAACCAGGCACAGAGAGGGGAAGGCACTTACCCAAGAATACACAGCAAGAGAATCCTTGGTTCCTGAGAGGCAGGATATAGGAATGGCACAGGTTTACCCCGGGCAGCCCGGAGCTGGGATCCCAGGGCTTGTACCCCCAAAGGCTGCATGTCTGACAATTCCACATTCCTACACTCCAGGCTCATGGCAAATTCCCGGGGAAGCCGCTCCCCAAGCCCCGCCGTCTTCTGTGTAGAGGAGGGGGTGGGGTCCCCCCGGGTGTGTTTTATCACAGGTCTTCCTTGGGGCAGTTTCTTCGGGCCAGGCACCCAGTGTGTTACCTTCGTGCGTTAACTTGGGTCACCAACACCATTCCCTGCTACGGCTTTCCCATTTTGCTTTCAAGATAAAATTAGGCATAAAAAGCAGGCTGCTCGCAGAAGAGAAACACCAAGTACAGAGCAGTCCAAGGGCCGCGTGGCAAAAGCAGAAATCATAAATGAGTTATTGGACAAGTGATCGATTCCTTTCTGGCTCCAGAGCCGAGGCTCCCGGGGTGTGATTAGAGGCTCGGTGCGGTGGGTGTGGCATCAGTGCCGGGCAGACTGAGCTATCCCGCACCCAAGTTGACTCTGGGCGGGACAGCTCTGCCTGCAGGGAGTTTGCAGAGAGCGGTGTGGACGCCCACAGTGTGGCCAGCCTGTGACACAGGCCACGAGCTCCCTGGCTGTCAGACAGCTGCTGATGTGTTGGTAGGTGGAATGCGTTTTCCCTCTAGCACCTGGGGAACCCTCTAGAGAAATTGTATTGGGGTGGACGCTGGAAAGGGGGGTGAAGAGCAAGGCTCTGCTGCTTTTTTTTTTTTTTTGCCAGTCCTGGGGCTTGAACTCAGGGCCTGGGCGCTGTCCCTGAGCCTCTCTGTGCTCAAGGCTAGCACTCTACCACTTGAGCCACAGCACCATGTCTGGCTTTTTCTGTGTAGCTGGTATGGAGGAATCGAACCCAGGGCCTCATGCCTGCCAGGCAAGCCACTCACCACTGAGCCACCTTCCAGCCTCCGCCTGCTTTTGCTCCCTCCATCCCTCCTGTACTGCAAAGAAGAGAGGCGCTGAAGGCCCACGCAGGGCCCTTGTCTCTCAGGGCTGTGATGTGCTGTGTCCTTGGGCCTGGAGTCCCGTTGTAGGGACAGCACAGAGGTGCGGGACCTGTGTTCCAAAGTGTGTGGGGTATGTGGGCCTGCACGCGGCCCCTGCCAGCAGGGAGGCCATGGAGACGCCTCGGCCAGGCAGCAGGGACATCCCGGTGACGACAGGACAGAGCAATGCTCCCTGTCCGCTCTAAGGGCAGTCACTCATTCTTCCATGGCCACTGTGTCTCCGGAGCGCCATCCCACGCCAGGCACGCGCTGGTGAGCACGCACAGAAGGACAGCGTCTCTGTGCCAGGACATGAGTCAGGAGGCCGAGCCGGGTTTGGGGCGTGGCCATGATGGGCGCTTGCTGGGAGCTGGGTGCCAGGCACAGACGGCGGTCACCACATTGCCACTGGTGATTTCCACCGATGATGGCCTCCATGGGCCCCTGGGGCGGCGGTGACGCGCCCCACGCCCCCGGGGCGGGCGCCACTGGTATCCCCAAGGCTCCTGATGCTGGGTGCTGGCAGTCCTCTGGGATCATCGGCCAGGGCCACCTCCACTTCCACCAGAAATCATTGTTTGCCTTCCACGCTGGGCCTCCCGAGCCCCATCCACTTGAATCTCTGGCGCTTGGACCTGCAGTGATCGTGTGGCCCATCCCAGGATGTGGGGTGGGGGCCCCAGAGTCACCCCCACACACACCGTGGGCAGGGCAGGCCCCTCCTCTGATGTCAATTGACCCCTTCCCCAGGGGCTTCTCTGTGAAGCGAGGCTGTCACCGAAAGCCCCTCTTTCTTGTAATGACTGAGAATTACTCCGAAGAGCGCGGGCGAGCGTGCGCGGATCGATCGCCACCCCGCGCGGCCCAGGAATCGTTCCAAGTAGATTAACCTAACTTTCTTTTTTGCCGTTTGGGAAGTTGGACTTGGGGTGCTTTAAGGAAGATTAATCAGCTCCTGAGGAACCCAGTCAGCCCTCCTACCTCTCCTCCCTCCCTTCGGACTAGCCAAGGGGGCCGGTGTCATGGCCCTTGGTGCCCCCCATCTCCCCCGGTCAGCAGGTCCCTCTGGCCACCTTGGGGTTACCTGGAGGCTGTTGGACCCCGAGCTGGATGGGATTCCAGAGGGGGCTGGGGCACCACAGGCAAATCTCTCCATCCCAGCCCCGGTTTCTGCAGCTGTGGGAAAGGAGGATCTGACCACCCATTTCCTCAGAGGCAGAGGTTTTCTTTCAGTGAGATGAAGCACGTGAACGATGCAGACGCCAGCCCTATTCAGCGCCGCTTCCAGCTCCCAGGTGCAGCCCAGCCTCTGCCTCCCTCCCAGGAAGCTGGGGACGTGCCCACATCATGCTAGAGGCAGCAGCCGCCCTGCTTGGGGAGGCCGAGAGGAAGAAGGGCAAAGGCTGTGCTGGGGTTCAGGCCGGGGTGGGGGGGGTCAGCATCTGCCTGACTCAAGCCACTCATCCTGGAGTGGAAAGAAGGCAGGTTCTGAGTTCAAATCTCAACTCACAGCCGTTCCTGGCTGTGCGGCCCTAGGCAGGTTCACTTCCCATCTCTGAGCTTTCAGTCTTTCTCTTCCATTTTTCAAATGAGGCGAGAGTAGTTCCGACCTCACAAGATCGCTACCACTGACCAAGGTGGCGTGTGTGTGGCGTGTTTAAGACAAGGCAGTATGTCAGGCACCAGTGACTCACGCCTATAATCCTAGCTACTTGGGGCTGAGATCTGGAGGATCACAGCTTGAAGCTAGCCTGGGCAGAAAAGTTTATGAGACTCTGTTGCCAAAATAACCAGCAATAAACGGGGCTGGTGGCATGGCTCAAGTGGTAGAGCACCAGCGGCGCAAGCTTAAGGTCCTGAGTTCAAATCCTAGTATGAGAAGAAAAATACCAAGAAGATATCATAGGGTTTCAGGTGTAGGGGGGTTCCAGGCAGGTCCTCTCTCACAGCCTGCTGCGTGGGGGGAGGGAGGGGGGAGGGAGGGAGGGAGGGGGGAGAGGGGGCTGGGATTGAGCTCAGCCTTGGCTGTGCCCTTGCTCCTCCCCATCTTTCCACCCAGGTGGGCACAGCAGGGCTGGCCCCGGCCTCTGGGGTCTGGGAACACCGCCAGTGCTGCAGGCCCGCCGCATTTCCCCTCTGCTGCTTCTCTCCCCTTCCAGGAAAAAAAGTTAGAAGTCGAATGGGTCCCGAGGTGGAATATTTTCCAAATGTCAGTGCAATCTGTGGCACATTACGGCTAAATGCAATGGTCTCTGCGCCGGCTCTGAATGTCAGCGCACCGGCATGATGGAGCGACGCCGGGCGGGCGGCAGGTGGGGCCTTCCCTTCCCGCCCCCCCTCCCTCCAGGGAAACCAGCAGGCCCGGCTGGCTGCGTGGGCAGGGACCGTGGTCCTGGAGGGGACAGGCCGGGCCTCTGTGGGGGCCTGGTGTGCATGTGTGTGCATATGCTAGCATCTCAGAGCCTGCGAGACACACACACACACACACACACACACACACACACACACACACACACACACACACACACACGTACCTCCTCATTGCTGTGCGTCTGGGTGCACAGCACCCCAGAGAGCTCACTCAGCACAGTGGGGCATGGTAGATGTGTGTGTGTGTGTGTGTGTGTGTGTGTGTGTGTGCCACTATGTGGCTGTGAGTTCCCGCACCCCGGAAAGGTGTGCACACATTTGCACTACCCAGCTGTGAGACTGCGACCTGTGTAAATACACATGCCACCTTCCACACCGTGCCTTTAATACCTGCTCCCTACACCCAGTCTGTGTGTGTCATTGCTAGTGCGTGTGTGTGTGTGTGTGCATGTGTATGTGTGCACGCATGCGTGAGGTGTGAGGGGCTTTGTCACAATGCCCTGTGTAAGGGCAGGGGGGGGACGAGGGGGGAGGGAATGAGGGCAGGGAGGGGGCAAGGGGGGTGGTGATGGTTCCATGGCTCCTGCGATTGTCTCCAATGACGGAGCAAGAGCAGCACTGTGAGTCACGGGTGTGGGGCGTGAACGTTGCATTCTGCCTACCACAAGGGTACTCAACGCTCTGTGCGTGCAGACAGTCCGTGGCTGTGTCCCTGGGGCGCAAACCCCATGGTACCTGCTGCGCTGTGTGTGCTGTGTCTTTGTATGCCGGGAGCACGTGTGTACATGTGACTGTGAGAACACACCGGTGTGCCTGTCCCCAGGCTCTGCTTGGGCCTCGATGAACGTGTTAGCACACATCCAAGTGTCTGAGGTGTGTGTGTGTGTGTGTGTGTGTGTGTGTGTTGGGTTGCAGCCCATGTCTCCATGTTGGGGACCCCCTGGGACATGCCACCACGCTGCAGGTATTCATGGGAGAGTCTGCATGGGACAGGTCTCCGGTTTTCTCTGAGTGGCCTCTCTGTGTGGATTTCAGCAGGAGTGAATCGGGGCCGTTGAGAGAAGAGGAAGGGAAATGCTCCCTGCCTTCACCCCTGCACACCCACGGCCTACAGAGGACTTAGCCCCAAGCGGTGGGGCAGTGGAACTGTAGCTGGAGCTGAGCCTGGCGTGGAACTGTTTGCCCCTAACATCCATGCTTTGAGGCCCAGCCCAGCCCAGATGCACACTTCTTCAGAAACAGAGTCGCTGCAGATGTGAACAGCTGAGGTGAGGTGGGCCTAGAGCCTGGGGGGAGGGGCGAGGGGGGAGGGGATCACTAACCCACAGTGATCCTGTTCTTCTAGGACGGAGATGCTGGGGTCCAGACACAGGCCTGTGTGGAGGGAGAAGAGGCAGAGAGGCCCAGAGAGAAGCTGTCTGCAGAGAGAAGCTGGCGCAGGCTGCCCCTCTGCCCCTCACACCTCGGGCTTCCTGTCTGGACAGGCCTCCTCTGCCCTGTGAGCCAACCTGGCATATTACCTTGTGATAATACAGCAGCGTCTGCAGGTGAATCTAGGCGATGTGAAATGTTAAAGCTCTGCTGACCAGCTCCCGCCTTTCACAGAAGGGGGTGTGACTCTGAGCACAGCAGCTGGGCAAGGGGGGGGGCTCCCAGCAAACCCCTCCCTGCCCTTCTCCCAGCCCCTCCCTTCACCTTCACCCCCCACCCCCGCGACCCCCCCCCCCAGACTCCTGGCAAGGCTGGCTCCATCATCTTTTCCCTCCCCATTTGTCTCCCTGTGGCTTTGTGTCCTGCATACAGCAGGTGCCTACTGACCACTGGGGTGAGGAATGCCAGGCTTCTGGGTTTGCCCTTCCCCAACATTCTCACAGCTGTCATTTAGTGAACCCATGCTCTTTGCAGGAAAGGGGACGCCCCCAAGCCCCCCCTCACGCACCCTGACGCGAGTGCTGGCTTTAGCTTCATTTTCCAAAGGGGATCCGATTCCTCCGGAAGATTCTCCAGTAATACCAGAGATCAGGAGGGAGTCGAAGGGCTGCCCTTTTAGTTGCCCCCAATTTAGAGCTGGGGAAACTGAGGTTCAGGAGCTCCTCCCCCTCTTTCTGTCCAGGGGCTCCATCTGATCCTTGCACCTGGAGATCTCCCGAGGTCGCTGTGCTAGGCTGTGTCTGGAGTGACCCATTTTCCAGGGGTCCCCTCCCCTCTCTGCGTTCCAGGGCTGAGTTCCCCAGTGATTGCTCCGGCAGGCCTCTCAAACTCACACTGGCCTCTCCTGACCCCAGCTCGGGCCTCTCCTGGGGTCTCCAGCTCCTGACGAGCTCCACTGCCCACATCACTCAACCCCGAAGCCCTTGACCTCCGTTTCCACCACCGCTCCATCCCGTCAACTGCCAACACTGGCCGACATGCCTTCAAAGCGGTTCTCATATCCACAGCCTCAGGATCCTTCTCTACCTCGTCTACCAGCAGGAGCTGGATGTTGGTCCTGGGAACACAAGACCCAAATCACAGCTGGAAGCGGATCAATCTTCTCATGGAAACCAAGTCTGGAGATGAGAAGGCTGGAGTTTTCCATCTCCGTGGGGGTTGAAAAGACCCAAGTCTCCTGTTTCCTGTCTGGCTGTTCCTTAGGCGATCGCTGCTAGTCTTCCTGGACCAAGTTGGCAGTTTAAACTCCAGACATCTCAGTTGCATTCATCCAGCAAGAAAAAGAGGATAAAAGGAAAGGGAAAGAGAGAGAGACAGACAGAGAGACAGAGACAGAGACAGAGACACAGAGACAGAGACACAGAGAGACAGAGAGAGAGACAGAGACAGACAGACAGACAGATGTATATATACACACACACACACACAGAGGCATGGATCTTTCCCAGCTGGTCTTGAACTGTGATCCTCCAGATCTCATAGCTGTGAGTCACTGGCATCTGTCTCCCTTAGACCTTTGTTCCAGGTGTTTCCTGGCCCGAGACACCCTTTCCTCTGAGAGGCCCTTGCCACCAGAGGAACCACACAGCTGTGTAGCAAATGAGGGGCAAGGCGGGAACACCTCTCAGACACTCAAGACTCTCTGCACAGTGCTCTGGTGGGTCCCCTCAGGTCTCACGCTGGGATTTCTGTCTCTGGGTCTTTCATGCTGTACCTTCCTGATTATAGCACCCCACCCCCACCCCCACGCACGCACAGCATGGAGAGGGTTAAACCAGCCTTGGAGCTGGGCTCTGGAGCCGTGGAACCCTCTTGACAATAAAGCTAATGAGTCCCTCCTTGGCGTTTTTCTCTTGCACAATAACATTTAATCATCATTTGCAGATGAGAAGTTTACGGCAGATGTAATTCTGCCGGGGTGGCGGTTTCTGCGCGTGGGCACGGTTCCTGCTGTCCCCGGCACACCTGACGATATGGGGCCGGGACAGGCTGGACTGCGGGGGGGGGGGTGTGCAGCCATGTTCCAGGGATCTGAGTTGGTTTGTGCATGCTTGTGTGTGTGTGTGTGGGGGGGAGGGCTGGGCTAGGGAGGCACGTGCCTGCTCGTGGGCATGCTTGGCTTCCGCTTTAGACACGTGGCGTGGCGGTGGGTGGCCTGAGGAGGGCGGGTGGGTGAGCACAGGTGGTGTGAGTGCAGAGCTCCACCCAGCGGGGAGGTGGAGGCCACGGGCCTCCCGCTGTCCTTGTTGGAGGCTGCCTCTCTCTATCTGTGGAGGTGCTGGGAGACACATGTTCGTGCCCACTTATGGCCATCTTGCACTTGACTTTGTGACTGTCCTCCTGGGGCTGTGCATGCTGGCTTGCGCATGCATGCAGATAGATGTGTGCATGGCTGCACACGTGTCTGCAATCGTGCGCGTGGCGCGGGTGTCCTAGGCGGGCACGCTCCTGCACCCGTGTGCGTGCACTGGAGTGTAAGGCCTCTCGCTTCAGACCAAAGGCTGACAGGGTTACATTTTCCAAGTGCTCAGCGACCAGTGACAGCGCTGGCCTGAGCACGTGTGCCGGCAGGAGGTGAGCGCGCGGCTGCTGATTCGTGACCCGGGGGCGGGCAGCAATGACGGTTGGCTGACGGGTGCAGGCGCCTGGCCGCCCCCTCTCACAGCGGCTCCAGCTCCCCCAGGCTGCCCAGGAGGTGGGACGCTGCTTCTCCACCCTGGGCTGCTCCACGCTGGCTTCCCACCCCCCTGCGGTGTGGCCACAGCCACGTGTGGACACGTGCACGCACGGTGGAACCCACCAGAGCACAGAAGTATGCTTGCACTGTGCGGGCTGTCACCGTGCTCCCCAAATCAGCCGTCTGTCTCCCCTTCCTCCTGCCGCCTCAGTCTCCTGTGCATGCCTGCTCCCAGGAATTCCACAGGGAATCCTAGCCAAGGCTTGGGGGGTGGGGACCCGGCGGGCGGGTGCATGGTCCCAGACTCGTGCAGGCTTTGTGTTCCTTGAGCTGGGAGCTTGCCATCTACAGGGCTAATGAAGAGTACATGCTCAAAACTGCACAGGAGAGGTTAAGAGTTAGGCACAGGGGACAGTATTTTCCAGGAGTTTTATCTGGATTCCTGTCGATTAGGTGGTATTTAACGAAGAGCCTGGAATTCAGCAGGCACCACTTAAGTGTGTAAGTGGCTGTCCCTGCCATCATTGCCATCACTGCTATCCTCATTCATATGCCCGGATCCAGGACTCTTTGCTGTTTGTCCATGAGTCCCTACGAAGGCCCTGGATCCATGCGTACGTGTGTGTGCGTGTGTGTGCACACCCACGCCAGTACTGGGGCTCGTGCTCTCACTTGACTTTTTCACCCCAGGCTGGTGTTTCTACCACTTGGGAGTTTTGGGCGGTTAACTGGAGATAAGAGTCTCGCAGGCTTTCTTACCTGGGCTGGCTTTGAACTTCAATCCTCCGACCTCCACCTGCTGAGTCGCCAAGGTTAGAGGCGTGAGCCGCGGGCGCCCGGTTCCTCTTTTCATCTAAGATGACGGCATCGGTCCTTCTGGAGCCAGGGTCCTCGGAGACGCTGGGGGCAGGGAGAGGCGCTCTGGGCTGGGGAGGGGCAGCCCGGTCCTCGCGGGCTTTCCAGTAACGACAGAGGCGAGCGGAGTAACAAAGGCTAACATTTATTGAACACCTACCATGGGCCAGGCGCGGCCCCGGCCGCTGGGCACCTGCGAACCCTTCTCCTCCTCACCATTCTTCGAGGTAGGTTCTGTTTATTAACCTCATCTGACAGACGAGGGCACGGAGGCGCAGCGCAGCGGGGTGAGCGCGTAGGGCCAGGCCCCGGCTGGCCGAGGTCCTGGGCCAGGCCCCCCCCCCCCGTCCTCGGGGCGGGGCTCCCCGCCTCCCGCCCGCCCGCAGCCGGCACACAGTAGGCGCTTAGTAAATGAACAGCCCTTCCTTCCTCTGATCTGGTGTTGCGGGGGGCGGGAGGGGGTGGAGGGGGGCACTGGGCAGCGTCCTCCCTCCCTCCACCTGCTCGGGGGGGCCCCCCAGGGCCGCCCGCGTGGCCCCCTCCGGTGATGACGGGCGTCCTCGCTCTGCGCCGCGGCCCCGGGCCGGTCCCCGCCCGTCGGGCCCCGGGGCGCTGGCGGAGGGGGCGGCGGAGGCCCCCGGCGCGGGCGCGGCGGGCAGGGCTAGGAGGCGGCCGCCTCGGCGTCGGCGCGGAGGTGGCCGGCGTAGAGCGCGGCCAGGGCCCCGAACCGCGGGCCCCAGCCGCGGAGATAGGCGAAGTCCTGCTCGGAGGCGGAGGAGCCGCTGCGCGGCGAGCTGTGCAGCGAGCTGAGCGAGGCGGCGGGCGAGCCCGCGCCCTCCAGCGCGTAGGTCTGGAAGGCGTCGTAGGGCGGCACGGCGGGGTCCGCGTCCGCCAGCGCCACCTTGCGGCCGATGAAGTCCCTGAACGCCGCGAAGTCCGGCTCGGGGCGCGGCGGGCCCTGCGGCAGCGCCAGGCGCGCGGAGGGCGGCCCGCCCGGCGCCGGGCCCCGCGGGGGGCTCCCCGCCGCGCCGCCCTGCGCCTCCCCGAAGTCGTACAGGCTCCGCAGCGCCGACATGTCGTAGGCCTCCGTGTCCTGCTCGCCGCCGCCCTCGTCGTTGTACTTGATGACGTTGTCCCGCATGTCCTCGTCCTCCTCGGCGCTCAGGTGGCTCTTGTGGTGGCGCCGGAGGGTGAGGATCAGCAGCACCAGCACTGCGCGGGGACGCGGGGCGCGGGGGACAGGGGACACGGGGGACAGGGGACACGGGGGACAGGAGACACGGGGGCATGGGGGACACAAGGTCCCGGGGGACAGGACACAAGGGGTGTGGGGACACAGGACAGGAGACACAGGGCACAGGGGACACAGGACACGGGGTATGGGGGACACAAGGACATGGGGACAGGACACAAGGGGCGTGGGGACGCGGGACACAGGGGGACATGGGGGTCAGGGGACACGGGGGCATGGGGGACACAAGGACCCGGGGGGACAGGGGACACAGGGATATGGGGGACACAAAGACGCGGGGAACAGGACACAAGGGGCGCAGGGACACGGGGGACAAGGGGACAGGGGAGACACGAGGACAGGGAACACGGAGCATGGGGACACAGGATGGGGGAAAGAGGACACAGACATACAGGGAGCAGGGACACAGGACAGGGGACATGGGGACATGAGGATATGGGACACAGGAGGTGGGGACAGAGGACACAGGCACATGGGACACAGGGACACAGGGTCATGGGACAAGGGACATGAGACATGAGACATGAGACACAGGACACAGGGGACACGGGGCATGGCGTGGGTGAGGGCTCTGCTCACCAGTACCCCAGTCTAGCCCTCCTCTCCCCTCCCAGTGCACAACAGCCTAGAGAAATTCTGCTCAAAACTATCTGTGTGAGCATGTGTACATGTATATGCATATGTGCAGTGTACGTGTGTGCATGTATGTGAGAGAGAGAGAGAGAGAGAGAGAGAGAGAGAGAGAGAGTGTGTGTGTGTGTGAAGTAGGGCTTGGATTCAGGGCTTCAAACTCTTGCTTGGCTTTTGTGCTCAAGGCTGGTCGTCTACCACTGGAGCCCCGCTCCACTTCTAGCTTTTTGCTTGCTATTTGGAGATGAGAGTCTCATGGGTTTTGCTGTCCAGGCTGGCTTCAAGCTGTGATCCTCAGATTTCGGCCTCCTGAGTAGCTAGGATTATGAGTGTGAGCCATTCATAATCCTAGTGGCCGGGTTCAAATCATCTTACTGTCAGAACTGAACCTGTCTCTGGAGGTATGCAAATTGAAGTTAGGTCACCACTGGGGTTTGGAGTAGTATAGAGAAAGTGCAAAGGGTTTGTGGGTGTTGGGGGGCTGAAGTCAACCTTTGAGGGCCCTGCCTTGAACTCATGGGGAGATGCACTGTGCCAGGACCCGAGGTGCTGGGTGTGAAGGCTGCAGCTTGAAAGGCAGACGGAGCTGCAGGAGTTAGGGGTGTCCTCAGCTCTGCCCCGTTACCCTTGCCCTTTCTATCTACACCAGAAGTCCCCAGCTCCTGCTCAGGTCTCAGGTCGAGACCTATAGGAACAGGCACAGATGCTCACCCCTGTAATCCTAGCGACACAGGAGGCTAAGATCTGAGAACCACAGTTCCAAGCCAGTCTGGACAGGAAAGTCCATGAGACTGTTATCGCCAATTAACTTCCAGAAAGCCAGAAGTGGAGCTGTGGTTTAAAGTGCTAGATCACTAGTCTGGAGCACAAAAGCTCGAGGTCAGTGCCCAGGCTCCAAGTTCAAGCCACAGGACCATCACACATACACACAAAACTCCATAAAACCTACAAAAGCTCCCCTGTAAACCCCAGGCCCCTCCATGTCTCCTACCCCAGAACACACAGTGCTCCATGTCTCCTACCCCAGAACACACAGTGCCAGGTCTGGCCACCCAGGGCTTGACTTCGCCTCCAAGATCCCCTGGGAAGGGTGTCCCCTTCCTGTCACACTACACAGGAAAGTAGTAGTGGCCCTGGGCTGGCTGCAGCCACCCCTGGGAACTCGTTAGAAACACACCTGCTCTGGTGGGCCCTAGACATGCTGGGTGAGGTTGGCAGTTTGCTTTTCTAAGGCCTCTGGGTAATGAAGAAGGCAGCTCAAGTTGGGAGTCCTGGGTCTGCCTTAGACCACAGCCTGCTAAGGTAACATGGCTGTCTCCCTTGCTGCCAAAGTACCTTCTTGGACCTGGAAAATGTGTGCCTAGCTTGGTGCCTGGTGTGTAATAAGCTAGGGAAATATGCTTGAATAAGTGAATGAATGAAACTTGGATGAATGAGTGAATGACTAAAATCTGGGATGAATCAGTGAATAAATGAAAATGTGGGTGAATAGAAGGCTATGTGAAGTGAAGTGAATGAATGAAAGAATGAATGAATGAATGGTATCTCTTTTCTCCATATCTCCCCTTCCCCCTCGCACTACCTTACTGTTGGCTTGTTCTTAATCTTTCCAGTACTGGAGATTGAACCCAGGCCCTTTGTGATTGCTAGCCAACTACTCTACCACCTGTGTCACACCCCAGCCTTTCTGTTTTTATTTTGTTTTGGTGACAGAGTTGGCTAGTTTTGTCCAGGCTGGCCTTGAACTCCAGATCCTCCTGACTAGTGGGGATTACAGGTATCTGCCACCACACTTGGCTTCAAGGGCATCTAAGCAGGCTTTTCGCCTCTCAGGCTTAGAGTCAGACATTCTGGCCTTCAGACCTGGTTCTTCATGCATGCTCCCTGTCTTGGGGCCTCTTCTAGTCTGCTGGCTTGAAGTTCTGTCTAGAAGTTGACAAATACATCTCAGCCAGACCATTCCCTGAAGCCTGGACAGATGTGAATTCCATTTCCCATCCCGTGTCATCTGGCTGACCAAGAGAATCTCAAGTTTGATGTACCCAGAGGTGAGATCAGTCTTTCCTCCTTTAGTCTCCACCTTTAGTCTCCCCCCAGGGCAGTGACAGCAACCCCAACTCCTCCATTACTCAGAGATTTCAAGTCTTTTGCTCACTGATGAATACATGTGCCTTCAATAGTCCAGCATATAGGATGATACGTAAGCAAATGCTGGCAGGTGGAAAATGGATGGATGGATGGGCAGATGGATGGATGGACAGTTGTCTGCTGGGCACTATGTCAGGGATCAGACTCTTCTTGCTGGTCCGAATAGTTCCAGCCAGAACAGTAGCCAGTGCCAGCTGCTAGGACCATGGAGCCTGGTACTGGCTCACGACCTCACAAAGTAGCTTAAGACAGGGAGAGGGGTGGGGGCTAGGGCCAGGCCTGGAGGGAGGGCACGAGGGGAGGGAGGCATCGGGAGGGGTGTGGGCAAGATGGATAAGCAGTTTTGGGAGCTGGAGGCCCAGAGCTTGGAAGGGGATGCCCGCGAGAGCAGATGGCGGGGACTGCGGGCGGCGGGCGGCAGCTGCGCCAGCCCCATCAGCGATTCCGCCCGTCACCTTTAGAGTACTGATGTGCACTTTCTTCGTTTGTGGGCAATTAGGCAGAAATTTGTTTGCACTGCCTCAGAAAATGAAACCGCCATAAAGTGCACCCTCTGGAAAAAAAAAAAAAAAAAAGGTTCCAGAGCCCTGAGCCTAAGAGAAGGGGGGCTGGGCTCCCAGCTCGGTGGAGGGCACCAGCCTCCTTAGAGGCCGCACCAGTGGTGGGCAGGAGGCAGCTGCTGTCTCCCAGGGGACTGAGCTGAGCTGGTGCCCATAATGGAAACATCCCAGGGCCCCCAGCAGCAGGACGGGAATCTCAGTACCATTAGCACTTGGGTGGCAAGGGCTGGGAAGGGAGCATCCCATTTAGATCATTCAGGACACATCAGGGCTCCAATAACTGCTGGTGGTATCAGGTAGCCATTCAGACGTTGCCCTGTCTAAATTCCTAGCAGGGGGCAGAGGTAGAGGAAGAGGAGCACAAGGTGACGAGATCGAAGTTCAAGTCAAAAGACTAGCTCTGTCCCCACATAATCATTTCACTTCTCTGAGCTTAAGTCTCCTCTTCTAAAGAATGGGATGGTAGCCGGATGCCAGTGGTTCATGCCTGTAAGTCTAGCTACTCAGGAGACTGAAATCTGAAAATTACAGTTTGAAACCAGCCCAGGCAGGAAAGCCCGTTTAACTCTTATTATCTTCAGTATAGTGCTAATCTTGAGCACAAAAGCTCAGGGACAGCTGGACACTAGTGGCTCATGCCTGTAATCCTAGCTACTAGTTGAGATCTGAGGATCACAGTTCAAAGCCAGCCCAGGCAGGAAAGTCTGTGAGACTCTTATTTCTAATTAACCACCAGAAAACCAGAAGTGATGCTGTGGCTCAAGTGGTAGAGCACTAGCCTTGAGCTGAAGAGTGTAGGGCAGCACCCAAGTCCAGAGTTCAAGCCCCACAACTAACAACAACAACATAAAGCTCAAGGACAGTGCCCAGGCCTTGAGTTCAAGCCCTAGGACCCCTCCTACCCCAAAAACAAAACAAGATGATATTCTTGGGTCATGTAGTTGTACATTTTCCTGAAGGAGAATAAAATGGGGCTAAAGGCAGAGAGAATTTTTACAATACATGTGTGGCTTTGTGTGTACACTGCTACTAGGGTTTGAACTCAGGGTCAGGGAGCTCTCCCTTATCTTCATTCACTCAAGACTGGTGTGCTACCACTTGAGCCACACAGCTCTACTTCTGGCTTCTTTTTTTCCTGGTTTATTGGAGATGAGATGAGTCACATGGACTTTCCTGCCTGAGCTGGCTTCAACAGCCAGAATCACAGGAGTGAACTGCTGATGCCTTATATGCATGGCTTTTAAATCCTAGGAAAGAGTTTGGGCTGTGTAGGGATTGGGCAGCAGGTATGGAATGTCAGGGGGAGGCCAGGGACAGGTGGTAAGCGGCTCTGTATTTGGGAGATTTCCCACAGGAGCTGTGGGTTAGGGCTTGGAGCTGGGTGTGTGTGTGTGTGTGTGTGTGTGTGTGTGTGTGTGTGTGTGTGTGTGTGTGTGTGTGTGTGTGTGTGTGTGTGTGTGTGTGTGTGTGTGTGTGTGTGTGTGTGTGTGTGTGTGTGTGTGTGTGTGTTGGGGAAAACTGAGGCTAGCTGATCCTAGGATGAAGGCCACTCAGGACAGGTGGGTTGCTTTCAGGGGGACTCACCAACCAGGATGAGGACACAGACCAAGAGAGCGATGAGGGCTCCGGGGCTGAGGGAGGCTGCCATGACGAAGGCCGTGGTGTTACAGGACTGGATGGTGCCAGAGCCGTCACAGCCGCAGATGCGGATGGTGAGCGTGCCCGTACTGCTCAGCGTGGGCGGCCCGCTGTCCACCACGAGGATGGGCAGGAAGAAGACGTCCTGCTCCTGCCGGTTGAAGCCCACATGCTGTGTGTGCACCGCGGCCGTGTTGTCTGTTTCAGGAGAAGCAGGTGGCAGTGACTCGGGTCAGCCCCCTTTCATCCCAGCCCCCTCCTGGTCCAACCTGGAGCTTTATCTTTCATGTCCCAGCGGATGCCTCTTAACTGACTGAACTGGGGCTGTTCCCTCGTGTCCCCTAATTCTGCCCTCGGCTGCCCACTGTGTGTTCCAGTCACATAGCCTCCAATTTTGTCCTCTGCTACCCTGGGCCTCTGTTCCCAGCTCTTGCAAGGATTTGTTGTCAGCGGTGCCAAGGTACTGTCCCCAACGATTCCAAGATTCTGTCCCCAGCTGGGCCAAGGTTCTGGCCTTGGCTATTTCAAAAAGAATTCTTTTTTTTGGTCATTTGTCTCAACAACCTATTTTTATTCTTGATCCCATTCCAGTTGTCCGATGTATTCTGACCCTGGGAGTCTAGAGGTCCTTGGATCATGGTTTGTTGGGTCCTGACAAGTTCAGGGTCATCAGAGAGCGCTGGGAACACTGGCTGGCATCTCTCTGCCTTTGGTGGAGGGACCTTTCTGTCCTTCATGTCAGTCAAGATTTCTGGAGCTGGCTTGGAAAACTCTCATTAAGATGCTGAGCCGGTAGCCTGGGGTCTCCTAACCCATGTTCCTTTTTCACAGGCAGCCAGAGTGGGTAGTAAACTGGCACAAATGCTACTCAGTGTCCAGCTTTAGCCTGTTCCTGGGGATCCGGGCAGGTCTCAGGGGAAGGGAGCACAGGTACTTCTTCTGACCTTCCTGTCTCCTCCACACCTGTCCTGTATGAGTCAGGCCACTTGATCATAGATGGCTCCTCTCAGTTCTCATTAATGGTGGCAGGAAGAGGTCAGAGGCCAGGTGACCGCTGCTCTGCCCTTTATAACCAACCCCGCAAAAGGAGGGCCTGATTTCCTGCTGGAAATCCTCACCTCTCATTGTTCTCGCCTAACAGCCCCTTCCTCAGTAGTTCCCAATTCAGTGGTCTATCCTTGGCTTCCCTCCTCCACTTTTACATGCATTCAAACCTTTCTGTACAAATGTTAAAAAGTAATGCTAAGTGTGTCCTGCACTAGCTAGAGGACCTCTCTTAGCTCTTTAGACCTTAGTTTGATCTGTAAACCAAGAAAAAGCATCATAAGGGTGTGAGAATTAAAGGATAGAACCCAGGCCTAGAATAATTCCAGGTACATGTAAATTTGCCATATGCTGGTTAATGTTTCTTTCTGATTCAGCCCCATTTTCCCTGTGCCACACCCCATTCGTGCCCCTGGGTGTCCTTGCCACTCCTCATAAAATCTCCACTATCCAGACACCCTCTCCACCTTCTTGCCTGGGCAAATTTCTCATCTGTCATGCTCCAGCTAAATGTCACCTCCTTCCTTTGGCCTCCTTTCTCTGCTTCCCTGGGAAGGAAGGATTTATGGCTCCCCGCTCCCTACTCTGACAATGCAGGTGCCATGCACAGTTCTGTTACAGCACTTGTCACCTTGCGTTAAGCTAGTGTGTGCCTGTCTCTCCAATGCTGGCCAACTGGAGGTTCTGGCACAGCCAGTGTTGAGGCACACTGCTTGAATGAACCACCACTTTCCGTGCTCATGGATCAGCTCCTCCAGCTCTGGTTCAAACTCTACCCCCCTCCTGTTCCCCCTATGCCAAAGGGTGAATCACCCCCAGCTGGAAAAACATCTGCCTTCCACTGGGGAAGGAAGGGGTCTCAATAGTAAGGAGAGAAAAGAGGAGAGTGGTGTGGTACTCATGTGCACTGACTGGATGCTTTTTATGTATCAGGACTATGCAGGTGCTTAAAATGAAGAGCAGTGTTTGGTCCTCATAACCACCAGGAGCAGGAGCATTGTCTTTATTTTATATAGGTAGAAGCTGAGGCTCGGAGAGAAGTAACTTGTTTGAATTTGTCTAATGAAATCATCTAACCATACATCCACCCATCAATTTCCATTCATCCATCTTCATCCATCTGTCTATCCAGCCATCATCTATCTATCTGTCCACCTCCATTCATCCATACATCCATACACTTCCATCTATCCATTAATCTATCCATCTATTTCCATTCGTATACCTCTATAAATCTGTCCATCCATCATCCATCTAGCTGTCCACCACCATTATCCATCCATCCATCCATCCATCCATCCATCCATCCATCCATCCATCCATCCATTCACCCACCCATATATACATACGTACTTACACTTTCTCTATCTATTAAACCATCCAGCCATCTCATTCATTTACCTCCACTCACCCATTTAGCCATCTGTTCCCTTTATCCATTCTTCCATCCATCCTTCCACCCTTCCTTCCATCTATCCATTTATCCTCTCATCCATCCATCTTCCCATCTATCCATACATCTGCCCACTCACCTCTGTCCATTCATCCAACATCCACACTTACCCACCTACATCATCCACCTATCCATCCATCTATTATTCATCCATCATCTGTCCATCCATTCATCAACCCTCACCACCCATCTTACTGACCCACTGTTCTTCTTCCCTTCCTCCTTCCCTCCCTTCTTCCCTCTCTCCCTCCATCCCTCCCTCCCTTTCTTCCCTTCTTTCCTTCCTCCCTCATTTTCTTCCTTCTTTTCTCCTCCCTTTCCCCCTTCTCCCTTCTTTTTTTTCCCAACAAATCTTTATTAACTCCTATGTACTAGGTTGGTATTAGTAAGGAATTTAAATGATCCCTTCCTTCACTCTCTTCTTCTCTCCCTCCTCCCTCCCTTCCTGCCTCTTTCTCTCTTTGCCGTGCTGGAGATTGAAGTCAGGGGCCCTGCACTTGCTAAGCAACTTCTCTATCACTTGAGCCAGGCCAGTGGCCCATTGTGGTTTTGCTGTAGGTTTGGTTTTGCTTCACCTTGTTTTTAGAGAGAGCCTCATACTTTTTCCCGGGTTAGCCTCAACCATAATCTTCCAGTTCTCTTGTACTTGAGATTATAGCCATATGCCACCATGCTGGGCCCTAGGATTATTTTCTTAAAAGCAATGAGAGACCACTAATTGTCGGGTTTGAAGCCAAGAAGTGGCCTAGTGATAGATAATCGATGCATTTCACAGCAGATCCGAACAAAGCATCCTCTACATGTCACAACGATCGCAGCCCCTGGGGACCCGGCAGGCACGAAAGTGGACAGCAGTTCCTGTTCCTGACTGAGCCTGCTGTCTAGTCAGGAAAACCGAAAATACAAGAGTGGGCTTGGGAGACGGAGGCTTCGGTGTGCTATGTGGGAAACAATAGCAGTAGTGACAACACAGAGGAGCAGACAGATCTGAGAAATGAGCGGCTGGCCAGGGCCCAGCCTCAAATTGCCAAGCAAGACAGCGATGTGTGTCTCTCAGGGTTCCTGTCTTTGGCCAGGCAGCCATATGTTCTGAGAGCTCCAGCCTCTGCCACTCCTTGGCCGCAGGAAAGAAATTCCCTGGGCCTCATTCTTGAACCTTTCCAGCTCGCCCCTCCTCCCCGCCCCCAGCAGACAGCAGCTGGCATCTGCGGGGGAAGCCCCTGGCCACACCGGGCCACGCCCACCCATCTAGGTGGGCCGCGTGCCCAGCGCTGCACCCATCCATCTGGCCTGACATACATCAGTGTCAATTGCTGGCTGCAAGAGCAATATTTATAAATCACGTTTCCAAACTGGCTACAAATTTGCACAAAGAAACAGATGGGGTGGGGTAGCCTGTTGTCATGTAAGATATTTATATCGGGAGGAGGGGGGGCCTGCATGATACAGGAAGGGGCTGAGCGACCGGAAGAGGAGCCAGGCCTGCTGAGATGCCTGAGCTGGGCAGGCTGCTGCACCCATCCCAGGGGCTATGGTCACCTCGGAGGGGAGCTCTGGCAGGGGGAGGGGGGAAAGGGGGGAGGGGGGAGGGCTCATCAAAGAGAAGCAGGCAGGGTTGGGGGGAAGAGGGCAGAATCTCAAGCCCCTGGCTGGCAAGGCTCGTGACTGTGGAGAGGCTGATCTGAGTTATTGGAGCCTCTGGGGCCTAGCTTAGGATGCCACTGAGTGAAGCCTGGGCTGGGATGTGCTGGTTGGTAAGCTATTGGAATATTCTAGAGAGGTTTACATAGCCATGGCCCAGCCCCAGATCCTTCCTGCAGCCTCAGCTCTTCGCCTAGGCACCAACACTCTGACACAATCACGCCACTAAGGGGTTAATGCTGGGCACAGCAGGGCCACCAGGGCCCGTCCAGGTTAGGGTAAATAGCATTTTCCGGTGTCTTTGCTGCTGCACCGGCTGTTAAATCTTGTTAACATGGCTTCAGGGAATACAGATGGGTCTGGCTTCAGAGGTCACTGCAGATGCGCTCTGGAGGGCGGGTGTGAGGGTCCTGGGGTGAGCTCAGATCTATTCCAGCGCCAGAAGGAATGGTGCAGCTGGACCCCCAAGGTCTCTGAACACATCTCCTCCTTACCCTGTCTCTCACTGTTCCAACCACACACGTCTTCTGTTTTCTCACCTCAGCTTCTACCTCAGGGCCTTTGTGCTTGCTGTTTCTAGACCAGTTATGAGTGAGGCTTACCCTTTTCATTTCCTTTAGATCTCAACTCACCATGGACCCCTCAGAGAGACCTTCCCAGACCACCCTACGATTGGAGCGTCCAATCTTACCTGGCCTTATTTTTCAGTTTCATGCAACACATCTTCTCAGACCCCTGTGATGTGCCAGGCATGGCTCTAGGAATGCAGGCTCTGGCAGTGAACAGAGCCAAATCTAGGCTCTCGTTTGCTTGTTTGTTTCCCCTACTGAGGATTGCACGGAGAGCCACCATTCACATCCTAGGCAGGTGCTCTCCAGCTTGAGCCATGCCCCAGCCCAGAGCCCAGGCTCCTGAGCTCACATTATTCCTCCCTCTACCAACGCCTTGTCTCTGCCAACACACTCAGCTGGACAGGAGCTTGCTTCCCCAGTGCGGAGCTGAAGCCAGAAGCACGGGCACAGGGCAGGTGTGAACTCCTCAGGGTGACGGGCATCCCAAGGCACCGAGCCAGAGACCCCGGGAGCATGTGCAGCTTCCTCAAGGAGAGGTGCTCCCGGGCACTGGCCTGCAGGTCCTCTGGCCGCCCTCTCTGGATCCCTGTGCCCCCCAGAGCTCACCCGTGGGATTCCCCCTTCTCAGCAAACCCACTCTCTGCTCGCCCTGCCTGGCCTGGCTCAGCCCCGGGTGGACCCGGGCTCTGACCCTGGACCCAGCACTGGCCCTCGGGGCGCCAGTGGGGAGCAGGGAAGGCCGGCTCCGCCCTCTCCAGGCCGGCCCCTTGCTGGCTCACAGCTGACTCACCCTGGATGTCCAGCAGAGAGAAATGAGGGTTGCTGGGTGCCTCGGGCACCAGGCGGAAATAGAAGCGGTGTCCACCCTGCGGCTCGTCTCTGTCCACCACGCTGATGGTCTGGATGAGCTGAGGGGAGGAGGGGTGGGGCTGGTGGGGAGGCTACCGCCACCCTGGCCTGGGCTTCCAGGGGCCCTGCCAGCCCTCAGCCCCCACCCCCCCAGTGGTACCTGGATCCCAGCACACACACACACACACACACACACACACACACACGCAGTGGTACCTGGATCCCAGCACACACACACACGCACACACACACACACACACATACACACACACGGTACCTAGCCCCCAGCACCCCCCCCCCAGTGGTACCTGGATCCCAGCACCCTCACACATGCAGTGGTACCTGGATCCCAGCACACACACACATGCAGTCGTACCTAGCCCCCAGCACCCCCCTCAGTGGTACCTGGATCCCAGCACCCTCACACATGCAGTGGTACCTGGATCCCAGCATACACACACACACACACACATACATGCAGTGGTACCTAGCCCCCAGCACCCCCCAGTGGTACCTGGATCCCAGCACCCTCACACATGCAGTGGTACTGCCCCAGCACCCCGCAGTGGTACCTGGCCTGGCTTGGCATCCTCGCACACTGCGGCCTCATAGGGCGTGGCCAGCTCGGGGGGGTTGTCGTTCACGTCCAGGATCCGGATCCGCAGGGACGCTCGGGACAGCTGAGCGTGGTTGTCTGCCGTGACAGCACAGGAGGGGCTGGGGCGGAAGCTGAGGGACCCTGGAACCCCTCGCTCCCAGGACTGGGCTGGGTGGCACTGAGGGTTTGGGAGGTGCCTGAATCGGTATAAGGTCCAGGACGGGGGTACCGGCTTCGGTGAGCGAGCCGTCACCATCTTCCTCAGCGTCATCCCCACGGCCCTCGGTGTCAGTGCCACTGAGGGCATCTCCCCACACCCCAGCCCACCCCTTCACACACCTCACCACCCACCAACGCCACCTGCAGTCCCACCCCCGTTACTACACCGCCTCTGCCAATCAGCCATCCCCATGACTACCATTGGCGTCACCACCGTCGCCAGCACCCCAGGGAACTGTCAGAGCCACCCACACCCTCCTCTCCACCGTCACCACAGGAACGTCACCGTCACCCCCGCCGCTGCCCTGGCCGTGCCTCCCCGCGGGTGCAGAGGCCACGCTGACCCCCTTTGCCACCGTCAGCTGGGACGTGAAGAGGAAGCCATGGGCTCTACATCTGCAGTTCTCACACACGCTGGACAAATGAACGAAGCCCAGCAGGACTGAGACTGGAGGAGGCTTGGGCAGTGGCTGGGTCTTGGGAAAGGCCCTGCCCCCTCCGATGCCAGGCACTGGGGCTGTGGCAGAGCTCTGATCGGGGCCTGCCGCTCGGAGGCTGTTTGATCTGCACTAGCCCCCTTGCCTTCTCCGTGCCTCAGTTTTCCCATCTGCCAAATGGGTCCGAGCATGTAGGTTTGGCAAGAGACAGGTCATACTTTTGCTTGTGAGGCTCCAACTGGGCGTATGTAAGCCACAAGTGCTAGGTGAGTATTTGTTAAGTTAGCAGACTTCCTTGCTGTGCAGCCTGGCCTATCTGCATGGTGGGCCTTCCTAGCCCTGCCCCCACCCCCATCCTGGTGTTTTCTGCCCACCAGCCCTTAGCTACCCCAGCCCCATACCCACTACTGACTTCAGTTGCACCCCCGAGGAGGAGGGAAGAACCGCGTTGCAAACAGTGGCGTGTACCTGGGGTCCCACGCCGGGCTGGCAGGGAGCTGCTGGGCAGCCAGGCACTCGAAGGGTCGGGGAGGGGAGTGGGCTGATAAGGGGAGGCAGGAGGTGGGAAGGCAGGGTGGGGGGGCCTTCATCAGCTCAGGCTGGACCCCCTCCAGGTCTCCCCTCCACCAGGGACCCCCTTATCTTCGCAGCTCACGCAGATCTGCAGCCTCAGCGATTAGAGGGCTCTCCCGGGGGCGGGGGCTGAGGGATGCGAGTCGTGACTGGGAATGCCCGGTGAGCTGTTATTTTTAAGAGCACGCTGCCAAGGAACCTAAACAGACAGATGGGGTGCTTTCAGGAGGCCAGAGGGGGGGCCCACAGTCACAATCTGGTGCCTGTCTCCAGGCCCAGGCAGGAGGGGGTGGGGTGGGGCCTGGAGGGAGAGACGGGTCCTAGTCTATGCAGAAGGGGCTCCTGGAGCACGAGCCACCTGCCCGAAGACCTCGCCTGGCACGTCCTAGGGTCACCTCCTGGGCGCACCTGGTCCTTCTGGCCTGGGATCCTCCATTCTAAGAAACAGAGCCCTTGACCTTGGCGCCATGGTTCTCTGGCCTGGGTTTAACCAAGATCTCCTGGGAAAGCCATTCAAAAGTCCCAAGGTGCCAGGTGCTAGTGGCTCACACCTGTCATCCTAGCTACTCAGGAGGCTGAGATCTGAGGATCTTGGTTCAAAGCCATCCTGGGCAGGAAAGTCCGTGAGACTCTTATCCCTAATTAACCATCAGAAAACCAGAAGTGGTGCTGTGGCTCAAGTGGTAGAACACTAGATTTGAGCGAAAGAGCTCAGGGACAGCACCCAGGCCCTGAGTTTAAGCCCTATGACTGGGAAAAAAAACAAAACAAAACAAAACAAAAAACGTCTCAATGTCCAAGGCGTGGCCATTGTTGTTTTTAAAACATTTCCCAGGAACCGAATATGGTGAGCTGTGTCTTGGGGTAACCAGCAAGTGGAGGTGGGGGGTGGGAGGGGAGGGGTTTGGCCCAATGCTTGGCCTCTGGTGAGGTCCCTTCTGGGCACAATAAAATAACTGCCAACCACAAATTCCACAGCCCTTGCCTTCTGTGTTTCTGATGTAAAATAAACCCATCGGTCCATCACCTTGACCTCCAAGCAGGATTTTCCAACTTTATAATGCCCTAGGATCCCACAGGAGCCTGGAAATAACCGGGGGAGGAGGCCTGCTCAACCCCATCTTACAGATAAAGAAACCGAGGCCTCACAAGTGGCAGGGGATCCCCCCAAGGCAGAGCTGGGGCCCAACATCCAGACACAAGGTCACCAGCCTTCTCTTTAGCTGTCCCTTGGCCTCCGCCTCTCAGAGTCCCGCGCAGCCTGACCTCGCCAGTGTCCGGTGCCAGGTGCCCGTTTCTGAGGCTGGGTCCCGCCCCCACCGCCCCCTCTGGCCTGCCTTCCTCCCCTGGCATCTCAGTTCAGCTGACTGACATGCAAATTAGTTTAATTATTTCTTCTTCTAAAATAAATTATATTTTGCAGTAGCTGCAATATGTTGTGTCAGGCAAAATTACATTCAATATTTTTAAACTAATTGATGCAGCCTTGAGGAAGGCTGACTGACAGCCCAGAGCTGAGCAGGCCTGTAGCCTTAAGTGAATCCGAAATTAAAATGAGACGTGCTTTGGCCCAGTGCTTCCTGGGCTGGCCAGCCCCACCATTCACCCGGGGAGTGGCAGGTGGGATCCCCCCGCCCTGCCTCCTCCCCCAGGGCTCCAAGGGTCGGAGGAGGCTGGACAGCTCCGCGTGTACGTCAGAAAGGGGCCAAAGTTAGGGCAGTGGGGCAGGACTCTTGCCTTCTTTGGGCCTTAAGTAGAGAGGATAAGAAGGGGGACTGCACTGCGTAAGGTGGAAATGGGACTCGGGCTTTGCTGATGCTGTTCAGTGAGTGGCTCCTTTGTAGGAAGGACACAGTAGCAAAGAACAACAGGACCCTTTGAGAGATAGACAGGCACTGTCTTCAGACAGAGACAAGAGTGGCGAGGACAGAAGTTTGGGAGCAGGTCTGGAGCAGGGAGTCCACCCTGCTGGGGGTTCAGGGATGTTTTCCCCAGAGTGGGTGGCACTTCTGCTGAGATTTGACTAGGAAGTAACCAGGTGAAGGGGGTGGGGAGGGAAAGATTGGACTAAGGAGCCGGATCAGCATGTGCAAAGGCCCTGGGGTGGGAGGGAAGGCTGTAGATCTTTTTTGAGGAAGAGCCCAGTCCCAGGCAGTGTAACTCACCTGGCATTTGGAACTGAAACAGGGAGGAGGGATCGCTGGGGGCCAGTGGGAAGAGAAGAAGACAAAGGGCCTGAGCCTGGTGGCCAGAAAGGCTGCAGCAGACACCTATGGGTCACCTGGCATGGCCAGGGTCTGTGCTGCCCCATTTCGGCCTATTGCCCATCATTGGAGGCTGGGACACGATCACCCCTGGGCTATGGATGCGGAATCCAGCTCAGAGATGGGAGCAAATCACCTATGGAACAGGGGCCAGGGCCAGGACTCGAACACAGTTCCAAAGAGAGGGCCTTTGACCAACAGCATCTTGCCTTTATCTACCTGCCAGAATCCTTGCTTTTGAGGCCCCGAACACACGTCCTGCCTCCTCGAGGAGGCCTTCCTTGACTAGCCTGAACCCGGGGTACTGGGAGGAAAGGTCAAGTCATACTGCCTACCAGGCCCCATGGATGCTCCTGCAGAGCCTCCCCACTTCCTCCCTCCCTCCTCCCCTCCCTTCCTGTGGGAGGGTCTGACTTTTTTGTTGGTGGTGGTGGTGGTTGTGGGGCTTGAACTCTGGGCCTGGGCGCTGTTCCTGCACTCCTCAGCTCAAGGCGAGCACTCTACCGCTTGAGCCACAGCGCCACTTCTGGTTTTCTAGTGGTTTATTGGAGATAAGAGTCTCACAGACTTTCCTGCCTAGGCTGGCTTTGAACCAGGATCCCCAGATCTCAGCCTTCTGAGTAGCTAGGATTACAGGCGTGAGGCACGGGGGCCCAGCTAGGGTCTGCCCTCTTCCCCTTTCGTTTCTGCCTGAATCTGCCCCTTGCCACAGAGGAGGCCGGCCCCTCCTGGCGGTGACCTTCACCCAGCATGCTCTGCCCTCCTGGCGGTGACCTTCACCCAGCATGCTCTGCGTCCCAGCTTCTCTCTCCTCCCTGAGAACCCGCTGTGCACGGCACACAGTAGGTGCTTCATGAGTAGATTTCACCGTCCAAGCGTGGCTAGTAGGGAAGGGATGGTGAAGCCTTCCTGATTTGGGGGGAGCAGCGGAGGGGGATGCTATAGAGAAAGAGAAGTGCAGGGAGGAGAGAGGTGAGGAAAGAAGGGGGAGGGGGAGCAGCTGGGAGGTTCCCTCCCTTTGCAGTGTGGGCAGGGGAGGGGAGACAACCCCTCTCCAGCCCCTCCCTCTACTGGAGAGAGGGAGGGAATTAAATAGCATGCAAACCCAGGCTCTGATGAGAGCGGCCAGCTGGGCAGGAAGACTGAGCATCCCAACTACCAGCATCTAAGACAGGAGGGGGCTGGCTGGGGGAGCAGACGGGCGGGGCTCCAGCACGGGGACGTGGGGACAGCTCCCTGCACCGCTCCGGGGAGCTCGGTGCCCACTGTCTCGCTCAGGGACTCCTCAGATCTGTTTGGCTCCCTTGGCCTGGTGGGGGGGGGGGTTACTCCTCCCTGGATGGTGATGGGAGGATGGAATTGGGGGTGGGGGTGGGGGGGTCCTGATGGGTCCCTAGGGTTCCTGATGTTGGGCTGCTTTGTCCCTGGGGCCAACTCATCTGCTGAGTGCCAAGCTAGACCAGTGCCCCGGACGGTCTCCTCCTGCTCTTGATGTCCCCACAGCCCCCTCCTCTGGCACTTCACCCCAAGGCTGGTGGCTGACCTGCCTCTCCCTGGCTACCACAGGAGCCTGCTCATTGGTTAAGCCTGGTAACACCAGATCCCAGTGCCCAGCCCAGGCTGCCTGGGGTAGAAAGGCAAAGCCACGGACTAAGGGGGGACATGTGGGCAGAGTCCTTGAGCCCTCGGTCATGTGACTTTGATGACACCCCTCTCTCCGCTCTGCTTGTTCACCAGCCTCTGAGCCCCCCCTCCCTAGTGCCAGAAGGGCAAAGCCTGATTGACACATGGGTAAATTGCTCCCCACCTGGTCCTCAGCCTCCCCAGCCATGAAACTGGGAAGATCTGCTGCTGTTCCCTCTCAGAGTCCTTCTGCGCACCTGTGTGTGTCAGGCATGGTGCTGGGCACCTACTATGTGTGGTTTCCACTCTCTGAGGATCCGTTGTCCATTGTACACTCAGCACAATATCTGGCCCACTGTAAACTTTCCATAAATAGCAGCTGCTATTATTGCAAGTTATGAGTCATTCAAAAAGGTAGGTATTATCACTCTGTGTGTGCATGCGTGCATGCATGAGTACATGCATGCATGCATGTGTGTGTGTGTGTGTGAGAGAGAGAGGCGTTGGTACTGGGGCTTGAACTCAGGGCTTTTAGCCCTACCATGGCTCTTTTGCTCAAGGCTGGCACTCTACCACTGGAGCCATGCCTCCATTTCCTGCTTTTTGCTGGCAAATTGAAAATAAGAATCTCAGAGTCTTTTCCGCCCCAGCTGGCTTTGAGCCACCATCCTCAGATCTCAGCTTCCTGAATAGCTAGGATTCCAGGCGTGAGCAGCAGTGCCAGGCAGAAGGCTCCTTCCCACGCAGGAAGCACTGCATGGTCATGGCGCACCTGGCCTGCGTGACAGCATGGCGGGTACAGGCTGGGGGCGTGGCAGGAGGGATGGGGAGTGTGCTGGGTAACTGAAGGAAAATGGAGGCCCTGTGAGACTTAGCGGGGGGGGGGCGGCTGGGGGGGGCTGCTAACTATTCCCATGTCCTCTGCTGTCCTAGGCAGCTAGCTGCCGGCTGCCAGCCCTGGAGGAGACAGCGGGCCCAGCACCCCCACCGGCACCGACTTCCAAGTCCCTCCCTCCCCAGGGAAGACTGTCCCTTCACAGCCACCCGTCCACCGAAGGTCTCAGACACAAATTGTACTTTAAATTCAATATCGGTCATTAATATTTCATGATTACAAAACGTTAAAGATAATGTCGGTGGAAGGCGCGTCTGCATGGGCCGCAGTGATGACTCAGAGGCCTGGGAAGTGGGGGAGGGGCGGCATACTAAGTGGAGGCTCGGAGGGGGGCGATGGAGGCTCGGAGGGGGCGATGGAGGCTGACAGGCGGCCGCTCTGATCGAGCCAGGCTGCCACCCTCCCAGGCTCTAGGAGCTCTCTGTGGCTGAGGTATAACTATTTCCCTCCGATTCTTGCCACCTCACCTTTGCTCTGCCTGGGGGTCGGTGGGGCTGCCTGACCACCTGCGCAGACCCCACTCTGTTGCTGGAAGCTTCCGCAGGAGGACCCAGGGCCAGGTGGGCAGGTCTGATGGCAGTGCCCTTCGGACTTGGGCTGGCTCCTGGAATGGGAGGTGTGGGGCAGGGGTGGGGAGAGGAGAGGGGGGGAGGGGAGGAGATTCCTAGACCTGCATGGACTTGCTTTGTGGTCCACCCTGAGCCTCAGTTTCCCCATCTGTAAAATGGGAGGGTCATCGGGACCTGTCTCCCAGAGATGGCAAAGGGGAGGGGGTGGTGATGATTTGCCACAGCCAAGGGCTGTGACCGGCGGGACAGTGGGCAGAGGCGGCTTCGTTGTCAGGCGGGGGCTGGGGATTTGAACCAGCGAGGTCCAGGTCACGCCCCTCCTCCGCACATGGAGAACAGTGGTAGAAATGCCCTCTTGGGTGTAAAGAACCCAACCAGTTTACCACTACTCAAGGGCCTGGTCCAGAAATGCTGCTTAGGCCAAGTCTACAATCAAAGCCATCAGGTACCAGGCATTCATTGAGCGATGATGAAGGCCCTACTACTTGGTCAAGTTCTTTCCCCGAACACTCCCCTGCACAGTGGGGCAGGGTCAGTTACTTTCCCGGCGGTTAGTAGCCCGGGCATGGAGGCGGGCAGGGGCAGGGGTCTCCTCCCTTCAGAGGCCCACTGCCTTTCCTGGGTCAGCTGTGGAAGCGGAGCCTGGGCGGCGGGCCGCTGGAGCAGTTCAGGGGCAGGCAGTGCACGCTTCCCGCTTCCCCCGTCCAGCGCCTCTTCCTCTGCAGCACCTTTGTTCTCTCCTTCAAGCGGAGAAGGAGTGGATTCAAAGGCTCCGGCAGCAGCGGCCGGGCCGAGCCAGCTTTGTGTTTGCCTTTAAGCCACAGTTGAAAGAGAGGAAAGGAACTTCAGCCTAGGGACTTCCTCGGCCCTGGGAGGGGCCAGGGAGGCCAGGGAAGTAGGAGGATGCTAGCAGCAGCAGCAGCGGGTGGAGGAGAAGGGCAGGGCCGTAGGGTTCTTGGGCCAGAGGGGCCTGGGCGGGCCATGCCAGGGTCAGTGTAAGTGTGGGCCATGCAGTCTGCAGCTCAGAGAGCACCAGTGCCATGGGTGGCACCGTGGTGACAGGTGTGTGTGTGTGTGTGTGTGTGTGTGTGCGCGCCCGTGCGCGCGGGCGCATGCGTGGCACAGGAGGCTGCCCTCTCTGCCCGTTCCTGGCGCCCCGCAAGCCCCCGTGCCCTCTGCTCCTCCCCTCCGTGGTCTTGCTAACCTAAAGCCCTCTGTCTCATGACACCCTCTTATACTCCCACCTTGTACACTTCCCTCTCCTCGCCCCTAGCAGCTGCCTGCCTTACACACTGCTCGACGGTGCCACGCTGCCTGCGGTCTTGTGTGAAACTCAGCGCAAGCTCCCCAGAGTCACCCAGGAGCTCTTCCCAGCCTCACTTTCACAAGGTGACTCAGCCCGTCCCCGGGGACCTGCCCTCTGGGGCCTTGATTGACGGCTCAGTCTGCAATGCCCCAGCCATCCGCCCTCGGCCCGAGCCTCAGCCTCTGCACTGCCCGCCTCCTGGCCCAGCCTCTCTGCTTCTGTACTATGACGTTTTACTGTCTTACAGTCCAGCGTCTTGCCATCTCCAACAGGCCTGTGACCAGCAAGTATCCCCAGCTATTTGCTTTTCACACCCAGTGTGGCTGTCCCAGGCCGGGCCATCACCCCTGCCCCCGCCCCCCGCCGAGTTCCCCTCGGCCTCCTGTCTACCATCAATGCAGCCTGAGAAGCACCTGTCAGACAACAACCTTCCTGGGTTTCAGACCCCTCCTGGAGACCTTGACCATGGAGATCAGACACCCCTCCCCCAGTGGCTGGCCATTCTACCTCCCCACAGCACCATGCTGGTCTCTTTGTGTGGTTCCTCTAACATGCGGGGCAGCTACCACCCCAGGGCCTTTGCATGAGCTGCTTCCTCCCTTGCCTGGCCTGCTTTTCCCCCAGATGGTGCATGATGCTCTCACTTTTCCTGAGGCCTCTGTTGATGTCTCTCCAGAGCTGCCCTCTCCTCTGAGAACCATGTCCCCCTTCCTTCCACTCCTCTGCCTGGATTTCTTCGCCCCCTGCTCCCCAGCGCCTCACATCATCAGCTATATTTGACTGCCTAGCTTTCCCCTCTGCTGACAGGCTCTTTGCTGTGGGGCGAGGATGTATTTCCAAGCTCACAACAGAGCTTGGCATAGAGTCACCACTCAGTATATGAAAGAGACAGGTCCAAAAGCCTTCCAATCCCACTGGCTTGGGATCTTGGTTCCCACAGAACAGCTTTTGCCCCTACTTCCACCCAGGTGGGACCTTTGCCCCGCCCCAGCCACTGCTCCCTCCCCTATGGGCCTTGACGGACAGCTCAGCCTTTGCCCCGCCCCAGCCATTGCCCCACCCCTGGGCCATTGCCCCGCCCCACTCCGTGGTGGCCACACCCCTCGCTCCACTCACCTGCCTCCATGGCCAGCACTGTGATGTTGTGCCAGCCGGCCGTCTCCCGGTCCAGCCCCTTGCCGGTCACGATGGCTCCCGTGTCCTCATCGATGTCGAAGATCTGGTCCAAATCCGAGTCTCGGTCAATGGCATACCTGCAGGGGACAGGGGGCACTGATTGATTGGTGCCAGACAGAGCTGAGCCTGTGTCCCCCACTCCACTCAGGAAAAGCAGGGGCACCAGGGCACACAGGCCCAGGATTCAGGAGTTGGACAGGTCCGGTGTGTGTGTGTGTGTGTGTGTGTGTGTGTGTGTGTGTGTGTGTGAGCAGTAGGGGGGGGGGAAGAAGGGACAGAGGTGGGGGTGGGAGGTTTCTTGGAGGTCGGGTGGAGACCCCCAGACCAGGGTCACAGGCAGAGCAGGTCTGGGGCCTGCTGCTTCTCCCGCCTGGCCAGCACACGCAGACTAATCTGTGGCTTTTCAGTTGTGGAGTGAAAAAGCTCTTTGTTCTGCCTTCTTCCCGGGCCTTTGTGCAGAAGCTCCAGGCCTGAAAGGCCCTTGTCCAACACATGTCTCGGGCGGCAGAGGCCCGGAGAGGCCCTGCCAGCGCCGGCCGCCGCTTCCCCAGCAGATAACACGGGCGGGGGTGCAGCCTGGCAGTAGTACAAAGGCCCCGGGAGGCAAAGATGCATTGTGCATCCCGGACAAAGTCGGGGAGGAGGGGGAGGCAGGGGTCAGGCTGGAACCAGTCCCTCCCTAGGCTGAAGGGGAGGCCCTTCTCCCCAGAACCACAGAGGGGAAACTGAGGCCACCAGAAACACTGCCCATCCAGTGGGGCCTTGGCTGCATGGCCAAGAACCTTTCTGGGCCTCATTTTCCCCATCTCTTCAGCAGGGTGTGTCCTCGGACCCCTAAGCACAGGTCCTTCCTGACCTGATTCCTGGGGCTCTCACCCCAAGATGCCAGTTCTACCCTCTCCACTGGACGTATGTAGGTCCCTGTGCTCATCCGCTCCTGGTGGATGCAGCCCTGGGTGGCCTCCCGGGAGCTGTGACGCCCACGCCCTTGGCGGATGTGGACAGGGGGCCTCCCGGAGGAAACTTGCCACACGCCGGCGACACTGGGCACGGTCATGCGCAAGGGAGCAGGCCGGAGTGGGAAGGGCGAGGGGTCCCGGCCAGGGCTCTGATTGACAAATGCACGTCCCAGGTGCAGCTTCTCAAGGGAGAGGTGAGGGGCTTTATATCTGGACAAAGGTGCCATGTGGGCTACTGGTGGCCTTGGCGCTGGGTGGCTTAGCAACTGCTCCAGAATTGGAATCTGTACCCAAATCCGGGTGCGGATATATCTGGCGTTTGAACTTGTTGCGCTCTGCCAAGTCTCAAGGCAGAGAACCTTGGGTTCCCTTTGCCCCTTCCCCGGCTCTGGCCCCGGAAGACGTTGGGATCCAAAGAAGGTAGGAGAGTGCTGGTGAGCTGAAAGGAATCTTGAAGGCCCCTTCCGATACTCCTGGCGGAGGGCGGGAAGGCAGGCTGGGAAGACAGAAACTGCTGCCTTGTGCTGCTTTCCCTGCCTTTCCTCTTTTATTCTCTCTTGGAAGAGAAGGCAGAGGCTGGAACCTAAGTGGAGGCAGCTGTTCCCAAGGCCATCGGGTAGGGCCCACAGGGATGCTATTAAGCAGCTAAAGACTTGAGCTGCGGGTCACTGGGGCTGCTGGCTGAATTCAGGTGTTTCTGTTCCAGTTCAGGGAGCCAGTGAGTGAGCGGGAGGGAGCGGGGAAGGGAGGGAGGAGAGGGGGGAGGCTCAGCATGGGGCAAGGACTGGGGCCTGTACACACATAACTGTGTCTGTTCTACATTGTGGGTGGGAGGTGCACTGTGGGGCACGTGTGTATGCATGTGTAGGTGTGCACGCGTGCTAGTGGCATGTGGTTCGGACAGCAAAAGCTCAGGAGGCAGCCGTTCTGCAAATCGTTCGCTTCCAGCCCTTGAGCCTTTAGCTTTCCTCGCGTAGCGCCGGGAGGGTGAATGTGTCTAAGGTGCTAGCTGACTTCCAGAAAAATGACTTCAGGGGTGTCAACTATTGTTCTGTGTGTGACAAGGAAGTGGAGCACACAGGAGCTCCTGGGCCGTGAGCGCGTGTCTGAACATGCCCGTGGACCGAGCAGGCCGGGAGACAGCTGCGGGGCTGAAGCTCTGCTTGGGGCTCAAAGGTCAGCAAAGGAAACGAGGTGTGTGGGTGGAGGGTGCGGTGACAGAATGTGTGTCCGCGTGGGCCAGTGTGCTCCTGCGTGTGCAAGTGCCCACGTGTGCCCCCGGGGCGTGGAGTGGGGGATGGGAAGGACAGAGCCACCTGTGTGGGTTGGGAACCTGGCTCTGTGGCCTTGGGTAAGTCACCTAATCTTTCTGTTCTTCAGTTTCCTCTTCCTGAACACACTCCAGGAGCACACCGAAAAGCTCGCCCACGAGCTGGGTGCTTGAGGAGCCGATGGCTCATGCCTTTGATCCTAGCTACTCAGGAGGCTGAGATCTGAGGATTGCAGTTCAAAGCCAACCCAGATAGGAAAAGGCTGTGAGACTCTTACCCCCAATTCAACACCAGAAAGAAACGGAAGGGGCGCTGGGGCTCCAAGTGGTAGAGCACTAGCCTTGAGCGGAAAAGCTCAGGGACAGCACTCAGACCCTGAGTTCAAGCCCCACAATTGGCAAAAAATAAAATAAAAATACAGTAAGTAAAAGCTCACCCACAATGCCTAGAATGTGGCCAGAACCAGGGGTAACTGATCCCCAAGACAAATGTTACTGTGCCTTTCTTGAGGTCCTACTGTGCGTCCGGGGCTCAATCCTCTCCCCAGCCCTGGGGTCACCAAGCACAGACTTGTCATGCGGAGACATTTGGTGCCGATGAGGAGGTTGGCACTACCGGGATGCCCATTACAGGGACAGGGAAACTGAGGCTCCAAGGGGCCACAGTGACTTGTTGAAAAATTCTATAATTGGGCTGGGTTTTGAACCCGGATCTCGGATTACAAAGCCGGGGTCAGCAGCTGGCCGACGGCCTGGCTGTCTGCAGGGTTGCCTGATGTGGAGACCGGAGCACTGTCCTCCCTTAGCCTTCTTGATCCCAAGTTGGGATCGAGTCGACCTTGCCTGGTGTCCCAGGTCCTGCACAGCCTGGCCCACACATCCCTCGTTCTTCATCACTACCAGGTCTGACAAGAGCCACCCAGCAGAGCTCTCTGTCCCTGGCTTTGAGTTCGAATCCTCCCCCTTCCCATCTCTATAGCCTGGAGTGCCCTCTCTTGGTTCCAAGCTGGCTCCAGGCCCCTGGTTGTTCACACAGAGGCCCAGCCTGCCACTAGCCATGTCTGACTCATCTCCATGGCCTGTGCACAGGGGAGGACACGGCACAAATGTGGGAACTTCATGAACCACAAAGAGTCTGGAGCTTCGGGGCTGAACCCCAGTCCTTTCCACTCCTCAGTTTACCAACTGGGAAAATTACTTCCCTTCTCTGACCCTCAGTTTCTTCCTCTAAAAGATGAGTGTAATACCTTGCAGGGGTATGGGAAACAGCAGGATGTTTTCTACTCCCCCAGTGTAGAAACTGAGGAAAACACACTCCCCCCAGGTAGGTGCCTTTCCCAGTCTCAGGGACACATCAGCGCCCTGCCACCTGCCTCAGGACCTTTGCACCTGCTATTCCTGCTGCCTGGAATGCTCTCTTCATACGTTCTGCAAGGTTGGCTCTGTCACTGTGGTCTTTGCTGTGGCCCTAACCTCTCCATATCCTGTTATTCTATTTTCTTCCCAGTCCCTCACCAGCATTTAACCATTTGCTGGCGGTACATGCTAGTCTTACCATCTGTTCTCTTCTCTCAATGACCTTAGAAGGAGAAGCTGGGGCGCATGCTGGGCTACGCAGTGATGGCAGCACCCGAGGGCCCTTCTCCATCACGTGCAGCTCTTCTCCGGCCTCCAGCTCGCCTCTTGCACCCCACAATCTGGGAGCTCCATCCCCCCAACCCCCCAGCTCTTCCCCAGGCCTGGATCAGGGGAAGGAGGAGAAGGCCAAGAAGGGGAAGCTGGGTAAGTGTTTGTGTTGTTGAACTGGACCTGTCTCAGCTCCTGGCAGCAGGCATCTCCACATCTGAGGAGCCTCAGGTGAAGAGAGATGAAAGCAGGTTCCAGAGTTGGTCCCTTCAGTACGGATGAAAGCAGAGGGGAGGGGAGGAGCCGAGGGGAGGGGCTGAGGGGAGGGGCCGAGGGGAGGGGAGGAGCCGAGGGGAGGGGAGGGGCCGAGGGGAGGGGAGGGACCTAGGGGAGGGGAGGAGCTGAGGGGAGGGGCCGAGGGGGGGAGGAGCCGAGGGGGCAGCGGGTAGAGCAGCAGCAGGCTGAGCTTTGGGACCTGAGCCAGGCCCTCTCTCCCTCAGGGTGAAGGCCCAGGGAGGCGGGAGGGGGGGGGGGAGGGGGGGGAGGGGTCAGGCCAGAGTCCTCCCATTTGTTTCTTGGTGGAACAGAGGCAGAGGGGTGTGCAGAAGATGGAAGGAAGGAATACAGCATCCGGGCTTCTCCTTGGAGTGTGAGTTCCCTTGGTCTGTGGTGGCCACGGGTGGGTCTTCATCTTCGTGTGTCACCCCCTGGGGCTGCCCTGCCAGGCTGCCCAGCCTGGACCGTCCCAGAGACCGTGCTGTGTTGTGTCCAGCCATCGTCCAATGTAGAGACCTCGGGTTAACTTCTCCTCTCTCTCTCCCCCACACCCCGCCAGGCCTGGCTCCAGCATCAGCTGGGGGTGTGTGATTGGGATCTGCCCACAGGGGTTTTGGGGTGCAGGGAGCCCGAGCCAATCCCGCACCCCTGGAGCGCTCGTGAGTCAGTCCCTGTTGCAGCTCTTCTCCCCTCTTTTGTGTGATTGTTTTTCACACAGTCCCCCCCCCCACAGGGGCACGTGGCCCCTAGCCTGTTTCTGCTCGCCCTGGCCTCTGCTTCCTTCCTCACCACTGTCCACTTTGACACTGGCCCGGTACTCAGGGAGGCCAGGGATGTGGGGGCCCTGAGGATGTGGTGGGGAGCAAATCCCCGTAGGCCCTGCTGTTTTGGGGTGGATGGATGGGGTGGTACAGCCATTTAGGAAAGGAGGTGGTGGGTGGATGGTGAGGAGGGGCAGGGGGAAACAAGGGCCAGGGCTAGGCGGGCTGACACGTCAGGAAGAGCAGCCAGGGAAGGCCTCGGCAACAAGACTTCTGAGCAAAGGAAAGGAGGAGAGGATGGACCCTAGCGGGGGAACATTCTAGGTTCAGGGACAAAGCAACAGCACAGCCTCCGCCAGGAGCGGAGGCCGGGCAGAGGAGGATGTGTGGGAGGGGCGACCTGGAGGTGGAGGGCTGTGGGTGGGGACAGCAAGAGAGTCCACCTTGCAGGTGAGCAGGGCTAGGCTGCCCCTGCATGGCTGAAAGGTGAGGAGGGGGTGGGCGGGAGGAGGAGGAGAGGGGGCCAGCCAGGAGTCACAAGAGTTGCAGAACGTGGGACCTGGGGCAGCCTGGCATCGGGTGTGATGAGAAGGGTCTGTGTCGTGTGTGTGTGTGTGTGTGTGTGTGTGTGTGTGTGTGTGCGCGCACGCATGTGCTGGTCCTGGGGCTTGACCTCAGGGCCTTACACTCTCGCTTGGCATTTTTGCTCAAGGCTAGCGCTCTACCACTTGAGCCACAGCTTCCCCTCTGGCTTTTTGCTGGTTAACTAGTGATAAGAGATCTCCTGGACCTTCCTGCCCAGGCTGGCTCCAACATTTGATCCTCAGATCTCAGCCTCCTGGGTAGCCAGGATGACAGGTGTGAGCCACCTTAAGGCCAAAGCCATAGAGCTTGTTAAGTGTTTGTGGGGCGGTGGGGAGAGGCTGAGGGGGACCTGGGGGTCCAAGGACTGGCCTGGGGGTGGACTAGACAGAAGGCCCCAAGGTCAGCCCAGGGCTGGCCTTCACGTCCCCTCCTCCCCCCGCCCGGTCCCCTCTGCCCGCCGTCTGTCAGCGGTGGGCAGCAGCAGGCGTGGGGCCCGGGCGGGGGTCTCACCGGACGGGCCGGTTGGCGGCGTCGGGGTCCCGCGCCGTCACCACGCCGACCAGGGAGCCCACCTGCGCGTCCTCCTGCACCTCCAGGAGGCGGGAGGGCGGCCGGAACTCGGGGGGCTCATCCACGTCCGTCACGGCCACACGCACGATCGCCTGGTCGCGGAAGGTGCCCAGGTCCGCGAAGCGTGGGTCCACGAACTTGTTGAGGGCCTCCAGCACCACTGTGTGCACGGGCTGCGACTCGAAGTCCAGGCGCTGCGGGCACAGGACGTCAGGCTTGGCTCGGGGCACCCTCGCACTCCCCTCCAGGGGAGGGGGACCGGGCCCAGTGGGGCTGGCCCCAGCTCACAGGCTAAATGGGAACATTCACCAAGGGCCTGGATCTCCCAGATCTAGCTACAGCGGAGAAACTGAGGCTCCAAGGGGCCACGTCACTCAGACATTAGTCTCCTGGCCAGCACTGAAATATTTCACTCATTTTTGGGGGGGGGGGTCAGTCATGGGGCCTGAACTCAGGGCCCAGGCGCTGTCCTTGAGCTCTTCTGCTCAAGGCTACCACACTACCACTTGGAGCCACAGTGCCATTTCTGTTTTTTTTATTTTTTATTTTTTGGTGGTTCATTGGAGATAAGAGTCTCAGAGCCTTTCCTGCCCCATAGGCATGAGCCACCAGCACCCAGCTTCCTTTGTTTCTTAGTATGTGCTAGAAACTCAGCTCCATACCATCCTATTACTACATGCTATTATCATCATCATCATCATCAACAATATTACTATGGAGGGAAGGACACTCAGAAACCTGTTACACAAAGCCGGTGAGCAGTCTGTCACTAGCAGAACCAGGAATGGAACCGGGACAGGGTGACTCTCGAGCCCAGGAGATGCCAGCGCACTGGGCTCTGCAGCTTCCCACACCTGGGTTCCAATCCCAGCTCTGCAGCCGATTGGCTGAAACTGGCCGTTCTCTGGGGCCCAGGAGGGAGGCTGATGAGCCATCTGTGCTGCGAGTCCCTGGAGAGGCGCCGCGTGTATGCTGAGCTGTGCTAATGGGTGACCCTCTGGCTGGATGAGTGTTTGGCTGGGTGCTGGCTCCCGCCTTCTGAACATCCTCCTTCCAGCCCCACACTGCGGCTGCCCCCCCCCCCCCGTGCTGGGTAGCCTTTGATCAGTCAGGGAGTCCTTCCTGGAGCCCCCGGGCAGGTGCCAGCCCCGTGAGCAGGGTCTCCCTCCCGCTTTCCCTCTCTCACAGGCCACCTCTTCTCCCATCCAGTTGCCTGGGAAATCGGGAGGCAGGTGCTGGCCGGGCCTGGGAGTGAGCGGTGACCCCTGGAGCAGTTCATCAATCAGGCGGGGCCGGCCAACTCCAGACACCCCAGGCGCCTGCTTGAACAGCAAAGCTGGCAGAGGCGAGGAGGAGCAGTCTGGGGATAAGAACCATGCCGCAAGCCCCATGCCGTGCTCTGCGCACGGTGCTGGGATGCTGGGATCCACACCCTCCGTTTGTGAAGTGGGCTTGCCTTACAGTAAAACACACACGGATGCCCCCTCCCAAAAAAGACCCCCTCCCAAAAAAGGTGGCCGGGGGCTGGGAAGGTGGCTCAGTGGCAGAGTGCTTGCCTAGCCTGCGTGAAGCCCTGGTTCAATTCCCCAGTACCACATACACAGAAAAAGCCAGAAGAAGTGGTGCTGTGGCTTAAGTGGTAGAGTGCTAGCCTGGAGCAAAAGAAACTCAGGGACAGCATCCAGGCCCTGAGTTCAAGCCCCAGGACTGGCTAAATAAATAAATAAATATATAAAAGGTGTTTGGGCATCAGTGGTTCATGCATTTAATCCTAGCTAGTCAGGAGGCTGAGATCTGAGGATTGCACTTTGAAGCCAGTCTGGGCAGGAAAATCTCTTGAGACTCTTATTTCCAATACACCACCAAAAAGCTAGAAGTGGCCTCGTGGCTCAAGTGGTAGAGTGCCAGCCTTGAGCTAAACAAGTTCAAGGACAGCTGCTAGGCCCTGAGTTCAAGTCCCAATATGGACAGGTACACATGCACACAAAGATGGATTCTGAAGCCAGCCTGCTCAGGCTTGCTTTCATCCCTCCTGGACTAGGCTTAGTTAGAGTGCAGCCCAGAGCAAGTGATTAGATTTCTGGAGGCCTCAGTTTCTCATGACTAAAATGGACAGTGATAGCAGTGCCCCGGGGACTGGTGTGAGGGTTGAGTGAGTTCATCCCGGGGGCTGCCTGGCACAGGGCTGGCGCTCTGTGAGAAGAAGTGACCCCAGCTAAAGCAGCTGGGGACTGGGAGCTACGGTTCTCACCTCAGGAGCAATCACTCTTCATACAGTGGGGAGGGGCCCGGTGGGGGGTGGGAGGGGAAGGGGTGCCTCAGGTCCTGGAGGCGGAGCACAGGCCCATCCAGGAGGATTGAGGAGGAGACTCTGCTGAATGGCAGGAAGAGCCCTGGCAGGTTTGTGGGCTGGGGCAGGGGGGCAGGCCTTGGGTAAGGAGTGGGCTTGAGTCTCCAAGACCTGCCCAGCCCTGACTTGCCACCTTCTGCAAGATGGATTTTGCTTCTCTATGTGATCTCTGTCTCTGCTCCCTGAGCTCAACGAATCTGCAGATTCAGCCTCTGGTTCCCACACCAGCTGGTGGGCCAGGAGGCTTGTCAGACTCAGGAAAGAAAGAGATTTGGAGACACCAGACGTAAGTTCAAATCCTGGCTCTGTCCCGTATAGGTGTGACTTGGTCAAGCCCCTTTACCTTTTTCACTCATAAAAAATGAGCACCGTGACTTGTCTTCCCCAGAAGACACAAAGATTAAAGGAAGTAATGAGTACCAAGACTCTGGAATGGGGATGAAGTAGCGCTTTTGTTGTTTTGAAGAATGTGAATTCACATCTGGAATGAATCTTGTCTCAGACAAGTAGCTGTGCAAACTCACATAAGTCACTTGACCTCTCTGTGCTTCATATCCTCTTTCATAACGTGGGAATGATATGGTGCTTTCCCAGATTGGTCCTAGATCTAGAGAGACTGAACCCCTGGGGTGCAGTGAGTGGATGCCTGGAAACTCCAGAGGCCTCCTTGGTCCTGTTTCCCCCCCACCCCCCTTCCCAGGCAACCTACCTTCTGCACTAGGAGGATGGCTTCCTGCGTGTCGCTGTCCGTGGTGACCTTGAACGCATCCCCGCCACTGCCGCTCTCCTCCTTGAGATGGTAGGTCATGTCCGTATTCTCGCCCACGTCCGAGTCCTCCGCCTTCACACGCCCCACGGCCGTGCCGACGGGGGCAGACTCCTGGATGCTGAACTGGTACATCTCTGTGGGGGACAGGCCACGGGCAGGGGTGGAGCAGCCCCACCCGTCTGCCAGTGCTGGGGTAGGGAGGAAGGCTGCCCGGACCCCGGGGTCTCCTGCGCAGGCTGGCAGGGGCTGTGAGGGGCGGCCAGTCTGCTGCAGAACTTGCTCACTGATTTGGCCCTCGGTTTCCCTCCAGCTTTGGAGCCAGCTGGGGCCCCGTGACCCTGAGCCTCGGTTTCCCCACCTGAAGAGTGGGAGCAAGTAGGGCACTGCCCTGCAGCTGCGTTGCCTTGGCAACCCGCACAGCAGGTGCTGCTTGCGAAGTGCTCAGTGCAGAGCCGCGTGGACGCTCAGGAGACAGGGCGGACTGCAGTGAACGGGCCAGCGGCCCGCCCACCTCCCCACCCCCGCCGCGGGGATGCCGCGTCCCTGTGTGTGCCCCACACCTCCGACGTCCCCTGACGGGAACCAAGTCCCACCTGTCACCCCAACAGGAAGCGAATGGGGCTGAGGTCACAGCAGGACGGAATGCAGTGCACCTGTCCTGTGTGGATGGGGGCTTGGCACTTGGGAGAAAAACAGAGCAGGGACCCGGCGGGCTTCTGCGGACCGCGCTGTGCGCTTAAAATAGGCTGATCAAGGATGGCCTCTCCAGGGCTTCTGTAGGCATTGCCTAGCAAGCAAAGGCCTGGGGTGTGGTCCTCAGATATGCAAAGAAAAGGGGGGAGGGCTCATGGAGAAGGTGACATTTCTGTACATGTCAGGGAGGAGAAGGAGTGAGTCACACAGATAGGAAGAACATGCTAGACTGAACAGCAGGTATAAAGGTCCTGGGGTAGGTGTAACGCCTGCTATGTTTGAAGAACATAAAGATAGTCACATAGCTGGCAGGGAGAAGCAGGGAGAAGCAGGAGGTGCAGATGGGGAGTTGCAACCAACTGGGGCAAAAAGTTTACTTGACCACCAGCGCAGCCAATGAAAAGGTGGGCCACAGTGGTGCACAGCTGTCATCCCAGCTGCTGAGGAAATGTAAATAGGAGGATCACAGGCCAGGCTAGCCCAAGCACACCATGAGATGCTATTTTAAAAACAATCAGAGTAGAAAGGCATGATACCCATGGTAGAGTGCCTGCTTGGCAAGCGCAAGGTCCTGAGTTCAAACCCAATACGGGGGCTGTAGGCATGGCTCAGAGGTAAAGCACTGCCTAGCAGGTGTGAGGTCCTGAGTTCAAACCCCAATCCTGGGGCTGTAGGCATGACTCAGTGGTAAAGCACCTGCCCAGCAAGTATGAGGACCTGAGTTCAACCTCAAGTATGGCTAATAAATACATAAATAATTTAACAAAGGCTGAAGAACTAATTTAAAAAAAACCCTCCAATATTGATGAGAGAAAGAAATAGAGAAGGGATGGAAGGAGGGAGAAAAGAAAGATGGGATGGAGGGCAGGGAGGGGAGAGGAGGGAAGGGATGGGAAGGGAGGAAAGGGAAGAGAAGGGGAGAAGGAGTCTTCTTGAGCCCCAGCCCTTCCTCTCTGTCCCCACCCTATCTCAGCTCAGAGCCTGTGGGGCCCCTCTGGGGACAATTCCGGGTAGCCTGTTTAGATGGAGGGATGAGGCTGGCGGAGGGGGCCAGGGTCCCAGCCCCAGGGCCTGGTGGCAGGCTTTTGGAGGCCTGTCCTGTCTGGCTGAGATGCTCAGCTCAGGGATTTCTTATCTCGTGGGGGTCAGTCCCCTGTGGTGGGGGCTGATGTGAGGGCAGCCGACCTCAAGTAATGACTCTCCCGATAGGGATCAGGTGCTCCCGGTGGCGGCATTTAGTCTCTGCCAGCTTCTGGCTTCCCTATAGCTGGGCCTAGAGGGCCTGGAGATGCCTGGAGGTGCAGACCTCCACCCTCAGACTCAGAAGGGAAAGGGGCCATCTGTCCCCAGACTCGGTGTCCCCAGGATCAACCACCAGTGACCTTTTGCCTGGGGGTGGCGGCTGCTTGGCTCCCCCCACAACCCCAGGGCCCATCTCCAGCACCTGCCTTGGGCGGGCTTGGGCTGCGTAGCACGGCCAAGAGCCAGAGAGACAGGCGGGGTGGGAGACGCACGCGTGCAGGTGCGCTGACCTCTGAGGGCAGCTGGCGAGGGGCGGAGGGGCTGCGCTCCCCCGAGGCTTGGAGAGTCCGTTTGGAGACTGGCGCTGGGTGGCTCACGCCTGGAAGCCTAGCTACCGAGGAGGCCAAGATCTGAGGATCACAATATGAAGCCAGCCCAGAGGAGCAAAGTCTGTGAGACTCTTACCTTCCATTAACAAGCCAAAAACCAAGCAAGAGGTAGAGCTGTGGCTCAAGTGGTAGAGTGCCAATCTTGAGAGGAAAAACCAAGTGACAAGCACCATGCCCTGTGTTCAAGCCTCAGTACTTGCACAGGGGGGAGTGCACACAGGTGAGCCCAGGCTGGGGCTTCCCGTGCAGGGCGCAGGGTGCATGGGTTGAGGGAGGGCAGATGGGTGGAGATGCTGTGGAGGGTATGGGCAGGTGGGTGGAGATGCTGGGGGGGATGGGCAGGTGGGTGGGGGTGGGCAGGTGGGTGGAGATGCTGGGGGGATGGGCAGGTGGGTGGAGGTGGGCAGGTGGGTAGAGATGCTGGGGGGGATGGGCAGGTGGGTGGAGATGCTGGGGGGATGGGCAGGTGGGTGGAGATGCTGGGGGGATGGGCAGGTGGGTGGAGGTGGGCAGGTGGGTGGAGATGCTGGGGGGTATGGGCAGGTGGGTGGAGATGCTGGGGGGATGGGCAGGTGGGTGGAGATGCTGGGGGGATGGGCAGGTGGGTGGAGATGCTGGAGGGATGGGCAGGTGGGTGGAGGTGGGCAGGTGGGTAGAGATGCTGGGGGGTATGGGCAGGTGGGTGGAGATGCTGTGGAGGGTATGGGCAGGTGGGTGGAGATGCTGGGGGGATGGGCAGGTGGGTGGAGATGCTGGAGGGATGGGCAGGTGGGTGGAGGTGGGCAGGTGGGTAGAGATGCTGGGGGGTATGGGCAGGTGGGTGGAGATGCTGTGGAGGGTATGGGCAGGTGGGTGGAGATGCTGGGGGGATGGGCAGGTGGGTGGAGGTGGGCAGGTGGGTGGAGATGCTGGGGGGGTATGGGCAGGTGGGTGGAGATGCTGGGGGGATGGGCAGGTGGGTGGAGGTGGGCAGGTGGATGGAGATGCTGGGGGGATGGGCAGGTGGGTGGAGATACTGGGGGGATGGGCAGGTGGGTGGAGATGCTGGGGGGGTATGGGCAGGTGGGTGGAGATGCTGGGGGGGTATGGGCAGGTGGGTGGAGATGCTGGGGGGGTATGGGCAGGTGGGTGGAGATGCTGGGGGGGATGGGCAGGTGGGTGGAGATGCTGGGGGGGATGGGCAGGTAGGTGGGGGTGGGCAGGTGTGTGGAGATTGGGGGCTCTAGATGGGGCGCCTGAGGTGGGGGGGCCCCTGGGGGGGAAGGCCAGTAGGCGCAGGCTGGCTGGCTCAGCGGAGGCCTCACTCACTCTGGGGGAAGCGGGGCGGGTTGTCGTTGACATCGGTGACCACAATGGTGACGGTGGTGGAGCCCGAGAGGCCGCCCAGCTGGCCCGCCATGTCTGTGGCCTGGATCACCACCTCGTAGCGCTCCTGGCTCTCGCGGTCCAGGTCCGGCACGGCGGTGCGGATCACGCCTGCGGGCGAGTGGGGGGAGTGGGTGAGCCTGGCCGACCTGCGGCTCAGGGGGGATGCTTGGGGTTCAGGGGAGAACTCAGGGTCACGGGGACCACCGCATACCCACTCACGCTCAGGCTGCACACTGTCTACACACACACACACACACACCTCTACATAGCGACAGACCCACACCCAACACATACACCTCAAACATGCTTGCACATAAACACGCAACACCAACACAAAACAACAGATTGTTCTGTTTCCTAAGAAGAGGCCCGTGGAGCTGGGCGCCGGTGGCTCACATCTGTAATCCTAGCTACTCAAGAGGCTGAGATCTGAGGATCACATTTCCAAGCCACCACAGGCAGGAAAGTCTGTGAGACTCTTTTCTCCAATTAACCACTAGAAAACCGGGCAGCAGTGGGGTGGGTATTACCCAAGCCACTCCAGGCAAATCCCGTGTTCTCATTTCCCCTGCACATCAGGTGGACATGGGTGGACCACGTGTAAGAATGCATGCAAAGTCACGAACGAATCCACACACTTATTCACGTGCATCCTCTCCACGGATTCCCAGTGCAAGGGTCTACACTCTCTTCTCTGGCCAGGGCCAGTGACGGGCTGGGCAGACAATCCCCAGGCCACTCCCTGAGTGGGGACAGCTGCAGAAGTGAGAGGCCGCTGCAGAGGGAAGGCCAGGCTTCTTGCTGTCCCCCTCCCCCAGCCAAGAGAACAGACCCAGGGGGTGGAGAGGGTTGATGAGGCATTCGGAGCCTCTGCCCACACCCCTGCAACCTGCCCTGCACAGGTGGTGGCAGGCAGAGCCTGGGGCCTGCGCACCAGGTGAAGAAGCCATGCACCAGCAGACCTGCGACGTGCCCCATAAAGCCCAGGCTCCGAGGCCTGATGTCCCCAGCCTGTCCCCCAGATTCCAATAAAGGCAATGGACCAAGAGGAATGGCAGTATGGAGGGTGTGTTGGGGGGGGTTAGTGTGTGTGATATTTACAGTATATGGTGTGTGTGTGTGTGTGTGTAATGGAGAGAACTACAGGAAGAAATAAAGTCAGAGGGGAATACAGAAGAGGCAGGAAGAGAGAGACCAACGCGGACGGAGATTTGAAGAGAAAAGGAGAGTAGGAGAAGGAGGGGCAGGCCCAACAGTACCCAGATGACTGGAGGGGAGCGGGGGAGGAGGGGGAGAGAGGGAGGGCAGGGGCAGTGCCACCAGGCTGGCGGTGCAAGGGCAGGGACACAAGCAGAGGTTCATTGGGTCCTTCCTGTGCACTCTGCTGCCGTGGCTCTGAGCCACTTTGGGTCCAGAGCCACCCTGAATGAAGTGGTCCTGTGGTCGCATTAGAAGCCACTGTGCTGTGGGCTTGGCCACCAGAAGCCTGGCAGGAGCCCCAGCTCTCAGTGGGGATTCAAGGACAAACAAGGCTCTGCCCTTGCAGAAGAGTGAGGGCCTCTGTGGCTCCCCCCCCCCCTGTGAAGTCCCCGTCCCTTCCACCTCTGGAGGTCTAGGGATATTAAGCTCTTCTCTGTTGGAGAGTGGTCATGCCATCTCTGTAGACCGTGGTTCAGGAATCATCTCTGGCTGTCAATGAGGTGGGACTCAAGAGGCCCTTCTACCTGACCTGGGTCACTTCTTGTTGTGGGTAGCTATGGTGATAACTTCCAACGGGCCAGGTGTTCAGCGGCTGCAACCTTAGAGCATTCCTTTCCATACTGACTCTGGCCCTGGGATGTGCCTTGTTTGGACTGACTGGACATCGAGCAGCAATGACCAAAGCAAAGGCTGGACAAGCCCTCCTGTTCCGGGGCTTGATCTTCTGGAATCCTGAGACCCGCCCCCCTGCCCCCCAGGAGGAGAGGCCACAGAGAGGCAGGTCTGGTCACACCAGCTGTCCCCGGATGAGTCAGCACCCCCAAGCAATGCCCACAGAATCACTGCCCAGCCAAGCCTACAGCATTGTCACCATAATAGACTGTTGCTGGGCTGAGCCACTAAATTTGCAGTGGTTTGTTATGTAGCCATTGATAAGTGACACAGAAATCCAGTTGGCTGAGCTGTTCCTCTCTTGGTTCTATCTGGGCACGCTCGTGCGGCTGCATTTAACTAGAAGATCAAGGGGGCCTGGAAGGTCCGAGATGGCCTCATCCACATGCCTGGCAGCTGGCCTCTTGCATTGCTTGCAGGCTGGCCTTACTACATGCAAATCCAGGACAGCACAAGTGAAAGCTGCCAAGCCCTTTAAGGTCTAATCTCAAATTTGCAGAACATTATTCTGCTACATTCTACAGGCCAAAGTGAACCACAGTCCAACCCAGATTCAAGAGGAGGGGAAAGGAATACTACCTCTCCCTCTCCTTCTCCCTCTTTCCCTTCCCCTCCCCTCTCTCCCCACCCTGTCCTGAGGCTTGAACTCAGAGCCTGGGTACTGTCTCTGAGCCTCTTTGTGTTCAAGGCACTCTACCACTTGAGCCACAGCACCACTTCTGGGTTTCTGCATAGTTTATTTGAGATAAGAATCTCATGAACTTTCTGCACAGGCTGGCTTGGAACCGGGATCCTCAGATCTCAGCCTCCTGAGCAGCTAGGATTACAGGCATGAGCCACCGATGCCCAGCTAACACCGCCTCTTTTTCTGGGAGAAGCAAAGCCACACCACAGTTGGCACTCTGTATCTTAAGTATACTTGCTCTGATTCAACCAAGGGCAGACTGCAAACACTCAGGAAAAAGACTGAAGGCATGGCTCAAGTGGTAGAGCACTGCCTGGCATGCACAAAGCCCTGAGCTCCCAACCCCAGTACTTCAAAATAAAAAGAAAGAAAAAAAAGCATCTGAACTGAGCATGTGTAGATTTCTTTTCTTGTCGTTATTCCCTGAAAGACAGAGTGTAACAACTATTTATATAACGTTTACTTTACACTAGGTATTATAAGTAATCTGAAAATGATTTAACATATACGCAAGGATGTGTGTAATTATGTGCAAATACGCCGTTTTATCTACAAGGCCTGAGCATCCACGATTTGTCTGTCTGCAGGGGTTTTGGAAACAGCCTCCACAGTTAGCTAGAGACAGGGTAGGAAAAGGCTGCCACAGGGGCGGAAAATCGGTTCTCCCCTCCGTCCCCTTCCTCATTCTATTGCCTGGTGCCAGAAAAACATGGTAGATGCTATTGCATTCCTGGGGGGGGGGGAATGTGAGGTACAAGTCTATGGAGTTGTTCTTCAAACAGTTGCAAATTCATTCATTCATGCATGCATTCATTGTGCACAGAGGGCCTCTGGTGTTTCAAGAGTCACGTGTGAGCAGGGGGAGAAGTCAGGAAGATACAGGTTCTGGATCTTCTCCGTTTCCATGCCACCTCACCATGGGCAAGGCCTGGAGTCTTCCTGAGCCTCTGTTTCCCATTCTCTAAAGTGGGGTCACCCACTTGGGGAGGGCCTATTGAGGGGTTCGATGAGAAAAAACATCCAGCAGCGGGTGTCACATCTGGGAGACAGCTTGTTGACCTCCTTCTTCAAGCCCTGAGTTGGACACGCCCATAAACAAGTCCCACAGTCAGGTGGGGCATTGGGGGAGGAGTCACTCTATTCTTGTTCCCCAGAGGATCTAAAGGGCCTGGCACAAAATGTCCAAAGGGCATTTGGACTGTCTGGTTGGCCCGGTGCAGTGGCCTATTTGTTTCTGGCTTCTCTGCTGGAACAAAAGCTCTGTGAGGGCAGTAGCCAAGTCCAACTCGTGGTCACCTTCCCCTCAGGATCGAGCAAGTGCTCCACAAAATGTCAGCTTCTTCCTCTCCTGCTCTAAAGGATGTCTCTGACCCAGTGGAGAATTTGCAGCGGCGATCTTGAAGTCTCTGTGTCTTTCTGCTCCTTAAAGGGTGGTGGTAGGCTGGGGCTGGTAATTACAACCTGGCCACGGCCCCCTGCAGCCTTGACTTCACCCAGTGCCCCCCAGGTCCAGCTGTTATCCTTGCTGCCCACCTCTGAATGTGACAGGAGGGGCCCTGGAGCCCGGGTGACACCTCATTAGCCAGCAAATGCCATCCCTGTCTCCCCTGTAGGGGGGAGGGCTTGCTGGCAGGCCTGGCCTTTAAAACACACGAGTTAATTCCTCCTCTGGCACTGGGGCCCCACATCGGCCCGCCCCCTCCCTTCCTCACGCCTTCCTCCCCGGTCTCCATGCGGCTCGGCTCCCTGCTCTCTGCACAGTGAGAACAGACTGTACCTCTAGCAGCTGCTAAATATAGACCCGCAGCAGCGGAATATTCCTAGCTGGGGAATGGAGCTGGAGCTGGGAATGGTACCAGGGTGGCTCTGGCGAGGGGAGGGAAAATCAGCCTCTTCTTGGGAAATGTCAAGGAAGGATCCTTTTCCATCCAGAAGTTGAGGGCCCTAGAACTGAGACCCCCATGTGAACCCCTTCATCGCCTCGTGTGGTGCCTGGGAGCAGTTCCTCCTCTTCAGGGCTCTCGGGCTGTCTGCGTGTCCTCTTGGCCTCTGTAGGAGCTAGATGCCTTCTTGGCTCTCCGTGAGTCTGATCTCTATCTTCCCACCCTTGCCACCTCCCAAGACCCAATCCTGGCCTTTCCGTTCTGCATTCCTTCTTTTCTGCTCCTTCTCCTCTTCTTCTCCTTGTCCACTCCAAAGTCCCTGCCTCACCTGCCTGGATAGGTGAAAATCTCATCATCGCCACCCTTGTCTTCCCCTTATAACAAGTTCAGGGCTAAGCATTACACACTTTGTGTTCCCTTTGCCTGTGTGGCCTTCCCCAGACGTCCCCGTGGCTCACGGCCTCACTTCATTTGGGACCCAAGGTCACCTCCCCAGAAAAGCCTGCCCTGATTTTTTAATCCAAGTCTCTCCTTCATTCCATTTTACACGTCTTCTTGGCATGCACTACTACTTGGCGCAATGCTTTGATTTGGCGTATTTTTATATGCTTATTTTCTGCATCCCTTTCTTTAATAAGAACCTGACAGGGGCATACTAGAACGTGTCTGTGCTATCTTCCCAGTGTCTAGAACACAGCCAGCAACATTGCAGGTGCTCAATTAGTAGCTGAATGAATGAACTCTCCTTGTGCACATTAAAGGCCATTCTTAGCTGGGCATGGTTGGCTCACACCAACTACTCAGGAGGCTGAGATCTAAGGATTACAGTTCAAAGCCAGCCCAGGCAGGCAAATCTGTGGAATCTTATCTCCAATTAAGCACCAAAAAGCCAGAAGTAGAGGTGTGCCGCAAGTGATAAAGTGCCAGCTTGAGAAAAAAAAAAAAAAAAAGCTAAGGGATAGCGCCCAGGTCCTGAGTTCAAACACCACTACACACACACACATACACACACACACACACTCTCTCTCTCTCTCTCTCTGTCTCTCTCTCTCTCTCTCTCTCTTCATTGCCCAGCTGGAAGTTCTAGACGTTTCCTTTGCTTCTCTCCTCTCATTATAGCGTGGAGCCCCTTCTCTGACGCTCAGCTTCTAGATAGCTTTTGTAACCCACCCTTCTCCCCCTGTTTCGGTGGGAGGACTAGGCTGAGGGAAGAATCAGGGCTTCTAACTTTGAGGCCCCTGGTCTGCATTATTTGCTACTGCAGAAACCCATTGTATCCCCTCTCCTCTCTCCTCAGTCTCCACACACTCATTCCTGATTCTATATCATCCATGGCCTTTTAACTACACAGGCAGTTAAGGAGTCCAAATGGATGTTGAGAAAGGGTGCAGGTTTAGGGTTTTGTCCTCGGGGCTCCGTGCTGGCCACTCCGAGCTCCACAACCTCTGGTCTCCAATTCCTGTCTCCAAGCCAAGCCTGTAGCAGCTGCCCCAGGGATCTTGTTAAAATGAAAACCTGTGCATGTCACTTCCCTGCTTAGAAGCCATCAATGAACGCGCCGTGTTGGCAAGGGCGGGGAGCGGGGTGAGAGGGGGGAGCAAACACTCACCCGAAGCTCACAGGGGTGGAATCCGGTACCTTTCAGCATCGTCTATCCAGACTCCAAACGCACAAGCTCTGTGACCCAGCGTTTCCATTCTTGAAAATTACCCCGCAGACTTCCACTAGCACAAAATGATGTATGCACGAGGCTATTCACTGTAGCGTGGTTCATTTTAGCACAAAGATTGGAACCAGCCTAAGTGTCCATCAGTAGGGGACTGGTGAAATACATTTTAGTGTATCCATAACAGGTATTAAGTAAAAGAATGAGAAAAGTCTTGCTGAACTGATACAGAATAATCTTCCAGATGTATTGTTAAGGAAAGGGGTGGGGGAAAAGCCAGGTATGTATATAGTGTGTGTTTATAGCTACCATTTCTGTGAGAAAAATAAAACAAAATACATGTGCCTGATTTTCTTGTACATGCAGAGAACTGCTCTGGAAAGATCCACAGGGAAATTAACGTTGGTTGCCGTGGGGACACAGCCTGGGTGGCTTGCAGACTGGATGGTGGGGTGGGGGATGAAGGGGAGAGAGGAAGAATAACTACTAATACTCTAATGCTAATATTCTAACACTAATACACTAATACTCATTTGAACTTTTTTGAATTTGGAACCTTGGAATGTACTATTCCTTAAAAAAAAAAAAACAAAAGGAATGACTACATATTTTTTTCAAACAAATAAATTCCCAGGACCTCACAGGATGCATGCACACCAGGGGGCATCTCTGGGACTGCACTACTCCTGGGGTTGTGTGTGTGTGTGTGTGTGTGTGTGTGGTGGGGGGATGCTTTCTCTTAACATTTATTTCATGTTTGAATGTTTTCTAAAATGCATTATTTTTTGCAAGGAGGTGAAATGAATGAAAAAGTCATGTGCAAGAGAACACACTTATAACTGCAGATAGACGGACAGCCTCCCACTTCCTTCCCAAAGAAAACAAACACACAAACCCAGCCCATCCACACTCTTCTCCATCACCCTTGGGCTAAAAACTGACCTCCTGGCATGTTTATGCCAGCCCCGCCTGGCCCTGCTGGTCCTCCCCGTCATCTTCCATGCACCCCATTTCCCTTCATGTTGCAGGCATTTCTCTAGCCTCAGGCTGTTTCAGCCTGAACCGTGCCCTCTGATGGGGATGCCTGTCTCTGAAATCCCTGTCTGGCCAACACTGGTGGGCTGAGGTTTGAACTCAAGCCCCTTTGCACTTACTAGTTCGGTGCTCTGCCACATGATCTACATCCCTAGCCCTTGCTTGACACCTATTTTTCTTTTTAGTTGTTGGTCATGGGGCTTGAACTCAGGGCCTGGGCACTGTCCTTCAGCTCTTTTGCTCAAGGATAGCACTCTACCGCTTTGAGTCACAGTGTCATATCCGGTTTTCTGGTGGCTAGTTGGCGGTATGAGTCTCATGGGCTTTCCTGCCTGGGCTGGCTTTGAACCACAATCCTCAGCTCTCAGTCTCCTGAGTAGTTAGGATGACAGGTGTGAGCCACCAGCGCCTGGCTACCAGCTTATTCTTTACAGATGCCTGCTGAGGCCTCCAGAGAGAAAGCCTTACATCCTAATTACCCAGGTGAATGCCTGCCCCGGTTCCCATGGTCCTGTGAGCTTCATGACGGCGTTTAAAAAATAATAATAATGTTCTGTGGTGTCTGGTGTCTCCTCTTCATCCTGTCTCTGCAGCAATGAGAGCCAGCTGGAGCCAGTAACGCTCTCAGCTGTGTGACCCCCAATGAGTCACCCCATCTCTCTGAGCTTCCGTCTCTTCATTCTATGTTCTGGCGCTCTCCCAAGGGGCTCCTCAGAGTAGGCAGGCTCTAACCTCAGAGTGAGTGAAGTGGGGTGGGTGAGGGCTGCGCCGCTGTTTGAGGGTGGTTATGTGTGTAGGTGTGGGGCTTAAGCAAAAAATGGTTCCTAAGTGTCCATCTTTCTATCAGAACCTTAAACACATCCATGCAGGGACAGCTTCCTAGCTTGCTGGAAAGGTGCACACCCCAAACTGACACTCGTGACCCACAAGCATGGCAGGCCTGCCTAAGTTGAGTGCCAAGGACAAAGGAGTTATTAGTTCAGACTTCTGAGGACCTTACAGAGCTGCTGCCTTCGGCCTCCTTTGGCTTTCTGCTGGTCTTACAGGGGCACCTTCACATCTCTTTTGGTTGTTGTTGTTGTTGATTGTGCGGCTTGAACTCGGAGCCTTGGCTCTGTCCCTGAGCTCTTTTGCTCAAAGCTGGCACTCTACCACTTTGTGTCACAGCCCCACTTCTGGTTTTCTGGTGATTTATTGGAGGTAAGAGTCTCACAAGACTTTCCTGCCCGGGCTGGCTTCGAACCGTGGTCCTCAGATCTCAGCCTCCTGAGTAGCTAGGATTACAGGTGTGAGCCATCGGTACCCAGCTCATTTATTTCTTTATTTTCCCTTCTTCAGTCTTCCCTCTTCCTGCCCGCCTCCCCTCCCTCCCCGCAACCCTAGGGTCTCCTGGAACCCAAGATGACTGCTTGGCGCTAGACCTCTTGTGTGGCCCCGCCCACCCCGAGGGTCCCGCCACATGTCATTGGCTCAGTCCCACCCCACCAGGCCCCGCCCCCCGCTGGGCCCCGCCCCTCACCGGTCTTGGGGTCCACGGTGAAGTGGTGCTCGCCGTCCAGCACGCTGTACACCAGGCGGGCGCTGCTGCCGTAGGTGGGGTCGTCCGCATCCGAGGCTATCACCTGCATCACTGACGTGCCTGGGCCCGGGGGACCAAGCGGGACAGTGGTCATCTGGAGCTCGGAGTTCCGTCCTCCGCACCCGGGGGAAACCGGGACCCGGGACCGTGGACACCCGCGCGGCTCCACGCACCCCCCCCCCAGCCCCCGGCTCGGCCCCAGCCTGTTTCCTGACCCGGCCCCTGCGAGGACTCGGGTGCACATCTCTCGCGGGCTTCCCAGCTGTGGGGCTCTCTGGCAAGGAAAGGCAGTGGCTCTGCACCTTGCTTTCCTCTTGGTCCGATGGGGATGGTTCTAGTCCTCGGTCAGGGGTGAGGGACATGAGCAGAGGGGGGATGGCAGCCATCCCGAGCAAGTTCAGGTCAGCGTGAGAGGCCTGGCTGGAAAGCCCACAGGACCCTCCCCGCTGCAGCCCCTCTGCGGTCCTCCGGGGCTGGTCTCCCTGCCCCTCTGTGGCAGAAGGGACGGCCAGAGGGCCGCGTCCATCCCGGCTTTGCCTCTGAAAAGTAGTTGGCTGTGGGCCCGGGTTCCTGCTCACCCCTCCTCCTGGTGCCCAGACAGCCCCCTCTGGGCGCGGGCGCGCGCGCGCGCACACACACACACACACACACACACACACACACACACACTTCTCATGCACTGCACGTAGGCTGCCGGGGAGAGTATAAATTGGATAAAAGTCCATCAAACAGCGGCAATTAAGTTATTGATTTTCGACGCTGCCTCATTAAACCGGGAGCTTCTCTCGGCCTGTCCCAGAGATGGCTCTAATTTGACATCATGTTCAATTTGACGAAAGCAGGGCTTGGGACGTGAGGCTGGCCTGAGTGGGGGAGGGATCTGGTGGAGGGGCCGGCAGAGCCTTATGGGCCACCCAAATCTTTCCAGACAGAAAAGGGAGGTGGACGATCCAGAGAGCTCAGGGTATGACCCAAAGGAGGAGAGGGAGACCCTTGCTTCCGGGAGGTGCCCTCCGGGGCTGGGCTGAAACTGTCGGGGCTCACAGAACAGCTTGCTGGGAGGTGAGGCCAGTTCACTGCGTGGCTAATGAGTGAGTGTGGAAGTGCTACTGCAGCAGTTCTGCTAAGCCCAGCCCACCGCCCGCCTCTCCCGCCTCCAGCCTGGGGCTCTCCATCATTCCAGACAGACACATGTATTTATTTTTTCACTCCTTTGCATTCCTCATTTTCCTCTCTGGGTCCCCCTCCCAGCCGGAACCTCCTAGGCTGGCCCTGCAATGCGCCTCTCTGGCAGCTCCAGCTCCTCGGCTGGAGTCAGAAGCTAGAAGAGGGGGAGCAGGCCCCCCTCCCTGTTGCTGGCACCAGGGACTTCTGCTCAGGGCCCAGGGAACTGCCCCAGCTGCCCCCACGGCTGCACAAAGAAGGGAAAGGCAGGAACTTTGTTGAGCATCCACTGCGTATGGGAGTCACTGGCTCTTAAATCCATCCATTCAAGGCAGGCTCCAGTCACAGTTGTAATTCTAGCTACCCAGGAGGCTGAGATCTGAGGATCGTAGTTTGAAGAAAGCCTGGGTAGTGACATTCGTGAGTCTCTTATCTCCAATTAACCACCAGAAAGCTGGAAATGGCAAGTGAGAGCACTAGCCTTGAGCAAAAAAAAAAAAAAAAAAAGGCTAAGGGATAGTGGCCAACACACACACACACACACACACACACACACACACACACACACAGACACACACACACACACAGACACACACACACACACACACACACAATCCTCTCTACTCTAGAAACATCTCAGGAATGCCCAGTGGCTTCTCTAATATTCCAGATGAGGGAGAGACTTAGCTGAGAACATGGCAGGATTTGAACCCAGGTCTGCAATGCCAATGCTGACAAAGCGCAGCGCTTTGGGGGTTCCAGTGTCCACACAGGCAACAGTCACTTTGAAGGTGGCCTGGTGTAGGGAGTCACAAGCACTGTGGCTTATTACAGACTTGACCTTGGGCACATCACAGAGCCCCTCTGCGCCTCAGCCTCTTCATTTGAGAAATGAAGGTGACAGTGCTACCGAGATCCTGAGATGGCCTGGAGAATTCAAATAGATTTCTGCATTCAGCACCAAGGACACGCCTGGCCCTCTCTAAGAACCCAATAAGCGCAGGTGGCTGTTGTCTCGGGTGGCAGCGCGTGCTTGTCTGTCACGGCATGGCAAGGCACGGTGTCTCGCTCACAGGGCTTGGTGAGAGAAACTACACAAGGCGTCAGGCTCACAATGGCACCGAGAATAAACGGCGACAGTTGTAACTGCGATGAGGAAGCCAGCGTCTCCCCCTTGCTGATTTCCTCCCTCCCTCCCCTGCATTTGCAAGTCACAGTGCTGGGCTGAGTGACTCCCTTGGGACATGGCTAAGCCCCAATCACCCCCCTCCTCTCTCCCTGGCTGCATCCCAGGGACTCCCTCAGGGATGCTGGAGTCATCTCCCCAATCCGGGATTCTTTATTGCAGCCATTACAGTTAATGCCCGCACGTGGGGCTGGCGTAGGGTTGTAGGGTGGCCCTGCCACACACCCCTCCCATCTGCTCCAGCCAGCAGCAGCTCCCCAGAACCGGAAGACAAAGGGGTGCCAGGTTTGTGGTGGTTCTAAGGCCACCTTTCAGGTCAGCTTTGGCAGGTTTAGCAGTTGACAAAGTTACAATGTGCTATATCTCCCATGCCCATTTGGACTGCACAGTAACTCTGACACATTGGGGGGGGTGTCACACTTTACAGTGTTGGTGTAAACACCCTCATGATGGTCCAATTTCAAGCCACCAATCTGCTCCTGGCTGGCCCACAAGACTTTCAAAATCAATATGTGACTCTTGCAAGCTGAAAGCCATGACTATATATTACTGTCCAATAATAATGATAAGCACAGATTATACTTATCGAATAACTACTTTGTGCTAGACACAATGATGTAAGCCCTTTACATGTATTATCTTGTGGAATTTACCCAAGAAAGGCTTGCATTAAGCCCTAATAAGATTTCTACTTAACGGCTGGGCACAGTGGCTCATGTCTATAATCCCAGCTACTTGAGAGGCAGAAGCCCACAGGATTGAGGCCAGCCTAGGCCAAAGGTTATCAAGACCCCATGTCAGTCCACAGTTGGATGTGGTGGCCCATGTCTGGCATCTCAGCAATTTGGGAAGCACAAATATAGCCGAATCAAGATTCAGGCCAGGCTGATAAATCTGAGGCTCCATCCAAAACCAATAACTAATGCAAAAAGGACTGGGGATGTGGCTCCAGTGGGAGAGCACCGATCTAGTAAGTACAAGGCCTCGGAGTTCAAACTCCAGTACCATCACACAGAGGCTGGGTCAAATAGTGAACGTCTTTGCGCCTCACTTCCCTCTTGGGAACCTGTGAGAACTCAAATTATAGATGGCCGAGTTCAGCACCAAGGGCAGAGCCTTGGCTAAGTGCCCAGGTTCAAAGCCAGACTTGCCACAGTCGCGCTGTAAGAAGTAGGGTTCTCTGTGCTTCCGTGCAGCACTTCTGCAGTCCAGACCGGCATGGGCAGTGCTGGTCCCCTCACTCTGGGTTATGAGGACCCGGGACCCCAGGGCCTCCCTGGGGGAGGTTACATTTGCAAAGGCTGCTCCTGGGAGAGCAGGAAAACCAGTGCTGCTCCACCTGGTCCTGTGGCATGGGTCTCCTGGGAGCTTTAAAATGAAACAGCTGCTGAGCCCGTCCCAGGCCGATTAAACAGGACTCATGGGATGGAGCCCAGGCAAGGGAGCTTATTTAAGCTCCAGTGAGTCTGGCACGTCTTCCGGGCTAGGAACACATGCCTGGACCTGGCCCCCTGGGAAATGGACGAGGAAACCGAGTTGTGGGGCAGGGTGGGGGTGGGGGGTGCTCAAGGACTTTCCAAAGTCACATCATCAGGAAAAAGTAGGGAAAGATTCTGACCTGAGGTCACACCAGGAGACGACAGTAAGTACACCGCATGCCACCTGGACTCCAGAGCTCCTTCCGGCAGTCTCCTGAGAGGAGATGTCCCTCCCACTTCCAAGGTGGGCTTTAAGATCCTAGTCCCAAAGCCAGCTGCAATCCCAGCTACGTAGGAGGCACAAATAGGAGGACTGTGATCTGAAGCCCAGTCTAGGCAAAAACTTGAGACTCTATCTAAAAATAACTGAAATAAAAGGGCAGGGGGGGATGGCTCAAATGGCAGAGCATCTGTCTAGCAAGCTTAGGACCCTCAGTTCCAACATCACTGACTGTACTACAAAAAGAAAAAAGAAAAGAAAAGAAAAGGAAAAAGTCCTACCACATCCATCCTCACCCTGTACCATCAGTGAAGTCTTCCCACCTGTCTGGCCTTCAGGAAGGAGTATTTGAGTGGCCCACTATGAGTCTCTGAGACACTATGAGGATTACCCAGTTTAAGAGGCAGTTGATGGCTGGAGGCATGGTTCAAGTGGTAGAGCGCCTGTCTAGTAAGTGTGAAAATTGGAATTCAACTCTAGTCCCACCAAAACCAAGAGAAAGTCCTGGGCCTTTGGGTGTGTGGTGGATATCCAAGGGGGCTTACTGCTCCCCTTCTCTGTATGCTCGGGAGGCTCTTGGGTTGCATCCTTGGCCTACACCCCCTGGGCACCAGCAGCAGAGGCAGCGGGCTCCTCTACTCCCCTCATCTCCCGTGGATCTGCCCAGCTCTGACACACCTTAACCTGGAGCAGAACTGGACCCGGTGTCCTGACTTGTCTCCAAACACCGGTTCTTTGCCAGGGACACCTGAGGCCACAGGTGGGTCCGCCTTCAGCGTGGGCGGAGCTCCATGATGATGATGATGAGGAGGAGGAGGAGGAGGAGGAGGAGGAGGACGATGATGGTGGTGATGGTGACAGACTCTCATTCCAGCCTGTGCTGGCTGCAGGAACACCCCCAGCAGATGGGGTTTGGTCTATTCTTCTGGTAAACGGAGATAACGCTTTATCTCCTCTGCTCCCCAAGATGTGGAAGACCCCCGAATGAGAGGAAAGGGATGAAACCCATCAGAAAAGAACACAGCCTTCCTCCAAGGTGATCAAGGGTCCTTATTATGAAGATGATGGTAATTATTATCATCCTGCTTCTTCTCTACCTCCTGGCTGCCCCGCTGCGTTCGGGGATACCCTCGACTCACATTTAGCTTCTCAAACATTTATAAAAATAAAAAAATGAGTCCCGCCCCCTGCTGCTGCTGGCGCTGCACAGAGTGCTTTCCATTAAAAATTAAAAACCACTTGTCGAGTCCCTGGGAATGCTCAGAAAACACAGGAAACACCCCCCCCTTCTCAGACTCCTCCTCCTCCCTCCCTCCCCTCAGCTTCCTCTTCAATCATCACTTATAATATGGCTGCTGGGCTGGGCTTGACCTCGCTTCCGGCTGCCCTGCCAGGTAAGGGGGCCTAATGTAGATGGATGACCCACAGGGGATGCTGGATGTGCCTGCCAAGAGGTGGCAGGGCCAGAGACAGGTGACAGAGGCTGTGACACAGAGGGGCGAGGTGGGAAAGCAGAGCAGAGCGGCCTAGGGGTAGAATGTGGGAGGGGAAAGGGGGGAAGTGTAGTCACAGACTCGGAGAAGATGAACAGAGACACAAATGTCTGAAGTAAGAGGGAACAGTGGGAGTAGAGATGCAGAGCAGAAAGGTGACACCCCAACTCTTCTATCATCCCATGTGGAGCCTGCCGGCTCTCTGCCCGCACCTCACTTCCACAGCCCCCTGTGATTTAGTCTAGTGGCCTTGCTTGCTCGGGACAGCAACCTTCTAAGTACCTGCAGAGCCCCCTTCTTTTGGTGACAGAAAGTAAACCTCGTTGCTTATAACTTAGCTCATCACTTACTCAGCACCCACAGAATGCCTGCTACGCACCCCAAGGGCAAGAAGGTGGCTCTGCACCCCAGTGCCACGGGGGCACAGGGCCTGGCACTGAATGGTTTTGTTGATGGGGAGGGGGGAGGAGTGGGCATGTTCTTCCCTGCCCCTAAGGCCAGGGCCTCTGCTCCCCCCCCCCCCCCCAGGAACTCCTATCCCATTTATCCCTCCCCGGCCGGGGGAGTGAGAGCCAGTGCTGTTGCTAGGCAAGGAGATATTGCACATATAGATCTTCCTGGACTTTAATTAAAAACATCTTTAGAAGTTGTCTCTGCAGAGGCCAGCGATTGATTCCTGGCTTGGGCCTGCGGGCTGCTCAGCCACACTCTCTCTGGCTGCTGACGGGACAATCTCCCACGCGGCTGCCGCTCTCTCCCGAACGGCACCCATGGGACACACCCTGCCTTCTGCCACCTTCTCCTTTCCTCTCTGCCATCTCCCCTCCCTCCCCAGGTCCTGAACTCAGGACTCAGACAGCCTGCTTTGCCTTTTTTTTCATTCACCTTCCCCTCCTGTGCCTCAGTTTCTTTAGCTATAAAATAGGGGTGTCTGCAGTTAGCTCAGGGGAGTCCCTTGGGAGGCCAAGTGTACTCAGGGCTGGGAAAGGGAGTTCGCAGCTGGAAAGTCCTGAGCAAGGATTTGTCTCCCCAAAAGGACACCCTGGAGGCTGAGCCCCATCCCTGGGGCTCCAGTCCCCAGCTCCTGGGTTAGTTCTGGTTCTCCTGCTTTCAATGTGGTGTTTCAGACAAGCCTCTCTACCTCTCATTGCATTTATTTCCTTCTCTGCAAAATGAGGACAGTAATACCTGCCCTGCTCATTCCCCAGGACTGCGGGGATAAAGGGAAATCGCTCTATGAAAGCAGTGTTGGCTGATAGCTATTATTTAGTGAGTGTCCCAAGCTGTACTACAAAACAGGCTTTTCCCATCCATTAAAGACGCTGCTCACAAAGGAATGGGACCCACGAGCGTGTGGCAGTGGCGGTGGCAGCAATCCCTGTCCATTCCCACAGTCCATGGAGCCCCAATCCCACGGTCCAGCAGTGCCAGTTCTAGGGCCTCATTGCCACCACATTTTCCCTCTTTCTCCAAACAAACATCATTAATCCATCATGGCACTCCTTTCAGCTGAGCCTGAGTGCCACTTTCCATCCCACCATACAGCTCTAGAGCCACTACCAATCGATCAGCGCTGGCACAGATGGAAGTGACTCCTGCCCTCTGGGATGGGGGTAGTGCCCTGCTTCCCTTCCAGACCCCACACAGGGCAGCAGCATTCACTGACTCAGAACCAGCTATTTTAAGTTTTCTACTTCAATGGGTCTCTACACCAAGGCCACTGGGGGTGGAGCTAGGGGACTCATCCCTGTAAGCCCTACAGAGCCCAGTACACTGGAGGCCTTGTACACCATGGGTGCTAATAAACATGGGTGGATTTAATTCAATTACTTATCTTTAAATCCTTGGCAGTGCCTAGAATAAAGGAGCAGCTAATAAATGTGTACTGAATTAAATCTCTCATTCCTGTATCCTCAATAGGCCCGAGAACAGGGGCTTGTACACAGCTGGCATCAATAAGTGGGGAGATCCCAAGAGCTATGGGAGCACTGCAGGAGGAACGCGCTGTCTACCGCCCCGTCATGACGCCTCGGAATGGTGGTCCAGGCCAGCTCTCCTCCGCTGGCCTCCAGCTCTAACCTCTCTCTCCCGGCTGATGGCCTCCAGAAACGTGTCTCTAGCCCCGTCTCTCTCCAGAGTTCCCAGTAGGTGTATCCAACCTAACACACCCAGGGGGCTACTTGTTCTTTCTTTGTCTTCAAGGAATGTGGTCTTCCTGGAGCTTTCTGCCTCCATCGTGGCGGCGTCATTCCTTCCAGTTCTCTGGTCTCCTGGGCCAGCACTCCTGCATCCCAGGCCCTCCCGGACCCCAATCAACAGCTGGATGCCAGCTGCCCGCCTTCACCGGTGGCCTTCATTCTGCACCACTACCCGTCTCCTCCACACCCCCCTCCTTCCCACCTTGCCCAGCGCCATCACCTACCGGGCAGCCAGCATCGCCCACCCGGCAGCCAGGGCATTCCTTTAGACCCTGTCTCGCCCAGATTACAACACAAATCCTCCAGGGCTGCCATGGCCTGTGGGATTCTTGAACTAACTGGCCTTCCATCCTTCCCTGCCTTCCTTCCTCTCCCTCCCTCCTCTTCCTCTCCCTCCCTCTCCTTCCTCTCCCTCCCTCCCCTTCCCCCTGCTCTTCCTCCCTCCCTCCCTTCCTCTCTGTCCTTCCCTTCCTTCCTTCATCTCTCCCTGGCTACTCTTCCTTCCTTTCCTTCCTTCCCTTCCTCCTTTTTACCCTCCCTCCTTCTCTCCCTCCCTCCCTCCATTCCTTTCCCTTCCCTTCTTTCCCTCTCTCTTCCCCCCTCCTTCCCTTCCTTCCCCACAGTACTTGGGTTTGAACTCAGGGCTTCATGCTTGCTCATCTGGCACTCTACTCCTTGAGTCATTCCGCCAGACATTTTACATTGGTTGTTATCTCTCTCTCTAAACCCAGGCCAGCTTGGATACTGTGATCCTCCTATTTGTGCTTTCCTTTGTCATTGGTTGAGATAGTCTCTCAACTTTTATGGCCTCCCATGGATCTCTGCCTCCCATGTAGCTAAGATTACAGGCCTGAGCCACCCCTCCTGGCTGCTGGTCTGTCTTCTTAGGTGTTCAGATACTCTTCCCCCTCGTTCACGCCTCTTCACAGTGACCTCCTGGCTAGCCCACAAATGTGACAAGCCCACTGGACCTCAGGGCCTTTGCACTTGCAGTTTCTTGTGCCTGGAACATTCTCTTTCTGGCTCTATAGTTCTCCAAGTGAGATCCACAGTAGGCAGCGTGGCCAGGAGTTCGTAGCTTTCACACACAGGTGCCATCCATCTGCTCATTTATTTCCCCCCTGTCGTCATAGAGGGGCTTCCTAAGGGGCTGGAATGGCATGGGGCATAGAGTAGTCACTCAATAAGTATTTGTGGCCTGAATGAACCCCCTCCATTCTCAGAAGGAGGGCAGGGCCAGGCCCAAGGTTGCGTGGGCACGGGGAGGCTGGGCCCCCTCCTTAGAAGCTAGCGCCCCCCCCCCACTTCCTTCGCCTTTTAAGCTCTGAGTGGTTTAATTTGCGCACGGCTGCCTTTCATGTCCCGAGCCGTGCCCAGGCTCCCTCTGATCTGCCGGCCGCTGGGCCCCACTGCCGCTTGTCCGCACCGCCCTGCCCAGCCCGGATCAGGAGGCTCAGTAATTGTGACTGATTTTCAAAGCAGCCCGGAGTTCCTGCGTGTGCCCGGCTGTCAGATCCGCTTCCCTTTCAAAAAAGTTGCTCAAATGAAATAAACTAATTTAATTTATGCCTCTTCCCTCTCCCTCTTGGGTTCTCCCGGCTTGTCCAAATTGAGTCACCCGGCCTTCCTTTCTTCTAAGTGTGATGTGGGAGCTGGCGGGCTGGGAGAGGGAGGTGCGGCTGGAACTCGAGCCAGGGCCTCCCACGATCCATGCGACCTTGGATGAGCCCGGCCCCTCCTGGACCCCAGTGTCCCTATCTGTGAAATTTAAGGATCCTTGTACCTCTAACAATCCGGGGGGGAAGGAAGGGGGGGCAAGAGGGGGCGGGGGGGAGCCCAGCCGCTGAGCATTCGCAGGCTTCCCAGGGACTGGGTGCATCTTTCCCTCCCTCTTGGCCTGAGTATTCCCATCTGCTCAGTGGGGACATTGAGACCAGCCCTACGCTGGAGCCCCAGGGAGGGAGAAGTAGTGATGGACAGGAAGTAAAGGACAGACAGGCCACTGCAGTGGCTGTGGGAGGAACCTGCTCTCCATTGTGAGGTAGTTTTTGTCCTATTGGTACCGGTTCTGAGCCTTGAACTCAGGGCCTGGGCCCTGTCCCTGAGTTTTTTCACACAAGGCTGGTGTTCTACCACATAAGCCACAGCTCTACTTCCGTCTTTTTGGTGGTTAATTGGAGATAAGGGTCTCACGGATTTCCCTGCCCATGCTGGCTATGAACTGTGATCTTCGGATCACAGCTTCCTGAGTAGCTACAATTACAGGCATCGTCTGGTGTCACAGACTCCCTCCCAGCTCCGAAGGTGAGCAGCAGCTTTCAAAAGCCAAGTTGGAGCTGGGTGCTGTTGGCTCATGCCTGTAGTTCTAGCTATTCCTAGCTACTGAGGAGGCTGAGATCTGAGGATCGTGGCTTGAAGCCAGCCCAGGCAGCAAAGTCTGTGAGGCTCAGATCTCCCACAAACGACTCAGAAAAAGGCAGTGCTGTGAATCAAGTGGTAGAGCGCTAGCCTTGAGCAAAAAGAATCTCAGGGACAGAGCCTAGACCCTGAGTTCAAGCCCTAGGACCAGCAAAAATAAAATAAAATAAAAAAAGACAAGTTGGCCTGGGTCCCTCTTGCCTGCTTGCTGCCTGCTTCCCTTGATCCTTTCAGATATGGACTCCATTTCCCCCTTTAGTGACAGCACTCACCACCTTCCTGGTGGTCAGTTTGAAGCAAAGGCAGACAAGACCAGGTCTTCTTAGGGCAGAGTTTAAGTGAGGAGTGGGGCTGCCGGGCTGGGCTGGGGGAACGTGGGCTGCCTCTGGCTTCCTGTGTGACCTATGACGTGGGGCCTGCCTCTCTGAGCCCATTCCTCCATTTGCACAATCAATTTCTGCATTCTTGCTGGGTTCGCTCTGCAGTTCCAGGTGCCCTGGCTGCTGACAACCTCCAAATTGAACTCAGCCGCCCAGACCTCCCCAGCCACTGCCTGTTCAAAGACCTTCACTGGACTAGCAAGGAAGGACTTCCAGCCCAGCACGACTGAAACCACACCCCCACTTCCCCTTCATCTCCCCGTCTGCTCCTCCTGCTCAGCAAATGGAACTCAGGTAGGTCAAATCCCCACTGTCATCTTAGAGAGCTTTCCCCCCGCCTCTCACACCCCCAGCCCATTAGCAAACACTTTCAGCTCTGCTTTCAAATGGTAGCCACAAAGCCAACCTCATCTCCACACCTCCATGGGTACCACCGAGCTCCAAGTCACCACCACATCCCATCTTGGCAACTGCCCCAAGCACAGTCCAGTCCTGGCCCTGTCCAACCACATCCAGGGAGCAGCTGCATGAAGCTGGCAAAACTTAAGCCAGAAGCCAGGTGTTGGTGGCTCACACCTGTCATCCTAGCTACTCAGGAGGCTGAGATTTGAAGATCACAGTTCAAAGCCAACCCAGGCAGGAAAGTCCATGACACTCTTATCTCCAATTAAGCACCAGAAAACCAGAAGTGGTGTTGTGGCTCACGTGGTAGAACGCCAGCCTTGAGTGAGAAAACTCAGGGACAGGGCCCATGCCCAGAGTTCAAGCTCCATGACTGACCAAAAAAAACCCAAAACAAAACAAAAAACTTAAGCCAGATCAGCTCATGCTTCTGAACAGAATCCTCCAGCTTGCTCAGCATAAAAAAGCAAAGCCCTGGTTTTGATCATGGCGGTATAATCTGATCACCTTGCTGCATTGCTTCAACCTCAGGGCCTTTGCACACACTGTTCCCTCTGCCCGAAATGCTTCTCCAGGGCCCATCATCTCATTTCCCTTCATTGCTTTAATGTCACATCCTCATAGTCATTGATCATGTCCCTGTCTGCCTGTCTTAGCTAGAGTATATTCTTCACAACCTCAGGGAGGGGATTGTCTACTATGGCCCCAGTGCCGAGCACATAGTAGGCATTCAACGAACAGGCACTAAATGAATGGATACATGAATGCACTCCAGCAGACGCACAGCATGTCACAGGAATAAATGCACAGGTCTTAAATGGCCCCCGTCAAGTTGTGCGTGTGCACACCCATACTCGGATGTGGGCAGCACAGGTTCCCCGAACGCACAGGTACACCATTCTCCTGGTGCCCTTCATCCAGCCCTACCTGCTAGCCACCTTTCCTCTATCACACTGCACGACGCACACTGCCCACAAGGCATCAGATTGGGGAACCTGGGCAAGCTGACCTGGAGGCCCCTCCCCACAGAGCCCTGCCTGGCCTCTACCATGCAGCCCAACAGCTGGAGGTCCAAGAGAGGCAGCCCTGAGCCGGGGCTACAGTGGGCTGCGTCAGGCCTGGTCTAGGACCTATGCTGCTGTTCCTTGTGCCTCTCGGCTGACCTGAACTCAGACATTAGGGCAGAAGGTAGCAGCTTACTGGTCACCCCATGACTGCCAGAGCCCAGGAGCCCAGGATAAGGGGGCCCCAATGTCTAGACAGCTATCTGGGTCCCACGGCCTATAGTCTCAGTGCGCTGTGGGTGCCCGTGTTCTGAGTGGGCTATGTCTCGTGTCTTCTGGCAGATGGGTGTTTTGGAACATCTGATTCCTTCTCTATTTGTACAGCTGTGTGCTGCACCACTGGTTACATACCATGCCCGCAGATGTGCCTCAGGGTCCCTCAGGGCCCCCCTGGGATCCCCCAGCAGTGGGTCTCAAAGAAATGGGGCTTCCTTGAGTGCAGTGAGCAAAATGGTCTGCGTGGCAATCATGCCTGCTGGTCCAGGCTGAGCACGGGAGTGTCTGCCCGGGGCTCTCCCCGTGCCCAAGCAGGTGGCTGGGCACACTGACGCTGTGTCCTGTGTGGCTACTATATCCAGGTAGAAGTGGTGGCCAGGTGTGAGGGGCGACCCCATTGAGGCTGGGGCTGGTGTTTAGTTGCTTGTGCCTGGAGACAGAATGGCATCTGAGTGGGAGTGTGTCCTGGGGCAGGTTGAACTTTCTAGAAGGGGCACAGTGGCACCTGTGTGTGTGTGTGACTGGTCTGGAGGCTGTCTGTGTGAGAGGTGGTGTCTCTTCATGGCTGTGCACTTGTAGATGTGTGTGTGACCACGGGGGAAGCGTGTCTTGGTGTCCATGTGTGTGTGGATCTGGCTGAGGTCAGGGGGTGTGCGGCTGGGCCTGTATCTGGGGCTATGTCTGGCCTCAGTGGACACCTGGGTTCTGGTCTACCTCTACCACTACCACCACTTCCACCCCTCCCCAGGCCTGGGGCAGCATATCTGCCTATTCTGTAGGCTCTTAGCAAAGCTAGGCAGCACCATGGTGGGGAGAGGAGGGAAGAGGCCCTGTCTTCTCCACCTCAGGCCCCGCCCCTCCTCCACGAGCCCTGCCCCTCCCACCGGCCCCTGCTCTAGGTCCGCCTTCCCCACATCAGGCCCTGCCCCTGCCATCAGGCCCCACCTTTCCCACCCTAGGCCCCGCCCCTTCTCCACGGGCCCTGCCCCTCTGTCCCGCCCCTACCCTTCAGGCCCCGCCTCCTCCGCCCCGGCCCCGCCCACCTGTGGGCGAGAGCTCCGCCACGCTGCCGATGTAGGGGCCGTGCAGGAAGCGCGGCTCGCTGTCGTTGATGTCCTGCACCTTGATGATGAACTCCGACTCGGGCTCCAGCAGCCGGTCGGTGGCGCGGTCTCGAGCCTGGGCCCGCAGCGTGTAGAAGGTTTTCTGCTCCCGGTCCAGGCGCTCCATGGCGTGGATGTCGCCCGTCAGCTCGTCGATCAGGAAGATGGTCCCGGCGCCCTCGCCGGAGATGGTGTACTTGATGGCCCCGTCACCCTCGTCGGAGTCCGAGTGGATCTGGGGAGGCAGGGAGGTTGGCCGGTGGAGGCGAAGGCGGACCCCAGGCCTGCCGAGCCCGGGCTCCACTCTCCCTTCTAGAAAGGTCTCTGGGCCTGTCCCCCTGGCCGCCGCCTCAGCACCTCGCCCAGCCTTGCCGGAGCGCAGAGCACCTGGCTGTCCCGGCCACGCCCAGCTCAGACGCAGTCTGGGTGAGAGGGGCGGCTTCCGGTCTGCCTCTAACCATGCCAGCGGCTTCCGGTCTGCTTCTAACCATGCCAGCTGCTTCCGGTCACCTCTCTAACCATGCCAGCGGCTTCCGGTCTGCCTCTCTAACCATGCCAGCGGCTTCCGGTCGCCTCTCTAACCATGCCAGCGGCTTCCGGTCTGCCTCTAACCATGCCAGCGGCTTCCGGTCGCCTCTCTAACCATGCCAGCGGCTTCCGGTCTGCCTCTAACCATGCCAGCGGCTTCCGGTCTGCTTCTAACCATGCCAGCTGCTTCCGGTCACCTCTCTAACCATGCCAGCGGCTTCCGGTCTGCCTCTCTAACCATGCCAGCGGCTTCCGGTCTGCCTCTAACCATGCCAGCGGCTTCCGGTCACCTCTCTAACCATGCCAGCTGCTTCCGGTCTGCCTCTAACCATGCCAGCTGCTTCCGGTCTGCCTCTAACCATGCCAGCGGCTTCCGGTCACCTCTCTAACCATGCCAGCGGCTTCCGGTCTGCCTCTAACCATGCCAGCTGCTTCCGGTCACCTCTCTAACCATGCCAGCGGCTTCCGGTCTGCCTCTCTAACCATGCCAGCGGCTTCCGGTCACCTCTCTAACCATGCCAGCGGTTTCCGGTTGCCTCTCTAACCATGCCAGCGGCTTCCGGTCACCTCTCTAACCATGCCAGCGGTTTCCGGTTGCCTCTCTAACCATGCCAGCGGCTTCCGGTCTGCCTCTAACCATGCCAGCGGCTTCCGGTCTGCCTCTAACCATGCCAGCGGCTTCCGGTCGCCTCTCTAACCATGCCGGTCTGCCTCTAACCATGCCAGCTGCTGGCTCATGGTGGCTCTCTGGGCTCTAGGATCCAGGGATATTCACGAGGGGGCTCAGGACTTGGGGCAGCGGTGGGTGAAGAGTGGAAAGGGATGGCGGAGAACAGGGATGCTGTTGTCGCCTGCCTGCCATGCACCAGGCATTGAGCTGAGCCCCGTGCATACGCCTTACACCAAGACTCTGTAAAACAGACCTTCCTTTTCCTACAAGGATGAAGTGGATGGACGCGCTGGACCATACCAGGAACTGTCTGGCTCCGGAATCTGGGCTGCCTCAATCTGCCCTAAAGCTCACAGAAAGGGAGAGGCGGTGCAGCCTGGCTAGACCATGGCTCGGGCATCCGCCTCTGGTGTGCCTTTGTATGAGTGGCTAGGTCTCTCTGGGCCTGTGGCTTCAAGTGTGACATAGCAATCATAACAGCATGTCCTCCTGGAGGAGCCAAGGGGCTTCCTGAGTGACAGGCCCCTAAGGCGCTCGCTTAGCAGCTGCTTGGCACAGTGGCACATGCAATAAATATCCAAGAGCCAGCGTGGCAGGGCGTGTCCCATGGAGAGGCCCACAGAAGGGAACACCCAGCCAGGTAGGCGCAAGGTGGACTGGGTTGGGGGGGGCAGGGGGGGCGGGGGGGGGGGGTGAGCTGAGCGTTGGGGTAGAAAAGAGGAAGGACTGTTTATGCAAATATGCAAAGACTTATGCAAATACTTTCACCACCAGTACAACTCATCTGTGCCAGCTGAAAACCTGCCCTGTCCCACACATAAAAAGCGTGCAATAGGTAGTAACTTTGTTATTATTCTTATGAGATAGTCATTCAGTATAACTGCAATTTCCCTCTGGTAGTGCTAGGTGCTAGACCACAGGCTGTTTTCACTACACTGAGATGGGCGGGTGGGGTAGGGGAGGACGGGGAGGAACCAGCAAGAAGTGGTCTGCAAAAACAAAACCAGAAAACAACAACAACAAGCCTGGCACTGGTGGTTCATGCCTGTAATCCTAGCTACTCAGGAAGCTGGTATCTGAGCATCAAAATTCAAAGCCAGCCTGGGCAGGAGAGTCCATGAGATTCTTTTTTTTTGGGGGGGGGGGTCTGGTCGTGGGGCCTGAACTCTGGGCCTGGGTGCTATCCCTCAGCTCTTCAGCTCAAGGCTAGCGCTCTACCACTTGAGCCACAGCGCCACTTCCGGCTTTTTTCTTTTTGTTTATGTAGTGCTGGGGAATCGAACCCAGGACCTCAGGCATGCAAGGCAAGCAAGCACTCTACCACTGAGCCAACTTCCTAGCCCCATGAGATTCTTATCTCCAATTAACCACCAGAAAACTGGAAGTAGCCTTGTGGCTCAAAGTGGTAGAGTGCCAGCCTTGAGCAAAAGGAGCTCAGGGACAGTGCCCAGGCCCTGAATTCAAGCCCCACAACCAACAGAAAAAATATATATCAGTGAATGTCCTGTTGCCCTCTGTGTTTCTGTGGAGATGGACATTAAGGAGACCATCTCTAAGACCCATTTTGGGGTCCCCTTGTCATGAACCCAATCCCCCCCCACATACACCCCAAGTACAACAGGTGCCAGGGAGCTGGGGATGGGGGAGGAGAGCCTGCCCCCTGCCACAAGGGAGGAACCGGGGCGTAAATTCTACTGGTGGAACTTGGTGTCTGAAAGGTGGATTATAGAAGTGCCATTTGGAAGATTGAATGGCTCATAAACATTTTCATATTTCATTAGCCGATTAATGGGCATCTCTCTCCTTTTTGGCGAGTCTGCTGATTCTCAGCAGAAATCGCGGGGAGTAAATGGAGGCGTCGGGTGGAAGCTTTCCGGGTCCCCGTCCTGTTATAGATTGCCCCAATTAATGCCCGTCCCGAGCTCCACTGAGAAGCCTTCTTCCTGTCCAGTTACTGTTAATAGATTTCTCATAAGTGGCTGGACTGTAAAAACCTCATAACTCAGTTTAATGCCCCCAATAAAATTATCTCAGGACGTCGGCCCTGAATCATCGGTGGTGGCGAGGATGAGATCTGTCTCTCCTTCTCACAGTTTCTGCTCTCAGTCCTCCTTTGGCAGGGGGTGGGGGATGGGGAGATGGGGGAGGGGTTCTGCTCCACCCACAGACCTGTTGCCTGCTGAGCTAAGTGGCACACATGCTACACCATGTGGTGGGGACAGATGCCACGGGGGGGGGGGTGGAGGGAGGGGCACCGCTGTGTTCTCACTGGCCACGCACCCTGCCCCAGGAAACACACTACTACATTTCTGATGTGAAACACAATGCACAGAGAGGGCAAACCATTTGCTGCATGGCACAGCCCTGCTAAACTTCAAACTCCAGTGCTCACCGATTGTCCATAGTCTGCCTCTGAGCCTGTTTTTCTCACACGAGGAATCAGATCGTGCATGACCTGACCACAGGTAAGGAGTTACTGAGTGCTGAGCGCTCTACCACCCAGGACCCTCTCAGTCACCTGGGTCTCCACGCCTGCCCTGCAGTCCTGAACATTTTCACTCAGCTCTTGGGCAGGCGGGACTCGCTTCTTGGGGAGGAGTGGAAAGGAGGGAAGAGGAACGGGGATGATGTCATGGATGTTCTTCTGTGAAGCATGATGCTCGGGGAGCTCACGCTGGGGTCCCAGGGGCTGCTCCCTGGGGACTGCAGAGTCACGCAGGGCCGAGCGGCCTGGGTAGGGGAAGCAGACCTCAGCACTGTGGATCTGAGTGGGGCCCGGCTCTGCCCCTGAGCGGAGAGGGCGCTTGGCCCTGTCCTCGCTAGATCATTTCTCAGCTATAAGCTGAGCAACAGCTGAGGGTCAGACGTGCCACAGACTGTCGGCAAGCATTCTGGCCTGACTTGGTGGAGTATAAAAATGGATCTGAACTTGCAGGGGAAGAGCCTGATGGGCCGGGGGGCGGGGGGAGGGAGGGAGGTCCCTGGGCATCAGCTCGGTCTGAGTACCAGTCCACAGCAGAGGATGAGGGAGAGAAGAGGGAAGGAAGGGCTGCAGCTCGTTGCTGAGCCACAAGGCCGCGGAGTGGCCACCTTGACACCAGTCTTGCCCTGACCCCGATGGGCCACGGCCATCAGTGGCCTCTTCTTGCTGAGCTTCCATGTCGTCATTGGGAAAGGGACCTCAAGTCACAAATCAAGAGGCAGAGTGGCCTTGAAGTCCAGAGTCGCTGCCGCCAGCACTGGCTCTGCCAGAGACCTGTTGCACGGCCCGGACAAGCGGCTTCCTCCATCTAAGCCTTGCTTTCCCCATGTGTAAAGGGGGCCGGCATCGCTTCCCCACGGGCTGCGAAGATCCTGAGATGTATGGGGGCTCCTGGCACCCGTAGGCGCACACCCCCTTTCCCTCCCTGGCCTCAGAAGGGATTACAGCTGCACCCCAACTCCCTGCACAGGACCAGACGCAGTCCTGGCTCGCCGAGCGGGGGCCTCTGCCAATGCCTCCCACCAGCCCCGGGCCCTGCCCAGCACATGCACCTCTTCCACATCCCCCCGAGCGCCTCATGGCGGCACACCTCTGTCCCCGGCTGTCACAGGCCACTGTGGGCTGTTAAGACCAACTCTGCTGAGCACCTAGTGCCCGGCACACACCAGGTACCCTGATGGCAGCCGCAGGGAAAACACAGGTGTGGGAAAACTGAGCATGTGCTTGCATCATACATGGGCATGTGCATGTGTGCACATGCCATGCGGACACACGTGCAAATGTGTATTGCAGTGTGAACCTGTATGCATGGGTGTGAGCATATGTGTAAATGCGTTGCATATGCAGGCTCACATGCATGTGTGGATCTGTGAGAGGGTGTACATGTGTACACACATGTTTACATGTACACATATGCATGAATTATGCATAGCCAGTTGGCTATGGCTGTGTATACATAGGTGTGAGAACATGCATATGTGTGAATGCATTGTGTGTGTGCATACACGGGTGTGCACACAGCATGAGGTTGCACGCTCCTTGCGTGCAGAGCAGATGGCTGTCGGTGCCTACCCCTGCAGCACCCAGCCCAAGCCTGGCAGCAAACGCTGAATAAATGAGCACGAACACCACAGCACCCTCCTGGGATTTCGAGAAGCTGGTCTGGGCTCTGTCCCCAGGCACGTGAGCTGAATGGGGAGGATGGTTACTGAGTACCTGTAATGTTCAGGGAAGTTCTACACTCTGTACCATTTATCTCTGGCAGTCTTGTATTGATCCTGCAACTGACTCCCAGAGGCCCAGAGAGGGCCCACATCCTACCCAAAGTCACACAGCTCAGAAGGACACCCAGAGGCTGGGGAGACATAGCCTGGTTCTTAGCATGGCATCTAGTATGCCTATCCCCCTTCCACCTCCCCCCGACCTGCCAAGGGCCTCGGTCATAAACAACAGGAAAACACCAAAGTAATGGCTTCCCTTCCCAGGGGGCTGAAAAGTGGGATTTACAAGGCCATTAATTACTTCCTCCTAATTAAATCAAAATTAAATGCGAGCAGAGGTACGTTTTCCTTATTAAAGACAATTAAACGGACAGCGAGGCTACGCAAATAAAACGAGTCTGGGACTTCAATGGAAAGCAAAACGAGTCTGGGACTTCAACAGAAAGCAAATCAAATAATAATAATTTTTTTTCCAAAAAAGCCTCCCCCAGAATGCACGAGGTCTGCTCACACCCCACGTTCCTCGTAAACCAGGAGTTCATCAATTTTCTTTAAATATTAGCAACTTAATTAAATCTGTGCTCCTCCCCACTCTAATCCTGCCGTAGATCTAAAATAGAGCTCACCCCCCACAGAAGTTGGTCATAAGTGCTGACCCTATAATTCTATCTTTAAATTTTTTTTTCTTTAAAAATCCTACAAAATCCACATCCAGCTTTCCAAAAGCCTCGGGGGAAATTACAGTTCGGAAAAGGGATTAGTCCAAGCACCCGGATCTTTGGAGGTGCTGGGGTTGCCGTTGGAAGGTCCATGGCGGGGGGGGGGCGGGGAGGGGGGGAGGCCTGGGGGTCTGAGCCACGGGGGCCCGGGCGACCACCGCCCAGCTTCCTGCGGGTGCCGACAGGAGCCCTGCGTGAGTGATGGAGAGGGAGGCCCTGTGAAGTAGGTTACGGTGGGCGCCCGGGGTTCACTCAGCCTGGTGCTGTTGCTAAGCTACCTTTGCAATCCGACAAGGACGGATGCTCAGAGCAGCTCCCTGGAGCGGGGACCAGGAAGCCACGGATGCACTGAAACCACGGAGAAGTCCTCTCTCCTTGAAGAGCGAGGAGCACAGTACGAGTGTGTGTATGCACGCCTGCACGCACACATGTGCACACACATGAACTCCTATATGAGTGGCTCGATGGACAAGGGAAACGTGCTTAAAAAAGAAAAAAAGCCCGGGCTCACATGTTGAAGGTGATGACAGTGTCCCTCAAATTAGTAGTGAAATTCTGGGGTGCCAAGAAGGCTTTGGGGTCCCAGGGCAGGCTTCCTAGAGTGTGTGGGTGCAGTGTGCACACCAGGGTGTCCAATTGTGGACACGTGCCTAGCACAGAACAAGCCACGGGGCTCTTCTAGGTTCTGACTTGGGGAAACTCACCACAGTCGTTTGAGCAGGTCTTAGCAATACCCCACTCCACAGACAAGAAAACTGAGGCACAGAGAGATTAGAGATGTGGCCAGGGAGACGGGTTATGAGCAGAGTGGACAGGCCCTGGTCATCCCCCGAACCACACTACCCCCCTTCAGGGGGAAGTGTGCTTGGGGAGTGGAGTGCAGTGCCACACACACCTGTAATCACGGCTAATACTTGGGAAGCAGAAATGGGGAGGATCGTGGTTTGAGGCTAGCCTAGGCCAAACATTAGTAAGACTCCATTTCAGCAACTAAGTTGAGTCTGGGGGAAAACACCTGTCATCCCAGCTACCAAGGAGACACAGTAAGAATTTCCAGGTCTGAACAACAACAATAAAAAGCATCCTATCTGAACAATAACCTAAAAGGGAAAAAATTGCTGAGGGTATGGCTCAAGCCGCAGAATGCCTGCCTAGCAAGGGTGAAGCCTTGAGTCCAACCCCAGTACTGCAAAATGGAGAGGAAGGGAGGGAGGGAGGGAGGGAGGAAAAAACGGTGTCGGGCAGATGTTGGCAAAAAGACAGGGACTTCCCCCTCCCGCAAACCCTGCTTTCTTGTAGGGGGCCTGGAGGACGGGGAGCAGGAGGGAGAAGTGGGGAGCAGGAGGGAGAAGTGGGGAGCAGGAGAGGGAGAAGGGAGAGCAGGGGAGGGAGACAGGGATGGAGGAAGATGTCCTTTAAGAGGCCACAGGGAGGAGGGAGCGGCCCCAGGGCCCACCCGGTGCCCTGGGATTCTTGGCTTGAAGTGGACAGAGAGCTAGCATCTGGACACTGTGTTCTCTGTATGTGTGTGTCAGCACTGGGGCTTGAACTCAGGGCCCAGGTATTACTCTTGAGCTTTTTGGCTCAAGGCTGTCACTCTACCACTTGAGCCACAGCTCCACTTGCAGCTTTTTGCTGTTTAATGGAAGATAATTAAAAGTCTCACAGACTTTCCTGTCCAGTCTGGCTTCCAATCACGATCCTCACATCTCAGCCTCCTGAGTATCTACAAGGACCGATGTGAGCCACCTGTGCCTGGCAAGGCACTGCAGTTCTTGGTTGATGCTATTGCATGTAAGCCATTTGGCTTTGGCACAACCTTTTCCCCCAGGCCTCAGTTTCCCCTTCAGACCAAGGCAGGACTTAGTGGGCCCTCCACTTCCAACCAAGCCTCAGTGTGGGCCTGCCCACTGCTGTGGAGATGAGCCAGGCTGGAGTGTGCAGATGTAGGGGGCAAATCATGGGCTGCTTTTGTGCCTTTCTCTGGGATTGTTGGGGGTCAGCTTTGACCTGAGGTCAGAGGCCCTCTCGGTATCCCTGGGGTTCCCTTGGACCCTCACTTTTCCTCAGGCCATGAGACCTCAGCCAGGTCCACCAGGCTTGCACCCCTTTCTCACCGGGGACCCCCAAATCCCCAATCCACTCCCACCTGGGCCTCCTCATCCACAGGGGGGAGCGCAGACCTCTGCCCCTCACAGATGGAGGATGAAGTACTTCATAGGCGAACCATAAAAACAAACCTTGAACCAACAAGGTGCAGGCCAGCCGCTCAGGATGCTCTGTTTCCTTTAACCCTCTGCAGCCTCAGGAAGGGGGCTCTTGAAACCCCGTGGTTAGAGACGGGGAGACAGAGGAAGTTGATGAAGGCCGAGCATGGGGACCGGGTAGCAGGACCAGCCTCAGACTCCATGTCCTGCTCCAGTGTGCCTGTGCGCTGAGCTACTTGCCATGGGCTCATCTCCCTCCTTCCCCACCCCTTCCCCTGGCCCCCGGCCCCCGGCCCCTGGCCTGGAGCCTGCACCCCCTGACCTGCCACTAGATTGCTGGCCAATCCTGGGCAGAGGCCCTAAGCCCTCCTGAGCTCCCTCCGTCAGATCTACAGATTGCTCAGATCGCCATGTCTGGACCACAGGAAAGCTGCATTTCCCATAAGCAAACCTAAAGGTTTACGTCCAGACCTTTCTCCTGTGAAAGACTGGTCCCCGAGCCTCTGAACCACTGGCCATCAGCCCTGGATTCTTAAACCCATTTCAGCACACAGGGAGTTCTGGAGCTGGCTTCCCAACTGCCAATCAAAACCTCCTGCAAAGCTGATTGGCCTTATTGCAAGTCAGAGACCACCCACTTTCATCCCACAAGCACTCCACTGCTGATCAATCCCTTCATGAGGCAGGTCTCCAAGTCCTTGCCCTCTTCTCCATTGGCTGAATGAACTCCTACTCATACCTCAGACCCTGTTCAGGTGTTTTCTCCTCTAAGAAGCCAGCCAATGGTACCTTCCTCAGTGCCTGTGCAGTTCTGGGTGCTTATATGTGAAGGCTTTAATTCTATACCAACATCTCTGTCATTCCGGGGACCCCAAATGACAGAGGCTGGGGCACCCTGCTAGGGACAGGAATCGAGTGAATGAATGAACAACGTTCTTCTTAGCCTCAGTTCTTTGCACTCGCAGAGCTCAGATCTCCAGCCTGATCACCCAGCATTTTCTCAGAGAGTTTGGAGAGCTGGCTTTCATTCACTCCTTCCTTCCTTCAGTGGACAATAAGTGAACTGCTTCTGAGGGTTTTAACAGCAGAACAAGCCCAGCCAGGCAGACGAGACTCACAGGATGCACATAGCCAAACCCAGCCATGCGTAATTAAAGCCAAGGGGGTGGGGACGGAACCAGGGGCCTCAGGGGACAGGTGAAGGATGGGGGGCCATCTACCTGGGCCTGGGGCTTCTCTGAGGGAGTGGTATTGGAGCTGAGGCCTAGTTTGAGTGGAAGGGGTCTGGTGTGCAGAAGCAGGAAGGAGCGGGTCCGGAGGAGGGGGGCAGGGTGGCCTGGCACAAGGGCATCAGTGGGAGAGTAAGGCAGGGGGAGGGAGCCCCGGTCAGTTTCACCAGTGGCTCACGCCTGTCATCCTGGCTACTCAGGAGGCTGAGATCTGAGGATCAAGGTTCAAAGCCAGCCGGGGCAGGAAAGTCCGTAGACTCTTACCTCCAATAAACCACTAGAAAACCGGAAGTGGCGCTGTGGCTCAAGTGGTAGAGCGCTCGCCTTGGGCTGAAGAGCTGAGGGACAGCGCCCAGGCCCTGAGTTCAAGCCCCACCACCGACCAAAACCAAATTAGACTAGAATGGCCAAGGAGGGCCGGGCCCGCGTTACCTTGCCCACGTAGAGGGGCTCCGTGCCCGTGTACTCTTCCACCACGAAGAACTGGTTCCACACCCAGCCTCGCTTCACGCGTGCGGTGCCCGGCGCGCCGTCCTGCGGGGCGCGGGTGGGCGTCGGGGCGGGGGCCGGGGCGGGGGCCGGGGCGGGGGCCGGGGCCGGCGAGGCGCCCAGCAGCGGCGGCAGCAGCAGCAGCAGCACGGGCGGCAGCGCGGCCCCGGCGCGGGGCGCACCGTCGGGGCGCGGCCTCATGCTGGGCGGCGCGGCCCGGCCGGGAGCGGGACTGCAGGCGGCGGGCGCCGCTCACATGGCGGCCGGGCCCGGCAGGCTGCTGGGGGCCGGGGGCGCGGCCGGGTCCCCGCCCGCGCCCCCCGGGCCGCGCCCCGCCGCGGGGTCACCAGGCGCGGCCCCCGCAGCTCCCCGCGGGGCCGCGCGCCATGGTCCCCGCGCCAGCAGCGGCCGTGGATCCGCGGGCCGCTAGGCCGGCGCCCGACCCATCCGAGCCTGCGGAGAGACAGAAGAGCCGGGTCAGGTGGGGGCCGGGCACCGCGACCCTGCGCTCCCTGTCCTGGGACCCTGAGTGTGGGACCCCAGGGCCCCTCCCTGCCCTCTCCCCACACCCTGCCCCATCCCAGCCCGGTCCCCTCCCTGTCCCATCACCCCAGGGTCCCCCTCTGTTCCCTCGCCCCAGGGTCCCCTCCCTGTCCCCCCCAGGGCCCCCTCCCTGCCCCCTCCCCCCTCAAGGTCCCCTCCCTGACCCTCTTCAGCTCCCTAGAGGCTGGACTCAGGAGCTGCCTCCTCACCCCTCCTAACAACACCCTCCCCCTCCTGCAAACTCCACAGCTTCTAGAAGGTGTGGGGACTCCGAGGCCAGGTGCAGGGGCTCACGCCTGTAATCCCAGCTACTCAGGAGGCTGAGATCTGAGGATCACGGTTCAAAGCCAGCCCCAGGAAGAAAAGTCCACGAAACTCTCATCTCCCATGAACCACCAGAAAACCAGAAGTGGCGCTGTGGCTCAAGTGGTAGAGAGCTCTCCTTGAACTGAAGAGCTCAGGGACAGGGCCCAGGCCCTGAGTTCAAGCCTCAGTACTGACACATGCACTTGAGCACATGCGCGTGCGCGCGCACACACACACACACACACACACACACACACACACGACCAGATCTCCTGGGAGCAGAGAGCAGCTGGACACCACAACCCATTTCCTGGGCCTCAGGAGCCAGTGTGTGTGTGGGGGGGGAACGGCAGCCTGGAAGGCCCTGGGGGTCCTGACCCTCCGAGCTTGCCTGGGGTGTCTCCAGCTCCTGCCCTCCACCCCCCTTTCCCCCCACTGGAGCAGCCCATCCACCGCCCATCCACCGCTCATCCATCTCCGCTCCCCTCCTCCCAGCCCTCCCCTCCTCCAGCCCCTGCTCACAGCAGCCCAGATCTGAGGCCTCGGGCCTACTCCAGCCATAATGATGAATAATGGCTTAATGTGGGTGTTTACGGGGGCCGCTATGGCTTTGGGCTTTCGGCTTCCACGGAGGAATTTCAGGGGGAGAGGAGAGAGTGAGCAAGGGGAGAGGAGGGGCCCCCCTCCGTGCCCTGCTTAGCTGGGCTCCTTCCACAACTCCCACCCAAGAGGCCTCCCCTCCATCAGATTTGGCCTGGATGCGAGCGAGCTCACAGGTCAGTGAGGTAGGCTGTTCCCCTGTGTGAGAGGACGTGCAGAGGCCCGGGGCTCAGGGCAGGCCTGGGCACAGGTGTGTGGAGGGGCAATCACGGCTGCTTCCTGGAGGAGGTGGCATCTGAACAGCTTGCTCTGGGGTGTTACCTGGGAGGGCAGGAAGCAACCTGAATCTCTGCACTGGAGAAATACAGAGCATGTCCTGTGTATTTTTTTTCTCCCATGGGTGACCTAGCTGGTGGGCTGATATGGAGTCTTGATAATGTTTTGCCCAGGCTGGCCTTGAAACACAATCCTCCAGATCTCCTCCTCCCAAGTAGCTGGGACTACAGGCATGAACCCCCTTGCTCTAGAGATACGAGAGTATCTGTTTAAAGGTAAAGGTGGTGAGGAGACATTACTGTTGCATTTCTGGCCATGGGTGGCAGAAGGGAGGAAGAAGGGAGGGGAAGGCCCACTGTGGCCTCCCCCCTCCCTCCAGACCTCTGTGGTGCTGCTGTGAACATCCAACACCCATTCATCTTCCCCCATTCTGTGTCCCCCCTACTCTGCAAACCCCACTCCACACAGCCGCCCCTGGGGATCTGGTCCCCGCATGGAGGCTGAGGAGGAGGTGCGTTCTCAGCCTTCATTTCCTGCATCTTATGACTTCCCTGCCCAGAGCGGTTCTCTGGGCTCAGCCGCAGAGTCCTGCGGGGAGGCGGGGAGACCCTGGGGGGGGTCATAGGAGGAGCAGGGGTGCCCAGAGTAACAGATTTCCCACCTTTCCTTCCTTTCTCCCATTGCAACACCTTTGGTGAGAGGGAGCCACACAGGCAACTCAATCATTTCTTTATTCTTCAAACATGAGCACGCATACCCCTCATTCATTCACACGGAGCCTTGTTTCTCTGCGCCAGGCAGCAAGATCCAATCAGTTCTTGGGAGAGAAGCTTGTTTTCTGGTTATTCATGAACTCTTCCCACGGATCTTTGGGGGCCCTTCCCATAGGCCAGGGCCCCGTGCCCAGGAACAAACAAATGGAGCCCAGGTCCGCCCAGAACCGCCCCTGGGGCCCGGGAGACATTTACCACCTAATTCAGGGGTGGTGATAGGGAAGAAGTAGCATAAGGCAGGGAGGAGGGGGAAGGGAAGGAGGGAGGGATGGGGGATGTGATGACGGCTGGGGCAGTGGCAGGCCTCTGGGAGGAGGCGACATTGCGCTGGGTCTAGAAGGATGGAGGGGAGCCAGGCTGGAAGCTGTTATGCAGAACAAGACCTGCAGAGCTCTGGCTTGCTGCAAGGAACAGAGGTGCACCTGGAGTTAACACAGAGGAAGACTGGGGTGTGTGAGATGTGGGGTGCTAACAGGAGTCTCCAGGGCCAAGGCTGACGGTCAAGCCCCTACTTCAGAGAGGGACGGAAAGCAAGAGTAGTGTGAAAGGTAGCATGTGGCTACTTCCAGTGGCTCACATCTGTCCTCCTGGCTACTCAGGAGGCTGAGATCTGAGAATGGAGGTTCGCAGCCAGCCCAGGCAGGCAAGTCTGGGAGACTCTTATCTCCCACGAACCACCAGAAGTAGAGCTGTGGCTCAAGTGGAAAAGCTGAAGGACAGTGCCAGGTCCTGAGTTCAAGCCCCAGTACCTGCACATATGCACAAATAGTGGCATAGCTATTCCAGGACTCGAGCAGAGCCTTGAACCCAGGACCTGGCCCCCCCACCCCCTTAGCCTGGGGCATCTTGGGGGAGGGGACGGGGAACCTGCCCTGTGGGTGGATGCAGCCAGTTGCTGGGGTGCACTGGGGCAGGTGCTGCCCCCTTGTTCCTGGGCCCCCCATCCTCACCTCTCCTCCCTTCCCCAATCAGGCTTGGTCCTTGGGCTGCTGGCCTGGTTTCCTGGCTGTCGGCCAGCTCCTCACCACTCCAAATAGCCTGGGCTGTCTCCCCACCTCCCAGCCTCCCTCCCTCTCCCACTCCACCGCTTCTCCAGGGAGAGTCAACCCTAGGCTGTCTGGAGGGCTGGCTGGAGCAGGGTGGGGCCGGCCCAGGCTCCTGGGATTCTGCCAGGCCCCAGACATGTTGGTGGCTTTCCCAGGGCCGCAGGTCACAACCTCCTGTTCGGAGCTGTTCCATCCCAAATGGGATTAAAGAACGCAACCGCCCGGCGGGGCTCAATGCCTGTTGGCTTTGCTCAGCATGGCAGCTGCCCGACCTGGGGCGCGCGTGGCCTGTGTCCACAAGGGTCACAGGTACAGAGCCGTCTCGGGGCCCGCGGAAGGAGGGCTGAACGGAACTCATGGAGAACACTGACGGACATTCCCGGGGGACTGGGCCTTCCAGAGGAACTGGGGGGGCATCTGCGGGCAGGAGGCCAGCTCTCTGGCGACTGGAGATCGGGGACCTGGAGAAAGGGCCAGCCTCGTGTTTAATCTCTTTTGCACACCCTTGCTCACTAGTGTATCTTCTGCCATGCTATGGCAGCCTCACCAGACGCCACCAGGGTGGCCTCTTGGACTGTCTAACCTCCAGAACCATGAGCCAGAGATAAACTAAGCAGCCCTGGGAATTCTGTGATAGCCACAGAGAGGGGACCAACACAGTGTCAGATGTGCTCATCATCATCATCATCACCATTATCACCATCATCATCATCACCATCACTACCATCACCATTACATCACCATCATCATCACCACCACCACCACCACCATCATCACCATCAGCATCATCATCATTACATCATCATCATCATCACCATCATCATCATCACCATCATCATCATCATCATTACATCATCATCACCATCACCATCATCATTACATCATCATCATCATCATCATCACCATCACCATCACCATCATCATCATCACCATCATCATCACCATCACCATCACCATTACATCATCATCATCATCATCATCACCATCATCATCATCATCATTAATCATCATCATCATCATCATCATCACCATCATAATCAGCATCATTACATCATCATTACCATCAGCAGTAGCATCATCATCATCATCATCATCATGATTATCAGTGATAATTTATTCTGGGAAGGCCTTGCCACAGAGAGGTCATTAAAACAGAGATCTGCACATAAACAGCACTGGGGTCCAGGGTTAGCAAAGGCCCTGAGGCCAGTACCTGTTTGACATGCGGGAGGCACAGGCAGAGGCCCGGGCTGCTGAAGTGGGCGGGGGGGGGGGGGGGTCAGGGCGGCGTGGAGGCTGGGGGCTGGGTGCAGGGTGTCTCCGGTCCCCTGGGAGGGACGTGCAGGTGAGGGGTGGCGGAGGGCTGGGGGACAGTTCAGCAGGGAGCCGTGCAGTCCTGGAGAGCGGGCAGGGGTGCGGGCGCCTGCTGGAGGCCCGTGGAGACGGAGCCGAGGGGCGCCTGCCCTGAGCCTCCGGCCAGCGGCTGCCTGTCCAGCGCGGCCCCCCAGCCTGGCAGCCGCTCCGCCCCACCCTGTGTGGCATCACTTGCTGGCATCAGAGACCCTGGGGAGGGAGAAGGCGGCCATGGTGGAGGGGAGGGAGACCTCAGCGCGTGCAGCCGCTCTGAGCCTTCCTTCCTTCCTTCCCACTCCAGCAGCCATGGCCCCGAGGCGGGCTGAGGGCCTAGCCAGTTCCCACTGTGTGCACCCCGCCTCCAGCCTCCTCATCCCACCGGAGCCCAGCCCAACCCACATCCGCCTAGACTGTGACCAGCCACCATCTACCTCCAGCAGGAAGCCCGAGGCTCCCCCCAACCCAGGGCCCTGGGGCCTGGGAGGCCGGGGAGGGAAGGGCACGTGCACCCCTGCCTGCCCACCTTGCCCCGGCACCCCAGGACAGGGCTGGGCAGGCCGAGAGTCTGGCCAGCAGCTACTGGGCGGGTCCGGGTGCAGGGCCTGCTACCGGCCCTGGACCTGAGCCAGATGTGACCTGGGTTTCATTCATTCATTCATTCATTCATTCGTTCATTCCACAAACCCTCTGGAACATTCTCCCGCAAGCCAACACGGGGCATGAGCTATGTCTGGAGGGAATGGACACACAGCCCGCGGCCCCTCCCTCCAGAAGCCTCTGGTGCAGGCTTCCCATTTCCGGAGCCGTGTGTGTGCCAATCCTTATCTGTTCTGTGACACTCGGCCACGCCAGCACGGCGGGTTCAATGGGAAAAAAATGACATATATATTTTTTCCAACATATTTTCTTTTATCCTTTTGTCGACTGTGGGGCTTGAACTCAAGCAGGGCCTTGGCGCTGTCCCTGCACTAGCGCTCTACCGCGTTGAGCCACAGTGGCTCCACTTCTGATCTTCTGGTGGTTCGTTGGAGATCAGAGTCTCATGGACTTTCTTACCAGGATCCTCAGATCTCAGCTTTCGGAGTAGCTCGGGTTACAGGCAGGAGCCACCAGTGCCCAACGTATTTAATATATACGGGAAAGCATAGGAGGCCCATATCTAGTTTAATAATGAGGAGGGGGCCCCGGAGCTGACCCCTGAAAATGGACCCAGGCATGGGGAGAGAAATGAGACAGAAGAGGAGAGGAAAAGAGAACAGGAGCAGAGGAGCCCTGAGCTCAGGCCTGGCAGGGTAACCGCGACTGTGCGAAGCGTTACCGGAAATACAGGCGACCATCGGCCCATCGCCCACCCTCCTCGCTCCCGTTTCCCCTCAGCCCCCTCCCTCCGCATGGACCGGCACTTGGCCTGTCTTCTGTGAACGGTGACGAAAGCAGTAAGAGCCATTTCCCTTTTCCCAACCAGTAATTGGTTTAGAAAGTATCGTGTGGCATAGTTCTGGTCAATGAAGTATAAAGGGCTATCTTCTGGGAAGTATTCAGAAAACATTTTTTTTTTAGACTTACAACACAGATGCCTTAAGGAGAGACTATTTTGCTTTCTGTCTATGTGGCGGTAACAGCTGGCGCAATGGCAGCCATTTTGGGATGAGGAAGGAAGGTCTTGGAAGAGGCCAGAGAGACCTACTGAGGAAAGATGGAACAATCTATGTACTAAATGGTGGGATGGAACCACTGCGTTTCCCTCTCCTGGGTCTTCAATCCAGTTCCAGCCCCATCTATCATCTTCCATATTCTTCCTCTCCCCTGAGCTTTCCCAGGCCTGTCTAGCTACATCTACCGGTGGAGTTCAGTGCCAGCAAGGTTCTGAATGGCAAAGATCGGGCTGACTTCTTCCAGAGTCAAGCACAGGGCTGGGAACCAGGAGGGGCTCCGGGGAGACGGGCTGCAGGCAGGTTTCAGTGACCAAGTAGGCCACTGGAGTCCCCGCAGCTCAGGGTCAGGTCAGGATGGGCAGGCTGAGCTTCTCCATGGTCTGACACGGTCCCTGGGGAGGCAGGGGTGCCAGCTCAGCGGCTCCTGGCTCGCCTCTGTCACCTGGCTCTGGGACAGAGGAAGGGCTTTTCCTACTTGTCCTACGATGCTTCTCCAGCTCTCCTTGTGCCAGTGCCTTGGCGCAGGGCGGGCACCGGGACCTCCATGAAGGACAAGGATGAGTCATCTCAGCGTCGCCCGGACTGCTTCTTTCCCAGATCTACCCCATCTCCCAGCTGAGGGGCAGAACCTGGCACGCAGCGGGCCTGAGGCCCTGGGTCAGACAAGGGTCTGGTTCCAGTTGTTGGTTTTGTCAGTTATGGGGCTTGAACTCAGGGCCTGGATGCTGTCCCTGAGCCTCTTTGTGCTCAAGGCTAGGGCTCTACCACTTGAGCCACAGAGCCACTTCTGGTTTTTGAGGGGTGAATTGGAGATAAGAGTCTCACCACCCAGGCTGGCTTTGAACTGCAGTCCTCAGATCTCAGCCTCCTGAGTAGCTAGGATGACAGGCGTGAGCCACCGGCGCCCGGCTACGGGTTCCAGTTTTAGTTCACCATGCGGTGATCTTAGAAATTGGCTTCATTTCCCTCACTTCAGTTTCCTCACCCGAAAAGTAGGGAATAACCAACCATGCACCTCCAGGACCAGCGTAAGGGACAAGGTGGCCCACAGCCGGTGTGGGGACCATGTCACGTGTCCCTAAGGTCCCTGATCCTGAGTGGGAAGGCGGTTCAGAGACACTGTCCACTCGGTCACCTGTTCATCCGGGCATGCGTTCATTAAACCACTCACAAGGGCCCACCAGGAGATTGGCACCGCCCTGGCGCTAGGCTGCAGACTGGGGGAAGAGAGCACAGGAGGAGCCAGCTCATTCATTCATTCACTCGCTCACGCCTTCACTCTCTCCTTCCACATCGGATTGTAGCTGGCCTCTTCCACACCCACCCGGCCCCCTTCATCGCCACGGACGGGAGCCGGCCAACCCACACCCGGGCACCTGTGATGCTTTCACCCGAGCGTGTGCCCATGCGTGCAGCCCGGCAGTGGGCACAGAGGGGGCCTGCGTGCACCGTGCACCCCCAAAACCCGTAAGCGTCTGGCCTGAACACAGCAGAGCTCAGGGGGTACGGAGCCAGCTCTGCTTGTTGATCTCTCGTGGGTTGCTGGGGTGTTTCGTGTTTGTGCGTGGGATCAGGGTCTGTGAGCACCTAGGCTTGGGTAGCAGGATAGGAGTCTGGGGAGAGGAGGATCAGAGACGGAGGCTCACACACCATACACAAACTTGGGACATCTGATCAGCAGAGCCTCCTAGCTGCCCCCTGTCCGTGCTGGGGTGAGTGGCCGGACGCCTGGCTCAGTCAAGTAGGCTCTGTTTGACATCTCAGCCTCCCGAGGAGCTGGGGTGACAGGCGTGGGCCACCGGCGCCTGGTGGCACACACAGCCTTTCAACAGGGGTACTGCCATTTGCGTTCGAGTTTCCATGGAAGAAAATCAAGGCACGAGGGTGTTCTGTGCCCCGTGGGATCTGGCCCCGGTCTGGAGTCCCGGGCTGGTGTCCGTGTGCCCATGGTGGAGGAATCCACTGGACACACCAGCAGGTGGGGCCTACACGGGGGAAGGAGGGGACAGGCCCTGGAGGGGGAGTTGGTCCCCTGTCCCTTCCTCTCTCCCTCGGCCTCCCCTGTGCCAAGAGGCGAGCTGCCCAGCGAGGACTGAACCCTCCTGTGACATCTTGTCACGATGCAGGCGTGTCAGCGGGCCACCTGCTGCCCCTGGGCCTTTGTCCCTGCTGTTCTCTGCCAAGAACACTCCCGCTTCTGATGGCCTTGCCTCTGACCCTCTCTTACACAGAGAAAGAAAGATGGTGGTGCTTCCTGCTTGAAGGACAGGCTGGGCCTGCACAGGGCTGGACGCGAGGGCCAGTGAGGGCGGGGGAGGCCCTCGCAGGGGGTGGGGAGGCTCAGGGAGGCCATGTGGGGTGGAGAAAGGTGGCCGCGTTGATATATTTAGGAAGCAGACTGGATCAGACTGGGTGAGGGACGGGGTCAGCGGGGAGGGAGGGAGCGGCGCCAGGGAAGACTCCCTGGTTTTCTTTTTGTGTGTGCTGACATTTATTGATCACCTTTAAGAGCCAGGTCCCGGTCCAGCCCTCCGTGTGTCTCGCCTGGTTTATGCTCCCTAATAATGGGGTAAAGTAAATGATGGCTGTCCTCCTCTCCATCTCTTCTCCCCCAGGGCCAGGAGGGGTCCCCGGCTCCGATCCCTTAGGGAACAACCTTGTCACATCAACGGGCCAGGCAGAGAAGGAAAGAGAGGAAGTGAGCAGCATCTATTGATCTGATTATCATTCAGTAAGAATAATTACCAATCGCATCCACAAAGCTTTTGCTGTGTGCCAGGCACGGTGCCAATCCAATTAGCTAATAATGGGTGGTCACGCCAAGTTCCGCGCGGGACACTTGATGTACCCCGACCCGACTGGGTAGGCCCAACAGTTCTCTTTACCATTTCTATGACGGCCAAAGAGACTGGGGCTCCGGGAGGTCAAGTGACCTCCCCAAGAGCACACAGTCACTGAGTCATACTCAAGCTGGAATTCAAATAGTCTGTGGCCAGAGAAGGAGAATGAGCTGGACAAAGCGCCCCAGAGGCTGCTAGGAAGGACAGGCTCTGAGTGCGAATGCTGCCATCCGCTGCCTGTCGCTTGGTGTGGACTTGCCCCAGGCCTGACGTTCAAGATGCTTCAGGAACACGCATGCATGCACACACACACGCACACGCACACGCACACACACCTGCCCAGGGCAACCCATTTGGCCCTGGCCTGCACCTGCCTCCCGCCCTGCCCTGCCCCCTGCGCGCGTGGTGGTGCCGCGGGCAGAGCTGCGCTGTACATCATGTTGACAGTGGAAATTACATCCCGGGCTGCTGTTTTACACCGCACCCTGTCAGAACTCACCGCAGCCCAGTGATCAGGACAAATTGAATACCATCCTGGCCGTGTCAATATTTATTTCATTTTACAAACCCGGTCGGCTGGGGGGCTGGGCTCCGGGCTCTGCCCCCGAGAGGCCCTGCCTCCTCTCCCTGCTTCGCCTCCCTCCATCCTTCTTCCCCTCCTCCTCCCGGACTCTTCATAATCAGTTACAACAGTGAAATTCAGACTCGGTACCCCAAACGGCAAAGATCCTGACGGCATCGGGAAACTAGGAAGCACAAAACAGACGAAGCATCCACCCGTGGGTGAAAAACACTCAAACGGCCACCTCCCCAGAAGCTCCGTGGATCTTTCCTTGGTGGCTTAGTGCACTGGGGTCTCACCATGCTCTTAGGAGAACCACCCCCCTCCCCCCACCTTCCCTACTGGTATTCCTTCACATGTTGGTGGGTTTGGTGCTTGTTTTGCTTGATTCTTGAGCTTTCTACAGATGGATGCCTACTATATACACTTACAGCTTTTCCTCTGTAATATGTTATAAGACTGGTGTTTTCTGGATGAGGGTTCTTTTTCAGGGCTGCATAGTGCTCCGCTAGGGATAGGTACCACACGCTCTATTCCATCCATCTGCTCTTTCCCTGTTTTTCCTCTGGTCAGTCTTGTCCCTCTCTCCTGGCTTCTTCCCTGTCCCACCTCCTTGGCTGTCTGTCTCCCTGGTCTCCCTGGGAGCTACAGAAACACATCACACGCATACACACATACATGCACCCTTGATCTCAGCTTCTCCATCTCACCAGAATCCCAGCGCCTCCTCTAGGGATCTCCCTCTTGGGGGACAGACTAGGAGTATGACACAGAGGGGTCCCTTGTCCCTGACATCACTCTGCCTAACTTCCGGCTCTCACTCAATAGTGGGTAGCTCTCCAGGGTACAGAGCTGAGGAGGCTAGGCTGGAACCTGCCAGATGTGGGGGAAGGGGGAGGATGGGGGGGGGAGGGGAGAGTGGGGGCGGGCCTGAGCACCAGCCTCAGCTGTCACTCAAGGTCTCTTGGACCTCCCACCCCAAGGCAGCCTGCCTGCAGGGTCTCACTCAGACCAAGGGAGAGGCGACCACGCCTTTAGAGCAGGCACTGGGCTGCCCACCGGAGCACCCCACAGCACACGGGGACCTGATACGTGACATCCCCGGCTCTCTGAGTCGCAGCTGTGTCTCCAAGCCGCGCTGGCGAAGCACATATTCGGGGTAGTTAATTTTTATTACAACCCGAAGCAGATGACATTAAAGAATCTGTCCCTTTGCGGTGCGGGAGGCCGGGCTTCGAGCTGGAGGCCCACCCAGCAGCCGCAGCCGCAGCCGGAGCCCCGCGTTCATCCCTTCCACTATGCGGTGTGCACTTGTTCCAGTCCCTGCCCTGATCGTGGGAAGGTGTGGTTGGGGGGGGGTCTTCAGAATGCTCACCCCAAGCCCCAACACCATCTGCCCCAGTGACAGTGACATGAACACAGCTTGCCGTGTGCCGGGGCCTGAGCTTTGTCGAGCTGAGAGTCGGAGTGCGTTTCCTGACCAGAGCGCTGAGCTCGTGCTGGGAGCTTTCCTGGACGATCTGAACCACAATCTGTTTTAGATCATGGTTATTTTTTTGGATAACGAAATTGAAGAGGTGAAGTTACTCGTCCAAGGTGACAGCCACCCAGCCATGGAATAGGGCAGAGAAGGCAGGACTTAAAGGAGGAGCATCTGACTCCAGTCTGTCCACAGCCGGGGGGCGGGGGGGCGGGGGGTGGCGGAGGTGTTTAGGAGGGGCCCTAGAGGATTCTGGGAATCCGAGGCCTGGGTCAGGTGGTCAGGAAACTGTCTTGGAGGTGAACTGTCATGGAGGATGACAGGCGTGAGCCACTGGCACCTGGTGTGGACACTGTTTAGAAGTGGAGATTTGCCTGCAGGCTGGAGGAGGCTCTGGGAGGGGCAAGGGAGGAGATGACTGTGACTCTGGAAACCTCTGGAACTGTGTTACTTTGTGACCAGAGGCTCACCCCAGCCTCCCCACCACACACACACACACACACACACACACACACACACACACACGCACGCACGCACGCACACACACACACCACACACACACACACACACACCACACACACACACACACACACACACACACACACACACACACCCCAGACTTGGAATAAGATTGCCCACATCTCTGAGATGAGACAGCACCCAGTGACTATGGCCAGTTTGTCCCGGGCACCCTGTGGGTCCCGGGCACCCTGTGGTCCCGGGCACCCTGTGGGTCCCGGCATCCTGGGGTGTGTTCCACCGCATCAAAACCGCTGCAGACTTGGGACCTGATGCTGGCCCTCGGCCCGCCAACCCTGCCACGTGGATGAGCCGCCCGCCCGCCACGCACACAGCAGGATCAGTGCCCCAGATCTTGCTTAAAGCCCAGCCACCGCCATCACTGGCCTCGCGGCTCATCTCCCTCGGCTCCCCGAGGTCCTGGCGATTATGCCACTGAAAATTCTGCTTTCATCTTGTCAACCTCGCAGTAAATTACAGGCTCGGGGAGGCGCAGGCCTCCTCCTTAAACAAGATTCCATTCCACTTAGCTGCCCCCTCCCCGCCCCCACCCCCGTGGGCCCCTCCCTCCCCTACCCGAGGCAGGATTTATGGCCTCTCCTCGCCAGGCAGCTGGTAACCATGGCAGGCCCGTGTCCTCTGGGGGCCCCCCCCCCCGGACTCCAGCGTGGATGCCTCCTTCAGGCTGGGAGACGGAGAGGAGAGGCCAGGCCAGCAGTGGAGGTTTACAGAGGCCAAGGCTGAGCTGACTCCCAGCCCAGCCCGGATGAGCATTTCCAGGCCACCACGTCCATTGTGTGCGGTAGCCACAGCGTAGATGCTTGTCTCCCCCCACCCCCCATGCAAGGTCACCTGCCAAGGTCAGGCACTCAGGAAGGGCTTGACACCTTCCTCTGTTCCCAGTGACTGTGTTAGGAGAGACTGTCGCCCATGTGTGACTTCTGAGACTGCAGCCCATGGTGGGGACCCCCTCCCCCGATCCTTGTCGAATGACCGCCCATGCCCTGCCCCTCCGCCTCCCCCCACCCCCACCCCCATCCTGCCACCCACCAGCAGCACCACTTTGGCACAGAAAGCTCTCTCCGGTCTTGCTTTGTTCAAACTCATTTCTTGTGACTCATCAGTGCTTTAGGCCCACTGAGGGTCTCCTCCTTCCCAGCCCCTGGCTCTGACCTTTCTTAGACTCCCCCTCACCCCCCATGCCCTCCTCTGCCTCCAGAGCCACTCTGGAATATCAGAGCCGGAAATCCACCACTTGTCTCACTCCTGATGAACTTTCCTAGTGCGCAGCTTCGGTTCCCCGGGGGCTCTGCTAGGGAAATAATGAGCAGGCCTAAGAATGGTCGCCATTCTCCGGAAGCTTCATCCGGCGAGGCCGTGTCTCACCGCGTAATCCCTGCACTCTCCTGCAGGTCTCTGGGGCAGGCCTATCCCTACGGCCTTGTTTGTATGCCTGTGCATTGTACACGTGTGTGCGTGTGTGTGTGCGCGCGTGTGTGCAGGTATACACGTGTGTATGTCAGGGGTGGGGGGGCAGTTAGCGGGCTTAAACTTGGAACCTCTTCCACTTGAGTCACAGCTTTTTGCTGGTTATTTGGAGATACGTCTCCAGACGTTTCTGCCCAGGGCTGGCTTTGCACGGTGAGCCTTGTATCTCAGCCTCCTGAGTAACTAGGATGACCAGCGTGAGCCACCAGCCCTGGTCTATTTTGCAGTGTAGGTAAAGCACAGAGAGGTTGGGTGATGGGCCCACGATTACACAGTCTGACACCAGAGCCAGGCTTCCTCCCCTCCCTACCCCTGCCTCCTTCCCTGTCTCCCTCTCCACTGCCTGCTGTCCAGGGGGGCCAGCATGCCAGGGAGGAAGAGGGGAATTGCTTTTATCCTTGGGCCCGGGGCCTAGAATTAGTCCTGTGTGAGGACCTGCAGCCCGAGACGCGTGACCCGTCCTTGCAGGTAAGTAGCATGAGGGAAGAAACTGATGCAGCCCCAAGAAGGCTTGGAACAAGGGAGGGGCAATCAGAGGGTGCAGGGTAGGGGTGGGCAGGTGAGAGGTGGCCAGGCTGGGCATCTTGCTAAGGGGCTGGGCCTTTGCTTTCCCCCTGACCTGGTTGTGGACAGAACAGATGGAGAAGTATGCTTCTCGCGATCTGACAGCAGGCTGCAATCCAGTGTGGCCAAATCGCCGCCCCCCCCACACCCCTGGCTGAGCAGGGTCCCATCTGGGGTGGCAGATAGGCGGTGGTGATGCCAGGCCCCAGGGGGGTTTGTGTCTTTCCCCTTCCTGGCTGGGGATGGAGCTGGCAGATTGGGCATTGTCTTCCCTATCGCCCCCCACTGGCTTGCAAGGAAGGCCACCCATTAGTGCCATCCACCTTTACAGACAGGCGTGTGTCTGCACCCCCTTCTCATCTCCTCTTGGCACACAGTCCCCTGATTTTTTAAAATATTTTTTTATTTTTTGGTCATGAACTCTGGGCCTGGGCGCTGTCCCTCAGCTCTTCAGCTCCAGGCGAGCGCTCTACCACGTGAGTCACAGCGCCACTTCTGGTTTTCTGGTGGTTCATTGGAGATAGGAGTCTCACGGACTTTCCTACCCCGGGCTGCCTTTAAACCACAATCCTCAGATCTCAGCCTCCTGAGTAGCTAGAATGACAGGCGTGAGCCACCAGTACCCAGTTCAGTCCCCTGGTTTGAGTTCTACAGTGAACCCATACCTTCCTGAAGCAAAGTTTCAGAGAAACCTGGCAACATGGCCTCCTCCTCTTGGGGCTGAACTCTGAGCGTGGCGTGTCCCTCCGAAAACCACGGTGCTGCTGAATCCCCCCCTGATGAGAGACCTGGAGAGGAGACACCAGGTGGGGCCTTGAAGAGGCGATTATGGCTCTGCCCTCACGAACCGATTGATCCGCTCATGCGATTAATAGATTAAGGGATTAACGGGTCAGTGGGTTATCTCCAATAGTCTGCTACAAAAGCCACTTTGGCTAGGTCTCTCATGCGCTTCCTGTCTCCCTGCCCAGGATGCCGGGGGCTGTGGAGGGACACTGCCAGCGAGAAGGCTGTCACCAGAGGCGGCTCCCCGACCTTGGACCGGAACCATGAGCAAAATAAGCCACTTTTCTTTATAGCTCCCAGCTGTGGTATTTATTATGTGGCCAGCAACACAAAATGGATAGAGACACCTGCTTTATCTTGAGCCTTCTCTAGTGGGCTCCAGGACCAGCACATTATACACACACACTCACACTCACACTCATACACACACACACACACACACACACACACACACACACACACACACATACACAAGTGGATTCCATCTCCAGGAAAAAAAAACAAAAAACACATACTCCTTTCCCAACCCTTTGGCTTAGTGGGAAAGCTGGTCAAAGGTACCATCTCTTTGGCTCCTCCCACTGTCTTGACCCCTCCCACTATCTCCTTGGCTCCTCCCACTCACTTGACCCATCCTACTATTGTCTAACCCACTGATAAACGGCTTTCACCTCAACATGCATCAAGAAGATACCTTGTAGGAAGCCAGGCACTGGTGGCTCACACCTGTAATTCTAGCCACTTGGGAGACAGAACTGAGAATTGCAGCTCGAAACCAGCCCAGGCAGGAAAGTCTATGAACCTCTTGTTTCCAATTAACCAGCAAAAAGTCAAAAGCAGAGCTATGGCTCAAATGGTAGAGCACCAGCCTTGAGCAAGAAAGCTCAGAGTTCCCCCCAGGAATACTCTCTCTCTCTCTCTCTCTCTCTCTCTCTCTCTCTCTCTCTCTCTCTCTCTCTCTCACACACACACACACACACACACACACACACAATGCTCCTCCGTGTCATCACGGCTGCCACATTGCCAGATCCCAGGTGACCTCCAGTGTCACTCGACTCTAATTAAGGATTTGGAGCAAAACCAAACAACTAGGCTCCTGCGATGCCTCCGCCCCTCTTTCAAACTCCTCACGCTTCCCGGAGCAGAGGCGGACAGGCGATAACTTCAGCCACCACCAACGCTACAGTGCTCCCATACATAGTGTCCCCAGTCCTGACCAGTCCTCTGAAGCCCAAGGACAAGTGTGTAGCCTTCACACAGACGCCGCTGCAGCACCTCCACAGCACACGTCCAAGCCACGCTGCGGAGGTTGGTATGGAGGCTCCTCACCAATCTGATCACAGGACCATGACATCCATCCTGCAGCACTGCGCTACGGCGTTACCCGAAAGAATGCCAGTCCTCATCCAAGAGCCGTAACCTGCTCTTGCGTTTCAGCTGCACTATTTACAATAGCCAAGATAGGGAACCAGCCAAGGTACCTATCAACTGATGATTGGAAAATGTGCTACATAATACAATGGAGTCTTATTCAACCCTAAAGAAGAATAAAGTCGTTTGCCGGAAAATAGACAAAACTGGAAATCATCGTGCTAAGTGAGATAAGCCAAACTCAGACAAATATTGTGTTTTCACTCACATTCAGAAGCCAGACTTCAAAAAGAAAAATCTATCGTAGTAGTGTGCCATGATTTTAAAAGGAGGATTGTTTGAGGAGACCCAGCAGGTAGGGGTGAGGGACAGGAGAGGGTGGCGTTAGGCTGGGTGCCCATGGCTCATGCTTGTAATCCTAACTGCTCATGAGGCTGAGATCTGAGGATTGAGATTTGAAGTTAAGCCCAGGCAGGGAAGTCTGGGAGGCTCTTCTGTCCAATTAACCACCAAATGCCAGAAATGGAGCTGTGGTTCAAATGGTAGAGTGCAAAAAAAGCTGAAGGACAGTGCCCAGGTCCTGAGTTCAAGCCCCAGTACTGCCACACACACACACACACACACACACACACACACACACACACACACACACACACACAAACACACAGTATGTTACATATACATGAAAACAGCCTAATGAAACCCACTAAAAACTCTTGAAGAGGAAGGTGAGGAGGGAGGAAGGCTAAGAAGGAGTAATAGAAGGGATTAATTGATCACAGAACATTATAAGCATGTATGTAAGTATCACAACACCCCCCTCCTTTGTACAATTAATTTATGCTAATAAAAAAAGAAAACAATCCTGGCTCTTCTCTAGAGTTTTCCACTCAGTTAACAGTGTCCATGTGTGTCCAGTGGTCCATGCCAAAGGCTGGAAGTCACGCTGGACGGACGCCATGCCTGCACTCTGGTGGGCAGTCCAGGCTGGCCCACTTGACCCCCTAAATCACCACATCAACAGCTCTCTGTCATCTCCACCTCCACCCTGGTTCTACGCAGGGATTCGGGAGCATGGGGGTGTTTGGCTTTGCCGGGGGTGCAGGTGGCATTTACCATGGTGGAGGGAGTTAGGGGAGGGGAGGCCTGGGTGGAACCAGAGTATAGGTGGGTTAAATCTGAGAGATTCTGAGCTATGCCCATGGAGATGTGTAGCAGGAAATTGGATGGAAGATTCTGGAACTCCAAAGAGGAGAGTTCTGGGCTGAAGCTATGAATCAGCCTTCTCAGTAGGAAGATGACCTCAGATGCTACTGGACTGGAAGAAGGCGCCCAGGGAGAGGAGGGAGCCAGCCCAGAATGGGGCCTGGAGTGTGTATGGGGACCAAAGAGTGGATGCACACATGGACCAAGAAGATGCTGTCGCTGGGGTTGGAGGCCGTCCAAGAGACTGGTGTCATGGAAACCAGAGGTCAGAGGTTAAAGCTGCTGAGAAGCAGCTGAGAGGCAATTGAGGACAGAGGCGTCCCCCCCCCCATCCCTGGCAGGAGCTGTGCTCTCTCTCCTGCTGGCCAGGGGAGACACTGCTGCGTACCCCCAAACCTCCGCCAGGCTCACCACGCAGAGTCTCCAGATGTGTGGGGTATCTCAGATTCTGATCATGGCACTTGACGTGTAAACAAAAAACCAGTTGCATTGGGCTGTGGTGCTCCTATTGTGGTGTGTGTGTGTGTGTGTGTGTGTGTGTGTGTGTGTGTGTGTGTGTGTATGTGTGTGTGTGTGTGTGTGTGTGTACTAGGGCTTGAGCTCAGGGCCTGGGCTCTGTGAGTGTGGTGTGTGTGTGTGTGTGTGTGTGTATGTGTGTGTGTACTAGGGCTTGAGCTCAGGGCCTGGGCTCTGTCCCTCAGCTTTTTCACTCAAAGCTAGCCCCTAACCAGTTGAGCCACAGCTTCTGACCTCTTTGGTGGTGAAATGGAGATATAAGCATCTCACATACTTTCCTACCTGGGCTGACTTCAAACTTCGATCCTCATATTTCAGCCTCCTGTGTAGCTAGGATTACAGGCATGAGCCACTGGTGCTGGGGTAGGATTACTTTAAATAACACTTAAGGCTTGCCGTTGGTTGCTTGGCATTCCCAATTTGTGTAGATAAATCTTCCAACTTGGGATTCAAGGCTGGCTTTTCTCGGTTTCACCCCTAGGTCCAGAGCAAAGCTCTTTAGAGTCACAACTTCCTTTGGTGAGGGTCCTAGCTTGCTTGCCACCTCCTTCAGATCAGGAACTCAGACTTCCCTTTCCCTTATATTATGAGACCATCAAGAAACAGAATTCAAGTCTCTGGGATCAGCAAATGCCCTTAGGACAAAAGCTTTCTCTGTGTTCTCTATCTTCCCTGGCTTTCTGTTTTCCCTTCTGTTTTGACCTAATAATTCCTGGTAATTCCTTACAAAGAGATTACTTGTCAGCTCTTTGATGCTTTAATAAGATGCTTTTTTATATTTTATCCAGCATTTTTAGCGCCTTATAGTTGAAAGGTTGGACACACACACACACACACACACACACACACACACACACACACACACACACACAGCCACAAAACCCTCGTGTCTTGTTTCTAAACACAGAAATGGCTAACCTCCTGATAAATACCTGCTGGTTAAATGAATGAATGAGTGAATGAGCTTAGATCCCCACCCATTCTCACTCCTGAGTGCATTGGACTTCAGGAGCCCCTGTGAACAGGACAGAGAGGTAGAGCTGTGGGCTGAGGAGGGAGGGGTGGGGACATTGGCAGAGGTCAGTGCTAGGACCTAGACAGATCTGAATCTTGGCAGATGAGTCCCCAGGGCTGACAGAGAGGCCTTACAGGCAGTGACCATTGTTCAATCAAGGTCTGAGCAGAGGCTGGAATGTGGGAGGAATCCAGGAGGGCCGGAGTGGGCAGAGAAACCGGAACCAGGCAGGGAAAGAGGCCAAAGAAGGCTCAGGACCCAGCGTGACTGCAGAAGCGAAGCCCAGGCCCCGGCAGCTCCCTGCAGCCACTGGCAGGAGGGAGGAGGAAACGGCTTTTGTTGAAATGCACACACGGTAATTGCTACAGAAGTGTATTTCCCTTCGTTTCAAAAGCTTTCTCCTCTGCATTTTCCTTGGTCCCAGTTTCAAAGGAATTTTAATTGCAAAGAAAATTTTTGTCGGTCTCCCTGGGGGAAGAGGGTTCCACGGCTCCGAACGGTCACGCCCGCTGTGGGTTCCTCTCTGTACTGGGGATTTTCACGCTTTGGCTGCGTGGGAGCTGGCTGGGGATTGGGCCCCGTGGAGGGATGGATCAGGGGAGGCAGGTCTTCTCCCCACATCTTTCTGGGGTTGGAAAAAGCTGTATTTTGTCAACCCAGAGTTCCCAGGCCTGGGTTCCCCAAGAGAGAGGCTTTGTGCCAGCCTGGGCACACAGGTTTCTGGATCCGGCCTTCTTGGTCCTTGATCCCAGTGTGCACATTTCATCATGGTAATGAACCCACTGGTCTCGCAGCTTCTACCCATTCTCGACTGCTCTCCACCACATGGCAGCCCATTTGGAAAGCAGTTGGGTGGTTTCTTAAGAAGTTAAACAAACATTTCTCGTACGGTCCTGTAATTCCTAAGTATCTACCCCCAGAGAAATGGAGACTCACCCACAGAGATCCATAATGACACTCCCACCTGGGGAGCTGATACACAGACGTGGCACACCCCACCCAAGGGTGCCATGGAGCGATAACACGGAACCACCCGATGCCACGCGACACAGGGAGCTAGATGCAAACAAACACCAGAACGGAGCAACAGACCTTGCAGGATCACCTCCTTCTACGCAATGTCCAGAAAGGCAAACCGACAGAATAGGGGATCACTGGGAGTGGGGGGGAGCAGCGTGGGGAGGGTCCCCCTTCAGATGGGCCCTCAGGATCTTTGGAGGGTAAAAGAGATGTCCGAACCCCTGAGGCGGTGGTGGATTCTCAATGCTGTAATTTAGTAGACATTACTGACACGGGCGTCGACAATGGATGGATTTTATAGTATGTAAATTATACTCAATAAAGCTGTCCGGGAAAACAATAGCTCCCATTTCTCTCTGAGTAGAAGCCAGAGTCTCTACAAGACCTCTCTGACTTCCCTCCCTCCCTCCCTCCCTCTCTCCGGCTCTGGCCTCTAGATTTCCCCACTTACAGCATCCCTGCTCCCACTGAACACCTCCGCCTCTTCCCCAGAGGCCTGCAGGACCCAAACGCCCCTCTCTTAGCATTGGGTTGTCCGATTGTCCCTTTCCAAGGCTCTGCCGACTCCCTCATCGCTCTCTCTGGGCTTTCATCGCCCCCCCTGTTTATTTATTTAATAATTATGTTCTCCATCTCTTAATCCCTCCTGGCTAGCGTGGTTGTGCCAGCCCGATGAGATGCGGGCATTTTCTATCCCTGATGAGAGCTCACAGCACAAAAAGAGCGCCACATGGTTTTCTATTGAGTAGATGCCTGGGTGAGGGACACCACCAGAGTCTCGACGTTCTGTGCCTGAAGCTTGGATGAGGGCTGGCCCTGCAGTCCCAGGCCATGCATGGGTAACCCGGGTCATTGAATGAGCATGACTGTCGCCCCTTGGGGGAAGGGGATGGAGAGAAATGTAGACAACCCTCCCCACACCCCCAAGAAATCAGGGAGTCTAGCCTCCCTGGAGAGTGACCTGTGGGTAAGAAAGAACTGGCCAGGTGGAGAGGAGGGCAGAGAAGGACAGCATTGCAAAGGCCCAGAGGCGAGAACATGCCTGGTCCTTCTGAGGAAAAGCTGTTTGTTCCGGTTGGCGCCTGGACTGTAAGGAAGACTGGGGAGCGGTGGGTGTGGCTGGTGAGGCTGCTGCCTGACTACAGAGGGCCTGGCCACATCAAAAGAGGTGACAGTCACCTCGGAGCCAGCCAGGCAGCCGAGAGGCTGGCTGTACACGGCTGGGCTGGGGAGCCCAGGGCTAGGGGAGAGCTGGACGTTCCTTGTGCTGGTGATCCCTGGAGTGAGAGTGATTAGATTTACCTCCTGAAGGATCACTGCAGCTGTCAGGGGAGGAGCCCATCAGAGCGGCTGGGGTCGGCCAGGAGGCTGGGGGAGGCTGTTAAGCCAGTCCAGCTAGAAGAACTGACAGTCTTGAGTGATGGATTGGCTGTAGATGGCGGAGAACAGGATCGTGGGTGCGGTCTAATCACAGCCATGCTGAGCAGGTGCTGCGTGCCCGGGAGGGCTGCTCTGACATCTTCAGGGGCTGCTTCCTGCAGAGTAGATGGTCATCACGTGTGTGTGTGTGTGTGTGTGTGTGTGTGTGTGTGTGTGTGTGTGTGTGTGTGTGTGTGTGCATGCGTGCGCACGCGCCAGCATTAGGGCTTGAACTCAGGGCCTGGGTACTGCCCTTTAGCTTTTTCACTTAAGGCTGGACTCTACCCCTTGAGCCACACCACACCTTCACATCTGGAGATAGGAGTCTCACTGTCTTCCCTTTGAACCGTGATCCTCAGATCTCAACTTCCCAAGTAGCTAGGATTATAGAGGTAAGCACTGGCACCCAGCCTGTTACCTCTACTTTACAGATGAAGAAATCACCCCCCAGGGACCCCCACAGACCCAAGCAGAGCACCCAGGATGCAACCAGGCTTCCAGGGTGAGTCAATGGTGGAATAGTGAGGCAAGCTAGGAGGCTGGGTTTGGATGCTAGGTTCACAACCACGTGTGAGTTCTCTGCTCAAGGGGCATCATCAGGTGGACCGTGGACTGTGTGGGTCCAGAACCCAAGAAATCACGCCATCAGGAGGCGAGTTGGGCCATCTGCTCCCCCCCTCAAGCCCCCTGGATGGTAGCTGAGATCATTCAAGACAAGTAGAAGTGGGACTAAAAGGCTGGGGTGAGCCCCAAGATCTAAAATGTATAAAACAGGGCGTTGAAACCACCCCTGTGGAGAAAGCCAAAGAACTTGCCATGGTGTGTGAGAAAGCATTCCCAGACTCACCTCTGCAGGCCCAAGCAGGGGAGAGGGGAGGAGGGGGGGAGAGGAGGGAGGGGGACAGGGAGAGGGGCCCACTGTTTCTATTGTCCTTTCTCCACGTGTGGTACACACACCACAGCCAGGTGTGATCAAAATAGTGGGAGAGCAACAGGGGTTGGCGAAATGTAAAGTCGTTTTGTTTGTTTTCCTCTCTGTACTTATTTGTGTTTTCCAGTGTTCATAAATGTGGTTAGACAGATGAAGGCATGGGTGGAAGAGGACAGGAAGGGGACAGGGGAGTGGGCAGGGAGGAAGGAGGGAAGTAGAGGGAGCAAGGGTGGGGGTGGGGTCGGGAGCAGGTGCCACCCCTCCTCCCCCATGTCCTGAGACCAAGCAGGCAGGGGCGGGAGGATGGGCACAGGTAGCCTCAGAGTGTCCCCAGGGAGGCTACCTGTGTCAGCGGCAGTGGGGAAGGGGCGGGCCGCAGGCAGGAGTGGGCGGAGCGAATGGCACAGGGAGAAAAGCATCAAGTTGATAAGCCGGGTTTGAAAAGGAGGGGTCTGAAGGGGGGCTGGGGGGGGATGAGCAGGCTAGGGCAGAGGTGGGAGACACGGAGAGGGGCGACCTGGAAGGGGACCAGAGTCACTCCTGCGCTCCCAGGGGACCGCCCTCCCGCTCTCCTCCCTTTAGGCAGAGGCCTTCTGAGGGCCGCCACCTCGAACCCAGGCCTGGCACTCAGCACCTGGCACAGATGTCCTCCTGGCCTGCCCAGCCTCTGGCCCCTGCCCCCAGCCAGGTCTCCGCAGAGAACCCCGAGAGCTCAGGGACCCTAGTCCTGCCTCTGCCCCCCACACCCCGGTGTCTGCATGGGACACACCCATGGCAGGGAGGCGTCCCGGCACATATTAAAAAGGGAGCAAGCTGGCCCCCTGACACACACACACACACACACACACACACACACACACACACACACACACACACGAGCCTCATGGCCCGAGTGGAAGATGGAAGATGTGTAACAGCCATGGGCCAGTCTGGTGAAATAAGGCGTGTGTGGCAGACAGCGCGGTGCTGCAGGTAGGAGGGGACCTGGCTGTGGGTAAGGAAAGGTGCAAACAAGACAGAGCGCGTCCACACCACAGGCTGCAGACACTCAGAGGGAAGCGCTCTACCTTTGGCCTCCCACATTTCAGGGACTACAAGCGTGAACCACCCGCTCAGGCTTGTTGGTGGAGAAGGGGACTTGTTCACTCTTTGCCAGGCAAGCCTTGAACCATGATCCGCTCCATCTCTGTTCCCAAGTAGCTGCAATTACAGACCTGAGCCTCCACACTCAGCCTGCGTGTATCTCATAAAATTAATGCTTAAAAGCGAAATTAACAGCCTTTAAAAATCCCTGCTCTGCCTAGTTCACTAAGCTGTTTGGAGGATTGGATTATTTGTTCACGAAGTACAAGTAACTCATTTTCTCAAGCGTTGTTGGCCACGTGACTCTCGGCATTGAGGAATGAGGTGCCGTTTCTGTGGGAGGAGGAAATCGGGGCACAGAGAGGTGAAGTGACTCTGTGTGGGTCACACAGGTGTTTAGGGTACGAACTGGAATTCACTGGGGCTTCTCTTTATACTGCTCCCACCCCACCCCCACAAGGGCTGAAACGCCTTTTAAGGTGCGGCATGAGGGAGAGAAAGGCGTTGTTCTTAGAAGGTCGATGGTGAGGTGCCCTATTCGAGGGGTCTGCACTCTCTAAGCAGAAGCCCCTCAGGCCCTTAAGGTGAACCCCCCAAATGTCACTTAATAGTCTCCCGAGGCCTTCACCCCTCATTGCTGGGAGTCAGTACAGTGCCAAGGACAGACCTTTGGCGTGCGTTTTGAGGAGACCTGGCTTTGAGCCCCGACTCTGTCATTCAGCAGCAGGTACCTGTCGGTCCTTCCTTCCGTGCAGCCCAGCACCGCCAGGGCTCTCTGGGGCCATCTTGGAACCAGCCTCGCAGGCTGCAGGCGGGGCTGGGGAGACTGAAAGGCTCATCAAGAAGGTGACATGGTTGGCTAGGGTCGCATGTGACTTTGGAAGGAATGGCCCCAACGCAAGGAGGCCCAGGAGAAGGCTACAGAAAAGAAGAGCGCACGTGACAAATGGGGCCTTGAAAAGCAGGGAGGGCCATGGGAGACCAGGGCAGCAAGCGAGCGGGCTGGATTCGGAAGGACTTGGTCACTAGGATTTTACGTAGATGCCATGACAGGATGTCTTGTAAAGAAAACCAAAATCACATCTGCCTGACTCTGACACTCTGTTGTCACTGTCACGAGCCTATTCCGGCCGACGACATTCCCGAAAGCCTTGGTATTCGGGAAGCGTTGACACAGATCGCAAGCAAATTCCCAGCTCACCTGAATCGCTTGGCAGAAACAAGTTTTTGTGTCAACTCACACGCAGACCCGTGTAAGTCCTCCGACAAACAGAGCGAGCGAGCGAACAGCAAACGGACCACCGCGCAGGCAGGTGGCCGACGAAGGGAGGCGGTCAGCTCTTGTCTTGTTTGTCATAGACACATTGTCCGTGACAAACCTGCGCGTGGCATTCAGGACCACGTTATGGATGCCCCACTCCGGGGAGAAGCGGCAGAATGCAGACACGGGGAGAGAGGATGTTACAGTCTCTTGTCCAAATGGCAGCTACTATTTCTCAAGTGTGGCTGATGTGGGGGGGCAGGCGTTCGCTGCTCTACCCGTGGACTACATGTGTCATCAGGTGATGCCCAGGGACAGAAGCAGCCTGCTTGCACCTGCTTAACTCCAACGCCCACTAAGCTCTGTGATCCAGCACTCTCCCTTGTCCCCAGAGACACTGACAATGATGACTTGAACAATAGTGCTCCATTCATTCATTCATTCATTCATTCATTAAAAACAAAAAACAATTATTGTCAGCTAACAGCGGCTCATGCTTGTAATCCTACTCAGAACGGTGAAATCTGAGGATAGTGGTTTGAAGCGAGCTGGGGCAGGAAAGTCTATAAGACTCTTATCTCCCTTCAATTAACCACCAAAAAGGCTAGAAGTGGAGCTGTGGCTCAAGTGCTAGAGCTCTAGCCTTGAGCAAAAAAGCTAAGGAACAGGGCCCAGGCTCCAAGTTCAAGCCCTGGTACCAGCACACACAATTATTGAATACCCACTGTATACTAGGCAAAGAAGAAGGGCAGGAGAAAGGGCAGGAGACAGAAATGGATAGGAGCTGAAGCTAACTCTGATTTTGCAGCTGAGAGCCCCTAGTGTTTTTTCCTGAGTGGGTGGGGGACTAAGTGGAATCTATGAACACTGGGGCACGGGTGGAGGCGGGGAGGGGGGTGTGTGTGGAGATCTGGGAAGAAGTCTCGCTCTCCTGCTTATTACCTCTGGGCTCTCAAATGCATGACTACCAGGCAGAAGTGACAAAATAAAAAGGGAAAGGAAAAAATGCCAGCTACAGCCAGAATAAAATCAGGGCAAATAGAATAAAACCTGACAGCCAAGTATAAATAAATATTCGTAAAAGAGTTAAAGGACAGATTAAAATAAAAACACCAAATGCAATTCTTACCCCTTGACAAATGCAGTGTGAATTGGGTTCTTTTAATCAAATGTTTGGCAGGTGTATGAATTATTTATAATTCAATATCGGGCAGTTAAATAGAAAATGGAAGATGTTCCTGTGGTCTTCTCGGAGCGTTTCCACCTCCCCCGGGGTGGCCTCCTGAGCAGGGGAGGGGGGAGATGGGGGATTATCCTCCCTCACACGAGGTGCAGGGGTGGAAGCTGGGTCTGGACATCACCACTGGTCACCAGTCCAGGACAGCGCCGTGCTGGGGAGGCTGGCGTCAGGGAGACTCCAGGCCCGGCTGTCCCAGGCTCTGTGTGATCTCTCCTGTCAGTCTTTGCCTCCTCCGGGGTCCTCCTCCCCTGTTGTACATTCTCAAGTCCCACTGTAATGAACAGACCACCACAGGGGCTGTGGTTACCACAACACCCGGCTAGGACAGGAAGGACAGCGTCACCATTTTCTAGAGGAGGAAAGCGAGGCTGGGCGAGATGCCAGCTGGCTGTCTCTCTGAGCTGGGGTTGAGGTTGGCGTCCGGTCTTCACATTCCAAGAGCATGCGACTGTGATTTGGGGTAGTGGCGCCCGGACTCCAACCTCAGAATCAGACACTCAGCTTCCCATTCCGGTTCCAAACCTACATACTCTGTGTGTCCGGGAGTGGGTTACCTAACCTCGCTGACCTCATTGGCATTACTGGGGGGCTGGTGTCACTTGGAAGGGGCTGCTCCCCGCAGCAGACAGACACTGCTGGTATTCCTAGAGCTACAAGAAATTCATCTGACAGATGAGGAGACCGAGGCCCTGGAAGGTAAACACACTTGCTCCTGGTCACTCAGCCGGTCAGTGCTTATGAGACCACCCCTCCCCAGGTACCCACCCTCACACACCAGAGTCCCAAGGAGTCATGGGATATTCTGCTCATCCCCTCCCACCGTCCCCCCCCGCAAAGAGGCCACGCACGCACACATGCACGCCCCCCCACGCCCCAGAGAGCAGAGCCGGCGGAGGGGACCCCACCACAGCCAAATGGTGATGAACGAGTCTCGAAGCTAACGAACGGCTGTCGGAAAGGTGGGAGAATGGAGGTAATTAGTCCCCTTAATGCCGATTTCAGACTAATCTTTCACACTTAAGGAAATTGTTGCAATGATTTTCTTATTTTCAGGGGAGCTCGTTAAGCAAGAATTAGAAAAATAGATATGGTAGGAGAGATAAGAAAATGGATTTCATAATGACAAGCTGCCTCAACACACTGGAGACGAAGCTGGCTGAGCCCAGCTGGAGTGACAGGTTCAGGTCTGCTGGGTGAGCCACAGGCCCGGCTCAGGAGTCCCAGGCCCCACGTGGAGATGCCGGGGATAGAGCCCCAGGGCCCACAGCCTCAGCTGCTCCACGGAGGGGGGGGGGCTGTGTAGAGCTGGTGCCCAATGCATGTTGGTGGCAGGGACCATATTTTACACCCAGGCCCAACTCTCAGCCCCTGGGTGCCCAGAGCCCTGCCAAAAGCAGAGGAGCATTAAGTGATTTTCCTCAGCCTCTGCCAGGATCTGGGTCCACGCAGGGAACTCAGTCCAGAGCGCCTTCTGGATCCTCTGGGTAAGATAAGGAACTCTTATTACACGCCTGTTGTATGCAAATTGCTGTACTGAACGCTTAACGCCCGTTTACCCCACAGTGCGGCCGGGTGGCTGAACACTCCACCATTTGCAACCGAGAAACCAAGCAGTGTCCTGTGAAGTCTCTGAACGTGGCCTGGGCCTCGGCCTCAGGGCCGATGCTCCCATGCTGGGGTGGGAAGCCGGGGCATCTGGCACCGATCCATCCCTCCAGACAGCCTCTCTGTGTGAATCCCTGTGTGTGTGTGTGTGTGTGTGTGTGTGTGTGTGTGTTGGGGGGATCCCAGAGCAGAGGGGCCCCACCAGGCAGGAGGCCGGAGGAAGGGGCTGCTGGACAAGATGTCTGTTCCTTCTCTACTGCCACAGGACATCATTCTCCTTGCTCCTTCCCCCTTGTTCCTGCCTCCCTGTCCCTGCATGGGCCATAACCCGCCACACACCCCATACCCAGTCCTGCCGGTCCCATTCTTCGTCTGTAACACATCTGGACCTCTTCTTCCTCAGAACACTGGAGAGACCCAGTCAGTGGTCTCCATGCGCAGCTGCAGTGCATTCTGGGAGACCTGAGCCCACCTGCCCGGCGCTGGGCTGGGGTGAGGGAGACCTGGTTGAATGTGGCACTCCATGAGAATTCCAGTCACCACCAGGAGGTTAAGTCTTATCTGCCTGTAGTCCCAGAGACACCGGGATCCCTGGCTCTGCTGGGATTCGTGGCTCATGGGGAGACAGCTCCTAGCCAGGTGATTTTTTTTTGGTACCTTCAGAACATTGACAATGTCGGAGGCCTCTCCACTCGTCCCATGTGGGGTCTCTGTATAGGGGAGCAGGGGTCGAAGCCAGGGATGCTATGAGATCTTTCCAAGCACACCAGATGTCCATACCCAACCAAGAATCTCCCAGCCCAGGATGTCAGCCACACCCTGGCAGCCCTGCATTCCAGTACTCTGACCCAGTGTTCCCTTCGTCCTTAATGCCAGGGACAGGAGCCAGATCTCCTGGGCTTACCTGGGAGTGGACGATGGGTGGGGCAGTGGACCACTGAGTCAGACCTCCCACCCCCCCACCCCCCCACCCCCCGCCAGGTCAAGTGCATTGTCTCTTCAGTTCACAGAGTGTACCAGGGAGTTGGACCTGAGTGTCTACCACCTGCCAGGCAGCCCCCATGAGTGCCACAGGGCGGCAGGCATGAGGAGGCCCATCTGGGACCCCACTGTGGAACTGTGGAGTGTACTTCGGGCTGGGTGACCTGAGGCATGGCATATCTCTTCCTCCTGAGTCTCAGTTAACTCTTCTCTCTCTCTCTCTCTCTCTCTCTCTCTCTCTCTCTCTCTCTCTCTCTCTCTCTCTCTCTCTGTTGGTTGTGGGGCTTGAACTCGGGGCTTGGGTGCTGCCGCTGAGCTTTTTTCCCCTCCAGGCGAGCGCTCTACCACTTTGAGCCACAGCGCCACTTCCGGTTTTGTCATGGTCCATTGGAGATAAGTGTCTCCTGGATGTTCCCGCCCAGGCTGGCTTTGAATCATGATCCTCAGCTCTCAGCCTCCGGAGGATTGAGGACGGCAGGTGTGAGCCGCCGGCTCCCGGCTCCTCCTCCTTTCTAAAAGGAGCACAACTCTATTTGCACCCCAATTGTGGTTGCCAGGCCTTCAGAAATCGTCAAACCCAATCTTAGACCTCAGCGCCTGGCTGGATCCTGACTAGGGCTGGCTGGGTGATGGAGACGGTTACTCCACGAGGAAAAGAGAAGGGAGAGAAGGCCGAGGCTCCACTGAGCGCCTGCTGTATGCCTCTCGGGGAACCTCAGAGCCAACCCTGCCAGGCAGGGGTGTAGGTTTGGAAATAGGCTTGGGGAGGGATGGAGCCACACGGGAGCTAGATTTGAACCCGGCACCCCGGCTCTTCCACTCTCCTGTCATCACCTCCAGAGGCCTGTCAGATCCTGCCGGGCAGGGAGCGGAGGGCTGAGCCTGACTAGGCCTGGCCCCTCCAGCCTCATCTCCCAGCGTCCCCGGGGTCCTGGTCTCACCCCATTAGCACTGCTTTAAAAAGTGCGGGCTGACCAGGGCGGTTATTGGCCACATAAATCAGGCAGCTTGGAGTAGGGAACACCTTTAAACAAACAGCTGATGGGATGAAGTTCCAGGATCATTATTAATAGCTTTTCATTTCGGTGGCCGCTGTGCTGTGGCATGTCTTCCCAGCAGAGGCCCCGTGCCGCCAGCCCCCCCGATCGGCGATCCCCCCCTTCCCCCCGCGAGCCCGCCAGTCAGAATGAATGACTATGCTTCTGTGTTAATTGTGGAGCCCAGCCGCACGCAGAATGCTAATAGGGCCAAGTGGGAGGGGGCAGTGCCAATCTCGCCCGGTGGCTGGGCAGAGAGGAACCCCACCTCCCGTTCCCCCTTCCACAGGAACCAGCCGAGGGATCTCTAAAATACTTCTCTGAGCTCTGCCCTCCTCTGCCCCAGAACACCCTGCGGCTCCCACAAACCCAGACCCAGCCCAGCGAGTCTCCGGCTGCCTGAGGTCCCAGACTCCTTGTTTACCTTCCACACCACGAGCTCTGAGCGGCTCTGACTCCTATTCAGGTATTCATTCACTCCTCCCATCAATCCGTCCTTCAGTCAGTCAACAAACAGTCACTAAGCTCTCTGAGGGATTTGAGGGGGATGAAGGAGTGAGCCAGACAGCCTCGGGCCCTCATTCACGCAGGTTCCTATTAAGCAGGAAAGGCAAAGGCAGGCGTGTGGGGGGAGGCTGCCTGGGTTTGTACCCCAGGGCTTGACCCCCCCCCCCCGTGTGACCTTGCACAAATGACCCTTTTGGTTTTCCCTTCTGTGGAGTGGGAAGCTTCACTCGGAGGACAGTGTGCAGAGATGAACAGCTAAAGACGCTCGCCGACCCCTGAACACATTTACTCCGCAATGGTTAGCTACTGCTGTGACAAACTCCTGCCGCCCTGAGAACCTATGGGAATGGTTACAAAAGAAATGGAATGGGGGGGGGGTCAATGAGGTGGGGCCAGCCTGGGGCTCGGAGCCAAGCTGGCTGCAGAAGTACTTTCTTAGATGGGGGGGGGAGGTGGGCATGGTGGGGCAGCATAGGCAAAGGCCCTGGGGTTGAGTGGACGGATGGTAGAGGCTGAGGTGGCTGAGATCGGTTGGAAGCCCAGATGAGACCTGGGTGGCGGGTAGAGCCGCACCAGGAAGAGTCTCATGGCCCTGGTTAGATTGTTAGATCTTGTCCTAGGAGCACTGGAAGCTGCTGATGCTTAGCGGGACTGGACGGGGCAGGGGTAGGGGTGGGGGTTGGGGTAGGGGGGTAGGGGTGGTAGGGTGGGGGGGGTGATACTCTATTTCACACTCAGCCAGGCCTCCGTGGGCATGGAGGAGCAGTGAGTCTGTCCTCCCCTCTCCCTACTGGGGTCCTCATGGGGTGGTCAGAAGGAAACAGGTGGATGGGAATGATCCCGGCAGCCTGCACCCACCCAGTGCAAATGCCATGGGTGGGGGTGGGGGGGTCCTCTTCAAGGTGCCCCCGTTCCCTGAACACAGAGCAGGTCCCAGGTTCAGAGACCACGGACTCAGTTTGCCTTGTGCTGATGGCTGAGGGTCTCTGAGCCCTTGCATGCGCTGTTCCCTCTGGCTGGAACGTCCTTCCCCAATCACGGGCACTGGGCAATTCTTATCAGTCACCCAAACTCCTGCGTATTCACAAGTACATGAGTGAGAGTCAGAGCCTCCATCCTCCAGCAGCCCCGCCCCGCCCCGCCCCGCCTCGCGGTGGTCTAGAATGCAGATGCAGAGGCCTGCCAGCGCCACTCCCCTCCCAGCGCCCCCCCACGAACCCCACACTTCCAGCCGCTTCTGCCAAGAGACACAGAGTCATTCCTGACTTCATCTCACGCCCCACACCGCACCCGTCCGCAAACCCTGCCAGCAGTGCCTTAAAATAGACCCAGCATCTGACCAGCCCCAGCACCTTTGCAGTCAGCACCCCGCTCCACGCCGCCACCGCCACCAGGGTGGCTCTCACGGGGGTGACTGCCCCAGGCCACCGGGCCCCTGCCTTCACCCCCTGCACACTGTTCTCAGACAGACATCAGACCAGAACCCTCCTCTTGAAATTCCTTCCACTCTCATCTTGTTCAAGAGTAAGAAGGCTTGGAAGACCCATCAAGACTGGCCTCCTGACTTCTCTCACCCTTTCCTGTCCTCCCTCGCCTCTGCTCCAGCCACACTGGCCTCTGGGTCTTCTCTTGCTAGACCAGGCCTGCCTCAGGGCCTTTGCACCTGCTGCTCTTCTTGCCTGGACATTCTTGGCAGTGTGTCTGCCTGGCTTCCATTGTCCCTTCCTGTAGGAATCTGCTCTTCCAAGTGGGTGACACCCCCTACTAAGGCTTTTTCTGACAACCTGAGAGAAAATAGCGCCCGACTCTCCCTGTCACCCCATCCCCCCCCCCGCCCCCGCCAAGAGACCATGTCCTGGACTCCATAGTCTGCCTCCATGAGAACAGGGCCAGTCCTGGCTTAGCACTGTGTCCATCAGGCAGGCATGCTCAGTGGCTATGTGATGGTGTTCGAACTCAGGGCCTTGAGCTTGCTGAGCGGTGCTCAGTCGCTTGAACTTTACTTTAGTTTTCAGATAGGGTCTCACGCTTTTTCCCAGAGCTGTCCTGGGACCTCAACCCTCCTGCATAGCTGGGATTACAGGTGTATACTGCCACATCCAGGATGTTTGTAACTTCCTTCCCAGGCTAGACCAGCCTAAACAAACCACAGGCCTATCTCTTCCCCCTGTTGTTGGGATTACAGGCGTGAGCCACTATGCCCAGATTTCGTGGCTATTTCTTGAAAGGGAAGCTTTGATTTGAACAGTCTGGCCGCTTATCTGTCTGCCTCCTCCAGCCGACTGTGAGGCTGACCCCTGAGAGAGCACCCGTCCAATGAGAAACTCCGCCTGGGCTTTCCTGGGGTGGTGTGTGCAGAGATTGTCCCCACAGAACTGCCCCCGGCTCCCTTCCTGCCTGAGCCCAGGACCTGGCGTGCCTTGGAAGCAGGAAGGTAGAATCAGAAGCTAGAGAGACAGAGCATGGCTTGGGAGCCTGTGCTGGAAGGTTCTGGAAGGTTCTAGAAGCTGATTTCTTTCAGGGCTGGGAGTTGGGTGTGGGGTTAAGGAATGTTGCGTCTGGAGCGGGTCAGGGGTTAGGGGTCAGGGTTTGAAGGAAGGTTTAGGACTCGGGAAGCAGGTTGGAGTTTGGGACTAGCCTGGGCTTGGGGGCCGGGCCTGGAGCCCCCTGCTCTGGCTTGGAGAAGGGAGGGAGGGAGGGGCGAGAACTCGGGGAAGGTGGAATTGAAGGGCGCAGCAGCGTGAGGACAGAGCTCACATTTTACAGCAACGTTCCAGAATGCTGGCTGCCTACCAGGGACGTTCTGCTCCCCGGGGACTCCGTCCAGGCTGGGGATGGGGTCACCCAAGTCTGCTGTGCAGGGGCTCCGTCTGTAGCGCCGGGTGAGTGAGGCCAGGGCTACCCCACACACACACACAGACCTGTCTCCTCTCAGCTGTGGTCCAGGGACATCTAAGGACTCAGAGGGGGAGGGGAGGGCTGGGGAGGGGGAGGGGCAGCCAGCCCAAGGCATCAGGGGCTAGGGTGAGAGGCGGAGAGAGAGGCCCCCAGCCTTGGCCTGGCTGCCGAAGACCAAAGAGGGCCCATGGAGGCCCAGAGTGGAGGATGGCCCACAGAGGCTGAGGGTGGAGGATGGGGAGAGCTACTGTGGGCATGGGGGGGCTCTGCTCCTATGTACCCCTAGCCTGCTGCAGAGTGGCATGTTCGAGACCGACCCCCGCAGCTAACCCTGGCCGGGTGCCTGCCCGGCGCCTGGGCCCTGCCATGGATGCCATGCGGTCACCACTGTGGGCATGCCCACCCCACAGAAGAGCAAAGAGGGGCTAAGGACGCTGCTCACCGCTCGCGGTGGCTCAGGCTATGGTTTGGGGGCGAGGGGCGCCCCGGTGTGAGGAGCACTGACTTCCTGTGCTGCCTGTGACCCCTGGCCCTCTCCTCGGGGTCTTGGGACAGGAGTCACTGTCACCACCCACAGAGGAAGCGGCCACCGCCCCGCAGGCTCAAGTCCTCTCCGTGGACGGCGCTTCTGAACACGGTGACAGTGAGTGGCCAGCGCCCGCTCTCCTGACTGCACGGCCGCAGGCCTGTGACAAAGGACACGGGAACACCGGCCCAGGCCGCCTGTCCCACATGCACACCCGTGGAGGGGGTGGGGGGTAGCCTCACCCCTCCCTGCCCCCCAGGAGCCCAGGTGGGTCACCCCTCCTCGCCCCAGCCGTGCCCAAAACAAACCCACAAACAACCAAATAAATCATTTCAGCTTCCAGAGCCAACGCCAGCAAATGTCAGTGCCGCTCTGTCAACGCCCCCGGCACAGAGCGGGCCGGTGTCACCCTGTCACCTGAGCGGAGAAACGGGCCACCCGGACTACGCATCTCACAGGGGCCGGCTGGGCCCCCAGTGCTGACTGCGCCCCCCCCCACGCCAGGCAGCCCTTTAGGCTCCTCTTCCCACAATCCACTGGGGCAACTCCTAGCCAGCCCTCAAGAAGGAGCCCCAGCATTTGCTCCACAGGGTTAAATTAATTCCTGCAGGGGCTGTGGACCACTCCTTCTTCTGTGGACCCTTGGTACTGTCTACCTGCCCATGAACATTGATGGCTGAGGGTGTGTGTGTGTGTGTGTGTGTGTGTGTGTGTGTGTGTGTGTGTGTGTGTGTGTGTGTGTGTGTGTGTGTGTGTGTGTGTGTGTGTGTGTGTGTGTGTGTGTGTGTGTGTGTGTGTGTGTGTGTGTGTGTGTGTGTGTGTGTGTGTGTGTGTGTGTGTGTGTGTGTGTGTGTGTTCCACTGTGAGAGGACAGAGTCTGAGACTCCAAATCCTAACACCTCAGGGACTGTGTGGTGCCTGGCACGGAGTAGGTGCTCAGTAGCTCCTGGGTATGCGTGGAGGAATGGTGGGGTTTTATAAGGTGCTGAGACCCTGGCCGGTGTCCCTGTAATGCCTGGGGAGCAAGCCTGTCCCCACCCCCCCATCCAGCAAGCGCATGCCACCCCAACACCCACACATCCTGCGGACTTGAACAGGACTTGGACTACAACCAGACAGTTTAGGGGAAGAACAACATTTCTCATTTCTCTCCTCTACGAAGCTGCCACTACCAGAGCTGTCTTTGTGAACTGCAGTCCTGTGTGCACAGGAAAATCCTCCTCTCATCCCCACTGTCCGCTCTGAGGAACAGGAGGGTCCAGAGCCTGGAACATGTGGCCCCCAGCTATGCTGGAGGCTGGGGGCGGGCAGCCTCTCCCGGGGAACCCCTCAGATTGTCCCAGTCCCTCTTTTTCAGGAAGTCCTCTGACCAAAGAAACCGGGTCTAGACCCTAAGCTGAGAGGCTAACGCCTATAATTGCAGCTACTCAGGAAGCTGAGATCTGAGGATCATGATGAAAACCAGCCTGGGCAGGAAACCATGAGACTCCTATCTCCAATTAACCACCAAAAAAAGCCAAAAGTGGAGTGGTTCAAGTGGTAGAGCACGAGCCTTGAGCAAAAAAGCTCAGGGACAGAGGGCAGGCCCTGAGTTCAAACCCTAGGATTGGCACAGAGGAAGGAAGAAGGAAGGAAGGAAGGAAGGAAGGGAGGGAGGGAGGGAGGGAGGGAGGGAGGGAGGAAGGGAGGGAGGGAGGAAACCAAGAGACCAAAAACCCAAGTCTTCTGGGAACATGGGGATAGATGGAGAGATGTGGTGTGTTCTTTTAGATGCATCCATTCAACAGGTATTTTCTGAAAAGTTATTTAAAAACAAAAAGAACAAAACAAAACACTTGTATTATGCATGACCCCCTCAGGTCTCCTGTTCCCCTCCTGTAACCAGGAGGCAGGGATGGATAGAGATGCAGACAAGATCATGTCTTCAGAATTTAGCATTCAAGACATTAGAATTCAAGACTGGCCAGCCAGGCAACTTTCACCAAAACCAAAAATTCAAATCCACACCCTTCTGGTGTCCATGCAAGAACCAGGGAGGTTTTCCGCTGTCATTCCTGGTTCAGCTCCGGAGTCCAGAGCGGCTATAGGGTTCTAAGGTGCAAAGAGGCCACACCAACTTTCTCCTTCTTACCCCAAGGTCAGGGTTGGAGGCTCAGGGAGGACCCAGAGGAGACCAGGGCTTTGGGGCGGGCAGGAGGGTGAGGAGGGAGGAGGAACTGTCCTAGCCTGAGTGTGAGAGACGAGTTAACAGCTCAATTGTTATTTCAATTACACGGATTATTTGAAAACAATGTTATGAGTTTCATCACTGACAACCCCGGGAAATGGCTGCTATGGCAACAAGGGAAAAGAATGGCCCTGGCCAACCAATCAGAAGTTCCCGCTCCAGCCTCAGTTTGTGCAAACTCTCTCCTCCACCAGGCCCCTCCCGTCCTCCATCCTCCATCCTCTGTTTGGGAAGGAGGCCTGGGAGGAAGGAGCTAGGAGGCACACTGGAAGGAAGAGACAAATAAGGAAATGGAGGCAGGTCCCAGAAGAGGGAACTGGAATTCCCTTTGGGGGTTGGCTGTCCATCCCAAACTCCTCAAGGGCAGAGACAGATCCGGCCCACTGTACCCCCTCAGTGCCCGGTGCATGCCTGGCACGCAGTAGACAGCTGGGATAACTCCAGATCTGCTACGGTTGAAGAAGGGACTGATGTTGCCAGTCCCTCACTCACTGCCTCCTGGTGGAGAATTCCCCCAAGACCCCTCCACCAGGGGGCCCAGCGATGGATCGGCCTCTTCTCCCACTGCCAAAAGGCACCAGGAGCCTGCCTCCACTGGGCCAGAGAGAGGTCAGGTTCCAAGGCAGCTGAGAGCCCCATACCTCGTTCCCTGCTGCTGTCCTCAGAGCCACTCTGGCAGCCTCCAGAAAGAGCCTTTTTTGCCTTGAGACCATCCACAAACCTACCCAGAAAGAGGCCAATCAGACAGGGGCTGGCACAAGTCCAGCTCTGCAGGCACCCCTGTTCTCAAGGCCCATCGCCTTCCCCCACTGGAGCTCCGTCTGTCTCCTGCATCCCCGGATCCCTCACATTTTTAGCGGGGAGAGGGGCTGGTTGTAGGACTTGAACTCAGGGCTGTCTCCGAGCTTTTTCATTCAAGGCTAGCATTCTACCACTTTGAACCACAGCACCGCTTCTGGTTTTCTGGTGGTTAATCAGAGAGAAAAGTCTCACAGACTTCCCTGCCCAGGCTGGTTTCAAACCACCATCCTCTGATCTCAGCTTCGTGTGTGGCTAGGATTGTAGGCGTGAGCCACCAGCACCCAGCATCTCACAGTTCCCTTACAGGGTTCATGAGAAAGAGGTGTGGAGCACTGTGCTAAGCACTTTGTGTATGTCACTCAGGCCACACCCCTCACAACTCTGAGAAGCAAGTAGCATGACGCCATCTTACCTTACCTATGGGGAAACTGAGATTTCAAAGAGACTCAAGCCCCGCTGTGGGTTTCTAGAATTCAAACCCTAGACTGCAATGCTCATGGCTCCACCAGAAGGTGGATGGATGGACGGACAGATGGCTTGGCTGGAGTCACATCCGATGGCCAATGATTCCGAATTCAACATTCACTGCATCACCTTCTATGTTCAGGACCCAGACGCCTGCTGGGAAGCTCCCTGGGGACCAGGGGACAGACACCAACCCAGCAGCATGGAAGTCACAGTACTGGCTGTGTAGGGGCCATCTTTGATAATGTGTTACCTTCCAGGAGCAGGGGACTAATTATTCCCTCCTACTTCCCTCATGAACAGCAAGAGAGGGCTCGCTCTACCCATTATACAGGTGAAGAAACTGAGGCCCAGGAAGTGAAGCCATCCAGGCGTCATCAGATGAGGATGATGCCCACACGTGGCTGCCTCTGCTGCCCATTCACACAGGACATGGCTTTCCTGTCCCCAGGGTACCCGTCAGAGGGACCATTCAGCAGCAGTAGCTCCGGGAGGCGCGGCTCGGGTTGAGTGCACGGACGGACTCAGGGGTCTGCAGGGAGGACTCAACCTTGGAGCCGCAGCTTCACAGGGCCGGGCAGGTGAGGAGGGCTCGTGTGTCAGATGACCAGATGGGGCCTCGAACGCCGAGCAGATGGTTTGGAGCTGGCGGATGAGTCCGCAGAGAGCCACTTTCCCTCCCTCCCGAGGCCGGCTCCCTCTCCAGCAGTGGAGTAATTTCCCAAAGCATTTTCTCTAATTTGTGATTGTTTTCCTTAACCCAGAAAGCAGCAAGTCTTCCGTTTCTCCCAGCCCACGAGCCACGCCGAGCTGAGCTGCCAAAGCCAAGAGGGGCCCACCAGCGGCCCGGCCTGCTGGGTCACTGCAAATCCCTCTGTCCCCAGAACCCCCTTCTTCCCCTCTCTGTCCAGAACCCTGAGCTGGCTGCGAGGAAGACCTTCAATCTAGAAGCTTCTTTGCTAGCCTGAAGCCTAGGGTGTGAATGCAGACCTGGCTCCTCCAGCTGCTGGCTAGCAAGGCCGATCCCTGCGGTTGGGACTTGAAGGCCGGCGCCTTGGGGGAGAGCAGAGCCCAAGCTCCGAGGGACCAAGCGCGGGGGAGGACAGGGGGCTTCAGCAGGGGAGGATGCCCTCGGGGAGATGGGGGTGGGTGGCAAGCTGGAAAGTCCCCTCTTCAACAGGAGCTGGACAGGAGGGGCTGGCCAGCAAGTGGCCAGGAGCTAAGGAGCATGCCCAGGTGCCTAGGAGAGGCTGGGGGGGGTCAAAGGTTCCAGGGCAGGATTTGGGGCTCCAGGAGGGGTGGGGCTCTGTCCCCCAGCTCTGTGGCAAGGTCTGGGAGGTGGTGGCTTCTCATACACCCGAGGTTAAGGAGAAGTTAAGGACACAACAGTGCCTTGCTGGTGGATAATGTCTCTAGAACACGGACAACTGCAGGGCACTGACCAAACCACTCCTTATAGCGCTGAGGACATAAAGTCCTCTCTCCAATTTTAGTTCCTTCCTTTGGCTTTATTTTCTTTATTTTATGGTACTGGGGGTACAGGGCCTCATACTCACTAGGCAAGGGCTCTACATTGAGCTTTGCCTCTAGCTCCCCTTCTTTCTTTCTTTCTTTCTTTCTTTCTTTCTTTCTTTCTTTCTTTCTTTCTTCCTTTCTTTCATTTCTTTTGTTTTTTTTTGGTTGATTGTGGGGCTTGAACTCTGGGCTTGGGCGCTGTCCCTCAGCTCTTCAGCTCAAGGCGAGCGCTCTACTGCTTGAGCCACAGTGCCACTTCTGGTTTTCTAGTGGTTTATTGGAGATAAGAGTCTCACAGACTTTTCTGCCCTGGCTGGCTTTGAACCGTGATCCTCAGGTCTCAGCCTCCTGAGTAGCTGGGATTACAGGCGTGAGCCACCGGCACCTGGCTCCCCTTCTTTCTTTTTAAGGTCTTCCAAATTTCTCCTGGGCTGGCCTCCAGCTCCCAATCTTCCTGCCTTGGCTGTCTTTGGCTTTCCCAACCAGTCTGTATTATCAGGCATCTTCAAATGTCTACTCCAAGATTTCACCTGGGCCATGCATGTCCGAGGCTCACAAGAAATGCATCTTGGAGAGATGAGTAAGTCAGTGGATTCACGACGGGGTTGTGAGATGAGGAGAAGAGGTGGTAGTATTGCGCGTGGGTGACGGATGGAGCTGATGGATGGGTGGGTGGAGGTGATGGGTAGGCCGTGGACAGATGGATCTTTGCATGGAGGCAGGTGGGCAGGAGGGTGGCGGGCTGGACAAATAGATGGGAGGATGGATGGCTTCGACGGCAGGGCTGGGTGGGTGAATGAAGTCAGCCTGCGTCTCACGTTTTTCCTATACTCTTCCTGGTTGGGTCAGTCAGTGGAGCCCAATTCTCCCAGATCCAGGCTTGTGACCTGGGCAACTTTGATTCCCCTCTGTTGGAGTCTCCGAGGAGAAGCAGCGCCCAGCCCGGGGCATCCTGTTTCCTCAGTGCTTGTCCTTCAGATCCCTGCTCACCATCATTCCTTCGGGTCCCTACTCGTCTCCTGCTTCCTTTCTCTTTCCTTTAAGCCCATCCTAAAATCCTGCCAGCAGCCTGCTCTTTCCACGGCTCAGCTCCCATCAGCAACCTTCAATAGCTCCCTGTTGCCTGCCTTCCTCTGGCCGTAGGTCTGCCCAGTCTTTGCCTCTGCTCCCCTCTGCCCTTCTCCTTTCCCACCCAGTGTCTCTCCTCTCCCGCCCCGCCCCCCACCACGGTACCTTCCCCCTTCCCCTCAGCCAGCTCAGTTCACAGAGCCACTACATCAAGGTGCACTTACAGAGCACCCACTGCATGCCCACTTTGTTCAGAGGATCTCTGATGGTGGGGGGGATGACACAGGATACAGAATGAGAACAACACAGCCTTCACTTCCCAGGGCATAAAGCCTGGGACCTGCCTTGCAGGTGTGCACGTGCACGTGTACATATGCATACATGCACACACACACATGTGCGTGCACACACACACACACACACACACACACACACAGAACTCAAGGGAGACAGCATTCACGCTATAACACACTTACAACAACTTACACCTAGCCAAGCAATGTTCTAAGTATTCCATGACCTCCATACTTTCTCTGCCGACCTCGAGGAAGCTGAGGCAGAAGGCTGGTGACATACCTCAGGTCACTGAGCTGGCCTATGTCCCAAACAGGGCCCCCTGTGGTTGCATGAATCACATCACCACAGTGAAATGGACAGAGATGGTTCACAACAAGACCGGTCCTTCCCTTGTGCTGCCTTCGCCCCCACCCCCGCCCCTTCCTTCAAGCCTCCTTAGAGGCTGGTGAGAATGAACAGAAATAAAACAGAGACTGAGTCACCTCTGAGCCACCACAGGCCCTGGGCAAGTTCCTGTCTCTCCCTGGGCCTCTAGGGAGCTGCTGTGACAGTCACAGAGTCCACAAGGCCTGCCAACCACACTGCAGGGCTAGGTCCAGCCACTCTGCTCACAGGATGCAGCCCAAAGCCTGTCGGCAGGCCCCGAGGCCTGGTCCCAACCCAGGAGCGCCGTGGTCTCCGAATGCCTGGTTTCAGCCCCTGCTTCCTGCGGGCCCCCCAGTGAGGCTTCGGCCCAACGTCTGGTCGCCTGACTGCCTGGCTCGTCACCTGTCCATCAACTTGTCTGTCCACTGACCTGGATCCACCTGCTCTGCTACCCATCCATCAACCTGCCAGAACCTGTCCACCTTGTGTCCCTGCCTGCCCAGAGCCTGTCACTCCGCCGATCACAGGCGGGCCACCTCCCACCCCGGGTCCTCTCTGCAAGTACCACAGTGACAACTGAGATGAAACAGGGCCTCTTTCGTTCCTGCTCAACAAATGGCCACTGAAGATGAAGCGCCGCCTTCCAGGAACCAAGAGTTCCCTGCCATCCAGTATCCTGCCCTCCACCAGAGACACTCTCCTCCCCCCCTCCCCCTCCCCCTCCTCTCCCCCTCCTCCCCACTCCTCAACAGGCCCACAGGCTTCTAGTTATAAAATCCCATCAAGACGACAGTCCTCTTGCCAGAAATGGCCATCCAAGTCGTCCCCAAGGAAGTAGCTGGACAAGAGTGTGAAGTACAAGGATGTCCATGGCGGAACTGTAATCGCTGAGGATTGGAAACGACCCAAATGTCCAACCGCGGGGGCTGCTTCCACGCATTACAGAGCAACCACACAGCGCAAGCCAGGCGGCAACTAAAAACAATGATGATGGAGATGGAGATTTATCGAAATGGCAAGACACTCACCGTGTATTGAGAGGGAAAAGCGGGTTACAGAGGCATGTGTTTAAAGCAAGATGCCATTTTTTATTCTTTCAATATCTACGCCCACAAGGGTACACGTCGGAAAGGGAGCCCGAGCAGAAGTGGGGTTGTCGCTACTTAAACATGCTCTTGAGCACACACCTGTCCACATCTGTACTAGTGTCCACCCGTGTAGCACAAAGGCGCTGCAGCGAACACCGTTGGCAAGCAAAGCCCTGCGTGGCCTTTGTCTACCTCCCCTCACTTATGCTCAGGAGCTGTGTCTGATTAGAGCCATTTCCTAGATAAAGAAACAGAGTCTCACACAGCTAGTGTAGGGCAGAGCATTCAGACTCAACCCAGAGCTGGAGCTCCTGGTCAGCAGGTTGTTACGTTCCTTTTGTTCACCTGGAACTTGCCTATTTTTCTCTAAAAAAGGAAGGAAGGAAGGAAGGAAGGAAGAAAGAAAGAAAGGAAGGAAGGAAGGAAGGAAGGAAGGAAGGAAGGAAGGAAGGAAGGAAGGAAGGAAGGAAGGAAGAAAAAAGAGCCAGGCACTGGTGGCTCACACCTATAATCCCATCTGCTCAGGAGGCAGAGATCTGAGGATCATAGTTCAAAACCAGCCTGAGCAAGAAAGTCTGTGAGACTCTGATCTCCAAAAAACCATGAAAAGGGCCAGAAGTGGAGCTGTGTCTCAAGTGGTAGCAGACTAGCTTTGAGCAGAAAAAGCTCAGGGACAGAGCCCAGTCCCTGAGTTCAAGCCCTAGGACAGGTGCACACACACATACACACATGCCCACGCATACACACACACACAAAGCACAGCATATATTTACTTGGATGATCAATATCGGGTTGAATTTAATGAGACAAGGGACAGGCAGTACGGTGAACTACACTCGGGCAGCGTGTTCTCAGCCTCAGGGCTCCCCACGGCTTTTCCCCTGGGCTGTCCCTCTTCCTCCACCAATGCAACCAGCCCCCCAGGCTCCCGTGTTGTGTGGCCTGGGGCTCCCTCCTCAACCCAGGTTTGATTCAGTGGTGCCTGCCATGACACCAGTGGCAAAGTCCAGCTGTGGCCTCCACGGTCTCCCCACGGGCCAGCCCCCTCCACCTCCACACTGCTGGGGCTGGGGGCTGCAGAATTCTCCGTGGCAGAGCGGGGGCATCCTGTGCATGGCAGGGTGTTTAACACGCCTAGCCTGCACCCACTGGATGCCAGCAGCAGCCCTCGACCCGTGCGTGAGGACCACACACGTCTAGATGCTGCCAAGGGTCCCTTGAGGGTAACCCTGGCTGAGACCACGACCCATGGGAGCAAGGCAGGAGAGAAAGCTGACCTCCGGAGCCCACGGCAGCCAGCGGCATTGTGGGATGGACAGGGGGTGCAGAGAGCCCCCTCAAAGCCTCTCCGTCCTCGGACTCAGACCACCACAGGGGCCCGGCACCTCCCTGTACCATCATCCGGGTTCCAGAGCTGCCCCAGCCCAGCACTTCAGGAGACCCTCGACTCTGTGCACAACTGTCCTTCCAACATCTCCACGTGTAAGTCCTCCCAGCTTGTCACTCGCACCTGTCCCCAGCCGGTCCCCGCCACTGATCAAAAGCCCTCTCTCCCCATTCTCTCTCACATTTGCCATCTGTGCGACCCAACAGACTCCTGAGTCAGAAACAGGGGGCCGGGGGAGAGCTCCTCCTGTCCCCCCATGTCCAAAACAGCTCCCTGTAAAAGCCCAGCCGTGGCCAGCCCTGAACTGGGCTTCCCCAGTCATCCATTCTCCATCCGGCTCAGTGTCACCAGGCCCAACCCTTCAAGGTCCCCGCCGCCACCGATCAAGGGCATGGCCAAGCATCTCTCTGCGGTTTCCCAGACCCACAGCACTGGCTTCTGCCTGCCCGGCTGGCCTTGTTTCCAGTGCCTCGCTCGCCCCCCCCCCTCTGGCTCCAATGGAGCCCACAGATCCCCCAGGGCCCTCCCTCCCCTTGGGGACTTGGCACCCTCCCCCCTCCCCCCCACCCTGGCCTGCAGCCTGCTCTGCCCGCTCTCATCCCTCCCTCCTCTGCACCTTGAAGACAGCAGCCACTCAAGTAGCTGGTCCGCCTGCGCCCCGTCAGGCCTGATGGTGGTCCCAAGAATGGCTTCCTTGTCTTTATCCAGCCCCCGACCACCCGACTCCCTGCCCCGCTGGCTGAGAGTCAGGCTGCTTGGGTCTCCATCACCAATGCAAGGCTCAGCACACAGCAAATGCTAGATGCAGGCGTGTAAATGCATTGCTTTTTAAACTAGAGGGTGAATGGCTGAGTGGACAGATGGGAGGAAGGGGTAGTGTTCGGGCTGTGTCTGGTTGGAGGGCAGGTGAGGGAGGCTGCGTAGTTGGAGGCCCAGTGGGCGCCAAGGGAGGATGCGGACAGATTGCAAGGACCTTGAGTGTCACTGTGCCGAGCCCGGACTTAATTCAGGAGGCGCTGGGGAGCCGTGGCAGGGCTTCCATCAAGCCAATGACAATCCCACCTGTGGTGGAGGAAGATCTGCGGCTGCGGCTGTGACTTCGGTGGGAGGGGACTGGAGGCTGGGCGGCCCCCAGGGAGCTGCCACCCAGGGTTAGGCAGAAGCTGGAAAGGTCTGGGCCCCAGTCCAGGAAAAAGGGAAGGTGGGAAAGGGCAGAAGCAATAAACCCGCGAGGTTCTAGAACATCTTCCAGTGCCCTGGCTTTCCAAGTGGCCAAGGCTATCCACGGACAAGCCTGAGGTCACAGAGATCCCGGTGGCCCTGACTCCACTCCCTACACAGCCAAGAGCACGCACAAAATCACACAGAGAAACTGCCACCTTCCACTTCTTGGGAGCCACGGGTTACAAAGCGAGGGTTCCCGCTTCTTTATGGGGGGGCTCTATGTGCTAGGTCTGTTGCTAAGCACCACATGGATTCACACACGCGCAGTAATCACAACAACCCAAGGAAGGTAAGTGTCGCTTTTCCTTCCATTTCACAGAGGAAGAAAGTGAGGGTCAGAGAGGTCAAGTAACTGGTCCAAAGTCACATAGCCAGCAAGGTACCAACCCAGGCTGGTTTACACCAAGGTCTATGCGATAGATAGATAGATAGATAGATAGATAGATAGATAGATAGATAGATAGATAGATTATTATATATTTAATTTATGATATTTAACATTTAATAATTTATATAATACTTATATATATTCTAGAAAGGTCAGATCTGGTAGCAAGGGAGTGGCAGAAGGCTCCCGGAGTGCCCACAAGAGTGGCACCTACAGATGAGCATGGAGAAGTATGTGGGGGGGGGAGGGAAGCCTCCAGGGGTGCGTGCCGAGGATGAGCAGCATGGGTACCCTTCGCCCCTCGTGGACCACCTTTACCATAATGAAGGAAGCATCCTCCACAGGCCCAGTACAGGAAGCCCTTTTATGCAAATTAGAGCCAGGTGCCCCTCCCTCTGGGCAGAAGCGGTGGGCTTTAGGACACCTGACTTGTTGAGCGGAGCTTAAACTTGAGGCCAACGTGTGCTCTCTTCCTACCCCGAGGGCCCGTGGACAGTCCACACCCTGCACCACCGCCAGTGGCAGCCAGAGGCGTGGAACTAGGACTGCTCTCCTCCTGGCCCTTGTCCCTGGGAGAGACCAGAAAGTTCCATATGCCCCGATGAAAAGTTGGAGTCAGGATCTGTCCGGATGAGGGGAAAAATCTAGACTTCCTCTGGAAAGCTCAGAATCAGAACCCCAGGTTCTGATTCTTTAAGGGTGCCCTGAGGCGCGCGGGGCGGGGGGGGGCCCTCCTTGCTGGGGGTACGAGGGTTCTCCCCTGGTGCCTGGACAGTGGCTGGGTTTCTTTCTGTTCCTCATCTTGTCCCCAAACCCAGCCCCGTCCCCGGCTCAGCTCTGGAACAGCTAGGGAGCCCTCACGCAGGGACCCCAGCCCAGCCAGCTTCTGAGGGGCCTCTTCCTCTGGCCCCACTCTGCCACCTGCTCCAGGCCAGCTCCTGCCCCCACCAGACCACACACAGCACAGCTGCTATCTGAGTTTGTTATATAAACAGGAATCTCTCTCTTTCTCTCTCTCTCTCTCCCTACCTACCTGAGGCTGCAGTTCCAAATGGAGCTTCTTGATGGAAGAAAAGAGGGGGAACCAGAGGAGAGGAAATTTAATTGGCTGACTCCTCTCCTCCTCCCCCCCTCTCCCCGCCCTTGTGGTAAACAAACTGCCTGCTCTGCCTGCTCCAAACTTTGCTAACTCAGGAGGAGCAGCCCGGCCCTCTTGGGGCCCCTGACCTAGCTCCAGCCCAGGGGGGGGGCTTCAGAATGCGGGGTTCCTGGGGAGCCATCCAGCCTGAGCAGAACCCAGAGCCTGGGAAAAGGCAGGAACATGCAGTCCAGACACAACCGTAGACCCCCACCAGGGACATCCTGAGATCATAGTGGGTACATGGGTGCACATGGGTGCGTGTGCGTGTGCTCACACACACATACACGCACACACACACACACACACAGAGTTTACAGAGAAGTGTGCCCAGGGTCATAACATACTTATTGGGGCCAAGCTTTGTCCTCAGTGTTTGTTATCTGGGTTTTTCTGTCCAAGTCATTTAACTGCTCTCCCCTGGGAGCCTGGGGAATCTAACTTAAACACCCCATGCTGCGTTTAAGCAGGTGTCTTCTTGCTCTGCCTGCAGTCTGAGTGCAAGAAGCGGCTTCCTTTCCCACAGCCCAGCCCCACACAGGAGCGGCATTGGTAAGGTCTAGGAATGGGGACACCTGGCTTCCCGCTCTGCCTCTTACAGGGGTGAAGACCTTTTTCTTCTTCTTCTTCTTCTGACAAGGTCCATTTGAATATTCATAACATCATGGCGGGCCATGCAAAATGATCAGCACAGCGGCCAGGCTGGGCTGAGTGGCATTGGTGTCAGTCCTGTCAGGTACCAAATGATTTCTGGGGCCTCGAACTCGGCCTGGCCATTCTCGGCTCCTAGTAGGGCTTGCCACGAGACCTCGGCCTCTCTGTAAGGTGGGCACAAGGCAGCCCGATGTGCCAGTCAGAAGCCAGCCGACAGGGCCACCCAGGAGGGGTCAGTGCCCGGGCTCAGGGACCCGCTGGCATTACAGAGCGCCTGTTCTGGGGGTGGTGGCGGCTGGGGACCCAGAGAAGGGCACAGCCCGGAGGCAGTGTGTAAAGGTAGATAATGGCCTTCCCGGGATGGGGAGGCCTGTCCAGCAGGAACAGGGGTGAGTGGGGTGGCAGAGAGACTGGGCAGCGAGTGACAGAGCCGGTGACTTGGGCAGAGAGAAACTGAGGCAGGCAGATGGAAGATGGATGAGGAAATGGTGACAATGATCACAGGAGGTGGTTATGCAGGTGTAGAGACCAAATTCCCTGAAGGCTGTGGTATGGGGCCTGGAGCAGGACGGGGTGGACAAGAAGGGGCAGGAATGGGGGGGGGTAGGAGAAGCCTTCCAGCTAGAGGCGACGCGGACGCAGGACCGTGGCACTGGCCAGCCAGGAGAGGGACAGACAGCCGGAGCCCCAGCGGGCCAGAGCCAGGGCTGGCTGCAGCCAGGGACCCCAAACAAGCCGCTGTCCGTTTAGGGCACTTTGGGGAGACCCCGGGCCTCCAGATCAGGCCCGGGTACCGGGATGGAGGAAGGTAGAGGGGTCCCCCCCAGGGGAGGGCAGGGGGGGCGATGTGAAGGCGGCAGCTTCCGTGCCTACCGCCAGGGGGTGCCCCCGCGGCCGGGGGGGGGGGGGACCCGGCACCCCGCTCCCTCCACTGCAGCCCCACCCGGGGGAGGGGGCCCGCGCCTCGCCGCCACGAGTGCGGCCCCCGAGGGCCGGCCCCGAGCGCGGCTCCGTGGGGACGCGAGGCCGTCGGGGGACCCGTCCCTCCTCGGGGCGGGGACGGGGGTCCCCCCCTCCCAGTCAGGTCCGGGAAAGGGCGGCGCTGGCCCTCGACGGCCGGAGGGCGCGCGCCGGCGCCGGGGGCCGCGGAGTCCCCGTGCCGCCGCCACCCCGGAGGTGGCCGCAGCCGCGCGTGTCGCCTCCCGGCGCCCCCGGGACGCCGCACGACCCGCACCCTGGCGGCGCGCGCCCGCTCCCGCCCCGCCGCCGGTGTTTCCCCGACCCCGCCTCTGGGAGGGGCCGAACCCAGGCCGGCGGGCGCGGGGTGCGGGCCGGGGACCCCGCGGGGAGGCCGCGCGCGCTGCCCCGTGGGCCCGCGCCCACCCCGCGGCCCGCGCCGGGGCGGGGGGGCCCCCGAGGCGCACGGCGGCCCGAGGTGGGCGCGGGCGGGGAGCCCCGGGCCTCGGGCCGCGGCGAGGCGAGGCGAGGCTCCGCGCCGGGGAAAGTTTGGACGTGGGAAACTCCCACCCGCCCGCCCGGCCGGCCGGGGGAGGGGGCGCGGGGCGCGGGGCGCGGGGGGCGCGCGCCGCTGCCCGGCCGGCCGGGGCCCCCTTCCGCTCGGCCGGCGATCGGGCCGCCCCTCCCGCGGCCCCCGGCGCTCTTACCTCTGGGAGCGGCCCGGGGAGGGGGGGGCTCCCCGGTCCTGCCGCCTCGGGACGCTGCGTGGGGCGGGAGCCCGGCGCGGGCGAGTCCGGAGCCCGGAGCCCGGCGGCCGCCCGGAGGAGCCGGGGGAGAGCGGGAGCGAGAGGGGTAGAGGCGGCGGCGGCGGCGGCGGGTGCGCGCGTGTGTCTGAGCGAGAGAGCGAGGGAGAGTGAGGGAGAGAGCGAGCGGGAGCGAGGGAGTGTGCGTGTCTGACTAGGGGAAGTGTGCAAGGGACGATCCCTCCTTCCGCAGCCTCTGGTGGAGACTCGGAGAATGCAGCGCCCGCCGGGCAGGGGCGCCGCGCAGCTGCGGGCCCGGGCCCCGCAGCCCGGACCCCCGCCGCCCTCCACCCCACGCCGATCGCGACCCTCGCCCGCCCCGGGGGTCCCAGCACCCCGCCCCCCACCCCCGCCGCGCAGTGCCAGGAAAGCCCCGGGGGCGGCGCCCCTCCTCCTCCCGACCCCAGATCTGCGCGCCCGGAGCGCCCCCCGCCGGGCACTGGCTCCTCCCTGCCCGCAGTTCAGCTCCCCCGAGGCCTCAGTTTGAAACGTGACCCCTTGTTTTCCCGCCTGACTTTACTGCATCTAGGATCCCCCCCCCCTCCAATAACCACCACACCGCCTGCCTGCAAAGGACGGGGTGCGGGGAAGGGGGGGCGGGCGTCTCAAATGGACACCCCTGGCTGACTGCCCAGAAAGGCCCCTTCCTTACACAGGCCCTGGGTTCCAGAAACAATCCCTAAGGTAGACAGGGAGGTGGACAGGCCCAGGTGCCAGGGCCTGGAGTCTCCAGGCAGGGAGGTCAGGTGTTCTCAGAAGGTGAGGAGGTTTTCCCGCTTCTGGGGGGGTAACCTAGACACCCCTGCCACCAATAAAAGTAAAGCAGGCAGAACTAACAACCTGTTCTGAACTTACTGCCACCCATAAAATCCTCCCACTGCCCCAAACAGCTCACAGCCTGGCTGCTCCATTCATGTGAAAAGCAAAGAAAACAAAAAACCAACAACAAAAGAAAAGAAAAATCAACCAGACAGGTGGCTCGTGCCTGTCATCCCAGCTACTCAGGAGGCCAAGATCTGAGGATTTTGGTTCAAAATCAGCCCAGGCAGGAAAAGTCAGTGAGATTGTTATCTCCAAGAAAACACCAAAAAAACCAGAAGTGGAGCTGTGGCTCAATTGGTAGAGTTGCCAACCTTGAGTGAAAAAGCTAAAGGACAGCATCCAGGCCCTTAGATCAAGCCCCAGTCCAGACAGACAGACAGACAGACAGACACACACACACACACACACACACACACACACACACACACACACACACACACACACACACACACACACTCAAGCTACTGGCAGCCTGATGTCTTTCTGGCCTGGTTTCTTTCCCCTGCCTGTCAGATAGATGGGTGAAGGGTAACAGGAGCCAGGACAGCTGTGCACCTGTCCTGGCCATGTGAAGGCTGAGACCACACAGGAGCTGAGACAGCTGCTCAAAGAGGATCCAGACCCTCCAAGACCCAGACTCCTGTGGCTCAGGAACCCACACCCTACCTGCCCCCACCCAGCTCCCACCCTGCCTCCTCCCCACACTCCCCCTCATCCCACACCCTGGCTTCCCTCTCTTTCTCCCTGGTGATTGGAATCACCTCTCCCCCTGGCTGCCCCTCCTGCTAAACTCCATCACTCTTTTATTTATTTTGAGATTTATTCTCCATCGTGCCAGCCGGTTCCCTCCCCTAAGTCCTTCTCTCTGTTTATTCCGCTCATTGATCTCTCCCAGCCTTGCCTTTGTGTCGCCCCTTTTCTGGTCTCTCCTCCCCTCTCCTCTCTATTCTTAGCCTCCACTCTTCCATGCTTTTGAAGACCAGAGGCCAGCCCCTCTAGATGCATCTCTCTACTTTCTTCTCCTTCCCTCCCCCTGACTCCCTTCTGCTGCTCTACTCCCTCTTCTCCTCCCCCTCCAGGCCCTGCTGAGCAAGAGAAGTGGTCATAAGAGTCACCCCTGCTCAATTATCCACAGGTTCTACAGACCTGGGACTCTTGGTCTCACTGCTGCTGGCACACAGTAGGTACATGCACACAGTGGGTGCTCTTGTTTTGATCTCTCACACTCTTCCCCTCGCTTTTCCTCTGCCACTATCTTTTCTTTTTGGATTCACCCCACCATTATCCCTCCTTCTGCCTTCCTTGGACCAGGCCCTGTGCTAGGAGCTGAGACCCTAGAGGTGTCACCAGGTGTGGTGAGTTGCTTTCAACTCTTCACAGCAACCAGATGCTAACATGAGTCCCATTTTACAGACAAGGAAACTGAGGCAAAGCATGTTGGGGTGAAGAACACGCAGCTGGCACGTGGGGATAGCAGGTGACACGTCCTGCCCCTGGGTCTGCCCCCTGTACTCTGGTCTGAGACTTGGCCAGGGTTCGTGCAGGTGGCAGGTGCAGCAAGAGGCAGTGTGGTGTGCTAGAGGAAGAAACTGAGCAGAGCTGGGCTCAGGGGAGCGCCATCCCACACTGGCCCCTCCCCCAGGGTAGAGCTGCCGAGAAAATGAGATGGTGTAGCCATAGTTAGCCCGCTCATGCCCTCGGTTAAATATTTTATATAGGTGATTTGATTCTCACGGCAACCAACTTCCACGTTTATAGATGGGGAAACTGAGGCATGGGGCCACCATGAGAAGCGTCTAAGGTCACACAGGTTGTGGGAGAGCTGGGCTTTCTGAGCGCGTCCACTGCCTCTGAGCCTACCCTGGACTTTGTGGCCGTCTGATTAGAGGTGGGAGCCATGTATGCTGTGGGGGGACACTACTCTTCCAGGAGTGAGTTTGGGGAGGGGTGAGGAAGGACTGGGAATATTCTGGGAGGAAGAATGGTGAGATTTCCCTTTGGGACCAATGTCCTTCCGGGTCTGGCACAGGAGCACCGGCCCCAGCTCCCTTTGGAGGAGTCGCCTGGTCCAGTGCCTGTGGCGGGGCTTCCTCACCCCTCCCTTGGACCCCTGGGGGCGGGGGGGCCTCTCATGTCCACTGTGGGGTGTTCGGCTCCTGCCCACCAGTCCTGAGGCCCACCTCCCTCAAGTTGTGAGGACTACAAATGTGCCCATCCCCCACCCACCCACCAAAGGTCACCAAAGGTCTCCTTCAGCCCTGGCCGAGAAACAAGCCACTGCTCCAGTCTGAACAGCAGGGCTTGCTAGAGAGGTGAGCAGGTATGGGGGGGGGGACATGAGTGTGTGGGGATGGTGCATTTCTGGGTGCACAGGGCGCGTGCACAGGATGTGTGTCAGTGGGTTCGTGTATGTCACAGGTGTAAATCTATTGTGTGTGTTATGTGCACATGTCTGTGGGTACACAGATTCCGATGCCTGCCTTCTTCCTGGCCCTCCCTGCCTGTCCTGACATTCCTCACCCCCCACCCCTGCCCCTCCCGCCCTCATCCACCCCCAAGCCGGCAGCTGTACACTGCAGCATGGAGGCTGCACACTGGTCAGTCTCTGCTACTCCTTGGCCTTATCTCTGTCTTTCTGGAGGTTTCTATTTCCTCCTGTCTGTCCAGTCCCCTTCTTTGTGTCTCCCTGTGTCTCTGCTCATTCTATATACCCCAGCTCCGTGCCCCCCTCCTTCAGCCCTGCTCTCGTTCTTGTCCCCATCCCTGCCCTCTCCCCCCTTCCCTGTCCTGCCTTCCTCTCCCTCCCCTGCTTCCCACCACCCCTCCTCTGCTCTCCTCTGCCCTTCCACTCCCTTCTCCCCTCCCCTTCCTCCTCCCCCTCCCGCCTGCTCTGTCCGTGGGAGCTGGAAGTTAAAAGCTTTTCCGAACTTGCTCTCCAGTCGCTGTTCCCGGCGCCTTTCATCTCGCCAGCACATTTGTAAAACTGCGCAGACTGAAGGGCCGTGACATGAACAACCAAAGAAATGTCAGCGCGGGGAGGGGGTCGCCAGCCCGCGGGGGGGGGCAGCGGGGGAGCAGCAGGGCGTACCCCAGCCCCTCCTCAGAGGGCACCTGGGGCCCAGCGCTCTGCCTCTCTGCAAAGTCAGCGTAGCTTCATGCTCCAGGGCTGCTGAGGCCAGGCCTGGGAGAGGGAGGCCACCCTGGCAGTGAGGTGGGACAGGTGAGAGAGAGCTGGCAGGTGCTGGGGACCCGGGGCTGGGCCAGGCAGCCCGGAGTGCAGCACGGAGCCTGGGAGCCAGGCCGGGGTCTGCAGCCCCCTTGCCACCCAAAGGGTCTGATAGATGAGCGAGGGGACTCTCCGGAAACAGATCCCATCACCACCAGCGGCGCCTAGGGCCAGGACTTCCACCTGTCCACGTCTCAGCTTCCTCCTAGGTGAAGCAGGGTGGCAGGGTGCCGGTGAAATGAATGAGTCACGTAAGACGCAGTTGGGCCTGCTACAAATCACAAGGAAAGAGGCCGGCTAGGCCGCAGTGGGGGACCACTGACCCCCATCAACCCCATCTCCCATGGGGAGACCCAGATTGGGGGGGGATAAGGAAGGGCACACGTATCCACACCTGTGCTGTGCACAGCCTGTGACGGCAGCACATTGTATATGTCAGTAAAGCCCTGTGACCAGGGAGCCCTAGCTACTCAGGAAACGGAGATCTGACGATCGTAATTCAAAGCCAGCCCGGGCAGGGAAGTCCGTGACACTCTTATCTCGAATGAACTACCCCCCAACAAGCCAGAAATGGAGGTGTGTGATTCCACTGATAGAGCGCTAACCTTGAGTAGAAGAGCTCAGTGTCCAGGCCCTGAATTCAAGCCCCACTATTGGCACTCATAAAGAAATGATTTGTGGAAAGGCGCGGATGAATGAATAAAGATGCTGAAAGGCACTGTGTTTGCAGGGGTGAGGTGGAGTGAAGTAAAAATGGAGGAGTCCAATCCCTAGGTAAGTTAAGGGCCTGGGAGGGGAGCGGGTCCAAATGTAGAATGTCCATGTGGCTTCAGCACCATGGACAGCAGAGCTGGCCCTAGGCCAGGCCACAGCGGAACCCCAGGAGGTTTTACCTCATGGAACCTGGTGTGGAGCCAAGCCCCCAGCTTCCACCTCTCCTGCACACTCCATCCCTCCTCTCTCTCTCTCTCCCTTTGGACCCGGATCCAACTCCAGGGATGCCCATTAGGGAAGGTAGGCCTCCCCACCCCCCTCCTCTCCTCTGCCTTCATCCCCTAACCCGGTTCTGCAGCCCTGAGGCCTAACTGCAGGTGACTATGTGGAGATGGGAATAAGTGTCCCCTGAGCTTTCCTTAAAGGCCCTAAAGACACAGCAGGGCCTGAGCACCTGGTGTTTCTCCCCCCCCTTCCCCCCTCCCCGCCGACTTCCCTGGGGTGGCAGGGCCAGACAGAGCTCTGCCACACACACCTCCCCGCAAAAAACACACACTTCAAACACTCCGCTCTTCCCTGAATTATTCACCTGCTTTCCCTAGGGCTGCTGCAGAGCGCCCAGCCCAGGTGCTGGAAGAAAGCATGAAGGCCCATTAAATTTAAACACTGCTGAGGACTGGCAGACAGGTTCTATTCCTGGCCTGGAAAAGAGGGAGAGGCTGGAAACCAGCAAGGGGATGATGGGAAGCCCACCATGGGTGGCCCTGTGGTCATGGTGCATAGTCCTGGGAGGGCTGGGCCAGCATGCCAGAGAATCAGGGTCTCATCACCCCTGGCCTCATCTCTCAGGTGCCCACGGAGCCTCCCTCACTCCGTTCCGGTAAGGCAGAGCCCCCATCTAAAAATAGCTCCCTGCTGTTTCCAAGCCCCCCCCCCCCCCAGCCAGCTCAGCTTGAGGGACAGGACATCGCCTCACCAGCTTCCTCTCTCACTGCTTGCTTCCTTCTGGTACCTCCTAGCCTGGAAATACCAAATGACTTCCATTTCCTACCATACTCTCAGCTTCTACAATGTCGTTCTTGCCACCAGGAGTTGCAGTTTCTCCTCTGTCTTGCTGGGAAACTCCTATTTATGACTCAAAACCCTGCCCAGAAGACACAGGGAGCTCTCTCACCTCTTCCCACCCCAGTGGGTCCATCCCAAGTCCTGTCTCCTTAAGAACAGGCAGTTGAGAGTTGAGCCAGGCACCAGTGGCTCACACCTGTAATCCTAGCCACTCAGGAGACTGAGATCTGAGGATTACAGTTTGAAGCCAGCCTCTGCAGACAAATCCATGTGCTTCTTATCTCCAACTAACCAGCAAAAAGCCAGAAAGAGAATGTGACCCAAGTAGTCAAGCGCTAGCCTTGAGTGTAAAAGCTAAAGGACAATGCCTAGGCCCTGAGTTCAAGCCAGTAGAGGCACAAAGGAAAACAAACAAACAGAACAGGTGATTGGAAGCCCTGATCAGGGCTGGTCACACTGAATGGCGTAAGGTCCCCGGGTAAGTCTCGGCAGTGGGCGGGGCTGGTGTGTGAGCAGCCTTCTCTTGACCTTGGCTTTCTACCGTGGAAATGGATGGTCTCCTGATGAGCACACCCCTTTCTGGCGATTTGGTGATGGCTCAGGACTCTGCTTCACATGCGCTTTTTCAGATCATTTCCTACTCTGGCCCTACATCGACAGCGGCCCAGGCCTCCCTCATTGACACCTGCAGCAGCCAACTCAAACCAGTTGATCAAAGCCAATTGTTAGCCTTTTCCCCTTGGGCCTTCCAACTGGCCCTATGCAGAGTGTTTACCCCACGAAGATTGACAGATGGTACCATTCAGGGCTTGCGGTCATCTTCCCCCACAGCCTGGGCAGGCCCTTCCTACCCCCCAGGTCCTCATCCCCATAAACCCTTCTAGAAACATCTCTGCTCTCATGCTTCCTGGTCTTTCTCACCCAGGATCCACGCCATGACCCAGTGTCATGGAGACTCTTAGTTCCGATTAACCAGCAAAAAGCCAGAACTGGAGCTGTGGCTCAAGTAGTAGAGCACCAGCTTGAGTGAAGAAGCTAAAGGATACCACCCAGGCACTGAGTTCAAGCCCCAGTACCAGCTTACACACACTAAAATAAAAAATGAGGGGCTGCTGCTTTACAAAGAAGGGATCAGGAAAATGTCTCCAGGTGAAGGTGGTATGGGGCAGAGGGTACAAAGGAGGTGGCTGTCTATGGAAATGACCTATGGGCAGGGGACATAGCAAGGCCAAAGCCGGAAGCAGGGACGGCCTGGGGTATCCAGTGCCGGGTGAGCCAGAGTGAATGATGGGAGCAAGAAGCAGAGACTAAGGATGGCTGACTGTGGCTCGCTCTCTCCTCTCTTGTGAGGAAGCCCATCCCAAAGTTGGTGACATAGGACTGTCTGAGGAGTGGGGGGGGGGACTCCCCGGCATCTCCCTTCCTCCCTCTGGGGAGCCCAGCCTCGCTGGCGCTGCGGGTGCCGGCAGCTTTTTTGGATCAGTAATTTATCTCCCGGTGCCATGAGTTTCCTGGAGCCGGGCACTTCCTCCCCCCTCAGCTCCCCTGAGCGGCAAAGACAGGTGTGAGGAATTAGCTGTGGGGACTAATGCCGTGACAGGAACCGGCACAAAAGAAAGGGACAGAGTGTAATGTTTATTACGTTTGAAGCAAAGCAAACACACGGCCTATTTATGTATCTATAGAGAATTAATTGGCGAGCGGCAGCAAGAAGCAGATTATAAATTAGAATCATTTTCGCCAACTGAAACCCATTCATCTTGCTTCAGAATGGGCTTGTCACCTCCTCCTGACTAATTCCTTTTAAATTCGTTGCTTTTGCTTGCCAGCCCCCCCACAGTTCTCACCTTGAGACCTAAGCCCCACATGGTTGGCCAGGCCTAAGGGGAAAGGTCAAGTTCAAGTGCTAGGCTTCTCAGAACCCCTCGGCCTTCTGCAATTGCTCCCCCATGACCTAGGCAGGGTCGAACCCCTGCCTCCTTGTCCTTCACTGTCCCGCCCCCCCCCCCCCCCCGCTGGCTTGGCTCTGCTCTGTCCCTGAGAATCTGGCAGAAGTCCCCCCACCCCCACCCCCAGGCAGAGACTCAGGACGGGAGCTGGGGTGCGGGGAGCAGAGCAGGCTGCCATCCTGGCGGGCCTGGGGCACTGGAGACTGCCGCCTGCTTTTGATTCTGGGCTCAGAGCAGGCAGTCTCCACGGGAATCAAAGGGAAGCCAAGGCTGGGTCCCTGGCGGGCCTGGCCCTGGCTCCTCTCACCTGGAGCCTGCAGAGATTAAAGGCTAGGGCAGGTGCCAGCCGAGAGAGGGGTGCCAGGCCTAGCCTTGGGCTGGAGCCCAATTAACCCATTCCTCTCCACTGCCTGAGCTGCAGCAGCCCTGCGGGGTCTGGAGGGCGCCTCAGGGTGGTCTTGTGCAAAACCAGAAGAGAAAGCCACTGATCTGCGTGGGTAGCTCGGTCTTAGGAACTTCGTGTAGAACAGCTTGGAGACTGGAGTGAAGCCAGCCCAGGCCTGAATTCAGGGATACCTCCCAAGCAGAGATGGGGCCCTCTGAGCCTCCATTTCTTCTTGATGACACAGAACCTGAACTTGCACCTGAACCCATATCCCTGGGATTGTTCAAACACTCCAAGACTTCCCTGCTGCTCAGCCAACAGCCAGAGCACCAAACGCTCTGCCCAGACATCGCCCCATTGCCACAAGCGTAGGCACACCTCCCCTCTCCACCACCCCCAAACCAAAGGTCCACTCCTCTCAGGCCCTGAAGCCGTGAGTGATTGATCTATACATGTTGTACTGAGTGTCAGATCAGCCCCGCCTCAGCCTTGCCTGCCTCCACAGGTAGCGGGGAGATGAAAGATGGCAGGGAAGGTCTTGCACCCAGTAGGCACTCAAGAGATGGAGGTATTAGCTGGCACTATTGATTTGTCTTGAGCTATAAGCCTGGAATCCTGACACTCAGATACACACACACACACACACACACACACACACACACACACACACACACACACACACACACACACACACACACACACACACACACACACACACACACACACACACACACACACACACACACACAGAGCAAAACAAACCCCCAGATACTTCCAGCCGCTGCTGGATTCAGAGATCCCTGAATGGAGCAGACACTTGAGAAGCTTCTCAGGCCTAAGATAAGCCACCACAGGCAATTCTTGGTCTTCCAGGAGCCCATGTGGGAGGGCAGGATCTTGGCTAACAGCCCCTCGGAGTCCTGCTCCTCAGATCCACCATGCCCCCACCCTCCTGGGAAGGGTGTCTATAAAAGGCCAGTCTGTGAGAGGCAGACCTGGACCTTGGCCCTACATGGCCCAGAACCACAGGTAGTGCTGAAGCCTTCATCAAGGGCCCATAGAGAAATCCAAGATGCGAAAGGAAAGAAGAAGAAGAAAAAAAAGATTGGCTCCGAAATACAATAAGAAAACTGCAGAATCAAAATTAATGAGTGTTTAATTAAATGTCTACAAAACCCAGCATTGTGCCAAGTAGTCAAAAGCAGCTCAGCTCATCCCTCCCAAATTCATGCATAAAAGCTGTCTGAGGTAGGGGTGGTAAAGTTGACTACACGGGAGGTGCCGTGGGGTAGGGACCCCGAGAGCCTGAATGCTCTGGGGCCCATGCGTGGTCCTCAGCTCACTGTGTGACCTTCCGCAAGTCCGTCCTACCCTCTGAGCCTTGATTCTTCATCTGTCAGTTAAGGAGAACCGCTTCCTAGCCCCTGGCAGCTGTAAGGAAAGTTATGAGCCTATTTCATAAAGGTGTGACATTCTCTTAAGTGATCATCTTCGCTGAGCGTAGTTACACAAGCTTGTAATCCCAGCTACTGGGAAGGTTCAGATGGACTATAGTTCAAGGCTAGCCCAACCAAAAAGAGTTATCAAAACTCAATCTCAAAAACAAGGTAAGAGCCAGGGACCAGCAGTCCACATCTGTAACCCTAGCTACTCAGGAGACTGAGATCTGAGGATCGCAGTTCAAAGCCAGCTCGCGCATGAACGTTTCTAAGACTCTTATCTCCAATAAACTACTCAGAAAAAAACTGCAAATGGCACTATGACTCAAGTGGTAGAGCGCTAGCCTTGAGCAAAAGAAGCTCAAGGACAGTATGCAGGCCCTGAGTTCAAGTCCCAGTATAGGCAAAACTGAACAAAAACAAAAACAAGATAGGGGGGACCTGTGATACCAGCTACTTGGGAGACTGAGGCAGGAGTGTGGAGTTTGAGGCCAGCCTGGGTTGTGTAGTGAAACCTCATCTAACAAATAAACAAATGTTCATCTTGTACTATAGGAACCCAGTAAGAAAAGTTCCTATCACCTTTAGAAAAGGGATAGGAAGCGTCTGGAGATGTGGCTCAGTGGCAAGAGCAACTACCTAACAAGCTCAAGGCCTTGAGTTCAAAACCCAGTACTAAACAAAAATTCTGCCTTAGAAAAGAGAACTTGAGCCTCCACCTCAGGCCCCCTTCCTGCACAGGGTTTGGGCCAGGGGAGTGAGAATGCACACAGACACCGGAGACCCAGCTGGGCTGCGTTCAACCTCCTAGTGGCTGGGTCCTTGGAGATCAAGAGATGGGGGAGGCAGCTGTGTCTGAGCACGTGACCCAGTCTCCCTGTGCACGTCAGCTCTCTATGGCCTATTGGAGTCACCCCCAAGATGGGCTCAGGCCCCCTTGTGAGCAACCCAGGATTTGGAGATCATTGTTTACCCACTGACCTTACAGCCCAGACATTCTGCTCACAATCTCCGTGAACTATAAATGTCAGTGGACTTAGCTTGCCCACGAGGGACAATTCTGAGGAGGCCATCCCACAATTGTTCATGCTGGGAGAAGTGGAGGCACAAGCCTCCTAGGAAGGGCATGGGCAGGAACGACGTGGGGGACCCACACCGTGAGGCGTCCTGACAGCTATTAGAGAAAGACCAGGCAAGCGCAACAGCCACGGCTGGGTCTCTCGGCATGCGATAAAGGAGGGAAAGTCAGTGGGACTGCATGTAGCAGAACACCGTTTATGTGGATTGAAGGTGTGTTCAGACAGGACCCTAGCTATGTGTTCAATACAGAGCTGCGCGTGCGCAGAAGAGGCAACGTGCCTGTGTGCTAATTAAGTAAAAGGGAAGAAGACGTGCCAACTCCTTTGGAAGGCTCACGCTCTAAATGAGAAGACGCAGTTTGGAAAAAAAAAAAAAAAAAAAAAAAAAGAACATTTGTAGCTGGGCATCGCGCTCACACCTGTAATTCTCAGGAGGCTGAGATGTGAGGATCATGATTGGAAGCCAGCCTGGGCAGGCAAGTGTGTGAGATGCTTTGCTCCAATTAACCACCAAGAATGCTGGAAGTGGGGCTGTGGTTCAAATAGTAGAGTGCCAACATTGAGCAAAGAAGTGAGAGCTTTGAGGCCCTGAGTTCAAACCCCACAGCCAGCACACGCACGCACACATGCACACACACACACACACACACACACACACACACACACACACATCCCTTTATATAGCTTGTGCTTACTTGCAAGAACACAGGTGAAGCTAGGGTCCCAGTGTGTGATATTGCACACACCTGCAATGCACGCTGGGCCCACAGAAGAGAAAACCATTCGTTCTGCCTTGGGGAACCCCAAAAAGTGGCCTCTTAAAAAGATGCTGGGTAGTTTGAAACTTCAGGGCTGCCCTAGGGAACTGAAAGCATGGTGGGGCCCCCATCTGAGGACCAGGCGCGCTTACCCCTGGGCTGGTGGGATTTTCAGTGCTGGGCCAGGCACCTTTTAGGTGTTGGCGTTTCTTGTCTTGTGCGCCCCGGCAGCTGCTCCCTCTGCAGCCTGGGCTGGGCGGACAGGGCAGCGGGCAGGCTGTGCAGGCTGTGCAGGCTGTGTGTCTGGCCGGGTGTCCTGGGCTGGTGCCTTGTGTGTGTGCAGTGGAGGGAGGTACGCCTCCTCCTGCCAGAGTCCTCCTCCCTCATCCCACCGGTACTTCCGGTCCATCACTGGTCCTGCTCGCTTCAGATTTTCCTCCTCTTCTCTTCTCCCACCAGCACCTGGCTTAGCCCTTCTCCCAATCCCCTCCAGCCTGTGGCAAGGAGAAGCTTCTAGAGTCAGGTCTCTATGGCATAGCTTACATGGATGGCTCCTCATGGCTCTCAGCAGAGCGGGTCATTCATTGCTCAGTCCTTCACACATCTGTGTGTGTGTGTGTGTGTGTGTGTGTGTGTGTGTGTGTGTGTGTTGATACTGGGGCTTGAACTCAGAGTCTAAGCACTGTTCCTTAGCTTTCTTGCTCAAGGCTAGTGCTCTACCACTTGAACCACAGCTTCCTTTCTGGCTTTTTGGTGATTCATTGGCAAGAGCCTCATGGAGTTTTCTGCCTGGGCTGACTTTGAACCACGATCCTCAGCTCTCACCCTCCTGAGTAGCTAGGATTCCAGATGGGAGCCTCCAGCTTTGATCACCTCACATGTCATCTGGGATACATCCCCCGCCCAGGGACTCCGGCTGGCCCCTGAGCCGCTCCCAGGGGCCCCTTAGACCTGGAGGCCGTCACCTCCTGAGGAGCCTCCTTGGGGCTCCCTCAGACCTCCAAGTCTCCTCTCCTGTCGGGGCTCTGGTGGGGATTGAACTGTCTTTTTGCTTCTCTGCTACAGGTTTTTTGGTTCAAACGGCTGAGCTGTGGACCAGGCTGCCCAGATCCCCACTTCATTGTCACCTCGGATCAGTTACTTGGTCCTTTCTTTATCTGGCATTTCTTATTCACAAAATGGGAAAGGAAAAAGAAAAAAAGAAAGAAAGAGGGCCAGCACCTGTGGCTCACACCTGTAATCCTACTCAGGAGGTTGAGATCTGAGGATCAGGGATCAGGCAGGAAAGTCTGTGAAACTCTTATCTCCAATTAACTACCAGAAAACCAGAAGTGATGCTGTGGCTCAAAGTGGTGGAACCTCGCCTTGAGCTGAAAATGCTCAGTGACAGCGCCCAGGCCCAGAGTTCAAGACCACAACCGACAAGAAAAGAAAAAAAGAATGAAATTTAAAGCAAGAAAACAAACAAAACCTTACAGCAGGAAAACTCCTCCCAGGAGATTACTGGCACAGAGGCCCAAGTTCTTAGCAGGGCGCTCACTCATGGCTTGGTTATTTATGTCCATCTTGCTGTGCACCCCTGAAGATGGGGCAGTGTCTCTGTGCCTAGGTCAGCAGTCATCTGTCCATCTGTCCATCTGCTGGAGGCCCAGTTCCTGTGATTGGAGAAGACCCACACAGGTGCTCCCCGTTGGCCTCGTGTAGCCTGGGGTCACAGAGCTGAGTCCAGATTGCAGTGAATGGTGGCCTGGCATGGGGGCCTGGGAATAGCCACGCCAGGGCCACCACCAGCCCCACGCCTTTGCCCTGAGCTCTCCTCAAGGCATCCGTGGTGAGTACCGGGCAGAGGTCGGGGGTCCCCATGGTAGGAGCTGTGTCTGGCCAGGCTGCCCTGCAGAGGCTGGCCCTGCCTGGCCCTGCTGGCCCCACCCAGCCCCCACTACAGCCGCCCTCCCCAGGCTGCCTGCCTGGGTGGTCCTTGGCCTCATTAACAAAGTTTTCCTTGGCAGTGATACTAATTAACAGCGAACGGCGATTAGTGTCATTAACAGTCTCCAAACGTTTGTGTTATGAGCCCCTCGCTGGCTTGCGGGGGGGAGGGCTGGGCCGGACAGAGGCTGGAGTGGGAGCTCCGAGGGAGAGTGGACTTGGGAGGGAGCTGGTGATAGGGAGGGAAAGAACTGGTAAGAAAGAAAAAAGGGGGGAAAAAGGGGATTTAAAGTGGATGAATTATTTACTGCAGCAAACAATCCCAGACTCACTTACTCTCACTCAGTACATCCCCTGCTGTAATCTGCAGCATTTTTCACGTGTCCCCAGTGTGCGGAGTGATTTTCTTTACGCTTGGGTCCGGAGGCCGGGGTAATCTTGGAGGAGATTGGCTTAGTATTGATCACGGACGACCTTCTCGCTCCAGGCTCTCGCCCCCCCCAGCCCCCGCCCCGGTCTGGATGCTGTGTCCCCAGCGTGGACAATTCCATCTCCCAGGTTGGCCTGAGCTGGGGTCAGAGCCCGGTGGGCGCTGACGCGGGGAGGGGGCTCGTGGCCTTGGAGCGCATCGGGAGCGCCCGGGAACGCACCCCCTCATCTGCCCAGCCGTGACTGTCATTGTTGTTTTCAGCCTGGGCGGTCGGTCACTAAATGAGCGAAAGAGCACTTCAGATACATTATGTCATTATCCCTTCCAAGAACCCTAAGGTAGATATTATTAATCCCATTTTTCAGATAACTGGAGTAGCTACTCCTCACTGGCCTCTCTCCGGGTCCTAGACCCTGTGCAAATGCCTTTAATTTATCACCTCACAATAGCCTGTTACTGAGACACATAGAGGTGACCAGGCTGGCCTGCAGCTGCCCAGTGAGTGACAGAACTGGGTCCAAACTCTGCTCTCCTCGCTGTGGTTACCACGTGGGCATACACAGGACACACCCCCCCCTCCGTGGGCATGGTGGAAGAGCATCCACAGCTAAAGGACTTATAGCGGACACGTGACCGGGCCAGCTCTGCCCGTCTGGCGGGACCTGGCGCAGACTGGCCGTCTGAGTGGATGAGGGGGCTGAATGGCTTCTGCATGAGGGGAGAAAGTTCAGGAAAGGCTAGAGAGGCCAGGGCTGGAGCCAGAGGAGGGGGACAGGACAGGGTGGGAGGCAGAGCAGGCTTCCTGGGGGACACCTCCTCCCCCCTCCCCCCCCCCCCCGCTCTGGGTCTGACACTGATTCTCCAGGGAGGAAGAGAAGACCTCAGCTCAAGTCCTGGCTGAGTTTTACAAGCGTCCTGCTTCTGCTTGAGTTCCCAACTGAACACCAGCAAATGAGACTTCTGTTTTAGGCCACCTACAAGGGCTTTATAAAGGAGTCTAGTCAAGGGGCTGGGAAGGTGGCTCAGTGGTAGAGTGCTTGCCTTGCATGCATGAGGCCCTGGGTTCGAATCCTCAGCACCACATAAGCAGAAAAAGCCGGAAGTGGTGCTGTGGCTCAAGTGGTAGAGCGCTAGCCTTGAGCTGAAGAGCTGAGGGGCAACGCCCAGGCCCAGAGTTCAGGCCCCATAACCGACCAAAAAATAAATAAATAAAGGAGTCTAGTCTGTTCACACGCTGTGACAAGTGACCTTGGATGCCACTGAAACCAACCAAACCCACATCAGAGGAAAGAACCCGGAAATCCAGAACTGGGCAGAGGTCACCCAGCCAGCTAGGGTCAAGGGCAGGACCACGCCCAGGCTCCGTGACTCTCCAGCCACAATCCTGCCCTCAATCTGGGCTGCATGGACAATTCGGCTCTGTGGCCGCCATACTTGGGACTGAAGGACCACAGCCACAGACAGGGGGAGTGGACAGGATGAGAAGCCCAAAACAGGGCCAGGGGGCTGGCGTTTGGCCACCTTCCTCCGTGATCATAACCATAAGTAAGGCATCTGGGAGGGCTCCCAGAACGTTTAAGTCTTTAACAAGCAGTAATGTGCGACCCACACTATAAATGGATCTTTTTAATAATGAATAAGCATTTATTTAACAAGTAGTAACCGTTTTAACACCCCTCAGGGTCCACAGAAATCCCCACCCCTGCCATCAATGCCTTAAACTGGCATCTTCCGCTCATACCTGTCGTCCAGTTTTTAATTATCTTCCTCTTGTTGACCGGTGAAAGCTCTTTGCTTATTGAGGCTATGGCCCTCGACTTGGAGTGGGCAAACCTTGCCTCTTACAGCCTCACCTCTCCCCGCTTCGGCTTTTACAGACGTTAAATATTTGTGTTGTAAAATCTGCTTTGTGTTGTTTTGTTCTGCTTCAAGATTTCTGGCTTTTGAGAATTGCCTATGAGCCTCAGGATTGTCTGGCCATCTCGGGGGAATTTCTGGGAAGATGGTGATACAAGGCTGGGGACGTGGGTGTGTGCTCAGCAGAGTTCACACACACGGAGTTCCTGCAGGGGAGAGCTCATCTCTTGGTGGCCCTGTAGTGAATGACGTAGTGAATGACATAGTGACTCAGACCTCACAGCCGCTGCCTGCATGGACATCCTAGGATTCTAAGATGGTTTTTCCTCAGGACTGAGCCTTGCTCTTGCTAAAGCCAGTGCTCTACCACTTGAGCCACACCCCTACTCCTTTTTATTTTGTTACTTTTCAGATAGAGTCTCCTGCTTTTGCCCAGGGCTACCCTCAGATTGTGGTCCTCCCCCCTCGGCTTCCTGAGTGTCTGGGATTCCAGGCATGAGCCGCCATATCCGGCTGGGATATTGACTCTTGTTTGTGGGCTGTGTGACTTTAGGTGAATCACGTCCCCTCTCTCAGCATTCCTTTCCTCATCTGTGAAACAGGGGCAGCCTTCCCAGAGCCGTTTCCCAGCTTGTGAATCACTGATCTCAGTGAGAAACGCACGGTGGCTACCACATCGTAGACAGTCACTGGGGTCAGTCCTCGTGAGCTGTCCACGCTGACCAGAGCTCAGGACCTATCCAGGTGTTCACAGATCTGTGGACATGGGTTTAGTTTGGGTTCCCTCAGGAGCCCCTGAGAAAAGGATGCAGGGGTAGCTGTTTATGTGGGGGGCATGCCAGGGGAACACCAGCAGGGCAGGAGAAGCGGCCAGCACAGGGGGCTTCCCAGGCCTGGGAAGACCAAATGCCACCAGGGTCCTGGCAGGTAGAGTGACACACCTGAGTCCCTTCCCCTCCCTGCCAGGACCGAGGGAGCTGGACACTGGCAATGGGGTTCCAGAGCTCCTCCCATCTGCCACCTGGGCGTGTGAGTGGCTGAGAAAGTCTCAGGAGGAGGCGTGGCTGGGAGGAGCTGGCAGCCGGCCGGGGAGGTAAGTACATACACAGAGGAGGCTCCGGGAGGACCGGGTGGGTGGGCCCGGATGCCTCGGGAGCTCTGGGCAGGCGGCCCCCGGTGGGCGGCCCCGGTGGGCCGGACTCAGGGCGGAGCGGGTTCAGACAGGCTGGTTCTTTGTTGCTCTCGGTCTGAAATTGATAGCTGGTACCAAAGGGCAGAAGTGTCACCTCTCAATAAGATGAAATCTATGTCTGCAGCGGAGGGAGACGACAGGAAGATTTATCAAGGCTCTGGCAAAATTAACATTTGGACGGGGGACACAGCGGGAGCAGCCTGCGGAGGGGGTCTCTTTGCATCTAGAGCAGCTGCTTCCTGCCACCGGCCAGCCTACCAAAGGGCTTCGAGGTCGATGGTCCAGCTGGTCTCAGGGAGAGGGACGGACGCCCGGACACCTAGAGCAAAAGGAGAGTGCAAGGAGAGCCGACACCCTGCTGAGACAGGCACCTCACCAGAGACTTACAGCCCAGTCCTGGAGCTGCCACAGGGCCTCAGTTTCCCCATATGAAAAGCCAAGGTTCATCTTGCTCTGACTAGCCCTCTGGGGCAGAGAAGGGCTCATCCCGTAGGCTGTCCCGCAGTGTTGCAAGCCTGCTGGGCATCCAAGGGAAAGATGGCGAGCGTTTAGTGAGCACCTACTACGTGACCAGCCCTGCGGACAAGTGCTTTAGTCATAGCTCCTGCAGCATAGTAGCCCCAGAAGGTCCATGAATTACCCCCATCTGCCCTTGAACCTCAGAGAAGCGAAAGAACTCCTTCACCCAGGATGCCACAGTGAATTTGAGCCTGGCAATGACTGGACATTATTCCCCCTTTGGAGTCCCCCCTCCTCCCTTCTGCACAGCGGGATGGGCTGTGGGGGGCTGTGGCTCCAACATGGCTCAGGGAGGCATCTTTGCCGCCACCTCGTCTGACGGACATGAAGGAGGCCCTGGGTTGGATCCTTAGCTATGGGAACCAACGGCTAGCTCAGGTCCTGCATCCAGGCAGACCTGGTTCGCAGCTCAGCTCAGCCCACCCTCACAGGAGCCCTCCCTGTGGGGTGCCCTTCACGGGGTGCGTGAGCCCCGCCCCAGCTCAGCCATGTGACAAGGGGACCGCAAGGGAAGGGCCTGCCTGCTTCATTCCTGCTGCTGGGAGGGGGGTTGGTGCCGTGGACGCCTTCCTTCTCTTCTCCCCTTCTTCCTACTCCCACCCCCCATTCTAGACCTGCACAGACCAGACCAGGCAGGCCTAGAAGGTGCTTAGCTCAGGGAAGGGGCGTGGGAAGGGTGGAGAACTGGGCGTGAAGAGCCACCTCTGACACTTGCCCATGAGACAGCATCTGAAAGTCCAACTGTTGGCCCTGGCTGAGGCGTGAAGGCTGGGGCAGGAGGGGAGAGAGAGGAGCCTGTGGTGGAAAAGGCAGAATTCGACAGCTAAAAGCAGCTCCAGACTGGGCCTCCATTTCCCCATCTGTGAAATGGGTACCAGGATGCCATCCTTCCCTGCCAGCTGTCGGCATGCAACTGGAACTGGGTCTTAGCCACCTTAGAATCCTGAGACGAGCTACCTAGACCCTGGGTGACTGAGCCCTGGGTCTCAGCACACGCCCCTGAGTGATGGGTCAGAATGACAGAGCAGCGGGCGCCGGCGGCTCACACCTGTCATCCTAGCTACTCAGGAGGCTGAGATCTGCGGATGGAGGTTCAAAACCAGCCCAGGCAGGAAACTCCGTGAGACTCTTATCTCCAATGAACCACCGGAAAACTGGAAGTGGCGCTGTGGCTCAAGTGGTAGAACGCTCTCCTGGAGCTGAAGAGCTGAGGAACAGCGCCCAGGCCCAGAGTTCAAGCCCTACAACCGACCAAAACATAAATAAATAAAAATAAAAAGAATGACAGGGCACTGGACTGGGTTAGGATTCCAGGAGGAGAGGCTCAACCAGGGCGTGGCAGCGGGACGTTTGAGGAAGGAGAGGGGCGTGGTTTTCTCATCATTGACTTGGGCTCGTGGGGGTCCAGAGAGGGGCAGAGGTTTGCTCAAGGCCACACGGCAGCCAGGACTGTAACCCAGGGGGCTGACCTCTGGGGCCACAGCCACCGCTGCTGAGCCATCTCTGCCCAGGTCCTGGAGCCTCCCCTCCCCCAGCAGGGCTGCCCCTCCCTCGCCCAGGAGTGAGAGGAGGCCCAAATCCAATTAGCCTGGGAGCAGACTGCAGCGCTTCGCCCCTTTAATATTGCCAGAGAAGCTGCAGAGATAAATGGGAAATTAGAATTCTGCTGGGGTCCCCGAGACCCGCCTGCCAGCCTGCCCTGAGCTGAGGCTGCCGCAATTCTCCCCGGGACCCGCCGAGCTGTCTGGGTCTATAATGGAGGGCCGCCCTGTGAGGCCCGATCCGCTGTCCGCTTCTCCTCCGCCTGCAGGGCTCCCCTCCCGGCCTCCTCTCCCAGGTCTCACCCTGCACAAGCTCCGCTTGTCCCCTTCTAGGGGCCCTTCCTACCCTCTCCTCCAGGATGAGAGGGTGGTGCTGGGGGTTCAAGGCCCAAGCCTCAGTCCTGGCCCACTCTTTCCTCCTCTTCCTCCTCCCTGTGGCCCACACCAAATCCAGGAGCCTTCTCTCATGGCCATGGTATGGACCGGGGCCTCCTCTGGGCCCAGGGCCTCTGTTAGCAGGCCAAGGGTCTGCCACGGGGCGCTTTCTGAAGCCTGGAGTGAGTGTGCTCACAGAGCCCCAAGTCACCCCACCCCTCCGCTGTGGCCTCCCATTGCTGGCTGTCCTGCTCAGGCCTGGGTGACTGGGTTACCCCATCACCCCACAGGAAGAAAGGATGACGATTGTGGAGGCTCAAGATGGGGCCTGGACACCCCTGGGCCCTGACCCGGGGAGGCAGGCAGACCGCCCCCCCAGCCCCTCCCCGGGCATCGCCCCCCCCAGCCCCTCCCCGGGCATCCCCCCCCAGCCCCTCCCCGGGCATTGCCCCCCCAGCCCCGCCCTGGGCATCCCCCAGCCCCTCTTGCGCCTCCCCCCTCCCTCCCCAGGGGACACATTTGCTGCTGGGAAAGTTAATCCATTACAGTTTAAAGGCTCCGTTCCTCACTGGCAGTAAATTACCTGCTTTGCATTTTGCTGTAACAACTTAACGGTATTAATTTATTGTGCTCTGTCTTTAACAAACATCATTATCATATTGCCAGCCAGGATTATGCAAATAGGAGGGACAAGGGAGAAAGAGGCCCATTCTTGTCCCCCAAAGTCACCTTGATTTATTAACTTTGGGGCCTTGCAATTGGTCTGTCCCCGGGGCACAGGTGAGCTTGGAGACTGGGGAAAACCAAGCCAGGAGTCTGGCGCCGGTTGGGGCGGGGAAGGGTGGGCAGAGAAGGAACCTCTTGTCACGTGACTTTGGACCAGTCCACTCCTGTCTGACTGTCAGCGTCCCTGTCTGTGAAGTGGGGGTGGGATGGATGACAGGCTCCCGAGCTGATCACCTGAGGTTCAATCACATATTCTGAGTAGTCCCACAGAGGAAGTGGGGCGGGGGGGTGGGGTAGCGTGTACTTGGGGAGGGCGAGCTGAACAGAGAACAGAGCTGGTGCCCTCTCCGTTCTGGCCTCGGGCTCTGGTGGCTCCCGTGCCCAGGAAGCTGTGCCAGCCTGGTGGACCCCTTCAGGAGAGGCGGGAGGTGGGGCTGAGGAAAGAGGGATGGGGGTGGGGGATACCGCTTGTTAAAGGCCCCAGATGATGGGCGGATCCCGGGCTTTCAGGCTGTGGAGGGGTGCACTGGTTAAGAAGGGGTCACCAGGACCACCTCATGCTGGGAGGGAATAGCCGGAAGCTTCCAGAACACTGACCCCAGGGCTGCTGAAGGCCATCCCTAGACAGATCCTTGCAGCTCCTGAGGCTCTGGACTCTGTCTTTGAGCCCCCACCCTACCCCAAGCTCCAGGCTGCCCGGGGAGAGGTGGGAGGCAGGTGGACCGGATCAGGCCTCCCCCCCACAGCCTCCGCTCTTGGCCCCCCCCCACAGACAGGGCTGGCCTGATTACTGGCTGCGCCTCGGCGGCCGGTCCCCACCACCTGCAGCCCGGCTCTGCCAGGAACTCACAGCAGGAGCTTCCAAGCACCCGTGGGCTCCGGCCCAGGGCTCTGCCCCCGGCCACCAGGGCCCTTCCCTGGGGCCCTGCAGAGGCGCCGAGGTGGGGGCTGGAGAGGGGCCAGCCAGGAAAGGGCACCACCCGGCCTACCAGAACTCTGGCCTAAGGAGCACAGGGCCGGGGCATCCGGGCTCCTCACATCTCTCCTTGGCCTTCTGGCTGAGCTGCCCCACCTCCTCACCCCCAGCGTCTGCCCCTCTTCCCCCCAGTACCGCCCCCCCCACTCCTGCATCTAGCTCTTGGCCTCTCCTACTCAGCCTTCCAGAGTTGGGCCTGAGGCCAGGGAGGAATCGGGGAGCAGAGGGAAGGGGTAGCGGAGGGGAGGCTGTGGGGGGAGGCAATTCAATTTCCAGAGTTGGTCCTGGCAATTCAGGCTGTGTCGTGATAAGAAAGCCATTTCCAGTGATGGGCTTCTAATCCACATCGCTTTGCATTCCGGTGCGCTCCCTCCTCCCTGCGCGCTCACCGGCACAGGACGGACGCACCTGCTCCAAATAACCCTGCCAAGGAGCAGCAGGGCTGGGGTCGAGGTGAAGGCCTGCAAAGTCGGGAATAAGGCCTCCGGTGGTTCTGGGATCCATGCTGCGGGCACCGCCTCCATCTAATCCGAGCCCTGCCCCAGCTCTGGAGGGAAGTGGGGGCTGCTCCCCTTGTACAGATGGGCAAAGTGAGCCTCCAAGGGCTACCCAGCGAGCACTTAGAGAGAAGCACATGCAGAAGTGTGCAGGGCCCGTGTGAGTGGCAGCTGAGCTGGGGGGGCGGGGCTTCAGGAGAGGAGAAAGGAGAGAAAGACAGGAAGGGAGATGGGGCAGGCTCTGTCCCAATCAGGGTTTACTGGAGACTAGAGGCCAGGGAAGCTCTCCCTCCACAGAGCCCCTGCCCATCCGGCTGGACCAGCCTGGACGGGCTGGATGGGGGTAAGGGCAGGGATCTGCCATCTTCAGGTAGCAGGTGCCTGGTCAGACCTTTAGGGCAACAGCCTCAGAGTATAGTTTGAGACCACTGGGTAGTTATGAGAACATCTGGCTACTGGCTGGGCTGGTGGCCTGAGCAGCAGCCAGGTGAGAGAGAGACTCGGACAGGACAGGACAGGGGTCGCTGGGGGCTGAGAGCCGGTGGCACGCGCCTGTCATCCTAGCTACTCAAAAGGCTGCGATCCGAGGCTCACAGTTCAAAGCCAGACTGGAAAGTCTGTGAGACTCTTATCTCCAATGAACCACCAGAAAACCAGAAGTGGTGCTGTGGCTCAAGTGGTAGAGCGCTTGCCTTAAGCTAAGAGCTCAGGGACAGCGCCCAGGCGCAGAGTTCTAGCCCCACGACTGACAAAAAAAAAAAAAAAACAAAAAAAAAAACAAGTCACTGGGGCAGAGACTCAGTCAAGCATGAGGCACGTGCCAGAGGCAGCTGTGATGCCCACAGAAACCAGGGCCCGGCATCAAGGGACAGACCCGTGCCTTCCCTGGGCACCTGACAACCTGACAATGCCAGCTGCCTGGAAGTCTTCCGCCCTGATGAAGCTTCCGCAGCCCCCCCAAACCTTCTTCAGGCCAAAGGGCAGAGCTGGACCCTTCTTCCTGCCAGCGCCCTCCCTCTCCGGCAGCTGAGGCACAGGGGTCCCGGGCTGGGGCAGCTCCCGCGTCTGACGGTCCATGGAGACAGAGGCAGAGGCCCTTGCTCCCTGCGCAGCCCGGGGCTGGCGGGGGATGGCATGGGAGGAGAGGCGGCTGTATACAGGCAGCTGGTCAGGCCCTGCTTGTCCTGGCTCCCTTCCCCTCCCCGGGAGGCTGGATGGAGGGGAACTGGCCGAGCTACAAAGCAAAGAGTGCCCCCCCCCCGCTGCTGATTCCAGAGGTCTGGGGCAGGCAGCGGGAGCTGGCAAGGTGGCAGGCTACAAGGCCAGGTCCTCTCTCCCTCTTGCCACCCCCCCCCATCAGACGCAGCTGGGATGGAGGGGGTGAGATGGCAGAGGCCGGGGCTGGGCGTGAGTGGCTGTGGGAGGCTCGTGACAGCTGGTGGCTGTGCGGGCCGTGGGTGGCGGTGAGTGGGGACTTGCTTTAGCAGGCGAGCTAATCTCATTTGCTTGCTGCAGCCTGAACAACCAGGGCTGCATGCTAAGTGGCCAGAGACAGCAAACGGGCCCTGGACAGGCTGAGGATGGGGCTGGGCCCACCCCTGAGTACCTAGGGAACCGCCTGGCAGCCCTGGCTTGGAGAGGTGCCGTACCTGCCGTGACAGGGTGCTGGGGTGGGGAGGGGCAGCTCTGCCCTCTTCCTGGGGAGCCTTGGTAGGGTTGATGGGCACCCTGAGTCTGCCCAGGGCGGGGGCATCTGCAGGGCCAGCTGGGAAAGGTGTCTGGAAGAGGGCTGGGGAGTGGTTGCCCTGGTGGAGGGGCGAAGGATCTGGTTGGGAAAAGGATGAGGGAGGAGATCTATGGGAGGGGCTGGTGGAGGGGGAAGAAGAGGGAGAGGAGGAGAAGGGGGAGGGAGGGTCATTGCTGTCCCCACTTCACAGCCCCCTTGGGGGCTTGCTTAGATGGGGGACAGGGAAGGATCCAACCACACAAGGAGGTTGAAGCCTTCGTGACTTGGCTGGGGACGTCTCCAGGGAGCAGGGAGGGGTGGGTGTGCTGGGGAGTGACGAAGCCAGGCCCCAGCCTGCTCTCCGGAGCCTCAGACCCAGAGCCACACACTCAGGGCTGTCCCTGAGCCTTACCCAGAGCCCGCAGGGGACCCCAAAAGCCCAGCTGTCACCTCAGTCCCCCTCCTGGTCTGTGCCGGGCTCTGGGGCAGCTGCGGCTGCAGTGGCTTTCCAGGTTCCTTCCTCTGGGTTCATGCCAAACTTGGCCCTTCCCCACGCACAGGGACGCAGGTGCCTGGGAAGCGCTCGGGGCGCCGTGGCCCAGGCTCTGCCTGAAGGTCTGGCCCACTTCATGTGAAGTTTTCACTTGTGGCATTGGGTAGTTCAGGACTGGCACCCCGAAGACCCTACCCCCCAGACGGGCCACAAGAACACAAAGCTGCGGGGTGCTGGGGGCTCACGCCTGTAAACCTAGCTACTCAGGGGGCTCAGATCTGAGGATTCTGGTTTGAAGCCATCCAGGGCAGAAAAAAAAACCATGAGACTCTTATCGCTAATTAACCAGGAAAAAAAAACAGAAATGGAGGTGTGGCTCAAGTGATAGAGCACCAGCCTTGAGGAAAAAGAAAAAAAAAAGTCAAATGAGAACCTAAGGCTCCAAATTCAAACCCCAGTGGTAACACAAAAAGAAAAAGAAAAAATGAAAACCTTTCTGCCCTCATTGCTCTGTGACTGTGGCCAAGTATCTTGACCTTTCTGAACCTCAGATTCCTCATCTGTAAAGTGGGGAAAATAACTTTTTTTTTTTTAATCAGTCGTGGGGCCTGAACTCTGGGCCTGGGCTCTGTCCCTCAGCTCTTCAGCTTAAGGCTAGTGCTTTACCACTTGAGCCACAGTGCCACTTCCAGCTTTTTCTGCTTATATGGTGCTGAGGAATCGAACCCAGGGCCTCATGCATGCAAGGCAAGCACTCAACCACTGAGCCACCTTCCCAGCCCCACAAGAATATTTTGAGGGGTGAAATAAGAATGTATAAAAACATGAAGAAGACAGTAAACACAACTATGCAACGGTACCCAGTATACAACAGGTGATCACTAAATGCCACCTATCTAATATCTGAACTCTTGAGAGTTATACTGCAAGGGCTGATGAGCTGTCTTGGGGGGGGGCTGTAGCTGGATCACCTTCTCCTGAGCCCCCTGTGGGGGACAGAGCTGGAAGTCCCAGCCCCCAGTTACACTGTCAAGGGTGGACCTGGCTCTCGGGCCACAGGGAGGTCAAGGCCAAGGCCGGGAGCTCCCAGTGCCGCTCTCAGCTTTTGGGGAGGGGGCCTTGGAAGGGTCTTTGCAGCGAACTCTCACACGGGGTTAGTACCGGCTGTGGTTAGATACATGGGCCCTGGGGCCCTCCTGAGCACCCCTTGCTGCACCCCTGCCTGGGCGGAGCTCCCGTGCTGTGCCTGGGTCAGAGGGGCTTTAGCTGCTGGCAGGGGGCAGCTCCCCTCCCCCCCCCCCTTCCCCCTCCCCCTAACCCCACCCCACCTCACCCCCCACCCCACCCCCGCCAGCTGCAGCCTGGGCCCGGATGGCCGTCCCTCTGGCAGTTAAAGTCCCCCTGGTTGTCTAATTTAATCACAGCTGTGTGCACGGTGACTCTATAAATAATTTTTAGTGCGACATAACCATTATTTCACTAATTGCTTCACACGCACCCCTGGCCTGGGAGATAAATTCAAGTTTGCTGAGTCAGCACCTTGGCTGCCCGCAGCTCTGGGGCTGGAGAAGTAGAGCCCACCCTGGGCTGTTTCCATGCCCGGCCTCAGCCCGGCCTCCCGGAGGGATGAGGGACCTCGTACACGGGGGGGGGGGGGGGGGGGGGGGCCGAGCCTGGGGGAGGCCTGGGCTGACAGGGGTGGCCTGTGCTCTCACACAGGCTGCGTCCCCACAAGTGCTCTGGGCCACGGGCCTGCATCAGACAAGGCGCTCGGGCGTGGCTTTCCTGGCCCGGAAGGCGATTGATTCTTCCTTTTATTTTTTGTAATTTGCACCAGGACACAGTGTGGATTAGCAGCCCCAGAACTAGACTCCGGCCAGCAGCATCGACTTGGTTCTCTATGTCTGGGAGGAATCAAAACGTATCTATCAGTGTGTGTGTGTGTGTGTGTGTGTGTGTGTGTGTGTGTGTGTGTGTGTGTGTGTGTGTGTGTGTGTGTGTGTGTGTGTGTGTGTGTGTGTGTGTGTGTGTGTGTGTGTGTGTGTGTGTGTGTGTGTGTGTGTGTGTGTGTGTCTTGACCTCAGGATCTGAGTGCTTTCCCTGAGCATTTTTTTTTTGTTTTTATTTTTATTGGTCGTGGGGCCTGAACTTTGGGCCTGGGCGCTGTCCCTGAGCTCTTCAGCTCAAGGCTGGTGCTCTACCACTTGAGCCACAGCATCACTTCCAGCTTTTTCTGCTTATATGATGCTGAGGAATCGAACCCAGGGCCCCATGCATGCAAGGCAAGCACTCTACCACTGAGCCACCTTCCCAGCCCTCCCTGAGCATTTTTGTCCAAGGCTGGTGCTCTACTCCTTGAGCCACAGCTCTACTTTCAGCTTTTTGATGGTTAACTGGATGTAAGAGTCTCTTGGATTTGTCACCTGGGCTGGCTTCCAATCTCAGCCTCCTGAGGAGCCAGGTTCACAGTGTGAGCCACGGTGCCTGGCCATCTTGTCTATCATCAACGGCATGGTGGTGGGGTGGGGGGAGCTGGGATCTGGGTCCAGGGCTGTGTCCCTTCCCACCCCTGCTCTAGACCCATCCTCACCACGCGCGCTGCTAAGTTTGGGAGCGTGGCACTGAGCGGGCCTCTTTTCCTGTCCTGCAGGCCTTTCCAAAGAGCTCGCGATGAGCTCAGGAGCTCAGGAGGGAGCGGGCACGGCGGCTCTCCTCCAGCGCCCTGGGCTGTGGAATCCTCTTAAGACACCCGTCCCGCTGGGAGCCTGCGATTGCTAAGGAGAGCATTCCACCCATAAGCAGGAAGCTCTTCTATTCCCGGCCGCTGCCCACGCGGGCACTCGAGGTGGAGGCTGTGGCCCAGCTGTGCCTGCAAGCACAGGCCCAAGCAGGGCGAGGGGCTGTAAGCCCCGATTTTCCAGAGTTGAGGCCCCCCACCCGTGTTGGAGACACCTGGCCTGTGGGACAGAAGCCCGGCACGTGAGCAGCAGGGCCGACTTGCTTGGGGCCCGCAGGGGTGAGGCAGGAGGGGGCACGGATGGGTCTCACCCATGCTCATGCCACACTGCACACTGGCTCTGGATGGCAGCCCCAGGCAGGGAGCAGGGAGCCATTGAGGATGTCCCCAAGGCAGGGCCTGGCCCTTGGGCCTCTCCTCTGAAGCCCCCTGGGGCCTTTTCCTCGTCCCCTGGCATGGCGTTATTGTCTGGGAAATGATGAAGAATGATGGCCGCACCTGGAGCTCCGCTTCTCCAAGGTCCCAGTTTAACATTAAATCCAAGGGAGGGAGGAGACGGGCGCAGAGAGCGGAGGGGCTGCTGGCACCCAGCACGGATGCCGAGCTGGTTATGCAGTGTTTTCCCAGCTCCTCCCGGCAGCTGAGTAGAGGTGAAGGGGGGGGGTCACCGGGGTCTCCTCACTTCACCTCCCCCTGCCAGCCCGGCTCCTCAGGGACACTGACCTACTCCTACCAGGGAGATCTACTCCTAGTGAGCCCAGTATGCTCTGAGTGTGGCATTCAAGGCCTCATATCAGGCTCCTGTGTGTCTGTCTGTCTGTCTATAATTTTTTAGACAGTTATATGACATAGCCTTGCTGTCCCAGAATTTGCCCACAGCCCACATCAGTGACCTTCACCATCTCCCTGCCTCAGCCTCCCCAGTGCGGGGATTACAGGCGTTCACTACCGTGCCTGGCTCCAGCCTCATCTCTTGCTTGCTCATTTATTCAAAAACCTTCACAGATCGCCCATGTCCCTGGCAGTGCTCCAGGTATCAGAGACGGCGGAGAACAGGACAGGGAAATTTTCGGCTGTCTCGGGAGGACCTGACAGGGAGCTGGTGAGCAGGTAGCTGCAGGATGTCAGACAGCGGAAGGGACTTCCAAGGGAAGAGGAGAAGCAGACCCTCCCTCCCCCAGCCCTGACAAGGAATCTGTAGACAGAAATCAGGTGCTCAGTGAGGGAGAAGGGAAAGCCAGGACATTGTTACTTTAGGAGTCTTTACCTGAAATAGAGCGTCGCTCTGCCATTATCAATGCCGGGGACAGGCCACATAGCATTGAGTGCCTGGGACTTTGTCACCAGCACCACTCAGATGTTTCCTATCGCATGGGGCGCTGTAAACATCTCAAAATGCCATTGGCATTATCACTGCCTGGGAATCCTGGCAGTTAATGGAACGGCTCCACTTGTCATTTAATGCATTAATAAGGAAGCATCTATGTACCCTATCACGTTTGTTTTGTAAATATTTTGAAACCGGTATTTAAATATAATTGGCTGCCTTTGCAAACTTCTGCATTTTCTATGCATTCCTGAACCTTACTCTGACAGAAAAAAAAAAAAAAGGATCGGGGTGAGGTTGGGGGTTCCAGCCGATGCCAAGGGCCTGTGAACCGAGGGAGGGATCTCCTGAGGGGGATGGGAGCATGGCGGGGAGGGCAGGGGGAGCGGATCTGATCAGCACCCACCCTGGAGGAGGAAAACGTGCCTCCAGAATGGCAAGACTGCAAGTCAGGCTTGCTACAGGCCGAGAGCCGCCGATGGCCTGGAGTGGGAAGGAGCAGAGGCCTGCGGGGCTGGGGTGAAGCCATCACACAGAAGAGGACAGAGGGGAGGCGGGAACACAGGACGTAAGGACGGAAGGACGTAAGGACGGAAGGCTGGAAGGACAGAAGGATGGAAGGACGGAAGGCCGGAAGGCCGGAAGGACGGAAGGACGGAAGGATGGAAGGACGGAAGGCCTGTACTCGGGGCTTCTGAGCAAGGTGAGGCCATCAGATCTGTGGGATGAGACGTTCTCTCTGGATGTTGGATAGAGACCAAAGCACCCACCACGTGATGGCTAAGAGGGGAGCAGGGAAAAGGAGGTGAAAAAAAAGATGGTGGGAGAAGCACTGCATTCAAGATACATTTTGAGGCTCGAACCAACAGGACTGGCGCTAGAGCTGCCGATCCAGAGCCATCCCTGCTGCTTTGCTTCGCGCCCCTCTTGGGCCAGGGCGATTCCTTCACTGAAGTCCTGGGAGGACTGCTCATTCTTCACCCAGGGCCCGAGGCTGCCAGGTGCCCACCTTAATTCATCTCTCCCTTCCTCCTGACGAACACTACATCCCAACGCTGTCTGGGGCAGTAATGTGCCCAGCTGAAGGCCACATCTCCCAGCCTCCTTTGCAGTCCAGGTTGCCATGGAGATCTGATTAGGAGTCATCAGGTGGGGCTTCCAGGAACGGGCTTTTTATAGGAGACTGACTCATTCCTTTGTCCCTCTTCTTCCTCTTCCTTCCTTCCTAGAACAGTCTGGGGACCAGGAGGGAAACCTGAAGGGGAATATGGTGTCCTTGACTCTGATATCCTTGAGGGCTGAACTTCCATCTGGCCTCCCATCTTGAGAAAATAAATCATAATGGTTCAAGCCATTGCATCTGGGCTGACAATATTACCTGGAAGATCACAGATCCAACTGTTCACAGAATGGCTCCATCGGAATAGGAGGCCCACAAATTCAACGCATCCATGGCTGGGCCTCTCATCCTTCTCTCAAAGACTTCATATTGGGGAATTTGTATGAGCCACCAATAAGTGTACATGAGTACAACAGATGCATTATTTACCCATCTGCCCCCCACCAGCCGTTCATCATGCATCTATCCATCCATCCATTTGCCCACTCAACTATCCACTCATTCATCCTCCTATCCACCCATCCACCCTTCATTCCCCCCATTCATCCCCCATCCATCCATCCATCTACTCATCCATCCACTCACTCATCCACACATCCATCCATCCATTTGCCCACTCAACCATCAACTCATTCATCCTCTCATCCACCCATCCACCTACCTGTCAATCCATCCATTTACCCACTCAACCATTCACCCATTCATCCACCCAACTATCCACCCATCCATCCATTCATCCATCCATCCATCATTCATCCCCCTTTCATCCTCCATCCATCCATTCACTCATCCACCCACCTACCCACCCATCCAAACACCTATCCATCCAGTGGCCCACTCAACCATCCGCTCATTCATCCATCCATCCATTCACCCATCCATCCATCCACCTGTCCATCCATCCATTTACCTACTTAATCATTCACCCATTCATCCATCTGTCCATCCATTCGTCCTTTACCTGTTAAAATGTGCTGGGTGGGCTGGGAAGGTGGCTCAGTGGTAGAGCGCTTGCCTTGCATGCCTGAGGCCCTGGGTTTGATTCCTCAGCACCACATAAGTAAAAAGAAAAAAGCCGGAAGTAGCTCTGTGGCTCAAGTGGTAGAGCGCTAGCCTTGAGCTGAAGAGCTGAGGGACAGTGCCCAGGCCCAGAGTTCAGGCCCCACGACCGGACCCCCCCCCCCCAAAAATGAAAAATAAAATGTGCTGGGTCCCATGCTAGACAAAGGGACCAGAAATATGCATGACTTATCCTATTAGCTGTTTACTTGTGTCTGTGTAACAGAATGGCTCTGGAAGGATGCACTGGAAGGAGGGAACCATGATGGTCCCCATACAAGGATAGTAGGTACCAGAAAACAGGAGCATCTATCCCCTGGGAACCTTGTGAATTCTGGATCATGTGTATATATTCACTATGCAAACATTCTTAATTAAAAATATATGTACATCTCATTTGGATTTTCAGAATTTGCCTGGCTCCTGAAAGGATTTCAGGCAGCTTAGGAGAATACACAGAGACGAGGAGACGCAGCCAGGCTGCCAGGGAGCTGCGGGTCTCGCGGGGAGGAGCATGAGTAAACCACACAGCACAGTGTTGTGGGAGGGGCAGACGGGCGTGATGCCAGGCTGCACGACAAGGTCTTCCTGGGCAGCCACTGCCCAGGCGACGGCTGGATGCTGCCCTTGGCTGGGCTTGGAATCCAGTTTCTGCCACATGTGTGGTCAAGGTCCCAGCCTCCAAATTCATGCATTTCTGTGGAGCTGAACCCCTCAGTCCCCATCCTCGTGTCTAAGTACCCAAGTCAGGAGGAGCAGTTGAAAAAGCAGTCAGTGCCAGGCACCATTATTGGCTCATGCCTGTCATCCCAGCTACTTAGGGTCTGAGGATAGCTGTTCAAAGCCAGCTGGGGCAGGAAAGTCAGTGAGACTCCGATCGCCAATTAACCATCCAAAAGCTGAGAGTGGCGCTGTAGCTCAAGAGGTAGAGTGCTAGCCTTAAACACAAAAAAGCTGAAGGCAGCACTAGGGCCCTGAGTTCAAGCCTCAGGACTGGTGCATGCATGCACGCATGCGTGTGTGCACACACACACACAGTGTCCTGGGCATCCTTGAATCTGTGTCCAAGTTGACAACAATGAATCCTGCAGGTCCAGAAGGAGTACCCAGAGAACAGCAGGAATCTGCCTCGGGCCCCCTGAGGTCCAGCGAGCCCTGACCCTTCCACAGCCTGGAGCGACTGGCACTGGGGCTGGAGCGGCGGGCACTGCTGGGCCGTGCAGAGACGCGGCCTCCCTGCCTGGAGAATGCCGGTCTTTTCAGAGCAGACCTTTGAAATCGAGCAAGAATAACTTTAAACAATAAGATGCTTCTCTCTCCCCCTAGGCTGTTGCCCAGGCAACGCCAGAGTGCTCAACAACTGTTTAGTTTTTTAAGAAACCAAATCTCCCTCCCTCTGGTCAGCTACCGCCAGGAAGATGAAGAGGCGGCAGCGACGCCCCTCGCGGCCCATTGTGTGGGAACCCCGGTCAGCCGCTGCCAGCGGAGACACTTCAATTGGCGGCTGCACATTCTATACGAACGCGAGCTGCACTCTGTGGCCTCTCCCTTCCCGAGGTGGCGTCTAGCTCGTGCCCCTGAGTCCTGGCCCGAGTGTGGCTCTGGTGGTTGTCTGGTCAGAGACTGACCTTGGCCTGCTGGCCTGGGTGTGAGGCAGAGGATCTGCCCCAGCCCTGGCATTGCCTGACCTGCGGGGCAGGGTTGGTTGGGCCAGCAGCTGTGCCTAAGACAGAGCCCAGCAACTCACCTTGCTTACTTCGCCTGTCCCGCGGATGCCCCGCTGGCTCTCCCGGGACCTGTGTTCTGAAAGAAGGCCACTAGTGGCCAGACACTTCCAAGTGGAAGCCTCATTATCGTCCAGGGAAGGAGCCCATTCACCCGGATGTGGAAACCGAGGCTCCCCTGACGCAAGGGACAGCTGGTAGGTAGAGTGGGATTTGCACCTAGGCCAGCCCGGCCAGCCCCATAGCCTGGACTCATCCCGCACAGCCTGGGAAAGGCTCTGTGAGTGGGAACAGAGGGGAGCCTGGGGCTGGGCCCCCCTTCCCTCCGGGGAAGGACATGCGGAGATCTGGCAATGTAGAGGTCTTGACTGTGTCTCTCATGCAAGCCAAAGAGTAAAGCCTGGCATCCGTGCCTCACACCTGTAATTCCAGCTACTCGGGAGGCTGAGATCTAAGGATCATGGTTAGAAGCCAGTCCCACAGAAAAGTCCATGAGTCTCTCATCTTCAGTTAACGACCAAAATGCTGGAAATGGAGCTGTGGCTCAGGTGGCAGAGCACCAGCCTTGAGTGAGAAAACTAAGGGGCGGGGCCCAAGCCCTGAGTTCAAGCCCCAGACCTGGCACTCAGAAAGCATTATGTAAAACCTCACTGCTCATTTGTAAAGTGGGGCAGTATCTAGGAGCAGCATGGTTGTAAAGAACAGGGGCCACTCAGAATGTTTTTTCTTTGGTTTTGGTACTGGATCTTTGAGCTTGCAAGGTGGGTGCTGTACCATTTGAGTCACATCAGCCTGATTTTGAGCTGGTTAATTGAAGATGGAGTCTAGAGACACTTTCTGCTTGGGTTGACCTCAAACTTCCATCCTCTAGTTCTCAGCCTCTCAAGTAGGTAGGATTCCAGGTGTGAGCCACCAGTGCCCAGCTACCTGTGTTTTAAACAGTGTTCTCAGAAGTTCATCTCAGGCTGGGAAGGTGGCTCAGTGGTAGAGCACTCGCCTTGCATGCCTGAGGCCCTGGGTTCGATTCCTCAGCACCACATAAGCAGAAAAAAAAAGCTGGAAGTAGTGCTGTGGCTCAAGTGGTAGAGTGCTAGCGTTGAGCTGAAGAGCTGAGGTACAACACCTAGGCCCAGAGTTCAGGCCCCAAAAATGGACCCTCCCCCCCATAAAAAAGTTCATCTCAGCCACATAATAACCTCAGACACAGCTATTATTATCACCATCCTCATTTGCAGAGGCAGAAATGGATGGAAGTGGCGTCACACATGGCTGGAAATTATACGTAAGGAGTACAAGCTGCAGGGGCTGGCTCTGGCACACAGTAGGTGCTCTGGCACACAGTAGGTGCTCTGGCACACCGCAGGCTAGCTTCTCCTGGATGAAGACTGAGGCAGGGGTTTCCATCTCCCAGGAAACAGAACATGAAAGTTCAATTTAGAAAAGCCAGGCCAGTTTAGGAGAGGATGCTAGTCCAGCCCTGACACAGAATCCGGATGGAAAAGGGGCCTTAGCTTAACCGAAGCCTGCAAGGGGTAGAAGCCTTCACACCTGGAAGACGAGGGGGAGGGGAGGGAGGGAGAGGGAGGGAAGCGTCCGTGGGTTCAAGGAACATCCTGGTGGCTTGTGAGGGGTAGGCCCAGAACGAGCAGGGGAGTTCCGCACCGGGCACAGGGGGCCTTATCCTGTCTGGGAATCCCTGGGGAATGACAGGGAACACAGACCCATGGCCAGCTTCTCAGGTGCAAAATGACATTTCCTAGCTGGCCCTTCCTTCCTGCTCCCCGGGCCCCTCCTCTCAGCTTCTCCTAGCTCTTCCTGTCTCCGGGAAGAAGCTGCTCAGCTCCCCCTCCGGTCCCCCGCTCCCCTGCGGCGGCCCCTGTCCTGCTGCCCCTCCACCCCGCACGTCCGCTCTAGCACCGCTAAATGGCAAGCCCAGAGGTAGAGCCGGGGAAGGGGCCGGGGTAATGAACTCCCGTTGGCCGCCTTCACCAGATCACTGCCTTAATTTACGAGGCCTGAGTGAGTCTCATTTCCCCAGTGCGCGTTGAGTAATTAACTATTAATAAAAGCATTACTGAGTTAACCACGAGGGCATGTTTAATTCATGGGCCAGGCCCAGAACAGGACAGGAGGCAGGGCGCAGTGGGGGATCCGTCCCAGGGCAAAATATTAGCAGCAGGAGGCCGCCCCGCGGGGCCCCTGGCCCCTGTGGAGGGCCATTATTACTGTGCCCAACTGGAGAGACCCAGGCCCAGAGGGCAGAGGCGTGCCAGCCCTGCCTCAGGTGGCCCAGTGGGGGGTGGAAGGCATGGGGCCCGGGAAGGCTCAGCCCGGAGAGGAGGGCTCCCTGCTTGGTGGCTGAGGCCAGTCAACTTGGGCAACTGGCTCAGCCTCTCCAAGCCAGTGGAGGTTTCTGCCATGGAAAGCAGGATGGCCAACAGCAGTGATTTCAGAGTGGGGGACTCACTCTCACCACCCCAAGTCTATCCTCCGCCCCCCCTCCCCTGCGCCTTTGAGTCCCCCCTTCTCTGTGTAATGTGCCTGCCTTTCCTCTTTTGTCCACTTAGCAAAACTCCTATATAGTCCTCAAAACACTGCTCAAAAGGGTGAGCTCTTCCTGGAGGTCCACCCTCCTCTGACCCAGACAGAACTGCCTTCTACTCCTTTTCCGTGCCTCCCAGACTTTCTTCTATTATGTTATCTACTGGCTCATCCATCACCCACCCAGCCTTCCACCAATCCACCCACATACTCCCCAACTGTCCATCCACCTCCCCTCCCTCCAACTCTCCACCCATCTACTCAGCCACTATTCCACCCACCCATCCATCCATCCAACCACCCACTCATCCATCCATCCACTCACCTACCCATCCATCCATCCATCCACCCACCCACTCACCCATCCATCCACTCACCTACCCATCCATCCATCCGTCCATCCACACACTCATCTACCCACCCACCCACCCCATCCATCCTTGCAAATTTATTGATCCTACTGAGGTTTTAGACAAGCCTAAGTTCCCCTAGACCAGTGGCGGCTCCTCTTTTGGGGAAACCATGTGTGCACATCCGCGCCAGCTGTAGCTGTCCTCTTCAGGATCTCTGGGGCCAGGCTGAGGCCTGGCAAGGGTGGACACTGGGAGCCCAACCTCTCCACTCTGGGAACAGAGGATGCCCTCCACCAGGCCCAAGGGACATGGTCAGCACATGACTGCCCTCAGCTGTCAGTCACTTGGGGGGCTGTCTTGGTTAGAAGAAAACGGCTTCATCCCAGGCCCCATCTTTCAGAGCCGGGTCTGAGACTTTCACCTGTCTCTGGGCACCGAGGGTGACCTCTGTTCCAGTGCCTGGTGGGCTGTGCTGTGGCCTTCTCGTGGGGTCTTCCTTGAAGCTCAGCTTCTTTCTCTGCCCAGTCTGGTTGGTCTCCATCCATCCACACTCTAGTTAACATCTGGGGCTCATCTGCATTTCTCAGTCTGCTTCCAGGGACCCGCTGGGTTAAAAAGCCCTGAAGAAGTTCCTTGAGGACAGGGACAGGGTTTTAATGACTTCTATTATCTCCAGCATGGAGCAGGGAGGCAGTGTGTTGTAGATGCTGGAGAAACACTTATTGAATGCATTCTAATGCATTTTCTTCTGGTCCTCTGTTCTGTCCCTCTATTGTCCCCAGCAGGAGAGTTCTCATCAGAGTCAGGAGGAAGGCGCAGCAGATGCCAGCCAGCCTGGAGGCCTGCATAGGGAAATGGACTAGTTGCCAAGGAAACAGTAAATAATCCTGGGACTAGAAGTCAAGCTCATTGGCTACTCTGAAGGGGGGGGGGAGCTGGCGTGGCCAGGCTGGGCTGTGGGCACGGGGACAGGCTGGCCAGGGAGGCTGCGGGCATGGCAGGTGGGGGGTGTGAACAACTCATCTCTAAGTTCGAGCCTCTGATGCCCCCGCTTGGCGGTTCCCTTTGCAGAGCAAGTGCTGATTGGGGTGGCTTCTGTGCCAGGCTTTGTAGCAAGGATGGAGGCCTCAGAAGGCGGGGCTCCGCTGCTGGTTTGTCACCAAGCGGGCTGTGACATGGCTGGTGCTGAGGCAATGGTGGCTCCCCTCGTCATCCTACCTCTCCCTCTACCGCAGTTTTAACAGATGTGCCATTACCGGCCCTTCTAACAAGGACACAGCGCCCCCCCCCCAGGTCTCTGCACTTAATGCATGTGGCTCTCGTGGTGTCAGGAGGCAGCCTGGCTCTATTCCTGGACACTCAGCCTTGCTCTCTGCGAGCTTCGCTTCTCTAGCCACAAAATGGGTGTGTCACTCACTTCCTGCTGCACCTGGCTGGCAGGGGCGAATGGAGCCGCGTGGAGGCCCGGGGTGTCCAGTGAGCAGCTTCTCCTCAAGCGGTTTCCCCCTCTGCCTTTCCCCTTGGCCATCTCTTCCCTGGGTTGGAGTGGGGGCTCCAAGAACAATGCCTGCCACGTGGCCGCCCCCCCATGCTGTTGTTCTAAGTGGATGGTTGGGACTTCCACCTTTGCTTCTCTGCACTACCAACTGGGGGCCCAACTCAGTCCATCACCAGCTCATGAGGCAGAGAGAGGGGGGAGGAGAGGGGGAGAGGGAGAGCGAGAAAGGGAGGGAGAGACCCTCCTGGGGACGGGGAGCCCCTGGGTTTTCAGAGCGGCGCGAGGCAGACACAAATGGAGATGATCCCTGGGCCCGGCGGCGGAGGCGGACAAGAGCGGAATGAAGATGCAGGTACTTCACGCCTGCCCTGATGGCTCAGCCTCCCCGCGAGCACCAACTGCAGACGTCCCAGTATATTGGGGGCATTAACCTTCCTCCCACCGCGGGCTCCCGGGAGAGGAGTGGGCATGTAAGCACTTAAAGCTCAGACCTGTGGGTCAGCGGCCCAGCGCCCCTCCCGCCGAGAGGAAGGGGCCTGCGAGCTGGGGACAGGCACCGCAGCCTGGGGAGCCGGGCGCACCCCGGGCTCCTCCACCTGCACGCGGGTTGCCATGGCCACGCCGCAGCCCTGCCATGCAGTGGCTGCAGGCAGCACGGGGAGTCAGGGGAGTCCAGGCTGGACGGAGCGGCCCTGGCCGGGAGACCAGGCGGGGGGCGGCGGGGGCTGCGGGGCACCTCGTGGAGGCCTGGCTGGTAATTGCCGCTAAGTGAGGGGCTGTCACTGAACTCAACGTGTGCCGTGCGGGCTTCTGGCCGCACCCTGTAATTACCGCCCCAGACAACAGGCAGCTCCGAGCCCCGGGGAGCAGACAGGAGCCCTCGGCCACCTGAGCCAGCGGGCGCTGCTCCCTCTCCACCCAGCCTCTCCCCACCCCTGTCCCGGGGCTGGAACTCAGCTTTGAGGAGGGGTCCGAACCTGATCCCGTTCTGAATGCGTCCGTCTGGCACAAAGCGGGCTTCCAGCAGGGCCCGGGGCGCCCCTCCCCGCACCCCCAGCCTCTGGGCCGCAGGTTCCTGGGGACACTCCAAAGCGTGCTTCCCATGGCGATGGCGGTGGGGAGGTGTGACAGATGCCATATGGTCCCCAGACAGGAAGTATTTACTCTCGGTCTGTGAAAACGTTGACTGGCTGGGTTCGGAGGCGCCAGGCCCGCCTGGCTGCAGCGGGGGGGGGGGGGGGGGGGGGGGGGGGCAGGCGCCGCCGCCCACCGGCAGGCCTGTCCTGCTTCTCACCGCGGGGTCCCTCTGCTGCCGGGGTGTGGAGCGTAGCTGGGAATCCAGGCAAGGCCGCTGGCGCCACCTGCTGCGAGGTCAGAAGCCCACCTCCCCGCAGGAGGGGGCAGCAGTGAGGCTCCGTGGGCCCTCCCTACTCCTCGGACTTAATAAGTTCTTTACCTTTCTTTTGTAGGTCTTGGCCTGTTGGCTACTTATTAAAGAGATTTTAAAAATAAATAATGGCAACAGATGAAAAAAAAAAGAATCTTTAGAACCAGTGAGAGATAACCTCATTTCACAGATGAAAAAACTACAGCACAGAGAGGTTAAATGATTTGCTAAAGGTCACACAGCTACTTAGTGGCTAAGACACTATTCACATCTGCACTAAAAACGTTATCTCCAGCAAGTGCTCATTTATTTCTTGCTTGCAGGAGTACAGGGGCCCCAAGGATGCCTAGGCTCAGCACAGAAGCCAGAGAGCAGCAGGAGGCCGGCTCTCCCTGCCCTGCCGTGGGGGGTCGGGGGAGGGACCACACAACAGTGGACTTTGACATTCATCTCCAAACTGTAAATAGATCTGCTCTCTATGCGCACAGTCCAGATGATGAGGACCCGGCCTCCAACTGCTGGGCAGCCCAGTCAGGCCCCAGCCCAGCCCCAGGAGGCCCCCAGAGGCCATGCTGGCTGCCAGCTAGGCCAGCAGAGCTCACCCCGCCCTTCACTGCCATGGTCCAACATGGCTCCCAGCACAGCACGGGCAGACTCCAGCTTCAGAGGGAAGGGCAAGACCAGGAGCCCCGGCCCACTGCAGGGCCCTGCCCAGCGACTGCCAGGCCCGGGCTCCAGGCAGGGCGACCCCTCTGCCAGCTCTGAGCTGCTGGGGTGCTGGGGTCTTGGAGGCTGCGGCAGCGGGGGCTCAGGCCCCCGGGTGGTCACTGCTGCGGGCTCCGGGCAGGGCGACCCCTCTGCCAGCTCTGAGCTGCCGGCGTGTCGGGGTGTCGAAGGCCGCGGCAGCAGGGGCTCAGGTCCTCCGGGTGGTCACTGCTGCACCTGGGCTCCTCTGTGTCCTCGTCCTGCTGGCTGCTCCACAGCAGCAGCTCCAGGTCCGGGCTGGACACCAGGCCCCTTGGGGGCTTGGGGCCACCGTCCCCTTGAGAAGACAGACCAGTGACCCGTGCAGCCAGGGCGCGCGCCCTCTCCAGGTGACCTGTGACCCCCCCAGAGCTGGTGGCAGGCTGGCAGCCAGGGGAAGGGGGAAGGGTGATTGGAGGCGCTCAGTGTCAGGGAAAAGGGGCTGACATGGGAAAAGCCGAGGCTTCTGGAAGGCTCCGTACCTCTAGAATGCAGGGCTTTCAAGGCTACATGCAGGGAGATTCCCGAGAGGCAGAGGGCGAAGCCCAGCCAGTTTAGGAGGCTGATTTGATCGCCTAGTAGGTGAGCCGCCAGCAGCAGGGTGCAGACTTCCTGTGGGCAGAGAAGAGGGCTGAGGGCTGGGCACAGACTGGAGCTGGCTTTTGGGCAAGGAGGGCACAGTCAGGTGAGTCCGGTGCACTTGAAGCCAGAGCGACGGACTCCCTCCCATCTGGGCAGGCCTGGCTGGCTGCAGGGTGGAGGTCCAGGGACAGGGCCTGCGGCTCTCCTATGGCCAACATGCAGCCCTGCAGGTGCTTTGCACAGAAGTGACGGGAGAGCCGGGGCGTGCCGCGGGCACCGGGCACTCACAGGTGGCCTCACAGAACCAATGGGTCTGCAGAGCATCACTCTAAAGCCCGAGGCTTAGGCCTGCTCATCTGGCAGGTGGCAGCCAGGAGGCCCACGCATTCTAGTTCTAGGGTGTCTGCTGGCCACAGGGGGAGATCCTCTCTGCACCTGCCAGACTGGAGAAATGGGTGAGGGGGAGAAAAAGGAGAAGAGCAGGGGACAGGTGGCAGCCCCGGCCGCATGACACCACGTGTGATGCCACGACTGTCCCTGGCCAGGCTGCGGCAAGCACTGCCCAGCGGGCACAAGCTGGGGCTGGAACCCAGAGGTTCCCACACGCTACCACCCAGTCGCACCACACCCCAATCACGGAGCTTTCCGGTGAGAATGGACAGACCACTGACCCTTGGCCCCAGATCTCAGCCACAGGACTAGCACTGCACTTGAAAATGTGAACTCATCCCAGCTGCCTATACGGGCAGGGGCCTCTCCAGGGTGCCTAACTCTGCCATGGGGACCATCGCCCACCCTCGGGGCCACGGGATGCGCAGAGGGAGCGCAGCACCTCACCTAACTGGGCAGCTACAGGGTAGGGTCTACAGGGTGCCTCAGAGAGGCCCAGGCCGCTCCTCTGTACCTTAAAGATGCCAGCGATGGACAGAGTGAGGCTGGAGGTTCTGGAGACTAGGAGGAACTCAGAGAAGCCCAAACCAAAGGCAAGAATCCCGCCAAGGAAGAGGCTCCCGAGCACGCTCAGGAGCAGCCCTGTGTCCTGGAAACGGAAGATTTTCTCAGATGTGGACAAATGGAGACCTGAAAGCAACGGGGAAGAGAGCACGGGAGGCCAGGTCCAGGACCAGCCAGCCAGGCTTCATAGCGGCTGCAGTGGAGACCTGGGAGCGCCTGCTGACCATCAGGCGACAGTCCTCACAGAGGATGAGCCTGGGGGGCGGGGTCCGGGGATGCACAGATAGCAGTGAAAAGGGAGCTGAGCCTGGGCGCTGGGAGAGAGGGCCGCAGCATTGTGTTGGTCATGGGGCTTGAATTCAGGGACTGGTTCATTGGAGACAAACAGCTCACAGGGACTTTTCTGCCTGGGCTGGCCTTGAACCATGAGTCTCAAATCTCAGCCTCCCTGAGTAGCTAGATTACAGGTGTGAGCTATTGGCGCCCACCCAGCTAGACAGCTGCAATGTGACCCTGGTGCTCAGCCATGGAGCTGCTCGGGTACTTCCCCAACGAGAAATGGACCTTCCTCAAAAAGAAAAGATACATAAACGTGAACCTGCGACCAGAGCACACGCTACATTTTGTGCAGCCCCTGAGAGCGCTCGCCTGGGCCGCACCCCCAGCGAGGTCCCTGGGCACCAGCAGGGAGTGAAGCTGCTCCCACTCAGCACAACACAGACACTTGTGGGAACGGGAAGCCGAAAGGAACCCTGGGACTTTCTGTGGAGGAAGCATAAAGGCACAGTGCCAGTGCCCCCCTCCGCAGGACGGCCGCTTTACAATGTAGGACATCTTGTTGGTGCTGGGCTCAGCAGCAATGCAAAGGCCCTGGCAAATTGAAGGGAATTCGGAGAAGAGCAACATAAGTAATGAAGGAGCTTGGGGGATTAATTTACCAGAAAAGATTAAAGGAGCTAAATCCATGCAGCTCTGCTAAGTGGGGCCGGACGATGAGGGGCTTTCGGATGAGGGCCGCGCTGTGCTGCAGACGCCCGGGGAGGGGGGAGCCTGGCACCTGGTACAAGGGGCATAATGAAGGGCTAGGGAGAGATTTTTAAAAAGAAAAACACGGCTCTGAACGAATACAAGTTTCCTGGACAACGGGACTGCGGAATAATTTTCTCAGGGAGCTTGGAGACGCTTCACTGCTTGAAACTTAAATGGATGTGGGATGGAATTTTCTGTAATGACCCCGAGGACACTGGGACTCTGGGAGGAAGGATAAACAGGCAGGAGACAAAGACTAATCCCAAAACAGAGCAGGAAGGCAAGCCAGGCCCCGCCAGCCCGCGCAGGTCTTCCTGCCTGTCTTGTGTCTTTGCAAGCTGACGAAGAGGGGAGGGTGCTCCCGTCTCCAGCCCCCGGGCCGCTGGTCCTCCGGCACAAGTCTGGCGACCGGCCACCCACTCCCCACCTGCAAGCTGGCTCAGCACCTGCCCGTGAGTGGCTCCTCCCCAGCTATGGGACATGTCTCTGTGTCTGTTTCTTCTGTCTGCAAAATGGGGTTGGCAGCACTACCCACGTAGTTTGGGGAGGATCAGAACAATGCGAGTGATTCTGGTGCCCTGGGCCCTGTGCAGGCAGGGCTGTCTCCTGTTTTATGCACTTTCTGTGCTACACTGTCACACATGATTCAAACCACGCTGTCTGTGTGTCTGTCCAGCCCCAAGCCATGGCTGAAGAGGGAGGGCCTGTGCCTGATCCTGCTAACGGCTGTGGCTAGCAGCAGCCCGGGCTCAGAGCCAGGATTTGGGATTCCTTGAGTTGAGGTGGCCCCGGGGTGGAAAACACAACATACCTTCAAATATGGCAAAGAGAGGGAAGAGCCCCAGAAACATGAGAGGCTGCAGGTGGAACATGGTGTCGATGGGGTTCTGGAGGCCTAGGGGACAGGGACAGGGACAGGGGTGCCGTGAGGCCCGGCCCACGCCCACAGCTTCCAACCCACGTGCGCAACCCTCTCCCATGCTCACCCAGCTCAGCCTTCTGCAGAAGTATCTGGGTGAGGGTCCAGCGGATGCCCCCGATGAACGAGGCCCCCAGCACCAGAGCGAAGCCCTCCACGTTGAACTGAGTGGACTTGTAGGTGAACATGAAGAGCCCCCCGGCGATGAGGAGGACCACCAGGACCAGGGCTGCACGCTGGGGGGCGGGGGAGGGGGAGAGCAGGCATCGCTGGCCCAGGGACCCTGGACTCCAGGGGTCACAGCGGTCCCCTCACCCTTCCTGGTCCTGACCAGGCCTTGCCCACTGATGTGTGCAGGGATGGCATTTGGCTGGCACAGCCCCACCATCTGCGATAGTGTGGTGCTTTCTGATGTCTGTGCCAGGGCCCGAGCACCCGCAGCTGAGGAGCCAAGGGGCACCGTCAAGTACACAGGGACCCCTGGACCCAGCTCGGCCAAGCCCTCTCTCCTCCCTCTGTGGGCACCCTGCCCTTGTTTCCACACATGCTGGCACCGCCTCTCGCCCAGGTCTTCCTCAGGAGAGGGCACTGACTGCTGCAACCTGGGCTGAGCCTGTCACTTGGTGACTAGCCTCGCTCAGATCCCCTTTCGTTCTGGGCATGGCAGGGCAGGAAGGACAGGAGATGGGGGGCCTCACCAGCTCCTCCAACTTGAAGATCAAAGAGAAGATCAAGATGAACAGCACAGCAGAGGATTTGGTCATTGTGTACCTGGAAGAAGAGATTACGCACAATGCACTGCTGGAGCCTGGGGCTCTGACCTGCCCCCCGCCCCCTCGAAAAAACCCAGGCACAGATCAGTGGGCTGGAAGAGGGCAAATTGCTCTGCTCCCCAGAGGCCAGCAGGGAAAGCTGGGTACAGAAGACCTCCAGGGTTGGCCTAAGTCATCTGACTGACAAGTGACCTTTCACGGCAGAAGCTGAAGTAGCCACGGAGATGCTGGGGGTGTGACACTGCTACACTCTACCTGACCTTCATTACGACCAGGCAAGGAAGGAAGGATGAGGAATGGGGACAAAGCGAGCGCGTGGGGGGTGGGGGGTTGAGCTCTGAGGCCAGCGATCAGAGAAGGACCGACTCCTGCCCAGCCTGCCCTCCGGGTCCCCTCCCCAAGGCCGGGACGGCTCTGTCCTCACCCCCTGGCACCCCCTGCTGCCTGGCAGGCAGGCGGAGCGTCCCTCTACACTGGGCTTACGGAGGAGTGGAGACTTCCGGAGCGCTGCTGGGCGCCAGGGAGGAGCTGAGAGAGCAAGGGCTGGTCCCAGAGCGGTGGAGTGGCTGGCCCGTCGCCCGGTGCGCAGCAGACTGCCAGCTGGACAGACAGCTCGAGCCCGAAGGGAGGTGGCCGGGCGTGGCCGGTACTCACAGTGACACGGTGATGTAGAGGAAGCTCCAGTTGGACAAGCCCACATCAAGTGCTGTTGCCAGTGCTGTGGAGACAAGGAGCGCTGTAGCTGGCACGGGCACAGGACACCCAGCCAAGGTGGCTGACAGGAGGTGCCCAGGGCACCTCGCACGTCCTGTCTGGAAACCACAGCGCCCCCTCCCCACCCCCAGCAGCTAAAGAGTTAACATTGGCCAAAAGTAGGGGCAAGTCAGCTCCAGCATTAGAGGTGGACTCCTTTCTGATTGGTTGCCTCCTGTGCTCTTCTACTTGTTAACTCATCTGAAATCTCCCATGGGGTCAAACTCCACACTCCTTAAAGGGTACCTGGACCCTGCTCTCCCCGCCTCCTCCTCCCTCCCAGAGTGGAGTTCTCCGTGTTCAGGACCCGCCCAGCTGCCTTTCTGACCTCGCTATGGGCCAGCGCCCTCTCCCAGGTCTCATCCTTCCTTTAGGCCTTGCCTAGGAAATCGTCCAGACCAGACCAGCACCAGCTGGCTTTGGGAAGGCCCCCCCCCCCCCCCCCGACTCTGTAGTGTGGCTTCTGAGGTGTGTGGCAGGGCGGGGAGATGGGGAGGCAGTGGGGGATGGGAACAGTGGGAAGAGGGGTGCCCAGCATCAAGGTTACCAAGCACCTTGGGCCTCCCCCAGAACATACCCGTGGGGGCCACTCTCCTGAGGTAGTCAGTCCAGCTCAGCACCACACGGGCCCTGCGGCTGGACCACTGCACCAGCGCCCTGGACAGGGCGGAGAAGAGGAAGATGACGGCCAGGTGCAGCATGGTCATGAAGAGGGGGAAGTGGAAACTCTGCGGGGCACAAGGCAGGCCAGGCTCGCCAGGCTGCCCTGCGGCTGCGGCCGTCCACCCGAGGCCACCCGGTCCTGGGGCAGCACGAGCCACTCTCAGAGGCACTGCCTGTGCCCCCCACCCACCCACCCAGGACCCCAGACCAGGAAGAAACTGGTCCCCGTGTTAGAGGCCACCCAAAGTGGCAGCCCGGAGGTCAATCCAGCCAAGGGCTACCTCCAACACATGCCGGCTGGCCACCTGCCCAGCCCTGCCACCCCAGGCCAACGGTGGCGTGTGCCAACTGCAGCCACCTCCTCCCTGCCAGCCCCGGCCCCGGCGAGGCCTCCGGCTACCTTCGTCAGCCATTTGTTGTAGAAGGTGATGCCGATGGAGAAGCAGTAGTAGAGCAGGACCAGGCCCAGGGTCAACACGGCCTTCCACATGAAGGCCAGGTCCAGGGCCCACCTCCCCATCTGTGGGGGCTACGGCACCCAGCTCCAGGGCCGGCAGGGACAGGCACGGCTCCTGAAGGCAGCCCACAGGCCGAGCTGGTGCAGCTGGATGGCAACTTTCAACGCGTAGCTGCCTGGGCTGGCCGAGCCCTCTTCACCGCCATCACTGGGATGGTGGCTACAGCCCCAGGGTGGGGCCTCAGCCCACTTGCTCCATGGTTGGCAGGACGCAGGGCTCACAGATCCCTAGCTCTGCTGCTGCTGCAAAGATCAAAAGGCAGTTTTGGTGGCGTGGGCCAAGGGCAGGCGAGGGCACAGGGAGGCTGTGGGGGCCACGGCTCCCACGAGCCCAGGCTGACCTTTGCAGCTGCTCACCCAACCCGTCAGACCACACTGCGCACCCTGCTGCAGCTCCCAGAGCTCTTCGCGTGAAGAGGAGACCTGGTCAGGCTGGTCTGTCCAGCCCGGCCCGGCTTTCACCGCAGCCTTTCAGTTCCCCAGCCCCCAGGTGCTGCAGAACAGAAACCCTGCGGCCTTCAGTTCTTCCTGTTCATCCTGTGTAGCTTCAGATCACCCTGTCACTTACTCAAGCACTTCCCCAATACCCTGCTCTGCCCACTCCAAGAGCCCCTACTTTCCCTCCAAAGCACAGGAGTAGGGTGTGATTTATGGATCTATTCAGGGCTAGGGATGGAGCCCAGAGCCTCCTCCATGCTAGGAGAGTGGGGCCCCACTGACTCCACCCCAGCGCCTTGGGTCCTGGGCGAGTCTCCTGCCAGGCTGGGAGTTCCAGCAGGACATGCACACGCCTGCCACATACATGATTTTTCAGGGTTGGACTAGATCTGCCAGGAATCCCCAAATCTACCTTGCTCTAGCCTCCAGTCACTCACCCCAAGGTGCCCACCTCAGGGTCCTAGCATGTCTAACCACTACCCTTCCTTGGCATTCCAGGGACCCAGAGGAGGGTTTAGGGGCACCGGGGACCCGCCCTCAGCACACCTGTTTCATTGTGTTGCTTTCTCCCTTGTCATCTCCCCACCCCACTGAAAAGCTACCTCTGAGCCTTCCCAGGATCACCGATCAGAAATGCCCGCATCCCGTGGGCACCCGGGGCCATGGTTCTTTTCAGAACAGCTTTGGAACTGCGGGTGATCCTGGCAGGGACCACAAAGGTGCCACAACCAAGAAGTGGTCTGCATTCTGTGGGACTCTGACATTCATGTAGGCAGAAGACTGACTTGTGGTCACAGAACCAGAACCTAGCTCAGTTATGAACACGGCTCTACTAGTTCCTGAAATTGCCAGGAACACAATTACCAGGCACACTGAGGAGCAGCTTAACCCCTTCTCCATTCCGGAAAACCCATGTCACAGGCAGCAACGGCACCCTGGTGTCTGAGCTGCTGAGCTGCCGACACCGGGGCTCACCAGAGCTCGGTACACTGATGGCGGCCACACGCCCAGATGTTCTGTGGCCAGGGGAAAAGCGCTGGCTGCCACACTCTGCCTCCAGCTCCCTTGTACGCACGAACTTACAGACGAAACACATTCGACTTTATTGTCAATTACTTTCCTTCCAAATTATAGTCAGGGCACCATTGACTTTTAAAAATTCTGTGTAGGCAGTTTTCACTAATCACAAGTTTCATTTCAAGATAATAAAAGTTGTTAGGAAATGGCTGTGATAGAAGGCGAGTTGGAACCGTGGATTGGGGATGGGGGCGAAGCAGCTCCCCTCCCCTCCCCATGTGCATCCCACTGTTCCCCAGAGGCTCACCCCACTGCTGCCCTGACCTCTTTACCTACATGTCTGGGTAAAGGGGGTCTCCAGCCCCCCACCCACAGCCAATCCTGCCATCCACCTTGGGCACAGCCCATGGCCCTGTTCTCATTTCTGATACCCTTTCCTTGAGCCCCAACAAGTGCCAGCACCACCATCTTCAAAAACTCTCCAGAAATGAGCCACATTTCCTACCCTCTATCGCAGCTGAGCCTGCCCGGCGGCCCCGCCCCGCCCCCACTCCTCCCACCCACTGCAGTAGCCCCTTGCAGAGCTCCTGCTTCGCCTGCCATTCCCAGCCTGAAGAGGGAGTGAGGTGCATGGGCCTCAAACATACACACAATAGCCTTTAAGGCCCACACTCTCTTCTGCCACTAGTGTTTCTCTCTCGGCACTACTGGTGTTTGAGGCTGGGTAAATTTTTGAGGGTTAAGGTCTGTCCTGTGTATTAGAGTTCATTTAGCAGGCATATCTGGCCCCCACCCACTGGAGACTAGAAACATTCCTACCCCATGTTGTAACACCTAAAATGCACAAATGTTAGCTGGGAGCAGGGGTGAAGTTCAGCGGGAGAAGCTGGCACTGGATGGGGGAGGGTATTGCTTACTCCACACAGGTGGTCATGGGGCAGGTGGGACTAGGAAGACTGTCTTGGGGCATCCACCCCTTCCAGGGGCTTCCAAGCCCCCTTCTGTGAACTAGCTTCTAACACTTCCTGCTTTCGCCAAGTTTCTGTTCCAACACTGTCATGTCTCACCGCAGGGTTCAAAACCGGCCTCACCTTCAAATACCCAAATCCTATGACACCCCAGCTCATGACCTCAGTAAGCAACGTGCAGTTCCTCATTTGCATCCAGGTCACACAGGAAGCCAGGGAGAAAGGCCTGCTTTTCTCTAACAATCAGCTAAGCTGAGAGCAGCTCCTGCGCCCCTCAACTTTGAAGTCAGAGGCCCAAGTGCAAATCCTGCAGCCTCACCTGCTACTGCAGGACACAGAAAAACGACCTTTGGTCTGGATTTGTCCAACTGTTACTAGAAGGTCAAAGCTTGGGCCTCTGAGGAGGGGAGTGTGCCCCAGGCACTGCCCTCAGTACCAGCTCCCAGATGGACTTATTCTCCTCTCTTCCCCCGCCAGCCAGTTTTCCTGAGCACTCAGGATGTCCGACTGCTCTACTTGAGACAGCCCAATCTTAAGATGTCCTAAGAAATCTTAGTCCTGGTGCCTCCAACTTGCTGTAAAGTCATGTAGAGAGCTCCTGCTCACTGTCCCCAGTTTATGTTACGTCACATGCAAACTCCCCCAGCTCCTCAGATGCTGCCCGGTCAGCTCCAGCCCCAGTCACTTTTCTCGGGGTGATGTGCTGGGCGCCGAACAGGCTCTACTACCGGGGCTGGCCCCAGCCCTTCCAGCGACCGCTCCCGCCTCTCCTCCCGCCATTACCTTCCAGACCGCGGCCTGCAGCGGGGGTCGCGGCCGCCTCCCTGCTCCTCTTTTTGCCCCTACAGCCTGGGGTCCTCCCAGCACCCAGGGAAGGCGGCTGGGCCACCGAAGGCCACGTGACGTCCCGAGGGCGGCGGCCACGCCGCGGCCTCGCGACCTTTGCTGCCTGCCCCCCCCCCCCCCGGCCCGCGGCCCCGTCGGGAGCCCGGCCGCCTCCCTGCGCGCCGGGCCTCGGCCGTCCCGAGCGCCTCCAGGCCCCGGCACTCCCGCCAGCTGACGTTTCCGTGTTTGTCCACGTGCTCCCAGCGCCCCACCCCGCGGCGGGGCCGCGGCCTCGCCCGGCGGGCGGCGCCCGGCCCCCATCGGGGCGCGCCCCGGCGGATGCTCAGCGCGCGCCGGGGAGCGGGAGGCCCCTCCCGCCCCGGGGGAGACCGCGGCCTCGAGTGCGCCCGCCACGGCCGCGCACCGAGCCCGGGCGGGGTCCCCGGGCCGCCCGCCGCGCGCCCACTCACCGCCCCGGCGCTCTGGGCAGGGATCCTCCTGCCGGAAGTGCGAGCCAGGGCCCGCCTCCCCCCGCCGCGGGGGGACTTCCGCCGGAAGCGGCTGCCGAGGGCGGGGCGGGGCCGGGCCCGGACGCCCGCGCGCGGGGTCCCCGCAGGCTACTCCCGCGCCCGTGGTCACGGGCCGAGCCTGGAAGACAAGCCCATGGCTTCCTTTCTCTGCCGGCATCCCTGCACAAGTGATTCGGGAGAGCCGCTAAGCACGCTCTCACTTCCACGCGCGGTCTGTGCTGCGCGGAGAGGGCCATCCAAGAGGAAGTGGGATGGTCGGGGCCAGAGTGGTTACGGGGTCCAAAACCCACGGCGGGGGGGAAGGGGGTTAAGTAGACAAGAGACAGATTGTCGTGGCTCCAAAATGCCAGCCCAGAGATCCAGACCTAATTCATCTTGCAGGATGAATTAAAAGATGTGCCGGCAGACAGAGAGCCATCAAGTCTGAGAGGCCAAGGCTGCACACGGAAACTCCAGCCTCCTCCTGGGCTGGCTGCAAATAGGGGTCCTTGCAAGTGACTCAGCTGGGTTCCTGGCCCCTGAGAACAGGAGGCTCCAGGCCAGGGTAAGCAATGCTTTAGCAAACTGCTGCCCTTGGCAATGCCAGGAGCACCATGCAGGCATTCAGCGCAGTTCATTCAGTGCTTACCGAGTGCCTACAGTGGTACCCATCACAGCCAAGGTTTTGGCTTCCCTAGGTCTGAATTGGATGTACTTTCTATGCCTTCTGAAAGAACTGCCCTCACCCCGTTCTCAGAGGCAAGAGAAAGAGTCTATTTTCATCACTGTTCTTGTTCAGATCTCCCAGCTACCAAGGCTGCAGATTGGAGCAACAGACTAAATCACCAGCTGGGGAGGCTGGGCACCAAGCACAGGCCACACGCAGGGTGCAGAATGTGTCTTCTTTTAAGGCACAAGTACTCATGCTGTTCCCTGGCTGTGTCCTTGGCAGAGAAAAGAGGGAGGACATGTTGATGGGAGTGTAGAATGAGCATGCTTCCCAGCAGCGCCAAGCAGGAAACGCTTTGTCCCGGTGCAACAATCTGAGCATTGTAGCCAGCAGGTGTGTGTCTGGGTGATGGGAACAGGGTGGGTGTGGAAGGGGAGGACAGGGGCTAAGGGCTCCAACTGGAGCTCGGAGATCTCCAGGCACACTAAAATGAAAGCTGCTAGGTGACCCCTGCCCTTGGGTCAGTACAGAGACAGTGTTAGTAGGAACTGGTTGGTACAGCAAAGAGTATTTATTGAAAACATTGTTACTGACAGGAAGCTCCTGCCAGCTCTCTGGTTACATTCTCACTTTACAACTGGAAGTAATACTTTTTTATAACCCTCAATTTTATTTTACCCCAAACATTCCATCCTAGGATAGGTAGATCTTCTATAAATATATATACATGTCTGCATAAGTATGGCCTAGAGTAAAGAAAATATAAAGTACACTCTTCATTGGGTGGTACTACCATGCCAGGCTGCCAGAATGGAATGCCACCGTGCTAATACATGTGCTCTTAGTCAGCTTTCTGAAATCATGGCCAACGGCAGATACCACGGTGCCAGGGAGGACAGGAAGGGAAGGCAGACTTCCTGGAGTCTAGAAGGCCAAAGGAAAGCAAACTGGAGGGGATGGAAATTCCTGGGGGAAGAATGTGCCCTTCGGAGAAAAAAAGATAAACCTAGGGACAAAGGTTGTACAATCTTGAGACCTCACCAGTCTAGGCCCAGGCTTCAGCCAGGCTTTCCCTGATGCGTTCCTGGAGACCGAGGGCAGGACTTGGCCCAGAGGTCTCTGCCTGGCCAGGATGAGGAACTGAGCTTGTAGGAGAAATTTCCATCTGCCCTGATACCTGCAAGGGCAAGAGAGATCAGATAGCTCTAGAAACCAGAGATGTTAGAGCCAAAGCTCAGAAGCAGCAGCATCTTGGCACCAGAGGAGGCTGGAGTGAGCCCTCATGAAGACAAAAGCCAAGGCCCAAGGCCTGTCCTCAGATCTCAGTCTCAGGCACGGGCCACTCAAAGCTAGTCACTCAAGGCTCTCACCACAGCCAGCCCACCTGTGCTCCGCAGGCAGCCTTTCCTGGGCCAGCTCTGGCTCCTGTGGGGCCCAGCCAACCAGAGAGCAAGCACAGGAAGAAAAGAGTGGCTGCTGTGAAGGCCAGTTGGGACTGAAGGCAGAGGCCTGCTCCCCACGGTCCCACCCCAGGCTCTGCAGTGCTGAGGGCAGTGTGTCCTGCCTTCGTGACTCCCTGGACCAGGAGCAGCTCTGTGCGGCCCAAGGTGGGTCTGAGGAGAGGCTGGCATTCACTGGCCACCGTGATCACTACAGATTTTGTACAGGTGAAAGACAAGGCACCAGACTGCGAGTGTGTCTCCTGGGCCCCAGTTCCTTCCCGGTCCTGCGGTCTCTGGCTCCTGGCTCAGCTGTAGTGGTAGACAAAGTCGTAGCTGCTGGGCTCCTTGGGGACGGGTGGTGGTGCCTCAGGGATCTGGATGTTCTCCAGGTCCAGCAGCCGCAGCTTCATCTCCATGCTCAGCAGCATGTCCAGGTCACTCTTGGTCAGCTCGCTGGACATGTCCTTTCCCAGTAGGGCGCTGAGGCCATCAATCCAGATGCAGTACTGCAGGCAAGGTGTGAAATGTCACCCGGGGCCACAGGTCACCTCGGGACATGCATAGTCCAGGCATTATGATCTGGGGTATTCACAAAGATGGGGGGGTCTGCTTCCTCAAGAGACTGTTTTTATGGAGGCTGATAAAGACCTCAAGTTTGTTTCAAAATGTAAATTTAAAAACTCTTTAATGTTCAAAAAGCTGAAACACAGAGCTGGGGTCTCGTAATGCGAGGGGAGAGCAGCACACACTCCTCACCCTCCCTCCTCAGTGGTCTGTGGTGCCTGCTCACCGCCCTGCCCCTGCCGGTCCTTCAGTGCCGCCTGGAAAACTCCACTGGGCTGGCCATGGTAATAAATGGGGAAGATGAGGCGGCCAGTTCATGAGTTCAAGACTAGCCTGGACTACCCTTCAGAAGCCAGATGCCAGTGGCTCACACCTGTAAATCCTCACTACTCAGGAGGTTGAGATCTGAGGATTTCGGAAGCTAGCCCAGGCAGGAAAGTTTGTGAGAATCTTATGTCCTACTAACCACCAAAAAGTTCAAAGGGAAGTTGTGGCTCAAATGGTAGAGCAACAGTCTTGAGGGAAAAAGTTAAGAGAGCACATCTAGGTCCTGAGTTCAAACCCTCCTACCTAGGGATATGCACACCCACGTACACACACACACACACACACACACACACACACACACACACACACACACACACACACACACACACACACACACACACACACACACACGAGTCCTCCACTGGACGCTCCAGTCCCAGACACACAGGGTCTCTCCTGAAGTTAATGCCCAGTACCTTCCAGGGCTGCAGCTGCAGGTAGAACTCTGTGCTCTAGTCTGCACCAGATCCCTATGGCTTCAAGGTCACTGGCAGCCCTGAGGGCCTACCTGTTGGGTCCACTTGGCAGGAAGCCAAGAGAAACTGAAAAGACAATTCTCCTAGTGTTCAGGAAGTAACTAGACCTGTCCTTCTAATAGTGAGCACTACACTAATGTGGAGAGGCCAAGCAGGAGATAGAAGGCCAGTGTCCAAGAGCCTTTACCACCTGCTCTGCCACTGCTTTGGGGCGCTCCTGCCTGCTCCGGCCCCGCCTGCTCTTGTCCCACATGCTCCTGTCCTGCCCGCTCCTCCTCTGCCTCCAGGAGCCACAGCCATGGTGGTGCAACTGTTCACAGAACACATGTGGCACACAGCTCACCTCGTACTTATTAGGCGCAATGAAGTTCAAGGTCTCATCAGGATCATACAGGATGGAGAAAGCCAGTTCTAACACCTCCTAAAAGAGAAAGGATTCGGTTATTAGAAGCAGTGATTTGGTTGTGATGTCACCAGGCCTCTGAGGCACACGTGTAGGGGGAGGGGTGGGCCTGGGGGGAGGTGGTGGTAATCAACCTTTACTCTCCACCCAAATCACAAAGATGTGGTAAGACTTTAGGATTGGAAGCTAGGCATGGTGGCACACACCTGTAACCCCAGCATTCAAGGGGCAGGGTTCCAGGCCTGGAACAATGAGACAGGCTACACAGATTATCTCAAGAAAAACAAAAAAACAACAACACCCAAACAAGCAGGAGCTAGGTTGGAGAAAAGTCATTTCCAACAGTCAGACCCCTTGAATGTGAATCCTTGAGTATAGGTTCCCCTAAAAGATGTATTTCTTCCTCGAGTATGCTGTAATTCCCACAGGGAAGTCTTTTTTTTTTTTTTTTTTTTTTTGATCCAGTTGTGGGGCTTGAAATCTGGGCCTGGGCGCTGTCCCTCAGTTCTTCAGCTCAAGGCTAGCGCTCTACCACTTGAGCCACACCGCCACTTCCGGCTTTTTTCTTTTTGCTTATGTGGTGCTGAGGAATCGAACCCAGGGCCTCAGGCATGCAAGGCAAGCGCTCTACCACTGAGCCCCCACAGGGAAGTCTTAAGAGTTTGGACATTAGCAAAATAGCCACAATGGATGGAATCCAATTCCATAATCTTGTAGTAATACTAAAAACCAACCCCAGGCACCAATCTGGTCCTTGCTAGGGGAGCCCAGAGAGCTCTCTGTCCCTGTCTTACAGCTATGAGTGTAAAAGAAGAACTGGGCATTTACCTGCCTTCCTTACGTCAACTCTGCCACTGGGGAATCAAAAAGATACAGGAGTGTGTCAGTCCTGGGCCTTGAACTCAGGGCGCGGACGTTGTACCTTAGCTTTTTCAAGACTGTCACTCTAGCACCTGAGCCACAGCTCCACTTCCAGAATTTTGGCAGTTAATTAGAGATAAGTCTCTCAGGCTTTCCTGCCCAGGCTGGCTTTGAACCTTGAACCTCAGATCTAGCCTCTAGCAAGGATCACAGGCATGAGCTACTGGTGCCCAGCAGAAGTAGCCTTTTCTGCAGTGGCAGTTTAGCTTGCGGACAGGAAGAACAGTTGTGTGAGAGTATCATAGCATCACCTGCTTGCAGACCTGAACTTGCTAACGGGAGGCCCTGAACAGCAGCAATCTGTTGACGTGACACAGAGAGACACCAGACACTATGGGTCCCTTGGGAGAATTCTATACTATCTACAACGTGGCCTTGCAAGAAAAATGTCAAACCTGAACCAAACCAAACCTCCAGATCCCTCTTCCAATTTAAAGATCTAGGGCAGAGAAATGAGTCCGACTATACCGCGGGGAGAAAATCAGCAAAACCACACTGTGGGAAACTACTGAACAAGCAACCTGGTTTCTCCAACTAATAAACTACAAATAACAAAAAGAAAAAGATGGAAAAGACAGAGGGAGAACTGATAAAGGAAGAAACTTGCACCGGGTGCTGGTGGCTCATGCCTTTAATTCTAGCTACTCAGGAGGCAATACCTGAGGAGTGGTTCAAAGCCAGCCGGGGCAGAAAAATCCCTGTGAGACTGTCATCTCTGATTAACCACTCAAAAACTACAAGTGGAGCTGTGGCTCAAATTGCAGAGTTCTAGCCTTGAGTTGAAAGAGCTCAGGGACTACACCTAGGCCAAGTTCAAACTCCACAACTGACAAAAAAAAAAAAAAAAAAAGGAAGAAACTTAAGAAGTCTCAGACTTGGGCTGGGAAGGTGGCTCAGTGGTAGAGCGCTTGCCTTGCATGCCCGAGGCCCTGGGTTCAATTCCTCAGGACCACATAAGCAAAAAGAAAAAAGCCGGTAGTGGCGCTGTGGCTCAAGTGGTAAAGCTGAAGAGCTGAGGGACAGCACTCCGGCCCAGAGTTCAGGCCCCACGACCGGACCCCCCCCCACAAAAGAAAAAAAGGTTCAGACTTATAATTTGTAGACCTTATTTTTAATTTAAACAAAATGAAGGCATGTGTGTGCACACTCGTGCAGTCATACACACATAAACCTTTACATATTTTTTCCCAGTGCTGGTTCTAGAGCTTGAACTCAGGGTCTCTTGCTCTTGCTTGCCTTTTCCTCGTAAGGCTGGCACTCTTCCACTTGAGCCACACCTCCACTTCTGTGTTGTTGCTAGTTAACTGGAGATAAGAATCTCACAGACTGTCCTGCCTGGGCTGGCTTGGAACCAGGATCCTCAGATCTCAGCCCCCTGAGTAGCTAAAATTACAGGCGTGAGCCACTCTTTAATAGAGAAAAATGATCACATTCAAGAACAACCAGTGGTCATCAAAACAGAGTAAAACATTCAATATTAAGTAATACAACATGATAATGTGGCTATGTTAAAACAGCCCTGTTTTTAGAAACACACTAAATTATTCACAGATAAAATACGACACTTTGGATTTCCTCCAAAGTCAAAGGGACAGGAAGTGGATGGCAGAATGTGCCCTGGTTGCTGAGGTAGGGTGAGGTGTGTTTATATTTGTATGTGTTCAAAACAATGTTTTTTTTTTTAATTTTAGTTTTATTGTCAAGGTGATGTCCACAGGGGTTACAGTTACATAGGTAAGGAAGTGATTATAGCTCTTGTCTAACTTGTTATCCCCTCCCCGCTTTTTCTCCCTCCCTCCCCCACAATTTGGGCTGGGCTGGAAGTCATCATCCTCCTACTTCAACCTCCTGAGTGCAGGGATTACAGGCATACACTACTGTTCCCAGTCTCAAAATTCATCTTAACACAATGGCTGGGAAACCTTTAAAGAGAACAAGCAGGTACCTAACACAGCACCATGGACGGCACTGTGCAGGCTCTGTCAGCTGCTGGGGCGCAGGACACCCGTTCCACTTACCTTGTTCTGTTTCAGAGCGCTTTTTTCTTTCATGTGGGGACAGTCCTTCCCAGTGACAATGGCTTTAATGTCTGCAACAGGAACTGATAAATGATGGAAATTAGTGTCTGGAAGCTTATGCTGCAAGCTGGCCGGTGTCCACCTAGGTGCTGGGAAGGAAGCCCTGGGCAGAGTGCCCAGAAGCGGCAGCGCCCAGGCTCTCCTGCCAGCTCAGGCCATTGTCAACAGTGTGCGTGCCCAGGAACTGTTTTCTCCCCTTTTTTTTTTTGGGTCCGGTCATGGGGTCTGAACTCTGGGCCTGAGCACTGTCCCTCAGCTCTTCAGCTCAAGGCTAGCACTCTACCACTTGAGCCACAGTGCCATTTCCGGCTTTTTTCTTTTTGCTTATGTGGTGCTGAGGAATCGAACCCAGGGCCTTGAGCATGCATGTCAAGCGCTCTACCACTGAGCCACCTTCCCAGCCCCTGTTTTCTCCTTCTATACACCATGGTGAGGTGTGTTCAAGTTTGGGGGGGTCACCTGGCTTCACCTTCCCAAGATGGGGAGTCCTGGACACTCCCCCAATGCCCTTTCCAGCAATGCCAGCAGAGCCCCCGCACGGCATCTGCTACAGGCTTAATGCCTGCCACACAGTATTCTAGGCATTCCACAACCATACCCGGGGCTGTCCTCTCCTAAGAGGAGGGAAGTGTGCTGGCCCATCTTCCAGAGAAGAAAGCGAGGCAGAAATGGGAATTAATTTACAATAAGTAACTAATGAAAGACTTCTAACTAGGTGCTAAGTCAGGATTTGAATCAGGGCCTGGCTTGGACACTTCTGTTCCTATCCACTGCCTTTCCTCGGAGTCTTGTCTGGCCCTTCGCAGCCTGTGAATGCACTGGTTCTCCATACCATCTGACGAGCCAGGGTCAGCGGTGAAGCACTGGTGACCAGACACTGAGCGTGAAGCAGCCTGGACCAGAACTGGCTCTCTACCATGACCCCTCCAGAGAAATGCACCTACTTTTCTCCTGCAGGGATTCGAATGTCACCTCCCCTTGCGGGTTGTCGTCCAGGTCACCATAGTGCAGGACCTTGTGGTTCAGGGCCAAGCGGCAGTACCAGAACCGTTCTGGAACAGAAGGCGCACAAGCAGGTGAGCTCGGGCAGCACCAGGCTAAGGGCGAAAGGACGGCACGCCAGGCTGCTCGACAGGGGCCCCTGGGGCTCATTTCCCGCACCTTGCCTCCGACGGTTGCCGATCTTCCGGAAGCTGCTGCCCTCACACAGCCGGTTCAGGCGCTGCTGCTTGATGAGCTCCAGGATCTCTGGCTGGATCTTCTCCCGCAGTTCCCTGATGCACACAGCCATAAGAGAGGGTCCAGGATGGCAGGCCGGAGGAAGAGCTAGCAGCCAGCCCCACCACGGCCCCTCTGGGACAGCACTCCTCCCCCCCCTCACCCTGCCCCTCTGGGCTGGTACTTACACAATGGGCGGGGACTGGAAGTCATCCTGGCTCATCCTTTCTGACTGGCGCAGCCGCAGGATCTCTGAGTAGCTCAGGCTACGAAGTTTGCTCTTGAACTGATCCAGAGAGTTGGGTTTGGAGGGCAAAGCTCGAGTGATCTGCTCGCGGACGACCTGCATCACCTGGCAGCAAGAGGTAGTTCACACCACTGCTCAGATGGGTGGACAGGCTGCCCTGTGCGCAGGCAAGTCTCCGTGACCAACTTCCCCAGAAGCCCCGAGCTGAGCAGGCACTACCAAGAGTCCTGATTTTCTCAGGGACACTCAGGGCAAGTGACAGATGGTGGCAGAGGCTTCAACTAATACCTGGTATCTAGAATCAGCACAGCGTTTTCAAGGCAGAGAGAAATGAATTCTGATCTTGGCTCTTAATTTGTTCCTTAAGCAAAAGTCACTGAACACTCCAGGCCTCTATGCCCTTGTCTCTATAATGTGGGAGAAAGGAAGACCTGTCTTCTGGTGGGTACGGTTGAGGTGTTACATCTCAAAGCATAGTGTTTAAAAAAAAAAAAAAAAAGCCAGGCACAGGTGGCTCACGTCTGTCATCCTAGCTACTCAGGAGGCTGAGATCTAAGGATCACAGTTCAAAGCCAGCCCAGGCAGAAAAGTCTGTGAGACTCTGATCTCCAATCAAAACCACTAGAGAGGCTGGGAAGGTGGCTCAGTGGTAGAGTGCTTGCCTTGCATGCATGAGGCCCTGGGTTCGATTCCTCGGCACCACATAAGCAAAAAGAAAAAAGCCGGGAGTGGCGCTGTGGCTCAAGTGGTAGAGCACTAGCCTTGAGCTGAAGAGCTGAGGGACAGCGCCCAGGCCCAGAGTTCAGGCTCCATGACTGGACCAAAAAAAAAAAAAAAAAAAAAACCACTAGAAAACCAGAAGTGGTGCTGTGGCTCAAGTAGTAGAGCACTCGCCTTGAGCTGAAGAGCACAGGGACAGCGCCCAGGCCCAGAGTTCAAGCCCCATGACCGGGGAAAAAAAGGGGGGGGGCAGCGGGGTGCTGGTGGCTCATACCTGTCATCCTAGCTACTCAGGAGGCTGATATATGAGGATCTCAGTTCAAAGCCAGCCTGAGCAGGATAGTCTGTGAGACTCTTATCTCCATTAACCACCTGAAAACTGGAAGTGGCACTGTGCTCAAGTGGTAGAAAGCTCACCATGATGGGCTGGGAAGGTAGCTCAGTGGTAGAGTGCTTGCCTCGCATGCATGAGGCCCTAGGTTTGATTCCCCAACACCACATAAGCAGAAAAAAGCCAGAAGTGGTGCTGTGGCGCAAGTGGCAAGGTGCTCGCCTTGAGATGAAGAGCTGAGGGACAGTGCCCAGGCCCAGAGTTCAGGCCCTACAACCAGCCTTCAGCTGAAGAGCTGAGGGACAGTGCCCAGGCCCAGAGTTCAGACCCTACAACCGCCACCACCACCACCACCACCACCAACAAAAAAAAAAAAAGAAAAAAGAAAAGAAGAAGAGCCTTGAGCTGAAGAGCTCAGAGACAGTGCCCAGGCCCAAGAAAAAAAAAAAAAAAGGACCAGTTCTGCTGGGATCATAGACTCACATTTGGGAGGCAGAGATTGGGAGGATTGTGATTTGAGACCAGTTAAGACAAAAAGTTATTAAGACTCCCTCTCAACCAATTAAGCTGGGTATGGTGGCACCTGCCTGTCATCCTAGCTGTGAAGAAGGCCATGGGAAGAGGATCGTAGTGTAAGGCCAATCTTGGGGAAAAACACAAGGCCCTATCTGCAATTAGTGCCAGCACCAGTTCCCCTAACTCAACAACTACCAAAGACAAAGCAGGACAGCCTGCTGCGGGCTTGTTCTAGGGAGCAAAGTCCCTAGAACAAGGCTGGAGGGAAACAAACATGGCTGCCGTTGGGTGAGGCAGTGTCTCTAACTTTTTTCTCCTTTGTCTTTTCCAGGTTGTTTTGTTTTTCTTGAGACAGGGTCTTGCTATGTATAGGGCAGGCCGGCCTGGAACTCAGGATCCTCCTGCCTCAGCCTGAGTGCTGGGATGACAGCACGCACCTGACTACTTTGCAGTGATTTCACAGTCCACCTCCCAGCCTGTCCGTGTGGCCTGAGCAGAGTTCTCTGTATAAAGGGCTCTTTGAAATCCCCAAGCCTGTAATCCACTACCGCCACGACACACAGCACGCCATCCCCTCCCGTCTCTAATGTCTGCGGCTCACAGAGCTCCAACAGGGCCCCCACAGCAAGGGCACATTAACCGCAGCTGCTCTGCTGAGCTTGCGGTCCTGACCCTGGAGGAGCACAGGAGCACAGGTGCCGGCCTCGCTGTGCAGACGAAGGCCTGGGGGCCGCGGAGGAGCCAGGCTCTGCAGCGCCTCTGCCGTGTGCCCAAGCTGGCCTCACAGCTCAGGGATTCCCCTGGACACTGGCAGCCGCGGCAAGGGCTCTGGGCCTGGCAGGGACCCTGACCTTGTTGAAGTCCTCCGCAGTGGCCCTCATCTCCTTCCAGGTCTTGTTCAGCAGCTGGATGCAGATCCCAAAGAGCTCCTCAAATGCCCGGTCGTGGGTAAAGAACATGGGGTGGTAGTCGTTGCGCCCTTCATTGGCTGTGGAAGGGAAGTGACAGAGAAGGGATGTGCTTCCGTCCGGAATTGGGTCAGGAACAAGAGCGGCAGGGCGGGTGGCCTTCCCCGCTTCCTCCATGCAGGGCCCTGCCTCTGCCTGCCACGCGCTCCCTAGGCCAACACATAGGCCTGGCGCAGGTTCTGGGACATGCCTCGAATTACAAGCTCCAACAAAGCAATAGCCATCCCTGGTTCCCGCAAAGATAAGATGGATGATCAGGTCATACCGAAATTAAGAAAGAAAATCAGAGCCAGGCGCCAGTGGCCTGCAATCCTAGCTACTAGGGAGGCTGAGATCCAAGGATGGCAGTTCAATGTTAGCCTGGGCAGGAAAGTCTATGAGATATTCATCTCCAATTAGCTAGCAAAAGACTGGAAGAGGAGCTGTGGCTCATGGGGTAGAGCACCATCCTTGAGTGAAAAAGTCAAAAGCAAGAGTACAAGGCCCTGAGTTCAAGCCCCAGTATGTACACACACACACACACACACACACACACACACACACACACACACACACACACACACGACAGAGAGAGAGAGAGAGAGAGAGAGAGAGAGAGAGAGAGAGAGAGAGAGAGAGAGAGAGAGAGAGAGAGAGAGAAAAGAACCAGTCAGTGCTGATGGAATGTCTCACCAGGCCTGGGCTACAAGGCTGGCTGATGAAGGAGAGGGAGCTGTGGACTTACGTAGTTCTCCGACCTGCAGGATCTCACAGAGCATTTTGGTGAGCTCGATGGCACTGCGGCCAAATGGGCATTCGTGTTTGTCTTCTCGGCTGCTGTTCTCCAGCACAATCTGGGGGAGGAGGAAAGGGTGACCAGGGAAGTGAGGGAGGAAGGCATGGCTGGACACCAGCAGTGACGGGCCAGGTCCTCCCCACCCCTCCACTGTCCTTACACGGATGTAGGTGTCCTGGTGGACTTTGGCCAAGTACAGCATGTTGTCCAAGGCCAGCATTCCCGGAGGCGTCTGGGTGAAATCCAAGGCAGGGTTCACATGGTTCTGGAGAAATCAAGATGCCCGATGTGAGACTTGAGGAGTCCCTGTACAGAATGACCCGGGGAACCTGCTCTTCCTCCCTGTGCTACCTGCAGACCACTCACCTTGGACCTAGGGCCAACCACTGCCCATGTCCACTGCCAGATCACGAGGTCCTGCAGCACAGGACTGAGGCTGCCTGTACCTCTTGCACCCTAGCACCCAGCGTGCTGCTAGGCACTAAGCAGGCATGCAGTATATACTTGATCAAATTAACCTCTCAAGCGTGCTACATTCTATCATGAAATGATCACTCTAGCTCTGCAAAGATCCTTGTGGCTCCTTCTAGCCGCTGGGGCTGACCTCCCACGTCCTCCCACTGCTGGATTGCTTCTGCAGGGATGGATGATGTACACGTCACTAACTTGCAAAACAAGCACCCAGCCCCTCCACCTGTGTGCTGCCCCCCCGGTTAGGGCCCCGTTAGGAAGGGAGAGCTTCCGGGCTTTGTCAGTTGGGCCTTTGGACTTCTCCCCAGGGAGGGAGCCTGCTGCCAGCCACTCTCCAGGTACTTACAGTAAATCCCAGCATCTTGTAGTCCTTGGTGTACATGGCTTTGCGTTTCTCGGTCCCACTTCCAGGGACACTGCTCGGGTCAGACTCTGCATCGAATGCGATCCTCCTCAGTTCAAATATAATGTCTCTTTGAGCCTTGGAGAGGGAACAAAGAGGCGGCAGGTGAATCAGCAGCCAAGGAAGCAAGGAGGAGAAACGGTGGGGCATCACCTCCACCACAAGGCAGAAGTGGGTATGGCTCAGATTCCTCAGCACACTCGACTTCCCAGGGCCAGCAGTACACACAGTGCACACATGTGTGTGCCCTGAACAGACTGAGTGTGGGATGCACCACAGCTGTGAGAGAACAGCACGCCATGGGCCAGAGAGGCCCCCTTAGCACCTGCCTGGTCATTGGGGTCCATCTTGGTCATCATCCTTTCTTCCAGAAGGTTAAAGGTCAACACTTGAAGCACGTACAGCTGATGGGCCATCTCTGTTTTGATGGGGCGGTTCCCTCGGATCACATGCTGGGAAAAGCACACACAGAGGGCCTGGGCTGAATGGACTGGTTTTTGTTTTTTGTTTTGGTCAGTCGTGGGGCCTGAACTCTGGGCCTGGACGCTGTCCCTCAGCTCTTCAGCTCAAGGCTCACTCTACCACTTGAGCCTCAGCCCCACTTCCGGCTTTTTCTGCTTATGTGGTGCTGAGGAATCAAACCCAGGAATTGAACTCATGCATGCAAGGCAAACAGTCTACCACTGAGCCACCTTCCCAGCCCCCTGACTGTTTTTGTGAGGAGCCACATCCATGCTGGAGATGAAGTGTGCAGGGCAGGGAACACTTCCTCCCCAGCACAGGGGCCCCTGTGACAGAGGCACTGAGGATGAACGGGTCCCATTCAGGCGGAAATGACTCACTGCAGGCCAAGGGCGCGCTCCCTGCCTCAGGGGCTGAGGCTGGGTGCAGGGCGGGGCTGCTGCTTTCCTGCCTCTCACCACCCTCCTTCTCCTTTTTTGTGCCAGTACTAGAGCCTAAAATCAGGACCTGACCTTTTTAGCTCAAGACTGGCACTCTACCACTTGAGCCACAGCTCTACTTCCAGCTTTTTAGGAGTTAACTGGAGATAAGAACTTCATGGACTTTCCTGCTCAGACTGGCTTTGAACTGTGATCCTCAGATCTTGGCCTCCTGAGTAGCTAGGATTACAGGAGGGAGCCAGCAGTACCCGGCTCTTCATACCTAATCTTGTGCCTCTGTCATCCTTTCTTCCTCTACTCCTCCCTCTCTAGCACCTGACTTCTCCCAACCTGCTGGTCCCCAGGCCTCCCTTCTCCCTTCCCTTCCCTTCCAGACAGCTCTGGAGATTGGTGCAAGTTAGCATGTGCTTGGTTTTCATTTCCTTTACCCCCTTTCTCAAGCTAAAGACACCACAGTGGGGCCAGACACTGGTGGCTCACGCCTGTAATCCTAGTTACTCAGGAGGCTGGGATCTGAGGATCATGGTTCAAAGCCAGCCCAGCAGGAAAGTCCATGAGATTCTTTTTTTTTTTTTTTTTTTTTTTTGTCGGTCGTGGGGCTTGAACTCTGGGCCTGGGCGCTGTCCCTCAGCTCTTCAGCTCAAGGCGAGCGCTCTACCACTTGAGCTACAGCGCCACTTCCGGTTTTCTGGTGGTTTATTGGAGATAGGAGTCTCACGGTCTCTCCTGCCCGGGCTGGCTTTGAACCGCGATCCTCAGATCTCAGCCTCCTGAGTAGCTAGGATTACAGGCGTGAGCCACCAGCACCCGGCTAAGTCCATGAGATTCTTATCTCCAATTAACTACCAGAAAACTGGAAGTGGTGGTGTAGCTCAAGTGTTAGAGCTCTTGCTTTGTGCTGAAGAGCTAAGGGACAGTGCCCAGGCCCAGAGTTCAAGCCTAAACCATAGCGGGGAGGCCTGAACCAGAGGGTGAGCACCAGCCATTCTCTGACTGAGCTTTAAGTCCTGACTTAAGCCGAGTTGTCTTCTATAGAGATTCAAATGGTTTGTCCAGAAGTGAGCTGAACTTCTAACCCCATAAAGGCAAATAAGTCTCAAAAGTAATTAAACTGCTCCCTAGAAGGCACCCTCACCCCCCACACAGAGGAGGGCGCCTGACCACGGCTCAGGAGTGCTGACAGCAATGCATGGGAGTACATGCGCCCTGTCGCTGGGGCCAGTGCCCCACTGTTTGCCTGGAGCCCTCCTGTCCATCTGGCAGCCGGGCCGTGACCCGGTGGCCAGCAGGGAGGAGCCAGTGGCAGGCAGGCTGCAGGTGTAAAACAGCTGACCAGCGCACTGGTTTTATCAGCAAACCTTCACTGTACAATGAGGGCTGTGACATTTCCACCCATGCGAACGAACAGTGTGTCCAGATGAGTCCCTCTCTAATCACTCCCTCACTGCTCTCCACCACCCCTGCCTTCTTATAACAGTTCCAACAGGTTTCACTGTTGTACTTCAGTACAGGCACGCTTCGCTTTTTTTAATTTTTTAAAGTCATTATTGTAAAGGTGATGTTTACGTAAGTCAGGGAATGAGTACATTTCTTTTTGGACAAAGTCACTCCTTCCCTCCACACTTATTCTTGAATGCTGTGGCCTTCCCTGCTGTGCCCACAGAGTCCGACAGGTACCGGGCACCCTGCTGACTGCTGCTGGGAGCCCATTCACAGCAGGGCGACTGGCTCAGGATCAGAGCAGACAGGGTGACAGCACACAGCTGCTCCACGGCCCCGCCCACGCTCAGCCTTTCACACCTGACCCTCGAGTAGAGTATTCGAGTGTTCGTTCACCTCCTTTCTCCACTGTGGTCTCTCAGTTTTCTCATTTCTGACAACTGCTAAAACTGCTTCCTTTGATCCACCCCAGGGTAACCAGGAAGGCGCTGTCTTTCCAGGCCCCTCTCCAACCATTCAGCTCTGCCTCTCCTCTCCCCACCCCTCTCCCCTGCTCAGGGCACACACCTAAAACTGTAGCTGGGTGAGGAGACTAAGGCTGAGCTAGATCTGCAACCTCATGACAGACTGGCTCCCCACCCCACCCTGCCCAGGCACAGGCCCTTCCTGGCTTCCTGGCCCAGCTGGAGACATTCTTTGAAAGGCCTCCTGACCCCTCCTGCAAGCCAGGTCACTGCTCCTGTCCTCCCCTGACCACCAGGCTCCAGGAAGCACTGACCACTGTGCTGCACCAGGTCTGGACAGCACACTAGTCTTTCAGTGTCTCTGGGACTCACATTTATGACCAGTGTAAGCTGAGCCAACTGCTCTACTCTTTCATGCTGTTCTCACATTTCGCCCTGGACAGAACACTTTGGAGTTGTGAGGAGCAGTTCAGATGGCTTCACTTCCTCCCTGGAGATGCTGCAATTCCTGGTAGGATAAACTTCCTCCCAGATACCTCTGCCCAGAGGGCTACAAGAAAGACCTTTTCCGTGATGAGCACCGGTGCTCACGCCTGTAATCCTACGTAACCAAGAGGCTGAGATGTGAGGACTGTGATTTCAAGCCAGCCCAGGTAAAAAAAAAAAAAGTCCATGAGACTCTTACCTCCAGTCAACCACCAAAATGCTGGAAGTGGAGCTGTGGCTCCAGTGGTAGCATGACAGCCCTCAGTCCCTGAGTTCAAGCCCCAGACCACACAAAAATAGACCAAAACCTCAGAAATCTTTAAGTGGTTCCCACCAGATACTTTACTCACAGTTTTGCTAAAATAATTATCTAACAATAAGCAAATAATTGCCCTGAAAATACAAGCCTAAACAAATGTTCTTGTCTAGTTTGCACATTCTGATTATGCAATAAACATTAATTCCCTAAGTATTCAATAAGAAAAGCACAGAAAGAAAAGCCTTTCCAGTCTAAGAAAGCCCTCCCCTCTCAACAGTAACTAGCTACCGTAATAGTGATAATATTAGTATTATATTAACATTAGCAGAGGACCATGCGTTCCAGGAACTTACATTCAGGATTATGGACCGGAGGTGCTTCTGCGCAAAGGCATTGGCCATGTCCTAGGAGAAAAGCAGGGGAGTGTCAGGAGGGGCCATGGTTCCCCTGTGACCGTTATCCTGGGAATGGTGTCAGAGCTCTGGACCTTTCCTCTGCAATCTCTTCCTTCCAAATGACAAGGAGGTGAATGGAACAGAAAATCCACTAACCACCAAATGCATTTCACACTCTAAAACACACTAACATTGGCTTTTTCATGAGTGCCAATTAACTCAAATGGAGTTTTCCTTCCTGATGGTGTGTAATCAACTATATCCCTTCGGAGAGGGACGTGGACGGCTTGTTGACGAGACACTGTCATGAGAAAGCTGGGCAATGGACACTGCATGCGGAGCAGAGAGCAACACGGGGCCCAGCTGCATGGCCCCACCTCCAACAAAGCACTGACTCAACCGGGGGCGCTTCGGCCTGCACCCCACAATGCCCACACCGAAGCCACCTGGCACTTGGCTGCCTTATAAATCCACACTACGCTGGGTGGAGGGGTCTTCTGGGGCAGATTCTCATAAAAAGTTCCTATGATTCAGATTTGGCAGTAAAGTATCCTAGATCAATGAATCTTCTAGAGACTTTAGTTTCAAGGGTTCTGTCAGCACTGTTATTTTCTCCAGTCTTACCGACAAATCTCTCAGAAATGTACACATCCTTTACTTCTGAAGAGACTGCAATGGTTGTAACTCAGTCCTACAAAGGCCTCGGCTTCATCTAGAAGCACACCAGTGCTGAGGCTGGCTGCGCCCCGTGCTCCCCGAGGAGCTGCGGCTCCCAGGCCACCATGCTTTCACCTGTTCTGCCAGCTTTTCCCAGTTCCTCTGCCTTCCCCTCCAGGGTCAGTGTTAGCCACCACACACTCGCATTACTCAGGTTGGCTTCCCTTCATGCACGCTATAGACCGGACTCAGGCAAAGGGAAAATCACAGGAAAGCCTGGGTCCCGTCCCCTGGGCAGACATCCCTCAGTCCTTCTGGGCCTCTCCTCTCCGCCCAGTGCTCCCTTGCCCATCTGGACAGTGAGATGGACAGTACATAACCTTTCCCTGAGCACTGGGTTCCCTGAACATCGAGGTCAGCCTGTGTACTGCTGCCCCGCTTTGACCTCCCCTCTGAGAAGAGCCGGGCCCTTTCCACAGTGGAGCTACTTACAGTGACAGGCAGATCTAGAGGATTAAGGTGCTTGTCCTGCCGGCAGAAAGCAAAAAGCACAGAGAGAAGCAGACAGAATGAGCTTTTGGATTACATTCAAACAAGGACTGGATGGGAAGAGATTCACAGAGCTACACCATCCAAGACAGACAAGGACAGACAAAGCACAGACACTCCTGTACCTCCCTCTAGTCTCCAGAGAGCCTGACACTCAATTCCACTCGAACTCATCTCGCCAAGCCCATGACAGTGACAGAATTAGAAAGTCTTACTGTCGTACATGACTTGGGCTTTTAGCAGAGAGATCTAGAATGGCAGTATTGGATGGGCCCTTAGAGATCATTTAATCTGATCCTTTCATTTTAGAGACAAGCAGACCTGAGGAGGATAAAAACACTTGTCCAACCACAGGCAGGAAAAGCTCTTGGTCCCAGAACCCTGGGCTCAAGGGATAAGTGCCTGTCTGCAGCCTGGTACTCCTGGCGCCCTGGTTTGTAAAACGGGGTCATGCTGTTCCTCGTGACAACCTTGTGAGGTCAGCAAGGCAGATGTCATCACTCCTACATTCCCAGTGAGGCTCAGTGATTTGTATGTCACACAGCTGATGAGTAGAGGAAAGGGCTTTGAACTCAGTTCAAAGGACTTCAAGAACAAAACTTGGTACTAAGTGCCATTTGTTCACAACCCCCTGACCTCAACAATGACACCAGAGGGTTTTCCCTTCCCTGTTCTCTTACCTAGGACTCAGTAAGTCAGGCCTGGTTGCACGCCATGCCTGTTCATTTACCTATTATCTGAGACTACGCGAGCCTGGTTGGAGAGTTGCCACAGAGTCTGTGAGGCCTAAAGTAGAAAATGTTTACAGTCTGGCCTCCAGAGGAAAAGCTTTCAAGCCCCATTCTGATCCAACACCCGGCTAGTCTCTCCCCCAACAGTTTCTCCCCAAGAGCTCCTTGCCAAAGCCACCCTGCTCAGCTCTGGCCATAGAACACCAGGAGGAGAAGCTCTTAGGAAAACAGCTGGATTTCTGCTCTCTGCCCAGCAAGGAGGTGGTACAGTAGGAATTCTTCTGGAAGAGCCCAAATGGCAGGTTTGAAGAGGCAGCCACAGACCTGTCGCTTGTCCTCAGGTGCCTTCAGGAACAGTGCATTAATCAGTGCGATGGCATAGGTCTGGATCTCCTGGTTGGAGCTGTGTCAATGGAGACAGATGAAGAGGGAGATCAGAGGACTGAACAGCAAGACCAAGCTCACAGACAGCTTGAAGCAATTACTTACAGACTAATCAAATAATAACCCAAGGCTGAAGTCTCAAAAGCATTTCAAGTGGGTCCATTCTTGACCCAGCCATTCCACAATAGGAATCTATCCAAGACAGTAAACAGAATGCTATCCAAGGTTTATCAGGAAGTGACTCTATTAGAATACTAATAAAAAAGACAAAGAACTGTTAAGCAGCCCAAATGTTCTCATTAGCAACTCTGTTTAACATGAGAGAATTTAAATTAGCAATTTAAACTGCATTTTAGGGTAAGGATTCTTAACATAGTACTCAGAGATGGCTTATATCCCTGTAATCTGTGAACCTCAAGAATGGTGTAGGCTCATTGCCTACAATCCTAGCTACCCAGGAGGTAGAAAGCTGAGCATCAAGGTTCAAAGCCAGACCATGCAGAAAAGTCTGTGAAACTCTTACCTCTGATTAATCAGCAAAAAGCAGGAGGTAGAACTGTGGCTCAAACAGTAGATCACTAGCTTTGAGCAAAAGAGCTAAGGCCCTGAGTTTAAGCCCCAACACACACACACACACACACACACACACACACACACACACACACACACACACACACACACACACGCCCTGAGTTTAAGCCCCAACACACACACACACACACACACACACACACACACACACACGCCCTGAGTTTAAGCCCCAACACACACACACACACACACACACACTATACATTTAGCTGACTGTTTTCCAAGGCCCTGAGTTTAAGCCCCAATACACACACACACACACACACACACACACACACACACACGCACGCACGCGCACACACACACACTATACATTTAGCTGACTATGTTTTCCAAGGCCCTGAGTTTAAGCCCCAATACACACACACACACACACACACACACACACACACACACACACACACACACACACACACACACACACACACACACACACACACACACACACACACACACAAACTCTATACATTTATTTAGTTGACTATGTTTTCCAAAGAAATGAGAATCCGCAGTGGGATTTTTGAAGGCATCTGGGATGCAAAAAAGATTTAGACATATCTTTTTTATATTTATTTATTTATTTTTTGCAAATCCTGGGGCTTAAACTCAGGGCCTGGGCACTGTCCCTGAGCCTCTCTGCGCTCAAGGCTAGCACGCTACCACTTGAGCCACAGTGCCACTTCCAGCCTTTTCTGTTTATATGGTACTGAGGAATTGAACCCAGGGCTTCATGCATGTTAGGCAAGCACTCTACCACTTACTTACATTCCCAGCCCTAGACATATCTTTGACATGGGGAGGTAAGGGGCCTCCTGGTCAGGTGGAGGGGCTACATCTCCCATCTACACAGGAAAAACACACACATGCCAGTAACTGTGAGACCAAAATGCATCATAGCCTACCTCTAGGAAATGCTGTGTGCCCTGGCCCCAGGCCATCCCCAAGAGACCAAGGAACGGAGGGTAGGTGGAAGGTCACCAGAAAACTCTGCAATCAGGCTCCCTAACGCCCCTTTCTCCCTCATCAGCCATGTTGGCTCTTTTGGTATGAAAGCTAGGGTTGACTAATTCCTTAGGAGTTACAGGATGACATCAGAGCTGCAAAGAAGTCACTGTGTTCTTTTCCTTAGAGCTGGTGGGAAATCAGCCCCCAAATCTGGAGTGCTTAAGTCCCCGGACCCTGCAGGGGATCTGGCCCCGTTCTGACCAGCTCCCACATGGAAGTGGCAAGAAAGAATGGAAGGGAAAGAAAGCATAGGCCAAGGCTCTATTGGGCTTCATTGTAGAAATGTGTTGGGATATAGTAAGTGTTTTTAAAATAAACAAAAAGTGCTTGCTTGCCAATGGCACATTCTTCTGAGCAGAAGTAAATTTTGCCTTGCTGAGACAAAAATGAACTTTACAACTTTGGCCAGGGTGGGGAGTGGGGGGTGGGTAGGAGATGGGAAGGGAAAACAAAGGAAAAGGCAACAATGCTTGATAAGAAATGTACTCATTATCTTGCCCATGTAATTGTAACCCCTCTGTACGGTATTTTCACAATAAAAAAAATAGGGGAGGGGGAGAAGGAGGGAAGGAGGGAAGGAGGGAAGGAGGGAAGGAAGGAAGGAAGGAAGCAAGGAAGGAAGGAAGGGAAGAAGGAAGGAAGGGAGGGAAGAAGGAAGGAAGGGAAGAAGGCAGGCAGGCAGGCAGACAGGCATTTAATGTATTTAATGAACAGCTAGTCTGGGGTGGCAACCATGGTAGTCCTTTTTCCTATCTCCTTTGGGCCCCACAGCCTGGAAAGTGGGGGTAGGATTAGCCCCAATCCAGAGGAGAGGCAACTGAGGCCAGGCAAGATTAAGTAGCTTGCTGATGGCGGAGACCTTCCTTGAGGGCGGCAGAGCCTGGATTTGCAGGCCTACACCACACCGTTCACATTGCCACAGTACCTGAGAGGGTACTGAGGCAAGGGTCATCAAACAGATACAAAATGAGCTTCTACTTAAATCAGAGTACAAGAATGACTGTCCCCTAAGGGGTCAAAGTTTCAGGTGGGCAACATAACAAAAATACAGCATTTTATCTAAGTATCATTATCAAAAGTACAAACAGAGCCCACTAGAGCATTGGGAGAAGCAGCCTTTAACGCAGCCTGGCATGTGGGTGGTACAGAGACTGAGAAAACCTCTATGTGAGCCTAAAGGGCACATAGAGTGAGGATTTCAGGCAGGAGGCGTCATGGTCCGACTGAACTACAGGAGGAATTCCAACAGTTGCATGGAAGAGGTCCTGAAGGCATGGGCACAGTGTGGACCATACACAAGGCAGAGAGAGGAAAGAGCAGATGCTGAGGGGAGGGGAGGCGGGGTCTCTTACTCACACCTGCAGGTGGGAGATGAGCTGTCCCACGGTGATCTCCTCTGCTATCTTCTGGTATAAGCTCTGGCTATTCAAGACCATGCTCTCCAGGATGGCCAGGGACCGCTGAAGGATGGACACATCCACCATGGGCTGGCTCACATACCCTGCAATCTAGACCCAGACAGGGGCATGTTAAGTGGAAAACTCAGGGCCCAAGGAAGGTAGGCCCTCAGTCACCCAGCTGAGCCTGGCACCAGCCCTAGGGCTCTGCCCTCAGGCACGCTGCCTGTAGTTGTGGCTGGGAAGGCTTGCTGTCTGGTGTATGGCTACCCTAGCCTTGTGCCAGGATGACCCAGGCATGGATCCCTTCAGCTCAGATTATACTAGCCACTAGATTGTTTCTCCAAACCCAAGTTTAATCTTTGTTTTCAAAATAAGACTGCAGGCCTGAGAAAGCCAAGGGCTTGCCAATTCTGGGATTTCACTTTATCTCCATCTACTTTTCTCCTGACGTAGATTTTTCTCCTTCCACACTGCCAGACTTGGAGGGGCGGAAAAGACCTTGAAATGTTTTCACCTTCCCCTCTTCTCAATCCTCATTTTATTTCCTAGGCACATGGATGCCCCCAGTGCAGAAAGTCCCCAATACTCCGGACCAACCTGGGCCATCTTAGGTCGGGGGTCTAACTCTAGCCTCTGTTTTCAGCTCAGTTTTCTAATCCACGCTACCTCTTTTGGTAGAATAAAGAAAGGCAGAAGCAGAAGTGCCCTTCTACCCCCTCAGGTCCCGGGGACAACTCACGCGGGCTACCTTGTAGATTCGTGAATAGAAAGCAGATTTGGAAATGACAAGCACACATTTTTATCCATCAAGAAGGGAGAGTTAGGGACGCAGTTCAGAAGACTCAGGGAGGGTAGCAGTTGACTGACTGGTTGCTTCTAAGTCTCACTGACAGTTCTACTCTGATCATCTGCTGGGAGCCCCTTCAACCTTCTCGCCCTGAGAGACGATGGCTGCTGACTTCCTATCTGGCTCTCCTTGCTCTACTTCCACTTTTCAGGGTCACACGAGTTATATGCATTTGGAGAAACTTTTGCTCTTGTCCGGGGCTCACTAGCCTCTCCCGATGCTGGGCCCCGAGTTGGGCCTGCCTCAGTGACAGGGAACCAGAGGCCTGACAGCAGGCTGGGCTGCTAAGCTAGGATGTTCAGTCAGTCAGTTAGGTTCTGTAAACACATTTTCAATCTGGTGATATTTTCAACTTACAATGGGTTTATCAAGTTAGAGCCCATCAGGTTGAGAATCCATCTGTAAAACATCATGTGAATCTTTCAGGAGCCACAGAACTCAGAGCCTGGGGACGAAAAGTCTGGTTCCCAGAGAATAGAAAGCTGACCCTTGGCAGAGTGTTCAGGCCAATTGTCCCTATCTGCCCTAGTGTCCAGAGACCTGGCGGCTGGGGGTAGAAGGAGAACAGCAGAGGCCTCACCTGCTTAATAAAGGTGATTGAAACCATGTCCCAGGAGACAATGCCATGGTCCATGAGCTCTAAGAAGGCAGTCAGGGTGAATGCCAGCATCTCACTGTAGCTGAGACATGTGTGACACACACATACACACACACAAAATAATACAAAAGTTCAGATCTGTGAACATAGTGTGACAGCAACTACAACAGGGCAGACTTCAGTGTGACACCCCATGGAGAGTGGGCCGGAGCAGCAGGAAGGAAGTACCTGCGCGTAGCCTTGGCCAGATGTGGAGCAGATTCAGTCCAGATACTGCTCACTGCAAATGAGAGGCTGCTGGCTCGTGAGGCTAACCTTCCCCATGCTGCTGCACAGGACAGAGACTCACGCATCCACGATACCCAAACAAAGACTTCTCAGCCTTGGACACTTGCTGGGGAAAGAGGGAGCTTACGTCCCATGTTACCTTCAGCAGCATGGGGGAGAAAGAGTACAAGGCCCCCAACCTGGTTCAGTTCCTCTTCAGTCACTTACTAGTCATGCAAAGCTACCCCTCAATCTTCAGCTTCCGCCTCAGAAGAGTGGAGTTAGTCCCTCAGCATTAACCTCCCTGAGCCACGGCGAGGGCAGGCTGACCTGTGCGCAGAGCCCTCATGGTAATGCTCGTAGGAAAGGAGCGTACTGCCTTTAGTTTCTCCTCCTTACACTTTTACTCTTTGTACATGTGTATAGGGCTCTGTAATTAACAAACCCTCTTCTACTTCTCAGCATGTTCAGACACATTCTCATTAGTAACAACCACTGAGAGGTAATCCCATTTTAAAGAGGAGGAAACTAAGGCCCGGTCAGTCTAACCCACATCTCCTGGGAGACTGCAGGACTCCTGATGGCAGCTGAAGGCTTCCAGACTTCAGTGCAGCTGGAACATCTAAGCCTCAGAACAAACACCTACGCTCTGTTGGTTGGTTTGGCTGAAGATTCGCCTGAGAGCAGATGTGTGACTCCCTGTGTGCCTGCTTTGGCTCTGCAGGTTCACACAGAACTGCTGGGTGAAAGGTGCGGCCTCGCCACATCTACTCTGGAGGGCACAAAAGGTGCTCATGGGGACACCAAGTTCTGGTCTCCTCCTCCTTGAGAAGGTGGGGGTCCAGACACCTAGTGGGGGAACCAGCAGCAAACAGACATGAAGGCCAGTGTATTTGTGATCATGTGGTTGGAGGGGGCTGGGGAGTGGGGGGGAGAGGGAGAGAGCGCACCTGGGAGACAACAGTCCAGTCTGCTTCTAGATCCTTGCCAGGCCAAGCTTGCCTGCCTTTTTGTTTTTTCTGGTTGGTTATGGGCCTTGAGCTCAGGGCCTAGGCACTGTCCCTAAGCTTTTTGCTCAAAGCTAGCATTCTACTATTTTTAAGGCACAGCACCACTTCTGGTTTTCTGGTGGTTAATTGGAGAGAAGCATCTTATGGACTTTCCTGTCCTGGCTGGCTCTGAACTTAAGCCTCAGATCTCAGTCTCCTGAGTAGCTAGGATTATAGGCATGAGCCACCAGTTCTCAGCTCTGCCTGCCTGCCTGTCTGTCTTCCTGCCTGCCTTCCTTCACTCTCTTCTCTCTCGCTCTCTTTTTTGGTGCTAGTACTGAAGCTTAAACTCAGGGTATGGGTGCTGTCCCTGAGCTTTTTTGCTCAAGACTAGCGCTCTACCTTTTGAACTACAGCTCTACTTCTGGCCTTTCAGTGGTTTAACTGGAGATAAGAGCCTCGCAGACTTTCCTGACCGGGCTGGCTTTGAAGTTCAATCCTCAGATCTCAGCCTCCTGAATAGCTAGGATGACAGGTATGACAACTGGCACCCAGCAGGCTAGGTGTTTCTATAAATGACTGGGGCCCCTATTTTACAGCTCAGGGGGCATGGAAGGGGACCATGACATGTGCAAGCCCCACGGCCTCAGATGTAGGAGCACAGTGAGCCAGGCCTCTGCTGGACTCCAGTACACTGTCCCTGCTCAGTGAGTCCTTATCTGATTCATGCAGTAGGAAGTGAGCGCTTAGTAGGTCTCTGAAGTCCCCAGTAACACTCACTGGGACAAGAGCTTCGTCCCGCTCTCCACGAGCCTCGTCAGCACAGCGATACCATCCATATTAATGAACTCGGTGGCGAACGTCACGTCGGCGGAGAGCTTGGCCAGCTCCTTCATGGCATCCAGCCGGGCCTCCATGTTGGACGATTGGGTCCTCTCCATCAGCTGGCGTGCGGCCCGGGACTGTGAGATCAGGGACAAAACACATGCCATCTGCTCCTTGTGGCAGGTTACTGCCGTGGAGAACCCCAGGGGCCTCTCTGCAGAATCAGTTCTTCACACTGCTTAGGAGTTGCTAAATAAAAGTTTATGGGGTCAATCAGGGAGTTTCCAGGATGTCAAAACCAATCCGTATGTTGTCTGTGCCCCTCTGGGCTCTGGAGCAGGCGAAGGTAGGAGATTAGTAACTAGAGTCAGAGAAGCAGACCCTGGCGAAACAGGCATCTTCTATCATTAACCCCATCAGCAGCAGCAGCAGGATTCAGGGAGGAATGGAGCTCCTGTCACTGTCCTAGGAGAATGTGACAGCAACTACCACAGGGACAGAACCTAATCTGATGACCCTTCAGGTCCCTTCTAATCCTACAATGTGATAAGCCTGCCAGTAACAACAAACAAACAAACTTTCTCTCCAAGTCCAAAGGAGCAGTCCCCAGAGAAGAGGAGCAGATATCCCGCTTTATAGAGATGGTGAAGGCCTCACTTCCCCCACCACAGGACACTGCCCCATGGCCCAGCCTCCCCTCCGCAGCTCCCTCTCTCTCTGGTTCTCTCCCTCCCTTCTTCCCTATTGTTTAACCGAACATTCTCAGCTCTAAAGAACCTTAAGGGCAAAGATGCTTCTTCCTCACCTTTCTTCTCAGTGTCTGGCAAGTGACTAAAGGCCCAGTTCTGTTGCCAGCCAAGGAGTCAGGCCAACGGCCCTCCCTGCCCTCTCTCAGACAGAGGGGCTGTCACTGCACCCTGCTCCTAGTGCTGCACAAAGCCACCAGGTCCTATGGTGGGGACAAGGTCACGCATGAGCCAGAACAATCTGAAGATCCCTGGCTGTAGCACACTTAGAAACTTCCAGTCTGAGTGTCAGTTTTCCTCTGGAGACAGCACTCTGGGGCTGCTCGGTGGAGTGAGGACTCCCCTAGCAGCACGCTAAGTTAGCACAGCTTCAGGGGAGGGGAGAAGGCCGGAGAAATGGGGGAGGCAAAGAATATGACAGTAAGAAAACTGTCCTAGCGTCACATAGGCTTGGCTTCAAGAGCAGGCTCGGCCAGCTGTGTGACAAGCAGCAAGCTGTGTGCCCTCAGCTCCCCTGTCATACACAACTGTGCCGGAAATCAGCAACTGAGAGATCAGAGGTGGCACTGGGTAGGTGAGGGCAGGACAGTGACTTTTCAGCAGCTCTTTGTCAAACCTCACAATTCTTGAAACACATTCATGTTTTACCTAATGGGGAGGCAACTGAGATGTGTACAGGTCTTGGGCCCGCTATGCAGGTTCTCTACCACCTGAGCCTCACCTGCAGCCTTTTTTGCATACGTTATTTTTCAAATAGGATCTTGTGGGGCTGCCTCCAGCAGTGATTCTTCTACCCATGTCTCCCACCATCCCTGGGATTATATGACCACTATGCCTGTTGTTGAAATGGGAATCTAATTTTTGCCCAGGCTCGTCTTGAACCATGATCTTCCCAGTCTCTACTTCCCAAAGTGCTGGCATTAAAGGCATACATCACTGAACTCAGCCAGTATTTTACCTATTTTTATTGTAGCATGTTCTGTTGCATATCCCCTCTGAGTTGCTACCTTTTGAAATCAAGTGTCTTTATCTAGCAGTAGAAGCAGTAGACTTCAGGCTCTCTATTTCCCAAGTAACCTTTCTGTTACTCAGTCCACTCCATCCGGCCGCCACTTGCCCCACCAGAGCTGGCCTTGTGCAGCCCAGCACTGGCTTCCCAGATCCTTCTCTGTGGTTGGCTTTGGCTCTGCTCATTACACCTTCCTCCACTGTGACAATCTCCCTGTTCTCAACTATGACTGCCCACTCCACATACCCCTCCCTCCCTCTCTCTCTCTTTTTTTATTATTTATTTATTTATTAACTGTATTTTTTTTGTCTTTTTCTTTTTTGGTACTGGGGATCAAACCCAAGACGTTGCACTTGCTAGGCAAGCACTTTGCCACTGAGCTACATCCCAGCCCTCTCTCTTTTTTTAGATAGGTCTTGAGATACAGCAAAGGCCTGCTTGCTCAGATGGCACTCTACCACTTGAGCCATACCTCCACTCTAACCCTGCTTTTTTCCTACTTATTTTAGAGATCGAATCACTGGGGCTTTTCTGCTGAGGCACAGCCTTAAACAATGATCCTCTGGACCTCAGCCTTCTGAGTGGCTCGATTTTCCAGCATGCACCACCAGATCCCAGCATGCACTTTAAAAAATATTTTTATTGTTATTATAAAGGTGATGTACAGAGGGGTTACAGTCAGGTAAAGAGCATTTTTTTTCCTTTGCTTTCCCAGTTTTTTCTCCCATCCCACCCTCAAGTTGTACAGTTCATTTTCAACAAAGTATCCAGTGAGTACCATTGTTGCATTGTTCACCCTTTGTCCCTCCAGTTCTGTGCCTCCCCTTACACTCCCAACCAGCATGCACTTTTAAGTTAATGAATTACCTAGGCAGGAAGAGGACCTACCGGGGAGACAGCCAGTTGTAAGATTGTCCCATTCTTAATATCATTTCGTGTCTGGAAAACAGAAAGAAAAATAAAATAAAATATGACAAAGAAAATAGGAAAACAGCATTTTTTTTAGCTTTGTTTTTGGTGTGTGTGAAGGTCCTGGGACTTGAACTCAGGGTCTAGGTGCTGTCCCTCAGCTTTCTTTGTTCAAGGCTGGCACTCTACCACTTAAGCTATAGCAATACTTCTGGCTTTTTGGTGGTTAACTGGAGATTAACCATGGCCCTTCCTGACTGGGCTGGCTTCAAAGCATAATCCTCACATCTCAGCCTCCCAAGTAGCTAGGATTACAGGCATGAACCGCCGACACTCAGCTTGTGGTCATTTTAAATTATAGTGCGCTTTTCTTGTTTTCAGGTTTCCATCCATGGACAATCAGTTAAATGATGAATTGAAAATATGTGTGAAGGAAAAAAAGTTGCACTTTGTTTATTTTTGGGGCCTGAGAGCTAGCCTTAAGCTAGTGCTCAAGGCTAATGCTCTACCACTTGGAGCCCCAGCTCTACTTCTGGCCTTTTTCCTGGTTATTAGAGATAAGAGTCTCGTGGCTTTCCTGACTATGCTGACTTCAAACTGCAATCCTCAATTCTTGGCCTCCAAGTAGCTAAGATTACAGCCACCAGTGCCGGGCAAAAAAGTTGCTTTTGAACATCAGATTTTCTTCCTGTCATGATTTCCTAAAAAATCCAGCATAACAACCACTTATACAGCACTCCCATTTTAGTAGGTACCAGCAGTCATTTTAAGACAATGCAAATGACAGCGAACATGACTAGGCTCTATGCAAAGACTGCCCCACTGAACAGCTGCAGACTCTGGAATCCCTGGAGGGGGTGGTGGGAGGGAATAGGTGTCCCTCGATTCTGAGACCCTCTGTCCAGAAAAAGCAGCTCCTCACTCAAGAACTGGAGCTACCTGAATTAAGTATACTGAATAGTGCTGTCTCCCTGGATGGGTCCCTGGCAGGCCTATGCCACCCGTGGCCCGGCCAGTACTCACCTGTTCGGTGATGTAGAGCTGGGGGCCGTCAGCATATCGGAGTGTGTAGTACTCTGGGTTTGGTAGTGACCACCTGTGCGAGAGAAAGAGTATCACTGGGCTACTCCTCCAGCCGGTCCAGAATCAGCAAATAAAGCCAGACACCGTAGGACAAGCCTATAATCCTTAGTTTGCAAAGGCATACATATATAGGAGGACCACAGTCCAAGGCCAGACCTAGGCCAGGATGCAAGTCCCTATTTGAAATATAATGTAGCAAAAAGAGCTGGGGGTATGGCTCATGTGGCAGAGCACCTGCCTACCAAAGTATACTGAGTTCAAACCCCAGAACTGCAAAACTAACTAAATAAAACGAAAATTAATACAGTTGCTCAACAGATTGAGTGACCTGTATGGGGTTCAGTGGAATGAACATGGAGCTCTGGGTGGAATTGTGACAACCAGCCTCCTCTGGCTTTGGGGAGGGTTAACACCCCAAAAGGAGGTACACACATTGAGGGTGGCTCTCAGATTCTACCAGGACACCCGTGGGCATTCCTAAACTGAAGAGAACCAACAAAAGATCACAGGTCTCAGGGCATTCCCTGAGGGCAGGGCCCCATGAGGGCCCCACACAGGCCAGGCTCCTGGAGAGCCTGCACAGGCCCTTCTAGCCTGGTGGCTTCCTTCTGTGCCAGGTGCTGCCACTGAAAATGAGGTCACTCAACCTACCCATCACAGACTTCCTTGATGATGGATGCCAGGGGCCGTTTCTGAAAGACACACACATACACACAAAGTGAGAGAAAGGGAGAGCATCTTCACCTGCAGCCACAGCTCCTCAGGCCACACTTGCCGGGAGCCACAGTGGGCCACATGGCGGCCCAGGGCCCCTCCCTGCAGGCAGCACGTGCCAGGGCCCCCACACCCCTCTCCTTTCAGCCCCGCTTCTCCACTCGGGAGCATACCTGGTCGATTTCAAGGAGCTGGGCGTTAGCACCTGGCCACTCAATGGCCACTTTGACAATGTCAGATGGTGGTGGCATGGTCCCCAGGAGGCCCTACTTCTCCTAGTCACAGTTACAGCTGCCTGTGAAGAAAGTAACACGGGGAACACAACTCAGTATGGAGTCTTCTAGCGCACACCACAACCTCTCCTTAGGTGGCTGTCCCTTTAGATGAGAATGGCAAGAGGAAAGAGAATTAGGGCGGACCTCCTCTCACCCGTAGCTCAGCCAGGGGCCAGCTCTGCCCATGAGACACCAGCTCAGGGGTCAGAATGACTCCGTGTAGGAGAGCAGATTTTCTGCAAAGTCCCATCTTGGAGGGGAAGAGTGTGCTCTGATAAGAGTCGGCAGTCCTCTCCTGCCTCAGCAGTCAGCTGAAGAGGCCAGAGGACTCAGGCAAGCCAGTAGACAGGCCCAGGCTCCCCCCAATGTCTGTCTGTCCCTCCCTTCCTCTCTCCTTCCCTCCCTCTCTCCTCATACTACAACCTTCTCACCCCCCCCTCCCCCCGCCCCGGGCCAATGTGGAGTCCTCTCTCTGTGGGACAAGGTCAGAAAGTGGGGACAAAAAAACCGGGACAGGAAGAGCCAGGCGCTGGTGGCTCACACCTGTAATCCTAGCTACTCAGGAGGCTGAGATCTGAGGATCGAGGTTCAAAGCCAGCCCAGGCAGGAGAGACCGTGAGACTCCTATCTCCAATAAAACCACCAGAAAACCGGAAGTGGCGCTGTAGCTCAAGTGGTAGAGCGCTCTCCTTGAGCTGAAGAGCTGAGGGACAGCGCCCAGGCCCAGAGTTCAAGCCCTATGACCGACAAAAAAAAAAAAAAAAATCGGGACAGGAAATGCTATTTTTGTCCCTACTGCCAAGGCCAAGGGCCTAGGGCTCAAGGGCTGCATAGGGCACTGGGGACGCTCTAAGACCCGCTGCGGAGGACAAGGCCCTCTGGCCCCTCCTCCCACCGCCCTCCAAAATCAAGGGAAATAAATCACTTTGAGCAAGTCTGGGAGAAGGGACATGTGACTGGTAACCTAGACAACGCGGTGGCTCAGTGGTACCGCGTGTGTGTGCTCTCCAAGGTCTGAGGAAGGAAGCCGCTGGCTGATGGATCATTCCAATGTGTATTTATACTTCCTGCCTACAGGTCCAGGAGCAGCCATCCTCTTAATAAAAAAGACCTTTCTGCACCCTTGAGGTGTTCTCACACCATCAGCGCCTCACTAGCGGGGACTGCCACCTCTCCTAGCACACGCTGTATCATGTGGCTAAGCTGTTGTTCCTGTATCCCGTCAATTTTTCAGCCCAAACAGATGTCAGTTCTCACAGCCTGATGGGTGCAAACCTAGTACAACAGGGAGAAAGTCTGTCCCTACACACCCCAAGCCTCACAAACAGGGTGGCCAAGTGAGGTAGGCTGCTTCATAAATCAGATGTCAAAAACAGTGGCTCAGGCCTGTAATCCTAGCTACTCAGGAAGCTGAGACCTGAGGATCGCGAGTTCAAAGCCAACCCAGGCAGGAAAGTCCATAAGACTCTTATCTCCAATTAAACTACTCAGAAAGACAGAAGTGGCACTATGGCTCAAGTGGTAGAGATCTCGCCTTGCGCTGAAGAGCTCAGGGACAGTGCCCAGGCCCAGAGTTCAATGGTTTACAAAATGCTTTTACCCGTTTTTCCTCCATGCTCCTAGTAGCCCTGCAAAGGAGGCAGCACAGGACTGTCACCTCATTTCCACAGTGGAACTCAAGCCAGTGCCAGTGGCTCATGTCTGTAATCCTAGCTAGTCAGGAGGCTGAGATCTAAGTATCTTGGTTTAAAGCCAGCCCAGTGCAGGCAGGGAAATCTGTGAGACTCTTATCTCCAATTACCCAGCAAAATGCCAGAAGCAAAACTGTAACTCAAGTAAGTGGTAGAGGGCCAACCTTGAGCAAAAAAGCTAAGGGAGAATGTCCTGTGCCTGAGTTCAAGCCCAGTACCAGTGCACACATGCTACATGTGGGCACGTACGTACGTACACACACGTACACACACACACACACACACACACACACACACACACACACACACACACACACACAGAGTGTGAGGCTCAGAGCTTGGTGAAGGGTTATGATCACCAGCAGGTCAATGATAACGTGGGACAGAACTTGGAGCCACTTTGACCCGTGTCACCACCCCCATACCCATGAACAGATTGAAATTTTTGTTCATTCCAACCACATCAAACCTACAGGGGTTTAAGTGAGCTGGCCCGATGCTCCTAAAGCTCCAGGTAGAATCTTCTAGGTACCCAGGTACACAACAGGCCAGAAAAGAAGCGAACCCACAGCATAGCTTCTGGAGAAGCGCTCTGCTGCAGTGACGGAGCACAGGGCTGGTACCAGGGCGTGGCTGCCACAGCAGGAACCTGCGTCCTCAGTGCCCATCCGCTGCAGGTAGGAGGCAGGGCTGCACACGGGGGAAGGCACAACTTACAGAGTAAGACGCACCAAGCTCTGGCGAATACGTGCATGTACACACACATATATAATACAAACACACAGTGAGCCACTGAGCAAGTCTTGACTGTTCCAAAAATTCATGCCCTTATTAAAGCGTGAACTTGTACAGCTAAGCAGATGGTCTGAAAGACACTAACGTGCCCCCATGCTCAGCCACTCTTGGTACCCACAAAGCACAGGTAGTATATCCCAGCCCCAGCCGACAGGATGGACCTCCACCTTTAGCTAGACTCATCTAATTCTTTCTCTGGAACCGAAAGAACACGGGTTAAAGAAGAGGAGTGATAATGGACACTGGAGCACCACTCTGCTAGAAGACTCCAGAAATACACAGTCAAGCGGAATCTAGGAAGCAGAAAGCACAAGACCCCAGGACAAGAAAGAAGAAGTAAGGTACTACAGACTTCCATGGCCATACTTCCCATGCCCAGGACACCTGAACTCCCCACTGCACCCTGCCAAGGAAACTCCTTCAGCTACAGGGTCTGCATGTCTGTTCATTGCACCTAAAAAGCTCAAGACCAAGTGGGACATAAGCTCTGAAGGCTTTCCATCTACAAGGGAGGTCAGCAGAGCCCCCAGCGTCACTGGCCTTCAATGACCATACTGAGTGGGCACTTCATTGACTCTGGCTGGATTGAGAGCAAACCCATGTAGAGCGGTGCTGCAATGACTCTGTAGTACTTACTTCTATCAGCTAGCCCAGCGAGCACACAACCCGAGGAAACGTTCCTCATTCCTCATACAGGAGGGGAGGCTCAAGTTGCAATGGGTGAACACACTCAGCCGCCCTCATCTTCTAAGCCCATTGCCAGGGAAGGGATCTGTCAGCTACACAAGTACTGGGTTCTCAAGGTTTTGTGATGTCAGTTAGTTCCTTGCCCTCTCTGTGGCCCTTCCTGGGGGTAGGAAGAAGAGGAGGATGCTAGCTAACCATGCTATCATGCTCAGGGCTTTATGTATATTAACTCACTCAATTCACACAGCAACCCTGTAGCAACAAGATAATGGAGGCACAGAAAAGTCAGGTGGCATCTGCAGAGTCCAGTGCTGGCCAGTGTAACCCACAGATCAATCCCAGGTGGTCTGGTGGTGTTGGGACTCCAGTAAAAGCAGGCAGCTCTGCACCAAGCCACAGTAGTGCTCTGCAGAGGTTTGTTTGTGTGTCTAACGCCAAAGCAGACTGATACAGAGAACCAAGCAAGACATCACTGCTGTTAAAAAAAAAACCAAAAAACAAAAAGGCCTCAGGGTCCAAAGAAGGCTTCCTCTGGCACTACACCTGCTTCTGAGCCATAATCTATGTGCTTTGATTCCCTCCCTCCTTTCTGGGGTTTTATTTTATATTTAAGACTAGGTATCCTAATGTAGCCTGGAGTGGCCTCCAAATTGCAACTGTAGCCCAGGCTGGCTTCTAACCTCCCAAGTGCTGGAATTACAGGCATGCCCTATCATGCCTAGCTGTGTTCCTTCATATCTTCTATATCTTTGTACATTCTCTGCCTCCCATTGACTGTCAAAGAGCTTCAAAGGCCAGCTCAGATGTCAGCTCCCCTCTAGCATTCTTAGCTTTCTTCACCTTCCCCCAGCAAGGGCCAATAGAAAAGGGACACCCCGCCCATGCCCCCATGCCCCCACCCCCTTCTCAAGGCATTCCATCCATACTGCTATGACAGACCTTGTTATCCTCCATTATCCATTACCCAGCTCTCTTCCTCCCCGGCCCCTCCTCCGGAAAGGCCCGGCCCTGTGGTGTCAGGATCAAGCTTAGCATCTGGCATGGTTAGGCACAGGAAGTAGATGTCTGCCACAGACCAGGACTAGCTCCCAGCGGTAGGCTGCTGGGCTGCCTGCCGTTCCCTCCACATCCCATCACCTCCCAGCCACACGGCTCCTCCGTTTGTAATTGCGTTTGTCAGCCTCTCACAGCACACGTCTTCCTGCAGGACCCCACCAGCACTCTGGAGTCTAGTTAAAAGAGGGAACATCTCTTCCACTTTATCCCTATGGAAACATGTCCAGATAATCAGTATTCCCAGCATAGAGGCCTCCTTGAAGCAAATCCTCCCTTCCAGCATGAGCTTGCTTAACTCTTCATTTTCACTTTAGAAAGGAAGTGGAAATTAGGTCGAAACAACTGAATAACATTGCAAAATTCTCAGGGTTATAAATAGCCATGTGCTCTAGCACTCGGCAGTACTGGAGTTCTCTAGCAAAGGGCAGGAAGGAGCCTTGCTTCCACATTCCGGCCCTGCCCCTTCCCAAGCCAGCAACTCTCCCCCAGGCCGGGGCTCTCCCCTTTCCTCCCATCTTCCCTCTCTCATCTGTCTCTCCTCAGTCATGCAAGGCAACTCTCCCATGAGCTACTACACCCCCAGCCCCCTCCCACCCTCTGTACAGCCCAACAAACACAACAATAATCTGGAACATTCTAAAGGCCATGGAACAGGAGAGGCCCACATAGATCTGAAGGCACTCGGCTAAAGCGCAGCTCAGGAGTGACACCACGGAGGAACAAGAGAACAGAAGAGCTAGGCTTCCGTGGAGCATCTCTAAGAGGCTTCGAAGAGGTGTGATCATTAAAAACAAACAAACAACGAGCCAGTGCCACGAGGAAAGCCCTCTGGAGGCCCCATCTCAGGGAGGAGGTGAAGGGGCACTGCCTGGCAGAGAGAATTCATGATGGAGAATGCCAGAAGGTTCCAGCTCCGCCTCCCCCTCCTTCCCTCAAGGCCATGGCTAGTGCCTTCTGTTCTATTCTTTCTCTGGGACTCAGTGGGGGGGGCCTAGGCAAGTCTGGTTTAGCGTTTCCTGCAAACCAGGGTGAGCAGCCTTCCTAGGAAGATGACTGGAGGCCACCCGCTCCTTCTAATCACACCACCGTCTCTGCGGCTCCCCTGGCCATCTTCTCTGCAGAGGCGACTCCACTCCCAGGGCAGCCCCCAGTGGGGGGGGGGGGGCGGGGTGGAGGCACCGCTGAGGTTCCATCCTCTACTGCTGCGCTGCTTCAAAGGAGCCTTCATGCTGACCACCAACTCTCCCAAATACCGCTAAAGGCCACTAGCTCACAGACACACGCCCTCAGAGGACAAGAGGGCACTGTGGGTGGCACATCTGCCTTGTGGTGGCGTTGGGGAGGAACTGGCTTTCCTACTCATCTGACCACCTGTGTCTCAAACCCTGCTCTTACCAGTCCACACTTTTGCCTGTGCTATTGACTCCATGCTTGTCCAACGGGCAAACACCAAACCCCACCTCCACCTCCCAGGCCCAGCCCCAGAGAACCTCACTCCTCTTGATGGCTCCCCGAGCCTCTGACCTCAGGTAAAACCAACTGTACCTTTGCTGGTTGCTCTGATCTTTTACCAATCCCTCCCAATTCCTCCAATGCACAGTCTTCCCAGATTGCTGAAGTGGGGCCAGCACACCAGCACACGGGGATCCTGGCACTGACACAGGAGCGTGCCCTCTGCCAGCCCTCTGGATGGGAGCCCCAGGGTGAGGGAAGGCCTAGGCAACGGGCCCTAGGCCAGCAGATCAATGGCTGTCATTAGACCTCCCCTACATGACGCTAAACTGGGGGGGCGGGGGGGGGGGGAGGAGAGTCAGGTCAGGCCTCCCACTCCAGGAGCGCGATCAACCTGTGGCCACTCTCCTTCTCCTGCTGTCCACTGTCTGTAGTGCATAGCCAACATACAGCCCAAAGAATGCCACCCCAAATATACCCTGCAGGGTGACCCCGGCAGAACTTTCCAAATCCCTAACTTCAATAACCCAGGTGACAGACTCAGACGGGTGAAGTATTGACAGACCTTTCCTTGTTTGGGAAAAGCAAGCAAACACAGGCTGAGAAAAAAAAATAAACAGATGAGCTATGTATGGGTTAGTATGTGCGCCAGTACTGGAGTTTGAACTCAGAGCCTGGGTGCTGTCCTTTAACTTTTTCACTCAAGGCTAGCGCTCTACCACGTGAGCCACAGCTCCATTTCTGGTTTTTTGCTGTTTAGCTAGAGATAAAAGCTTCACTGATTTTTCTGCTTGGGCTGTCTTTGAACCTCAGTCCCCAGATCTCAACCTCCTGAGTTGCCAGGTGCCTTGCTTCAAGATTTAAGGAACTGTTCAACAGCTAGGCACTAGTGGTTCACACTTGTAATCCTAGCTACTCAGAAGGCTGAGATCTAAGGATCACAGTTCAAAGCCAGCCCGGGCAAGAAACTCCATGAAACTCTTATCTCCAATAATAACCAAAAAAAAAAAAAAAAAAAAGCCAGAAGTGGAGCTGTGGTTCAAGTGGTACAGAGCTAGCCTTGTGCAAAAATATCAGGAACAGTGCCCAGGCCCTGAGTTCAAACCCAAGGACCAGCACTAAAAACAAAACAAAACAAAATACCTGCTCAGAGGATCACAGAGAACACCAGCACTGCACAGGGAGAGAGCCTGGGTAAGGCAGGGTATGGCCGGCTGAGAAAATACATGTGTTACAGCTGAAACCCAAAGGCTGTGGGCCAGAATCCTTCAAGAGTGGCCACAACAACCCAGCATTGTCCTCATAAATTAGGCCAAGTCCTCCCTCTCACTTTATAGAAAAAGGAACAGAGGTCCAAGAGCTGGCAATGCCACACCAGGCCACCACTTAAAGACAAAAGAAAGCCAGACCCTCCCCCACTCTCAGCTCTCTGTCTCTCTCTCTCTCCCTCCCTCCCTCTCTCCCTCCCTCCCTCTCCCCCCCCTTCTCTTCCTCTCTCCCCTTCTAGGGGTGTGCCTTTCCCAACTCCACCTCCCAGGAAGCATTGTCATTTAGCCATAGGGACTTGTGTTCTGAGTGGGACAGGCCTGGATTTGGATCCCTGCTCTAAAAACGTCCTGATCTGTAAAATGAAGATGAGAACCAAGCAACTCTACTTGGCAAAGTCCTGGCAACATTAAAGCAATTAATGTATGTAAAGCTCCATCCACACATCACACCAGTCACAGAGTAAGCAAAAATCTAGCTGCATGGACTTGGAGTGGAACCACATCTCCTCCGGGATAAAAACACCAGTCCTGCTCTGGTGGCTCACTCCTGTCATCCTAGCTATTCAAAAGGCTGAGATTGGAGGATCACAGTGCAAAGCAGCTCAGGCAGGACAGGCTGTGAGATCTTATCTCTAATTAACCACCAAAAAGCTGGAAGTGGAGCTGTGGCTCAAGGGGTAGAGTGCCACCTTTCAGCAAGAAAGCTAAGGGACAATACCCAGGCTCTTTGTGCAAGCCTCAGTACCGCGCGAACACACACACACACACACACACACACACACACACACACACACACACACACATGTGCAAGCCTCAGTACCGCGCGAACACACACACACACACACATGTGCAAGCCTCAGTACCGCGCGAACACACACACACACGCACACGCGCACACACACACACACACTCACACACACACACACACACACACACACACAGAGCCCTCCCTGCCAGGCTGTGGTATGTTGTGGACAAAAATGAAAGGACCTATGAAAGCAATTAAGGAGAGAAATTTCTACAAAGTCCAGGCATTTGATGGAGGCATTCTACTGTTATTACTATACCTTTGGAAGAACCAGCCAACATAGTAGCTAGTGATCTTTTCTAGTGATTCAAAATCAACAAATGCCTTTAGCACCCAGGCAGGCAGGTAAATAAACCACATGGCCTCCAAGTAGTAGGGTCTGGGAAAACTGGAAACTTCTACTGAGCCTGTAAAAGTTCAAATTCAGTTATTTTTTTTTTAATGCAACTTCAGCCTGGTGCCAGTAGCTCACACCTGTAATTCTAGGTACACAGGATGCTAAGATTCTGGAGGATCACAGTTTGAAGGTAGCCCAGGCAAAAAAGCCCATGAGATTCCATCTCCAAATTAACCAGCAAATGTAAGGCATCAGTGGCTTACATCTATAATCCTAGCTACTCGGGAGGCTGAGATTTGAGGACTGAGGTTCAAAAAGAGCCCAGGCAGAAAAATCTGTGAGACCTTTTTTGTCCCCCCCCCCCTTCTTTTTGTTGGTCATGACATTTGAACTCTGGGCCTGGACACTGTCCCTGACCTTTTCAGCTCAAGGCTAATGCTCTACCACTTGAGCCACAACACCACTTCTGGTTTTCTGGTGGCTAATTGGACATAAGAGTCTCATGGACTTTGCTGCCTGGGCTGGCTTTGAACCAAAATCTGCAGATCTCTGCCTCCTGAGTAGCTAGGATTACAGGTGTGAGCCACCAGCGCTCCGCTCTTTATCTCTAATAATTATAATTAATAAAAAGCCAGAAGTGGAGCTGTGGCTCAAGTGACAGGATGCCAGCTTTGAGCAAAAAAGCCAAGTAAGAAAGAGAGACCCGGAGCTCAAACACCAGTTATCAATAAAAATGCAACCTGGCCACAAGGCTACTTTGTAGCCCCTGGCCCACCTTTCCTTCTGGTTTTTGTTGTTGTTGTTGTTTTTTACCACACATATGGGTCATTTTGTGTGACCTGGTTTTGTCTTTCCAGTGCTTAGGTTAAGCACTGTGAAGATGAACGGTGACTTACACGCTCAAGTCACTTCTGGTGGCCTAGAACAGTGCAGGCCTCAGGGCAGGGACTCAACAATAACTCAAAGTGGTCAAACTGGAAATAAGTTTCAAGTTCCCAGCCCCTCCGAGATGCTGCCATGTGGAAGATTTTACTTTCCATCCAGATCCTGGGACCAGGCTCACTTAGTGCAGCTGGACTGAGGGAAGTGACTGAGTCGGAGACAGATGTGCCGCGCAGGGGGTTTTCCTCAGCCATCATCTTGCTAGGTTGCCTAGTGTGGTCTTGAATTCCTACACTCCCAGCATCTTCCTGTCTCAGCCTCTGAGTGCCAGGACCACCAGCACCCAGCCTGGGGCAGGTTTTTTTCTTCAACTACATCAGATAGGCTACTTGTAGCCACTCACACAGATGGTACTGATAACACCTAGATGCTATCAAAGCACGGAACAAGCTAGAACTTGTAGACAACAGTGCCATTAGAAGAAGGCTGAACCCCTGCTTCCTGTAGAAGCGGCATAGGGAATAAAAAGAATCACCAGCTTCAGTATTAACAGATGGACGCTGGGCATGGTGGCTCGAGCCCAGCTCCAGCAAAACAGTTCATGAGATTCCATCTCAACCAAGTGGTGTGTGCCCATGATACCAGGGCTGCTGATGCATAAACAGGAGGATCACAGATCAAGCTGGGCTGAAACATAAGGCCTCATGAACACACCTCAAAAATAATGAGCACAAAGAGAGCTGGTAAAGTGGCTCAAGTGGTAGAGAATCTGCTGAGCAAGCAGAAAACCATGAGTTCAAACCCCACTGCAGCCTCAATAATTGGTAATTCACCAAAGGAGGTCTCAGTCCACCTTCTCCACCACACAGTCCAGGATGACCTCAGGCAGGTACTAACGTTATTTTCATCAATGAAATGTGGGTAACCACGGTTCCTTCAAGAGGGGCTTGGACATCATCAGGTTTGCAGGGTCCAGCACCGCACAGCCGGTGTGTCAGCCTTCACCGTGTGGATACAGAGCACCAGACCCATGGCCACTGTGCGAGTCAAAGTGAGAGGTGGGCTGTCCTGACTACAAAATGGGCACATCCCAAAAAGGTACTGCAAACCAATGGAGCAATCCCACCAAGCGCTGTTTCCTATCGTTTGCATGGTATGATAATACTTGGAATAGACAAAGTTGAAAAGCACATGACCACCATTAATTGCACCTGCTTTTATGCTTTCAAAAACAGCGACTGGAAAATTTGAAATACCATATGGGGTCTGTATCATCATCATAGTCATCGTCCTGACAGTACTGGGATTTGAACTCAAGGCCTCACACCCATCGCTCTATCTGGAATGACAGGTGTGTAACCACTACACCCGGCCCCTGCCTGCCTCATTTTTTTCTACTGGACAGCATCCCCTTAGCAGAGTTTGGCACATACACACACACACAAAGTTGCCCCACCGGTGACTAGCTTCACACCTCCTTCCTCTTGACAAATCTAAGCCTTCTGTTTATTTAGTAAATATTACGGCGCCTGACCTGTGTGGGGTGCCCGGGATGCAAGGGCGACACCGGACACTGCCTGCCTTCTTCCTGTGGGCCTCATCTTCTGGTTATCTTCGGACGGAACCGCGGGCCCCGCGCGCACGCGCGCGGTGCGGCCTGGATCGCCGCAGTCTCCGAACCGTAAACAGACGCGCGACGGCGGCGGAGCCGGGGCGGGGAGGGAGAAGACCCGGGTGTTCACCGTGAGACACGGCTCGGTCGGGGACCGGGGAGCCTCCCCGGGAAGGCGCCCGGGGGTGAGGGGGGCCGGGGGACCCCCACAGGTCGAGGGACGCTCGGTGGAAGGCCCCAGGAAGGCCCGGAGCCCCGAGCGGAGGGGCCGAGCCCGGGGCCGAGGGGCGGGCCCGGCGCTGACCGGAGGGTGGCTGGGGAGCCGGGCAGAGCTGCACCCCACGTCCCAGCAGCGATCTGAAAGGGCCGGGCCGGGCCCCGGGCCGCGCGCCCGCAGCAGACGGGAGAAGACGCAGCAGCGCCGGTCCCGGGTGGGCGAGCGGGCCGGGGCCGGGGCCGGGGCCGGCGAGGACTCGGGACCCGCGGCGGGGTCCAGAGCCAGGCCGCACCCGCGCTGGGCTCCGGGCACCCCCGGCGCCCGGGCACCCCGTCCCCATCTTCGGCCCCGGGCTCCACCCCTCCTCCTGCGCCCCCGCCCTCCCCCGGCGCCGCCCGGTCCCGCCCCGCAGCCCGGCCAGGCCGCGACCCCCCAAGGCCCGAGGTACCGGCCACCCAGACCCTCCGGCCGTAGCCTCGGGTCCTCCCCGCCGCTCAGATCTACTCCTGCCCCCCGCCACACACCCCGGGCGGATCCCCGTCTACCCCCAGCAGCCCCCCCCTCCCCGCCCCACTCACCAGGGCGCCGACCTAGGCCCGGCTCCCGCGCCCGGGTCTCAGCGACCGCGGCCCCACCAGCCTCCGCCCGCCCCGCCTTCCTGGGGTCCCGCCCCCCTCTCAGCCCTTCCTGGCAGTCTATTAGTCTGTTTTGCCGTCGCGCTAAAAGTTCTTCCTTCAATTGGGTGAATGGTCCGTCACTCAAAAAGAGGCGGGCTCGGCTACCAGCGCGGGCTGGGGGTCGCCGGCTGTCCCCGCCTCCCCAGCCTCCTTGTCTCTTAAAGAGACAGGATGGTTTTTCTCCGGCGGGCTGTCTGACCGGGAGCACCGCAGTGTCCAGCCAACGCTCAGGGCAGCTTTCCAGCCCTTCTTCTTCCTCTCAGTACGACTTCTCGTTATTGTTTAATTGCACACAGCGCGAGAGCGTAGGGAAAGGTTCTGAACCCCTGCGACACACCCGAGGGGGTGAGGACCCCGCGGCCCCCCCGGTGCCATCAACTCTGCCCAGTGGGCGGGTCACGCGCACCCTCCACCGCGGGCTCGGCTGGCTTGGGGATCCGAGTGGGAGGTGACAGTCGTGTCGGAGATGGAGCTAATTATACCGGCGCCCGGGGCTGACCGTGGGCGCGGAGCAGCGGCGGGCGCAGCGCCGCCGTGCCGGGGGAGGGACGCGTCCGTGGGCGGCGGCGTTCAGCACCGCACCTGCGGGGCCCGCGGGGCCGGGCGCCGCGCCGGGGACGCCCCGGACGGCACTGCGCATGCCCGGCTGCGGGAGCGGAGACGGGGCCCAGGGGGACCACCCGCGTCGGGGAGACGCCCGCCGCGCCCAGACTCCGTCGTCATCCCCTAAAGGTGGTGGGCAGCGAGGACCCATCCCCACCCGCAAGTTGTATACTTCATTTTCCACGTAGAGTCCAGTGGGCACCACGGCTGCATGCCTTCACTCTTGGCTCTCGGTTTCTGGGGCTCCCCCCTCCCCCAAAGACAGATAAGGGAACAAACAAGACAAAGGGGGGGGCGGGTAAAAATCCTCTTGTTTCCATTTTTCGAGTTCTAGTCTTAACTCCTTTTGCTAGGCAGATCCTTACAACAGTCTCCAGAAATAAAATGGACAAAACAAAAAGGGACACTCGGCAAAGAGACAATACTGACCCCTTCGCATGGACCGCATACGCTCCAAGGCAGTTTTACTTCTTGAATTGAGGGTGGGTGTGTGTGTGTGTGTGTGTGTGTGTGTGTGTGTGTGTGTGTGTGTGTGTGTGTGTGTGTGTGTGTGTGTGTGTGTGTGTGTGTGTGTGTGTGTGTGTGTGTGTGTGTGTGTGTGTGTGTGTGTGTGTGACTTGAACTCAGGCTTAGGCACTCTCTTAGCTTTGTCACTCAAGGCTAGCATTCTATCTCTTGCGCCACAGCTCCAGTGCCAGCTTTTTGCTTGTTTATTGGCTTCTGTCTGGACTAACTTCAAACCATGATTCTCAGATCTCAGCCTCCCTTCACTTCATTGTTTTAAAAACAGGGAACCCAAAGCCTCTGAAAGATTAAAGGCGCACCTGGGCCAACCCGGAACCTGTAAGCCTGTAACTCAGATTCCACTCTGCTCCCTCTGATTCCACCCTCTTGCCCACCGGCCTGGCTTGTGAGCACTGAGTTGTGAGCTCTGTGAGCGTCCCTGCCTTCCAAAGCAACATGGCTTCCCAGCCATGTTTCCCTTGTAAGGAATACCACCAGTTGGTGACTTCTTGCCCTGGAAGGAATGAGTGACACCTCAGGCCTGTAAAGGCTAGGGGCCTTCCTTTTCCTCTTCCTGCCTCTCTTTCTCCTCTCCCTCTTCCTTCTCCTCTTTCTCCTTGATTATGATGGTGACAGGATTACGGAGCCACCCAAATGAAAAGGTGGCAGGATCCTCAAATGATCATAGGGAGCAGAAAGCTCCTGCTGACCCAAATGGTTCACTTTCTGTTCAGTACTGTGTGCAACTAAATAATAATACTAAGAAGAAGAGGAAGGTTTGTGGCAAGGATGGAAAGCTGTCCCCTAGCATTAGCTGAGAAATAATCCTCAAGTTTTCTTTTTTGTTGTTTTTAGGGGGGGCTGTTTTTGTTTTCCTTTTTTATTTTAGAGCTGATCCTGCTCTCACATTAGCTGGACAGAAACCTCCTCAAATTGTGTGTCTTGGGTGCGTCGCCCACCCCAGCCCTGGCCCTGCTCAGTATGCACTTCTCCCAGAGGTGAATCATCTACCACAGCTTCACAATTCTTAGTCTTGTTTTTCTTCGAGTGCAAGTCATAGTAACTACTTTTGCCGAGCTTGAGCAGAACTGGAGTTGCTGGCGGGCTGGAGGCTGACTCACAGAGGTGACAGAAAGCTGGAGACCCAGGAGTAGAAAAGAGACTGCTGATGCCCTGGGGTGTTTGGGTGGCCAAACAAGTTCTAGCTTTTTCTTCTCTTCTTTATATGTATGTATTTTATTATCTTTAAGTAGTTGTACAAAAGAGTTGCATTGTAACAAAGCAGTTTCTTTTTTTTCCTTTTTGTTTTCTTTTTGGTCGTGGGCCTGAACTCTGGGCCTGGGCGCTGTCCCTCAGCTCTTCAGCTTAAGGCTAGCGCTCTACCACTTGAGCCACAGTGCAACTTCCGGCTTTTTCTGCTTATGTGGTACTGAGGAATCATACCTAAGGCCTCATGCATTCAAGGCAAGCACTCTACCACTGAGCTACCTTCCCAGCTCCACAAAGCAGTATATGAATACAGTGCATCTTGACTTTTCTCCTCTTCTTGATTAGAACTTTCTTATGTCAGTTAGAGGTTGGCCAATTTAAGGTAATGTGTTTATTCTTTAGCTCACAAGAGCAAACAGATCCACAGCTTCGTTCACACAAGGAAGCATTCCAGATTTTCCACCTTCATCCCAGCTTCTCTGCTGGGCAGCTGAGGTCAGGTGTCCTGTGTTCAGGCTGAGATCAAGCAGGAGCAGCTGACTGTCACAATTGCAGGGGCCCACTTGGTGTGGGGCACTTGGCAGTACATAGGAGTTCAGATCTCAGACTGGGTCATACACAGACCAGCACCGAGTGCTGGGTAACTGCATCTCCCTGGGACACATTCCATACTATGGGGAAGAAGAACGATCCAGCCTTAATAGATGTTCATAAAGGCTACATGAGAGCCAGGAAATATACAACACTGAGCACTGCGCTTGGCAGGTAGTAGATGCTCAGTTAATTTTGTTTTTTAAACTCCTGTATTTATGATGTGGGTTTATATTAGGTTCCCCTAAAATGGAATCTGAAAGTAGAACATACTGAAATTGAAATCCTCCTCCCAGTTCCCCAATCCATTTGACCTTCCCCCAAACCCAGCTTAGCACCCCAGCACTCAACATTCTGCTCTCCAATCACTCAGAGGGGAGAATTGCCATCCCTGCACTTTCTGTACTGGTGAATGAACTCGGGGCTTTTGCACTTGCCATGCAGGTGCTCTATCATTGAGCCACACCTCTAACCCTGAATCCCAAATCTTAACCAAGCTCACCACTTAGTCCACTCCTGAGTCAGCAATGAATGAGGCAGGTCCTTCTTACAGGGCTACACCCCTGTACGTGTGTCCTGGCCAACCTATTCTCCTCCCTGATAGACACTCTTGCATCTCCTGTCCTCTGCCTTCAACTCCTCATGCCGGGTTGATGACCTTGTTTCCACAGTGTGTGCAGAGGGGAAAAAGAAGAAGGAAAATGTCCATCAGTGCAGCATCTCTGTGCTCTGGCTCCTGTCCCCTCTCCCTGTGCCCCAGCTCCTCTGCTCCTGAGCCAGGGGACCTGCATGTCTCCTTCTCCTCCTCCCCAGAGCCTTTGCTTCTGCAGAGCTGTCCTCTGAATTGTGTGTTAAAGGCGCCGTCTCAGCATGGTGCCTACCGGGAGGACTTTAGGTCATTGGGGATGCACCCTCAAAGGGGATTGTGGGGTGCCAGTCTCTTTCACACTCTTCCAAGTCTGGACATGAGGTGGGTAATCCTCCTCTGACAGGTACTCTCGCCATGTTCCAGCTCAGGCTTCGAACCACGGGACCTATTACCTGTGACCTGATACCTCCAACATGGGAGACAAAACAACCCTTTGGCTCCAGTGTAGGTTATCATTGCAGGTATGACTGACACACATGCACTGCCCTCTTGTGGCTTCTGTCAGCTCCTCAGCACACATGGACACTGGACAGCAGACCATCTTTAGAGAGGTGGGGACCAAGGAAGGTATCACCTTCACCATGGCCTGCAACGCCCTGGGTGACCTGGCACTAGACTATCGCCATGACTTCATCCATTTGCACTCCCCAGCCCCCCCCGTTCTGCCTGAGTCTCTTGACCCCGATTTCCCATGCTGCACACACAGCGTCTTCCCACTTCTGCTCTGGGCCCTGGCTGCCCCACTCCAGGGAGGCCCACGCCAGTCATCACCGGTGATTTTCCTCACCCCATTCCCGCCATGCTCCAGGCTTCCCTGGGCACTCTGTCCACAAACCCAGCCTCTCCACCCCACTCCTTGCCCCTAGCCCACCCCTCTTCTCTCCCCAGCTCTCCAGCTCATACTGCTTGTCTAGTTTCTGACATCAGTTTTAAACTCCATGACAAAAGAGATGTGAGCTGTCTAGTTCACAGCGGGCCCCTGAGAACCTAGAGTGTACCTAGTACGTCACACGTGTCCATATCTTACTTGTTGCTTTTTCTTTTTGTTGGTGCCTGTCCTGGGGCTTGAACTCAGGACCTGAGTGCTTGACCTCAGGACTTGAGCGCTGTCCCTAAGCTTCTTTTACTCAAGGCTAGTGCTCTACCATGTAAGCCACAGCTCCACTTCTGGCTTTTGGGTGCTTAGTTAGAAGTAAGAGTCTCATGGACTTTCCTGCCTAGCCTGAATCACAATTCTCGGATCTCAGCCTCCTGAGTAGTTAGGATTGCAGAATGAGCCACTGGTGCTTAGCTTCATTGCAATTTTTAAATGATTGTGGACAGACAGTCCCTGCCACCATACTGGAAAGATGGCACAATCTACATACACCTGCCAACAGCAATAGAACCAGCACTCATTGTGGGTCTGCTGTGAGTCAATACTCCTCCTGGCTGTCACACAGATTCTCATTCTTAAAACAGTCGACTTTGGGTGGATATTAGTGTACCCATTTCACACATGAGGAAGACTGCTGTTTGGTGGTGCACAGGCCACACCATCTGGCTGATATGCAAGCCAGCATGCCTTCCGGACCCTCACCTTGCCTTCCCATGTTCGCTACCCAATAGGGACAACTTACGTGGGGAGTCTCATTCTTTAAACTCAGCTGACTCGACCTCATGCTCCTCTAAGTTCTGTTCACGCTCTTCTTTGACAAGTGAGGACGCTGAGGCATCTGCTGTAGTGACATTAGCTCAGATTATTCGTTAGACTAGTGGAGCCAGGATCCAAAGCCAGTTCTAACCTCAAGGCCTGTGTCCTCTCCTCCATGTTTCATTGTCTCTGCTTCAGAAAGAAAGGGAAGAAAAATGTCTGGACCAGGCGAATAAAGCATCATTAAGAAAATTCATGGTGACTTGGTTCTCTAAGCGGGAAGCAAAGGGCAGAAGGCAGCCAGCCAGTCTAGCCTTGGCTCCTGCAGATGGGGGCTCACATAACTCACAATAACTTAATTGGTGAAGATCGCTTTTCCAGGAATGAGGGGTTATTGGTGTTTGGGTGGAAACTCAGGAGTCCCCGGGGCTCCGGTGCAGGCCGCCTGTGAGAAACTAGTGCCCCCTGCTGGCAGGATACCACCTATTACAATCCCCAACTCTCTCTCTCTCTCTCTCTCTCTCTCTCTCTCTCTCTCTCTCTGTGTGTGTGTGTGTGTGTGTGTGTGTGTGTGTGTGTGTGTGTGATATGGGGTAGAAGGATATTGGAGCATATTCATTGAAACTTTAAAAAAAATTCTAGCTCACAGAATAAAAATAATAAAAATAATAGCTACCACTTATCAATGTTACACTGGGGTGGAGGGCAGGCACTGTTTGAAGGGTTTTACATTAATTTATTTACTCCTAGGGACTTTATACACCACATCTTATTGAACTTTCACCCCAACCCTCTGAGCTAGGAATTATTATATTACTTCCATTTTCACAAGGGGAAGTGGAACACAGAGAGATTAATTCATTTGCTGTGCAGCTATTAAGTAGCTTAAGCATGTGAACTCTGACATTGGGGGCCAGTGTTCTGGAAACCACTATAAGGCTTTTCTTCCAGTCTGGAATTACCCCCAGCACGTATCCTAATGACGAGGTTCACTTCAAGACAACACACGGCAAAGGATTCAGTAATTTTCTTCTTCTTTTGGCGACATTGGGGATTGAACTCAGTGACTCATGATTGCTAAATAAGTACTTTACCACTTGAGCCATGCCCCCAACTCTTTTTGCTTTAATTTATTTTTAGAAAGTGTCTTGTATTTTTGCATGAGTTGGCCTGGGATCTCCAGCTTCCTAACTCTGCTTGCTGAGTTGCTGGGATTACAGAGATGCACTACCACACCCTAGCTCAGTGATACTTGAAAGAACAGTATGGTGAGTATGTGGCTTCCCATGTGCACGTCAGGGAGGCTGTGTGTGTCTGAACAGGAGAAGCTGCCAGACAGAGCTGGCTTAGCCCCAGAAGGAAGCAGTCTTAATTAGTAGTGTACAATATTAGCAATCAGTGAGGAAAAAGTCCTAGCAGTTCAGAACAGGCAGCCCCTGGAGAAAGTCCTCAAATACACCCCCACTGCCCCTCCCTGTGTGACCAAGGTCCCACTCCTTCCTTTCCCAACATAGGAGGAGGTGGAGGAGGATAGATGTCAGGGCTGCTGGGGAAGTGAGGTCAGAGAGCTGACTCAGTTACTGATATGGAAGCAGTGTGTGTGTGTGTGTGTGTGTGTGTGTGTGATCAGAGAGCTGACTCAGTTACTGATATGGAAGCAGTGTGTGCTGTTATTGGAGCTCGAACTCAGGGCCTAGACACACTTCCTTAGCTTTTATACTCTACCACTTGAGCCAGAGCTCCGCTTCTGGGGTATGTGTGTATGTGTGTGGTTAAGTGGAGACGAGTCTCCTTGACTTTCCTGCCCAGGCTGACTTCAAACACTGATCCTCAGATCTTAGCCTCCTGAGTAGCTAGGATTACATACAGAAGTAAGCCACCAAATGCCTGACTAAGATTCTTGCTTTATAAATTACCCAGTCTATGGTATGTTGTCATAGCAGCCGAAAAACAAAATTCTCCCACAATGCAATGTGGGGAAAAAAATAGATGGGAGAAGTGAATTCATCCGTGCTGGAAGCCATGGAGGACAGATGCTTAGTTCCAATGTCTGATTAATGTGACTCATAGGAGGAAAGAATAAACAGGAGGCAGAGCCCCAGGGGCCATTGCCTCCCGGCCATTCCTCTGCTCCTGAAGCACCCACCTTGCTTTAGGATTTTCTCCCCTTGGGATCATGAGCACGGCGGGTGCGAACATCCACCTCCATTCTGCTCTTTTGTCTCCACGAGATGGATTCCTGTGCTGTGCATGTGTGGGACTGCAGGGTGAGAGACCGCGCAGGCACAGAGCTGTGATTTTGACAAACATTCCCAGTTGGCTTTGCAGCAAGGTGATGGTGCTGGGGCTGTGGCAAAGCATGTCCCTTCCCAATCAGAGAAGGTGTTAGCTCACACCCACTCAGTTCACTGGCCTATGCCATTAACGTGAGGCGCTACGAGGGTTTGGAGTTGCATTTCCCTCACTCCTGTGGGGATTCTGAATCTTTTTATGCTTAGTCACCACTTGGATTTGTTCCCCTATGAGTCCTCTCATGATAGCAGCTGATCATTTTTTATTCAGATACGGATTCTGCAGCAGCTCTGTGCTTAGACAGATATTAAATCTTGATCTGATTCTTGGTCTGCATGTGGAGAGAGGGCTCTCATCAGATGCAGGGTTCATGCAGCACCATATGTCTTTTTCTAAATTATCATAGGTTTATTTAGAGATTTAGGTCTTTTTTAAAAATTTATTTGGTGCTGGTACTGGGGCTTGAACTCATGGCCTGAGCACTGTCTCTTAGCTTTTTCAGAGTGGAAGGCTGCTGCTCTTCCACTTGAGCTCCACTTTCAGCTTTGTGGTAGTTAAATGGAGATAAAAGTCTCCCTGACTTTCCTGCCTAGGCTGACTTCAAACTTCAATCCTCAGATCTCAGCCTCCTGAGTAGCTAGGATTACAGGTGTGGGTCACAGATGCCTGGCCTTTAAGTTTTTAACCTTAACTCAAGCCTGGAATTCATTTTATAATGATCTCAAATAAAGTCCTGATTTCATTTTCTCTACATTAGAAATGTCCCAAACACCAGCCACACGCTATTGAACACTTAACAATGCCCTGCTCTGAACTGAAGTGGGCTAAATTCTAAAACACACACTGAATTTTTTTAAGACTTAGCAAGACTTATAACTTCCATATTGGTTATATGTTGAAGCCTTTTGGGTGTGTTGGATGAAATAAGATATCATTAAAGTTAATTTCAGATATTTCATTTTTCTGCTTTGAATGTGATCACTAGAAAAAAAAATGTAATTATGTAGGTGGCTGACATCGTACTTCCTCTGGACAGCTTACATTCTATTTCCCAAAGTCAGCCGTGACAGAATTATTGATGAACCCTTCTTTATTCTTTTTTACTATCTTTAATCCTCCTCTGAGGGTTGATCTGCTTTGTCTTACAGGAGACCCCTGTTTTGCTCACTTCCATGAGCTCTGCAATGGCCCTTTTCCACGAATCAGCTCACGGGACAGTTCATGGGGACAAGCCCCGCCTCTCCAGAGAGGGAGTTAGACTGGAATTGCCAGCCTCCCTCCTAGCTCAGATGTGCATATCTGACCTTTGTGGGATGGAGTGGATGTGAGCCATGAAATAAATTGAGTTCTGCTTGGAGATTCCATTTCCGTAGCCCCTGGGTGACAGAGGCAATAATCTATGATGACTTCAAGAAGAGGATGCTATGTCAAGCTCTGTCCACTAGAGGGTGGCAATAGCAATGGCAGGTTCTTCAACACTGGGTACTGCTTGGGGCACAACTTACCCTAGTGTCTGGCTTTTAGCCTTTACAACACCATCGTAACATACTATCTTTTTCAAAATTTATTTTGTTTTTAAGACAATTTGCCTACATAGCCTAGGCTGGTCTAGAACTCCTCATCTCCTGCTTCAGTTTCCCCAAACTAGGTTTTTTTTTTTTTTTTTTGGTCCAGTCGTGGGGCTGGGCGCTGTCCCTCAGCTCTTCAGCTCAAGGCTAGCACTCTACCACTTGAGCCTCAGCACCACTTCTGGCTTTTTTTCTTTTTACTTATGTGGTGCTGAGGAATCGAACCCAGGGCCTCATGCACGCAAGGCAAGCGCTCTACCACTGAAGCCACCTTCCCAGCCCAAAACTCAGTATTTTTAAAATAATAATAAATATTCTCTTCTCTTAACCATCCAGATTCTTTTGCTTACCTATGGAATTATGATATATTAGTTTTGTCTCTCAAAGAAGTGTAGCTTAGATTTCTTGTTATTTCCCCTATTTCTAAAAACCAACTTCTATTTTTTTTTTTTTTTTTGTCGGTCGTGGGGCTTGAACTCTGGGCCTGGGCGCTGTCCCTCAGCTCTTCAGCTCAAGGCGAGCGCTCTACCACTTGAGCTACAGCGCCACTTCCGGCTTTCTGGTGGTTTTTTTTTTTTTTTTTTTTGGGTCCGGTCGTGGGGCCTGAACTCTGGGCCTGGGCGCTGTCCCTCAGCTCTTCAGCTCAAGGCTAGCGCTCTACCACTTGAGCCACAGTGCCACTTCCGGCTTTTTTCTTTTTGCTTATGTGGTGCTGAGGAATCGAACCCAGGGCCTCGAGCATGCAAGGCAAGCGCCCTACCACTGAGCCACCTTCCCAGCCCCTCTGGTGGTTTATTGGAGATAAGAGTCTCACGGTCTCTCCTGCCCGGGCTGGCTTTGAACCGTGATCCTCAGATCTCAGCCTCCTGAGTAGCTAGGATTACAGGCGTGAGCCGCCAGCGCCCGGCTAAAACCAACTTCTATTTTAATGAGTTTTCTTTTCCTACTTTTTTCAACTTCTTTTCTTATTCTTTTTCCTATTTCTCCAGAAGAGTCTCATCTTAGCCTGGGAGGGACCAGAGCAAAAATATCCATGCTAACAGCTTGTGGAGAGGTACAGCCTCGGAGCGAGCAGGGAAGAGAGAAGCAGGGCAGCAAGGCCCAGGCTGATGCTGTGCCCAGGGCACCCTCAGGGTGCTGGTGTGAACCACTCTGTCCTGGAGCATCCTGAGAAAAGGGGAGCGGGGGAGGATTTGTCACTGCCCCTTCCCATCTCCTGCCTCATCTCCTGTGGTTCAAAGGGCAGGGCACGGGTCCTTTGGTGTGGCTAGCCTGCACCTGCACCAGCCTCTTCTGGGAGGTGCAGAGCCTCTGCACCATCCTACAGGAGCAGTGGAGGCAGGATGGGGTTCCTCCAGCCTGCCGTGTATTGGGTGACCTGGAGCCTGCCCCGGGGTTAGCTCGCTGTCCCCACTAGAGCCCCTCCACCTAGGAATGAAGTCCAGTGGTTCTGACACAAGGCTGACAAGAACTGAGGTCTGGTGAGGATGTTAGCAAGAACCTCAGCGCGGTGCATGTGTGGTGTGGTACACTCAAGGACCCCAGCGCGGTGCATGCACGGTGTGGTACACTCCCCCTACACCCAAGATGCGCATTCACCTCATGTCCTCTACCTGCAGCAAAACGACAATGAGAGGTTCATTTCTTCTGCAAGAAGTGGGTTGGAGGTCAATCCTCCTAGGAGGAAGCCTATGACAGTTTGGGGGGGGGGATTATTTTCTGTCCATACTAGAGTTTGAATTCAGGGCCTGGGCACTGTCCCTTAGTTTTTTTTTTTTCACTCAAAGCTGGCACTCTACCACTTGAGCCACAACTCTGCTTCTAGCTTTTTGGTAGTTCATTGGAGATAAGACTCTCACAGACTTTCCTGCCCAAACTGACTTCGAACCATGATCCTCAGATCTCAGCCTCCTAAGTAGCTAGGATTACAGGTGTGAGCCACTTTAAATATTTTAAAGAGTGTAACCAAACCGAATTCAGTTCCTGCTGCTGTAACTGGTTCCATGTTAGTGATTCATCTTTTCCTCTCTGCCTGAAATATAACTGCTGCTTTTTTTGTTGTTGTTGTTGGTTGTGGGGCTTGAACTCTGGGCCTGGCCTCTGAACTGTGGGCCTGTCCCTGAACTCTTCAGCTCAAGGCGAACACTCTACCATTTGAGCCACAGCACCATTTCTGGTTTTCTGGTGGTTAATTGGAGATAAGGGTCTCACAGACTTTGCTGCCTGGCTGGCTTTGAACTGTGATCCTTAGATCTCAGCCTCCTGATAGTTAGGAGTGTAGGCATGAGCCAACAGCACCCAGCTTGAAATATAACTTCTGAATAGTATTTCCACAGATCATCTTCACCCATGTTCTTTATTACTTGTTGAAAGTATTCACATGATCAAGACACTCACATGACTGCACGTCTACCTTAATTTCCCAGCTCCTCGTCGTGAAGCCTATGTATGAAGCTTTTGCTGCAAGGGCTGGCCTATCAAGGTTTCTGTGCTCTGGTTTTGCTAGTGGTCAGTGCATTTGGCTGGTGGCAGGATTCTTTCTGCACAGGGAAGGTACTGGTGGATGTTTTCTTCTTGTGTGTTTTTCTCTGATGTTTTGTGAGGGCTGACCTCTGGCTGAAGTTTTTTCCGCATTCGTTACATTCATAGGGCTTTTCCCCAGTATGAATTCGCTGGTGTTTTGTGAGGGCTGACTTTTCATGGAACGTTTTCCCACATGTGGGGCATTTGTAGGGGTTTTCTCCTGTGTGAGTTCTCTGATGCACAATGAGGTTGCATTTCACGCCGAAAGACCTGGAGCATTCGCTGCATTGATAAGGTTTCTCTCCTGTGTGGGTCCTCCGATGCTGAGTGAGGTTTGATTTCACACAGAAGCGTTTCCCACACTCGCTGCATTTGTATGGCTTCTCTCCGGTGTGAGTTCTCTGATGCACCGTGAGTGCCGATTTTTGGCAGAACGACTTCCCACACTGCTGGCAGCCGTGTGGCTTTTCTCCCGTGTGAGTTCTCTGATGCTCTGTGAGGTTGGACTTCACTGAGAAGGATTTCTCACACTCGCTGCACTCAAAGGCTTTCTTCCCTGTGTGTGTGCTCTGGTGTTGGGTAAGGCCTGCTTTGCTTCCGAAGCTTTCCCCACAGCGACTGCAGGCATGGGTCTTCCGTCCTGGGGGGGTGCCTTGCTTTCCAGCCTTGCGTGTGCCCCCACTCCCTTCACCCTCCTCAGGGGCTCTCTCCAAGCGTGACCTCCCACATGGAGTGCGCTCAGACTTTGGGAGAAAGGTCTTCTCATCTTTACTACCTTTAGGCCTTTTCTCTCCTGGGCTCTTTCTCTTGTTGGAAGTCGGGTGTGGCTCCTGGGAGGCACCGTCCTCACCGGTGCCCGTGTTGGGCATTCCTGTGGTGTGAGGTTTCCAGTGCGGACGTGATTTTTCACGAGGGGATTTCCCACCTTCCCAGTGGTCAGAGGCCTTGGCCCCTGCGTGGGCTCGCTCACAGCCAGCTTGTCCACCTACGCACCTCCTTTTATGTTGGGGAAGCTGGGACTTCCCCTCCACAGCCTCCATCTGTGTGTTACACTCACGGTGAGTTGTGGGATGTCTTGACTTGATGCATGAGGACTTTGCACTCTGGCTGGACTCACTTGGTTTCCTCTTCCTAAGGGTTTCTGGACCAGAATCAAGCTTTGACTTTTTCCTTGGGGCTGATCTGCAGTCATGATTTGCTGGTGGTTTCTCTACAGTTCGAGCTCTCTCACATGAGCCAGAGGCTGTCTTTCTGTACAAGGTCTTCCCACAATTGTTATCCTCAAGAAGTTGCTCCAAAGACACATTTTTCTGATGATGAACGAGGTCCTCATCAGAACTGTGAGATTTCTGGTTTGGACATACTTTACAGGGCTGCCTTCCGGTGTGCACTTCCTCAGGCTGGGTGTCGGAGGACCCGCCTCCTCTGGCATCAGTGGACTTCTTCCTTACATGGTTCCTGTGACTAATAAGTAATTCTGAAATGCCTTTCAAGCTTGTTCCAAATGAGTCACACTTATGGGCTATTTTTCTTGAGGATCCTGGATTTGTGGTTATATTAACTATTTCTTGTAAGGCCTTCTTTCTTTCTTTCATCAATGTTTTGTTGTGGATGACTGAAACTGGCCTCAAATATTTCTCTTCATGTTCTTGGATTTCTACTTTCATGTTATTGGCATCCTGGGGTTCTAGAAATATGAAAAGTAAACTATATGTTATAAATCTTTTTTTTTCTGGTTCCGGTTGTGGGGCCTGAGCTCTGGGCCTGGGCACTGTCCCTCAGCTCTTCAGCTCAAGGCTAGCGCTCTGCCACTTGAGCCACAGCACCACTTCCGGCTTTTTTCTTTTTGCTTATGTGGTGCTGAGGAATCGAACCCAGGGCCTCAGGCATACAAGGCAAGCACTCTACCACTGAGCCACCTTCTCAGCCCTATGTTATAAATCTTTACATAGCTTTCTTTCTTTTTTTGTACTGGTCCTGGGACTTGAGCTCAGGGCCTGGGCACTGTTCCTGAGTTTTATTTGCTCAAGGCTAGTGCTCTATCACTTGAGCCACAAGGTCTGTGTTTAATTGGAGATAAGAATCTCACAGAGCTGGATACCAGTGGATCACACCTGTAATCCTAGCTACTCAGGAGACTGAGATCTGAAAACCTCGGTTCAATGCCAGCCCAGGCTTTGAGACTCTTATCTCCAATAAACTACCAGAAAATTGGAAGTGGTGCTGTGGCTCAAGTGGCAGAGCACTAGCCTTGAGCTGAAGAGCTGAGGCTGAGGGACAGCATCCAGACCCAGAGTTCAAGCCCCATGACCAGGAAAAAAAAAAAAAAAAGATCCTCACAGGTTTTCCTGCCCAGGCTGGCTTCAGAATCTTGATTCTCAGATCTCAGCCTCCTGAGTAGCTAGAGTTACAGGCCTGAGCCACCAGCACCTTGCATTAACATAGTTCCTAAGGATGGTTTTTGGTTTTTCCTGTATGCTGAGTCAATTCTGGAGTTTTAGGAACACTCTCTTGGGAAGAGTATAGTCCTAAGCAAACCTTTTCTTCAAGCCTTTTAGTTGGGTAATAGGAATACAAAGTCATACATTGTAGTAGAAAAAGGGAAAGAGCTGAATATAAATGGTAGTAGCTTTGGCTTGTTACAAATATGGCCTCAAAATGGGCAGAGAACTCAAAATACAACACAAGGAAACTGGGAGATAGTGCGGGAAAGGATGACATTGTCTAAAGGGCAATGACTAATGTAACCCCTCTGTGTATCACCTTTAAAATAACAATAAACTTTACATTTTTAAATTTTAAAAAACACAAGGAATGGTGAACTGAGAACAGAGAATGGAAGTTATTTTAAATGGGGCAAACACAGGCAACACTGAGCAGCAAGACAAAGAGGACCAGGGTTTTGTGTGGGTCAGAACAGGCGTTAGATGTGGACCCTCATCAGTGACTAGATCCTTACTCCTCTCTCCAGATCAAATTACAGCAGCATCCTTATTCAGTCTATATGATTCGGATCACTCTCCTTTCTTCCATTCTGTACTCCAATCCCCAAGTGAAAGTTAAGACAGCCCTCATTTCCTCAGGTCTAAAGACCAGTCCTGTCTTTCCATGTGGCTGGGAAACCACGTCAGATGAGTGTGTAAGGCACACAGGAGATCCACACTCTGGTGCTAGCGCCACAATCGATTCCATCAGAGTTCCTCAACAAAAATCCCTCCTGAGGACAATCTCACATTCCCTCTCAACAGCTGGTTTGCATTACCCACTGCTTGTGCCCTGTCACAAAACCGATTCTTTAAAAACTAGATGCTTTTCAAAGAGCAGATTTAGGTTGATGGTAAAATGGAGTGGAAGGTCAGAGAGGTCCTGTACATCCCGGCTAACCACAACAGGGTACACCATTGCCACCCAGAACCCTAGCGTCCCCTGGGGCCCAAGCCAAGAACTGCACGCTCTGTGGTCAGGACAAGTGTGTCCACCCAGCAGATCTCACCAGCAGCTCCTGGCCAGAGTCCCGTGTGCCCTACTCCCATCCTCCACCCAGCCCTGGACACCACCCATCCTTCGGACTACCTCAAAGGTTTGGCTTTTCGTGAGGTTGTGAGGCATTTTTAGACAGGTTGCTTTCACTCTTCTAAGCTCGACAGCTTTCTTCTCTGTGGCAGGATGTGTTGTGTCTGTTTACCCACCCACCTCCCCAAGGGCACTTTCCCTGTACCTCCATTTTAGAAATGATGAATCAGGCTGCTCTGTGCATCTCTGTGATGGTTTTAGTATGAACACAACTCTTCAGTGCTTAGCTTTTACTGCTGGTTTTATGCCATGTTTTTCTTCTTCTCTTTCATGTAATAACTCAAGCACTTGGCTACTCACATGGGCTCCAAGGGCTTTTATTAACCTTGGGGTTTTATTTTATTATGTGTCCTCCTGGGGTTGGACCTCACACTTGCTTGGCAGGTGCTCTGCTGCTGGTTCCTCTCTGTCTTCCCTTTCTGAAATAGTTGTTTTTGAGATAGTGTTTTGCTTTTGAGTGTAGCCTGGGCTGCGATCCTCCTATTTGTGCTTCTTTGTATAGCAGGATGATATATACATGACACCCAACTATTGTCAAACCTCAATCCTCCAGATCTCTGCCTCCTAAGTAGCTAGGATTATAGGATTGAGCCACTGGGCTTGGCTTACCTTTTGTCTTTGTTGTAAACAATTTTGTCTATGAGTGATTATTGTTATCCTCTTTATTCACATTTTATGCAGCAATATGAACTGTACACTTAAAAGAGTATGTATAACTTCCCTTGGGCCTGCATCTACCTGCTATTCCAGACACTCAGGGTGCTGAGATAGAGAGGATCATTGAGGTTAAGCTGGGCAAAAAGGTAGCAAGAGCTCATCTCAACCAACAAACTGGGCGTGATGATGCATGCCTGTGATCCCAGCTACTGGGAGGCACAGGTAGTGGGATCACAGTCTGAGGCCAGCTCTAAGCAAAAAGCATGAGATCCTATCTGAAAAATAATGAGTGTGGGGCTGGGAAGGTGGCTCAGTGGTAGAGTGCTTGCCTTGCATGCATGAAGCCCTGGGTTTGATTCCTCAGCACCACGTAAACAGAAAAAGCCGGAAGTGGTGCTGTGGCTCGAGTGGTAGAGTGCTAGCCTTGAGCTGAAGAACTGAGGGACAGCGCTCAGGCCCAGAGTTCAGGCCCTATAATTACCACCACCACCACCAACAAAATAATAATGAACGCAAAAAGGGCTGGTGATGTGGCTGAAGTGGTAGAGTGGCAGCGAGTGTGAGGTCCTGAATTCAAGTCCCAGTATTGACCTCTTCTACACAGATGACTTTCCTACAGTAGATAAAACAGAAGCCAAGGCGCTGGGAAGGTGGCTCAGTGGTAGAGTGCTTGCCTGGCATGCATGAAGCCCTAGGTTCAATTCCTTAATACCATATACACAGAAATAGCCAGAAGTGGTGCTGTGGCTCAAGTGGTAGAGTGCTAGCCTTGAGCAAAAGAAGCTCAGGGACAGCACCCAGGCCCTGAGTTCAAGCCTGGCAAAAACAACAACAACAAAAACCACACACAAAAAAACAGAAACTGGTGGGCTCACAAAGCAAATATGCTTGGATTTTATACTGGATTCTTATACTAGCATTCACTGTGCAAGTTCAAGAGACCATCCACAAGTCTACAAGTCCATCGGTTCCTATAAGAAGCAGAAGAGCTTCTTAAAGAAGCAGCTTCTCTAAGAAGAGAGCTATTTACTTCAAGACACAAAGTTCCCTTGGAATTTTCACTTATTGTGTCCTGAGTCAACTCAGGACACAGACCTCCTCAGGACCATGCAGTGCATCCTCACCACTTTCAATTCTACTGCGGTGAACTTTACTTATTCTGATCATAGTTTTAAATTGGTTGCAGCATTGGAGATTGAATCCAGGTCCTCCAGCATGTGATGCAAGCTCTCTCCCTCTTGAGCTGTGGTCCCTAATCTTTAGTCAAGTGCAATTTAGGAGTCAGGTAAGTACTGTCTAGACAATATATGCTAATGTATTTTCCTACATGATTTGTTTCTCTAGCTACATGAGTAAGCCTGATTTTCACTGCTTTTGGCAGGTTTTCTAGCTTTAAATTTTAACTTATTTATTTTTCACATTGAGATTTCAGCTTCTTGCAGCCTCTAGTGAAAATGGACTTGACATTTGTTTTCATTTTCTTTGGGATAATTTTCAGTAAAGAAGGGGTCGAGCTGACTGTCCACATGCATCTCCATATTGGAATCTACCTCTTCCTTACCTCCTTGCTCCTGGGGCTCTGGGACCACACTCTCTGGTCCCCTCTGCATCTTGGATGGATGGTTCTCTGTCTTTTTTGCTTGGATCCTGTGCTCTGCATTTACCTACAACACTTCAAGGTACTCTTTTTGACCTGCTATCTTACCTACCGTTTTTCTAAGTTACTCTTCAGGTCTGTATGCGACCTCCACTGCCCTGAATTTTCTCTCATGACACCAAACACAGTCTTGTCTCAGAGGCTTGGCATCCCCTGTTCTGGTCTGGAAACTGCTTAGAAAACCCATAGCTCTCTCCTTCCCTTCATTCAAAATTCCAATCCAGGTGGTGCCAGTGGCTTACACCTGTAATCCTAGCCACTCAGAAGGCTGAGATCTAAGGATTGTGGTTCAAAGCCAGCCCATGCAAAAAATGTCCAGGAGATTCTTATTCATTAATCACCAAGAAGCCAGAAATGGAACTGTGGCTCAAGTGGTAGAACATCAGCCTTGAGTGAAAAAGTTAAGGGACAATGCTCAAGCCCTGAATTCAAGTCCCAGTACCAACACACACACACACACACGCACACACACACACACACACACACACACACACACACACACACACACACACACACACACACACCTTCATTCCACTGTTCCTGTTCAAAGGCTGACCTCCTGAAAGAGGCCTCCTGATCTCCCTTCTCAAACACCCATTTGCCCTGTGTTGCTCACCTGGCTTTCCTTCTTCACAGTACTGACTTGTATCCGTCCTGTCTGTATTGACTAGCCACTTGGCCCTCTTGAGAGGAGCAGGGTCTGTGCCCACACTTGAAAAGAAACTGGTGTAGAGCAAATTCTACATGAGTATTTGTTGCATGAAGGAATGTATGAATAAATGAGTGCATGACCCTGGAGAGAAGATAAACAATGGCTACACAGAGTGAAAATAGAAACAGGTGTCTGGAATGAGGAAGGCAGCAGGTAGCTTGTGTAGAAGCCAAGTAAACCTCATCAAGTCAAGACTGGGCACCAGAGGCTCATACCTGCATTTCTAGCTACCTCGAGTTCCTGAGATCTGAAGATTGAGGTTCGAAGCCAGCCAGGCAGAAAAGTCCATGAGACTCTTATCTCCAATTAATTACCAAAAGCCAAAAGTATAACTGTGACCCAAGTGGTAGCCTTGAGCAAGAAATTTCATGACCAGTGCCTGTACCCTGAGTTCAAGCACAAAGACTGGCGCACACACACACACACACTCAAGTAGAACAAATAATGCTGGAAGCCAGTGGCTCACATCTTAATCCTAGCTACTCAGGAGGCTGAGATCTGAGGATCACAGTTCAAAGCCAGCTCAAGCAGGAAAGTCCATGAGACTCTTATCTCTAATTAACACCAGAAAACCGGAAGTGGCACTGTGGCTCAAGTGATAGAGGGCTCGCCTTGAGCTGAAGAGCTCAGGGACAGTACCCAGGCCCAGAGTTCAAGCCCCACAACCAAAAAAAACAAAACAAAAAACAAGTCTATGCGGAAGAGTGACCTTTAGAGGTCTGAGATCTAAGGTGTGTCATCATCTTCATTTACTCCTTTTCAAAGCCCAAAGCCTCAAAGAAGATTTCTGACCACACTGCAAAGAACCCCCACCCTGGACCACCAGGATGTAGATTCTCCCTGTTCTTCCAACCTGACCACAACTCACCTGAGTGGCTGTGACTCGGGGGTTCTCACCTGAGTGGCTGTGACTCGGGGGTTCTCACCTGAGTGGCTGTGACTCTGGGGTTCTCACCTGAGTGGCTGTGACTCGGGGGCTCTCTCTCCATTATCCATGGCTCCTCCTCTCGTTCTAGCTTGCATATCAGCTGAGGTTTGGTCATGCAGAGCCCTGGGATGAGAAGTGACAGAGGACTTCAAAATTGCTTCGGGTTTAGGCCCCCTGAAGCACAGAGGGCCTAAGCACACACGGCAGGGTCCTTCTGGGTTTCATCAAAGCCAGCAACCCCAGGTCCCATGGGAGGTGGGGGACAGCTGGTTATCCTGCCCGGAGAGGTGGGCATCTGGGGAAGGACCCTGCCACTGGGGAAGGGAGAACATAGTACTCTCTCCAGTGCCCTCAAAGTGTCTTAGGGCCCAAAATCCCAGGCCTAAAATGCCCTACTCTGTAAGGATTTGGCTCCCAAAACAGGAAACACAGGTTCTGGGAGTCACAAGGGGCTCACGCAGTGTGTGTGAGTGCTGGACGTCGAGCAGGGGGCTGGGCTCACCTAGTGCTGTGGGTACTGGATATCAAAGGGTGGGGGATGCCAGGCTTACCCATGTTGGGGGGGCTGGGCGTGGGGAGGGGGGCAGGGCTCACCAAGTGCATGCAGGTGCCGGTAGTTGTCCAGCATCACATCCTTGTACAGAAGCCTCTGGGTGACATCCAGCAGCTGCCATTCCTTCCGGGTGAAGTCTACACACACGTCTCTGAACAGCACTGGCCCCTGTGTAACCATCAGTCTTGCTCAGAAATGCTCAGGACCGGATGTAGCAAAGTGTCGGCATGCCCTGACTCCTCCCTCTCCATAAGAGCTCACCAGAATGCGGTAGGGAGCTGACTAACACTACCTTCCTTCTGGTTATACTTTGCAAGAGAGACAGAAGTCATCCCTGAACCACTAGGCCCTGCTGTGTATCTATAAATTCACGGAGTAATTCATAAAGTCATTGGAGTTTTCCCCTGCAGGCCTGGACCCTTTCTGGCTGAGGAAGACGCTAAGGCCTTAATTCCCTGAGCAGGAAAGACAGAGCTTGGCCATGTTAGCATAAAGGATTCTGTGGAATATACAGATGGAGAGGTGTGGGTGGCAGGTGGCAGGGGGACTTGGCACTCAGGAGAGAGATCTAGGATGTGGATGCAGGTGTCTCTGCAGGAGCCTGAGCCATCACTAGAGGGAATGTGTTCACCAGGAACTCAGCCTGGGGCCCACGGGGAGGAGCGTGATTGGCATCCATGAGGAAAACAGAGCCTGGAGCCCACTCCCCCTCTGCAGCTTCCAGCAGAGCCACAGCCTGCAGTGGAGCCATATGCAGCTGTGAACACACAAGGGGGCCTCAGAAGAGACAAGTTCAAGAGCAAGTGATGCCACAGGATTGAGCTCTTCTGCTTCTAAAACAGCAGGAGCGAGAAACATAAACATGCTGTGTCCACCAGAGAAACTGTGAGAATGTGAACAACACCTGTTTGTCTCTGGGAGACACACAGTGGGAGGTGGACCCTGGGGCACCTTGCTCACCTCTTGACACGATGGAAGGGGCAGAAGCCTCGGGTCCGCCTACAGAGCCCAGTAGAGCTGCCAGCTCAGGAGCAGGGGAGCTGGAGCTGAACAGGGCACATGGTTAGCAAGGAGAAGGCTGCTCAGAATCTTTGGAGGAACCTTACTTACCCTGGATGGTTGGTGTTCAGGAGGATATTCCTGTAAAAGCAGGGACCTGCCCCCAAGAGTCTGCGAGAATTTGAAACCCAAGAGAGAAGCCAAGCCTTGTGCCCCATACCCATGGCTCTGGTAAAGAACTGCTTCCTGCCTCCCTGTCCCTGTCCGTATGTCTAATGGCAATGAATGTCTGAAGACTAATAGTTTCCACAATGCACATGTAAAGTGCCAAGGGAGTCCTTTCTCCCAGAAGAAACATCATGGAAACAGAGCACTGTGCTGAATGAGCTTACACCAGTATCTAGACAGACCCAGTAAGCTCTCTGCTTCCAGATTCACCTGGAAAACACTGGAGAGAATGCTAGTGCTAAAAAGTAAACATCAGGAAGAGACTTTAGCCCGGTACTGGTAGCTCACTCCTATAATCCTAGCTACTCAGGAGACAGATTTGAAGATCATGGTTCAAAGCCATGGGCTCTTATCTCCAACCAACCAGAAAAAAAATCTAGAAGTGAAGCTGTGGCTCAAATAGTAAAACACTAGCCTTGAGCAAAAAAGCCAAGGGACAGAGCCCAAACCCTGAATTCAAGCCTCAGTACTGGCACAAGAAAGAAAGAGAAAGAAGGAGAGATGGAAAGAAAGGAAGGAAAAAAGGAAGGAAGGAGAAAGAGAGGGAAAGAGAAAGAGAAAGAAAGGAAAAAAAGAAAGAGAAAAAGAAAGAGAAGGAAGGAATGAAGGAAGGAGAGAAGAAAAGGAGAAGAAAAGAAGAAAAAGAGAAAAAGATCTGGGTGCTGGTGGGCCACACCTGTAATCCTAGCTACTCCAGGAGGCTGAGATCTGAGGATTGAGGTTCAAAGCCAGCCCAGGGGAGGAAAGTCTGTGAGACTCTTATCTCCAATAAGCCACTAGAAAAACTGGAAGTGGCACTGTGGCTCAAGCAGTAGAGCTCTTGCCTTGAGCTAAAGAGTTCAGGGACAGCACTCAAGCCCAGAGTTCAAGTCCCACAACCAACAAAAAAAAAAATACTGAAAAAGAGAAGAGGCTTGGAGACTGCTAAACAAATTTAATGTAAAGAAAATGAATAGCCTAAGAGATAAGCACCGAAATGAATAGATTAGTAACTGTGAAAACAAATTTAGATAAGATATTGAAGAGAATAACGTTTAAACACTCAAATTCATAATCCTAAGTTGATGTATGGGAGAATCTTCCTTCCATGAAATGAGAAAAGTTTGCTCTAAGAAAAGGATCACCAATATTAAATATTTTGTTGCTGATCTGGGAAAGAACCAAACCAAAACTCTGCCGAGAAGGCTTTGGGTTTGCAAGAATGAATCTCTCTATGTGCAGACCAAAGATTCAAAAAAAAAAAAATGGGTGTAATGAGGTAAAGCCAAAGAACAAAGAGAACAGATTGAGGAGAGAGTCCAGTGAGACTTTCAGTATTAAGGACAAAGAGGAAGGCAGAAGGAAGTGAACACAGAGATCAAAACACCTCAGAGCATATGAGTCTTCATCTCATTAGCACAGTCAATTTACCAAGCAGACTAAAAAAAGGAACAAATAAACAGATGCTGCATGGTAAAAAATATCTCAAATCTAAGCACAATGTGGGGGTGGGGGAGGAGGAGGGGAAGGAGATGATGATGATGGAGGAGGAAAGAGAGAAACAGGTTACCCACAAAGGAATGAAAACCAAGGTACCACACCCCTTCTCCTAGGTCTCTCCAAGTGCTAGGAGACATGGCAGGTGGTCTTGCCTCAGAATATTCTGAAGGAAATGGACTTTGAGGCAGAACCTCTCATCAGTCTCCCGTTGCCAGGACTGTGCAGAGCAATGGTGTGTCAGACCCCCAGGCTGAGAGGGCGGGCGCAGCACTCACTGTGTGCCATAGTCCACAGCCCTCCGTCCAAAGTTAGCCGACTTCCAGGAAGACGACGCGGGACAATGGGGGGCAGTAGACAGGCCAGCGAGAGCTGCTATCTTATAAGGGGTATCAGGGAAAGCGCTTATAGTTTCACACAGAGCCACACACGGTGGGTGCCAGCCCTGAGAGCCCCTGCCACTGGATGGCAGGGCTGGGGCAGCGGCGCCGCCTCACCTGTGGCCATCTGGATGAGGTCATAAAACCAGCCTCTGAAGCCCAGGGACACCTGCTGCTCTGCGACAGCTGGGACTGCCACCAGGGGTCAGCAGAGGGCACACCAACCTCCTTTCCAGCTAAGAAGGTGGTCAGAGTTTAGTAATGAAAATATGAACAAAATGAGTATCAGGAATCTGGAAAGTGATGGTTAGTGGAGGAGGGGGCAGGGGAAAATGAATGGAAAAGAGAACAGGGGGCAGGCACAGCAAGAATACTCCCTGTACCTACGTGTTAAAGGAAGTGGGAACTGTGAAATGAGCCTAGGGGAGGGAGCACATGGGATTGGGGAATGGGGGTGTGATGGGTGTGGGGGGGATCAAGAAGCACTGACCACTTAGATGGATATGTTGAAAAGTAACCCCCCTGTAAAACCTTTTACGTCTAGAAAATAAAAATAAATAGAGACCACAAGGCACCCTGTTACATTTCACCTTCAGATAAAAGACAAATCACTTCAGAGTGTGGGAGGTGCCATGACTGAGGGGTCTTATCTGGCAACCATTCCTAAGACAGCTCCATTCCAAGTTCACATGCGGGCCGGAACACACAAAGATAACCATGGGCTCTCAGAAATGGGTGGAAAACTCAGAGTGCACTTGGAAAGTCCCCATCTGACAACCGTCCAGGGAGGCCCTCTTTGAACTCTTTCAGCCACAAGCTTTGGGAAATGACTTCTATCTTTCTAGCTGCCGGTAAAAAGGGTGTAATTAAAGTACCTACCCTGCCAGAATTATGTGAGAAAATCTATAGTGGCAAGCTGTGAATTGTAGAGAATATTATGGCAGACCAATTATTATAGTTTTGTTGCTCTATCTCCAACTTAGGGCTGGAATAAATGGTCAGAAAATACTATTCAAATTGAAATTATTGTTGTTCAAGTAGCTAGAGTGATGCAATTGTTAGCAAGGATTCCAGAGTAATATTGATTGCATAAATGAAAAAAGGAGAGAAGAACGGCAGCTAGAGGATTTGCAGAAAACCCAAAGTGTGGACAGCTGTCCCTGCTTAGGCGATAACAGGCAAAAACTTGGGATGCTGAGAGCAGTGTGTTATCTGTGTGTAAACACAGCATGGGTGGCCAATCATGGAACAAAAATAAAATGTAGACCTTCAAAGCTACTGGAAGAGGAAAAACACCAGCAAAAATAATCATGCAGAGGAAAAAAATGAACAAATGAAGAAAAGCAATTAACAAGAAAACATGGCTAACGAAAATCCAAACTCCTTATGTCACAGAAAACATGGAGTAACAAGAAACAGTGGGCTAGCTACTCAGGAGGCTGAGATCTGAGGATCTCAGTTCAAAGCCATCCTGGGCAGGAAAGTCAGAGAGACTTTTATTTCCAACTAACCACCAGAAAAACTGGAAGTGGAGCTGTGGTTCAAGTGGTAGAGTGCTCATCTTGAGCTGAAGAGCTCAGGGAGAGTGCCCAGGCCTAGTTCAAGAAAGAAAAGAAAATAGAAAAGAAAAGAAGGAAGAAAGGAAGGAAGGAAGAAAGAAAGAAGGAAATGAGTGAAAGAGGAAGACTATGGTGGAAATAGAACAAGGAAATCTCTGGAAATTGTACTAGGAAGCAGAGAGTAAAGGGTAGAGTGACAGGAGATGGGGGGGGTCCACTGGAATGTCTTATATATGTGTATGGGAATGTCACAGTGAATTCCCCTCTTGTATAGCAAATATGTTTAACAAAAATAAAGAAGAAAGGTAAGTGAACTGTTCACCTGAGATGTGTCCATTCTCTTCAGCTCCTGGGAGAGGTTAGAACTGTGAAGGCAGGCTGGGCCACAGGGAAGGCGCACAGAAGTCAGGACTGATTTGGTCAGTGGTCAGCCTTCAAGACCACCTGTGCCTCCTGGAACTCCACATATACTGCTGACGAATGGCTGCCTGGTGGGACACTGAGAGACACTGCTTGGTGTCACTTACAGACCACGGCAGGGGCAGCAGACTTGTGCCCTGAAAGCAATGGCAGGCAACCTTGGTGTCACCACATGGAGCTCAGAGAACAGGCTTTCATGGCAGAAGATCAACACTGGTCCCTAATAATTTCCATGCTTTCCCTCCCCACCCCCCATTAAGATCTGGCTAAACAAGCTGTACTACAGTGAAGGGTAAGATACCAGGACTTTAGCCCATTTGTAAACATGTTGCATACTGCACGTTACATACTAGGATTTACTTTAAAATTGTCATATGAAGAAAAGTAGAAAGGGAGAAAGTATACAGATATGTGTGTGGGGGCTCACGCGCATATGTGACAATATAATTGTCATGCAGACAATATAATTGTCTGTTGAAGCTATCATAAGTGCTTTAGAGTTACTATAGTATTTTCCTTACTTTTGTATGTTTTGACTATTCCCATAATAAAAGATATAGAAGTGATATAACAAAGACCTTACAAAGATCTGCTCCTTTACTTTTCTACAGATATTTTTAACTCTTGGAGGTTAAAAAAATTAAAGGAACTATTGACAGTAGAGACAGATATGCTTCAAAGGAGTCTATTATTTTATGTTTGCCCTCCTTTAGATTTTTAAATGGTGTTTTTTTTTTTTTACTATCTTTAAGTAGTTGTACAAAGGGGTTGCCAGTCAATAAATCAGTTTATAAGTATAGTGCTTCTTGATTGATGTCACCTCTGTCATCACTCTCCCTGTTTAGTTTTAATGTTCTCCAAGGGTTGTTTTTTTTTAATTGAAAGACTTGACTCTATTGAGACATGGTGGGCAATGGCCTTGTAGTCTGGGGCTTCAGTTCTCCTTATGGTCCGGCAGTCCCTCATTCTACCAGTATTAGAGCTAACAGGGCTGAACAGTGTTCTATGTAACAAGCATGGGTCTAGCTACTTTCCCTTAAAATCATGCTTGAAGTATGTACCCTGGCTATTTCCATTCCATAAGTGGGGACAGGGAGGAATGGTGGGCCTGGCTTTGAACCTGGCAGTCTGGCTTCAGAGACAATGCTTTATAAAAATGAATTATTTACTGTTATTACAAAGGTGATAGACAAAGGGGTTGCAGGTATGTAAGTCATATAAAGACTACATTTCTTTTTAGATACTGTCAACCCTTCCCTTGTTCTCTTCCAGTTCAGAAATCAGGTGTTTAAGCACTGTGCTAATTACTCTTTCGGGCATATTTTTTGCTCTTCTAGTAAAGCAGGTTTATATAACCCCTGAAAACAGAAGTGGGTGAACAGCTAAAGTTCTGCTGTAGGTACTGGTGTGGGGACTCTGTAATCTCAGCAAATCTGAGAAGAGTGATTGGAAAATTCAGGGTATGGGGTTTTGGGAAGAATGGAGGCAGTATCTCCAAGGCCTTCTTCCTGACCCCCGCCTCTCCCTCCCACAGGGCTTTCTCTTCCCATTTGGCCTGCCTCTGGATTACCACCCTCAACCCAGCTCACCTTCTTGCTTTGGACTCAGGCCCACACTTGACGGGTGGTGCCTGAGAGCTGCAGGGATTGCACGTTACTCAGGCAGAAGGATCCAGAGTCCCTGTCCTGTAGCCATGGTGTCCAGTTCCTTAGAAGGTTGGCTTATCCCAGCTGGGATTCCTGCTTCTGTCTTCCTTTTCTGCTTTTCCCACAAGAACTATGTGATCCCAGGATGTCTGAACCTGACCGGAGGGAATAAATTCAAAATTAAGTCTGAATTTGGAATTCATATTCAAATCTGGAATCCCTGCCTGGGTCCAACTGTGCTGGGATTCACCAGGCCCCACAGTGCTTCCCTCACACCAGCGGCACCAGCACCAGAGGGGACTAGAGGAAAAGGGAAACTTTGCTCCCCACCTTTTACTGACTCAGGAATGCCAATTGGGCCCTAACATCTGCTGGGTTGGTTGAACAAGCCCCAGGTGGGTTCTGATGCCGGCTGCTTTGAGAGCTGTCAGGAATGTGGCTTGGGAGTCTAGTTTGCTGAGGGAGAACAGATGCCCCAGGTAGAGATCAGAGGCCTCTGTTACAAAGTAAGGGCCAGGTGGAGATCTTCAGGTTCCCGCAGGGAAGGCTTGGTCCTCACCAGCTCCAGGTAGGGCTGGTGGCCCGTAGGCATGCTGAGTGCTGCGTGCTGAGGAGAAAGAACTGGATAAAACAGGCTGAAGTATGGATATAAAATGACTGGGGTTTACCTCCCAACTCCTAGGTGTGCTCCACGCACCTAGACTCTTGGTGTTCTTTCTGTTAAAATGGGGCTGGTGACAAAGGCCTTGGGGTGTTTTGAGAGTCAGATGGTACAAGTACTTAATGAAGACCGAGATCAGGTAACCTGTCCAGGGAAAAGCCAGGCCCTCCACCTAGGGCTCTGCTGCTGTGCTCTCACACCCTGCTTACAACAACCGTGAGACAGCTTTCAGGAATAATTGAGTCTTAGAGGCTCATCTTCCCCCCCCCCCCCCCAATGGCGTTCTGTGGGCAGAGCTTGACACTGAACTGGAGATCTGAAATCAGCTGCTAGTCTGACCTTCAGACCTGTCTGGGAATTCATTCCCACTCCGCTGGTTGGTTGGTCTTGGGGTTGACTTGTGGGAACTTAGGCCAGGGCAGGGCAAATCCTAGAAGCTTCAATAAACACCTCATTAACATCTGAATGCCTTTCCTCCTCATTTGGGCATTATACCCAACCAGAAACCCTGCCTGGATCCCTCGTCCCCAACTTGAGAAACCCGCAGACCCCGGAATCTCCTCACTCACTAGACCCCCACATACAGAGTCCACTCCAGATCAAGTGCTGCAGGATTTCTTTCAATCCCCGTGGGACTCGCGCAAGTTTTGTTGCTGTAGACCAAACTTACCCCAAGTCTGGCAAAGCAACCCTCTGAACTAGCTGTCTCCTGCAGTGCACACACTCCTGCCGGGCCCTGTCACTGAGCGACGACTTGTTCACTTCAAAGCTCCAGGATGATCTGCTGGGTGAAGCGGGAGACAAGGGGAGCGGGGAACAATGAGGAAGAACTGCACATGCGCAGTAGGAGCTATGAGAGGCAAGTTCCCGGTCCTCCTGGGCAATCCATCACAATCAAGACTTTTGTCCTGGCTCCCTCCCCTAGGGGGAAGGCATTCTGCTCTATCTGGCGACTTCGTGATTTATGCTCCGAAGTCATTTCTGCTTCTGTTTGGAGCCCTAGTCCCTCACTCCCCAGCAAAACATTGCAATAGGGATTTGAACTTGGCTCCACCCACAACCAATCCCTTTAGATGCAAAGCTACTTAGAGAAGCAGAAGGTATGGCCACTGCACACATGAAAACAAAAACACTGTTCCATGTAACCAAAGCTGAGTGACACAGCAACATATTTACTGAAAATAAAAGCAAGCCGTATAGCCAAGTATTTATAGGAAAAGAGAAACAAGCAATATGGTAAACAAAAGTTAAATAAAGTAAAAAGATTAATACAGCCAGCAAGTTTTCTGCCCAAATGCAAATGCTACCTCCACACAAAACTGGATTTTGAAAGTAATTTGCTGAAATCACAGACAACATGGCAAATATACATAAATCAAAGGGGAAAAAATGATGGAATGTAATGCACTCCTTATCTCTTCTCCCAGAGACAACTGTATTTTTTAAATAGGGCCCTGAAAACTTGATGTGCCATTTTGTTCTTTTCATCAAACACATTAGTTTCCTGATCCTTTTAAACCTTGCATTTTGACATATTTCAACCTACAGAAAAGTTGGAGCAACAATTCCCTCTGACTGAACACCTAGAAACTGTTCACTTAGATGCCCCAATTATGAATACTTTACCCACATGTATTCTCTCCCTTCGTGTTTCCCTCCCTCCCTCCCCATTTTTCTCACCCCTCATCATGTTCACCAGGTGCAGACATGAACTGTCACTCAAACTTCAGTGTACTATATATCTCTTATGAACAAGGGCATATACATACATATATACATCATACAATGGTCAAATTAAACCAGGATATGACACTATCAAGTCTTTGGACTGTATTCAAATTTCACCTTGCCTCAAGAATATCCTTTATTGGGCTGGGAATGTGGCTTGGTGGTAGAGCGCTTGCCTAGCATGCGTGAAGCTGTAGGTTGGATTCCTTAGTACCACATAAACAGAAAAGGCTGGATGTGGTGCTATGGTTCAAATGGTAGAGCACTATCCTTGAGCACAGAGAGGCTCAAGGACAGTGCCCAGGCCTTGAGTTCAAGCTCTAGGACCAGCACACACACACACACACACACACACACACACAAACACACAAAAAAAGAATATCCTTTATCACATTTTTACTGATCCAAGATCTAATTCCCAATCATTTGTGATATCCAGTCCTCATATCTAAATTCCTTTAATTTCTTAGTCTTTCTCTGTATCTGGTGATATTAGTGATTTTGAAGAAGCCTCTGCCTTGTTGTTTTTTCATTCTTTTTAAAAAAATGTTAGTATACAGTTGATATATAGAGGGGTTACAGTTACACAAGTCAAGTAACGAGTACATTTCTTTTTGGACAGTGTCACCCCTTCCCTTTGTTTTTTCATGCTTAAAATTTTAAGTTTTACACTCGTGACAGGACTCCTATATAAGAGGTACTTTTACACATTTCATAAAACCCCACATGATGTCAGTTTAATCTCATCTTTGGTAGTATTAACTTTGGTGATATGTAGGTCAATATACACGTACATGTGTGTGTGTGTGTGTGTGTGTGTGTGCGTGTGTGTGTGTGTGTGTGTGTGTGTGTTGGTATTGAGGCTTGAGCTCAAGGTACTGTTCCTTACCTATTTCACTCAATGCTGGTGCACTACTACTTGAATTACAGCTCCACTTCTGGCTTTTTGGTGGTTAATTGGAGATAAGAGGCTCATGGACTTTGCTACCTGGAATGGCTTCCAGCCAGGATACTCAGATCTCAGCCTCTTGAGTAGCTAGGTTTATAGGCCTGAGCCACTGGTGCCTGGCTTCAATATTCTTTTATGTCAAATGCTTCTCTTCTGTGGGTGATAATAAGACAATAATTTATTAGAATAAGCTCTAGTCACAGTACATTGAATATCTAGGACTAAGTCAGCAAGAGCTGAAATGGCACAGGCCACACAGGAGAAGCAGGAACTGCAGAGTATGACAAAACCCAACTGAGGATGAGTAGGGAGTAGAGAAAATGAAGTCCTCACAAGTCATATTTTAAAAACTAGCTACTCAACCTGAGAACTGAGGATCGTGGTTCAAAGCCAGCCCAGGCAGGAAAGTCAGTGAGATTTTTTGTTGTTGTTATTGTTGGTCATGGGGCTAGAACTCTGGGCCTGGGAGCTGTCCCTGAGCTCTTCAGCTCAAGACTAGTGCTCTACCACTTGAGCCATAGTGCCACTTCCAAGTCAGTGAGATTCTTATTTCCAATAACCACCTGAAAACTGGAAGTAGAGCTGTGACTCAAAGTGGTAGAGTGCTAGTCTTGAGCACAAAGTTAAAGGACAGTGCCCAGGCCAAGTTCAAGCCTCCAAACCACCACCTCCAACAATAACAACAACAACAACAAAAACAAGAGGTAGAAGAGGAAGGTCATTGTACATGGTGTAACACATACATTTCACCGAATCTTAGAGATTTACCACTTTAACAACAAATCACTAAGTACCTAGAGAAAGTATCAGAGAATCTCCTTGGTTCATCTATGGATAGGGATCAAAGGCAGCAGCCACTAAAGAAATGTCTGGTGACTTGTAGCCTAGAAAAATTTAAAACCTTGTGTTCAGAGAAAAAAAATCAAGTAAAAACACATTTGGAAAATAGATTTGCTAAGTACATGAAAGAAATGCTTTACTGACTTCATTTAATTATCTCATACACATTTATAAGAAGATCACACTACCATAAAAATGATCTATAGATATAAAGGGCAAGTAATAAGAGGGAAAATGCAAATGAGGAATAAATGTATGCAGTCCATAAACTACAAAGAAAAAAATGAGAGTTCTTAAATACATTTTTTGGCTTTTACTGCAGGCAAAGATTATAAAGAAAGTTGACACCATGTAGGCCGAAGGTCTGGAGAAATGCTCATCCTCATAAATTTCTTTTTTGAGTATAACTTATGAAACAATCTCAAGGCCATTCTGTCCCAAGATTTAAATAGAACATGTACTTTACTGTAGCAACTCCCGTTCCAGAATATGACCTAAAGAAGTAATTGTCTGAAGGTACAAGTAAAGGTACAGTCTCAGTTTATGTTCACATTATCACACAGTAAAACACCTAAATGTAAAAACAAAATTGCCATCGATTAGAGGCATCCACAAAGGGGGATACTGGGTAGCCACTAAAATTATAATATAAATTACATAGAATTGTAATATTTTGACATAGGTGAAGTTTACAATGTGTTTTAATATATACTTTGTAGAAGAATATAAACATTGGCTTATATTTTGTAAGAATCACATACATCTCCTGAGAGTTTAAAAATAAATATAAGGGGCTGGGAAGGTGGCTCAGTGGTAGAGCGCTTGCCTTGCATGCCTGAGGCTCTGGGTTCGATTCCTCAGCACCACATAAGCAAAAAGCCGGAAGTGGCGCTGTGGCTCAAGTGGTAGAGCGCTAGCCTTGAGCTGAAGAGCTGAGGGACAGCGCCCAGGCCCAGAGTTCAGGCCCCACAACCGGACCCCTCCCCAAAAAAAATAAAAAAATAAAAAAATATAAATACCAAGTATAGGAACGAAACCAAATGTTAAATCTGTAAACTTCGCTCTGGTATGTAATAGTATAGCAAGTTATTTAGGGATTCTGTTGATAAGGGTGGGCCTTGAAGAATTCAAAAGCTGCATTATTCAATACTAATCTGTTGGGGAAGGAGACTGAAGTGGAAGGGGGCATTTTCAGGAAGCATACATTTACATTCATCGTGAAAACCATGTATGCTGATCTCCTTATTTTTCGCAGCACTGGCTCTGTGTTGTATTGAATGTTCATCACTAAATTAACTGAGAATGCATTCTGGTGTTTGCTTAAGTGTCTTTGTTATGTATCACAGCATCTAATTTCCACTTCAAAGTAATTGGTCTTGATTATTTTTTTTAGTCTCCTAAAAGCACCATCCTATAATGAATATTTGGATGAGACTGGTGTGGTAATTAAATGAGTTAAGATTTTAGGAGAAGTGATTGTTAAAACAAGCTACAAATCACTCAGATCATTCTCAAGCATCAGTAACGATGTATTCATTCATAAGGCCTTGACTGTTCAATAGATATATCCTGGGGTATATGCTAAAGTGATACAGACGGATGCTGAGAACATCTACAGAGTCCACAATTAATGCTCTTTGCTAGGTGTAAGTTATATGGTTCTTTACAATGTCTGGAAGTTTCTCAAGGCTGGGACTATACTGTAATCTGTACCTGACACAGACATTGTTACTACCATTGTCATTCTGTGCCATTGTTCCCAATTCATAAGTTGGGATTCCTGTTATGCAGGTGGCACAACACTAGCTACTTCCTCCATCTAATTTATCTGATTTCCTATGAATGGGTAGAAAGTTAGAAAGGCAGAAAAATGCATGCTGGCCTGATAACAATATTCATTTCCCTACAGAAGACTGAGGGGCAGTGGGGAAAGGGACTAATTACCACTACTTACTGTTTTATTGACAAAAATGAATTCACTTATTTGATGTGTAAACTTTTTTTTTTTTTTTTGTCAGTCGTAGGGCTTGAACTTGGCCTAGGCGCTGTTCCTCAGCTCTTCAGCTCAAGGCTAGCGCTCTACCACTTGAGCCACAGCGCCACTTTCCGTTTTCTGGTGGTTTATTGGAGATAAAAGTTTCACGGACTTTGCTGTCCAAGCTGGCTTTGAACCATGATCCTCAGATCTCAGCCTCCTGAGTATCTAGGATTACAGGTGTGAGCCACCAGCACCCAGCTCTTGATGTGTAAACTTATGTGCCACATCCTAGTGTTCTAGAGAGGGGAGGGCACAGACATACACCACAGTGGCTCAACAGATCTGAATGGAGCTGAGACATTCTATTTCCAAGTACTTCCAGTGTGCCTTTGGATACACACACACACACACACACACACACACACACACACACACACACACACACACACACACACACACACACCACTAAAGAGCAATGGCCTCCTGTACTTAGTGCAGGAACCTGCTGTCACACACACACACACACACACACACACACACACACACACACACTACAGAGCAATGGCCTCCTGTACTTAGTGCAGGAACCTGCTGTCATACACACACACACACACACACACACACACACACACACACACACACACTACAGAGCAATGGCCTCCTGTACTTAGGGCAGGAACCTGCTGTCATACACACACACACACTACAGAGCAATGGCCTCCTGTACTTAGGGCAGGAACCTGCTGTCTGGGTGCGCACCCTCAGTGACTGCCTGGGCGGGTAGCATGTTATACCACACCAACCAGGTTTGTATACACATGTCCTACAAAGGTAAAATCCCTTAGGGAACCCATAGAAGGGGTTCTTCTCATTGGGAAACATCTCTTATGTACTCTGGGACTGAGGAAATCACCACAAAAAGGGCCTGAGGTCCACAGGCAAAGCTTACCCTCTGTGGGGAGTTCAAGCCAAGCTCTGTCTCCTGACCTTTTCTCCACTCTGATGTGGCCCATGGCGCTATTTGAGAACTGTCAGCAGGAGCCTTTTCTCTGAGTCAATACTGAATTATCCATGTGGGTCTCAGCACTTCCCTTCCTCCAGAGCAGTCAAGCTGGCAAATGGTCACAGGTAGCCCTGAGAGGGCTCAGGTAGATAGTGGTGCTGAGCCAGTATAAGGCCTTCCTAATTCCGCTCTGGATTCAGGAAATCATACCTGGAATCTGAGTAGGGTTCTGCAAATTCCCACTGTAATCCCTTCAGCCACGGTCCTGTGCAAGTGACCCCGAAATGTTTCATTCATAAGGCTGCATCTCAGAAAGCTGCCTATCTAATTTTATTCTAGGCTTTCATGATCAACTCGTCATCCCTGGCAGGCCAGACCTGATGATCACTCTGCCCTAAGGCCCGCTATGCTGTGTTCACCTGGGCTCCAAAGGGTAAGGGCTGGAACCCTAGCGATACCATATTCTCCAGGATCCTACTATTTCTATTTCAGGATCTATTTCCAAAGACACTTCTAGAGGCTGAGAACAGGCAGGGTCTGTTCTATGTTGCATAGAACAGCAGAGTAAGGCTATGCCAATCTTGACTACTCCATTTGATAAAGCAATTTTGACCTGACTACCCCATTTTGAGTAGAAGTATCAAATAAAAATGACTCCACATCTTGTCTATGCTCATGAACAACCATCATCTGCCAGCACATCACGCATCTGACAAATGTGCCAATAAGCAATCACATCCGCAAATATAGCAAATCCTATCAGAAGCAATGGACACATTAACATCACATATGAAAGCCCCTCATTTGGGCCTATAAAAGGAGCAACACCCAAAGATTGAGATGTGGCAGGCAGACACACTAATCTGTTGCCCGATCACTCATTAGCTAACCCAGGAAAATGCCAAAGTAAAGGACTTCTGGCCCTGTCTGCAGGGACACACGTCCACCTATGTTTCTGGCACTGCTCGCTGACAGCACCCATTATAGCATCACGTCCACGAACAAACAGTACATTGGAAAGGAATAAAGGAAAAACAATGAAGACTATAAAGAAGTATAGGAAACTAAGGTAGTCACCCATCTCTAGTCTGTAAGGTGACCCTCTCCATTGGCTCTGTATGTATTCCCAGATGTGTTTCAGTGACAATGGACCATAAGGAGCATTTCTGTGTGGACTGTGGAGGATGAGGTAGAAAAGCAGTCATTTTGTGTTTTTGTGCTTGGGTGTCTGTAGCAACAGCATTTATTCTTACCTGAAGGTTTTCCTGTTGGTGGAGGCCAGAAGCCAGGCCTCTAGTGGCCCTCTGTTCAAAGGCAAGTCCAGTAGCTCCTCCTGCTCTGGGCATAGGCATGGTTTAGGCTACCCACATTGCCTGGGTTGATGACACTGAAGAGTAACACAGGCCTACCTGTTTCTGTGGCTTCAGCTTGCTTTGTTTTCCCCCACTGGCTCTTTTCTCCTGCTTGGCCTATAGATTCCAAAACCAACCACAGAGTCAATCATGTAACCAATTCCCCACAATCGCGTAAGATCCTATCTCTTTAACAAGCCCATCCATCCAGAGATCACATGTGCTGCTCTGCTTTGATTGATCCGGGAATGACACAGAAAAGAAATGATTTTAGAAGCCTAAGGAAAGCCCTAGCTATAATGAGTTCTGGCTAGGGCCCCTACCCTAAGGGTCACAGATCTCAGCAGATGTAGCTCCTAGTCTACTTTGTGGAGGGGGTGGAGCATGGTTCTGGAGGAACAAATGTTAGATATCTAGACACAGCACAAGGTGTGTTCTTCTGCTACATCTCAAGGTTGGTCTGTGAAACCAAGTCAGTATAGTGAGTTATGACTTCCAAACCGGGCTATAAAGGAGATGTGGATTCTGTCTTGTTCTCATGGGTCACTCACCTGGGGGATGTCATGAGGGTACCCAGGAAACTATGGAGGGGTCAAATGAGAAATTGAAGTTTCCTGCTAACAGCCATGTAAGGGTGTCATTGTAAAAGTGGCTCCTTCAGCCTAGCTAAATTCTCCCAAGTTTTAAACATACAATGAAATAGTAACATTGTTTTAAGCTGCTAACTTTGGGGAGTAATTTTCTGTATAGCAAGAGACAATGATTACATTTCCTTGTGTTACAGGTTGAATCACCAAGTTCCTAAACAACCTCCAGTATGTCAGAATGTTTTGTCATTTAGAGACAAGGTAAACAGTTAAGATTAAGCCATCCTTGGATCCAGCGGTTCCTTAATCCAGTAAGTCCTTACAAAGTGGGGAAAGACAAAAACATGTATAACCAAAATGTCATGTAAATATTAGAGGGCTAGGTGGATGGCACATCTCCTATAATCCTAGCCTCTCAGGTAGGATAGAGGCAGGGTCATGGTTTGAACCCAGCTATAATCTCAACAAACAAGGTAGTCTGGTAGTTCATACCAGAAATTCCCATTACTATGGAGCTGTCTGAGGCTGGCCCAGGCAAAAGGATGGGCCCCAGCTAAAAACAAACAGAGCCCAAAGGGCTGGAAGTATTACTCCACTGTAGAGTGCTTTCTAGCAGGGCAAGGCACTAATTTCGAATCCTAGGGCCACCAAGAAAAAAAAAGTTGAAACAAACCAAAGCATGGCCAGAGCAGCTAGAAGAAGCCTGGGGAAGACCATCTTCTAATACCTTCAGAAAGAACACAGCCTTGACCTCAGACTTCTAACCTCAGATTTCTGTGGTTGTAGATCACACGGCTTAGGTTCATTTGTTATGTCAGCCCCGGGAAAATATTTCCTATGTGTCATGTCCTTTTGGCTATTTTAAAGATTTTTCTCTTTATTAAATTGGATTTTGATTTCTATGTGCCTTAAAGTTTTATTTTGCTGGGCTTTTTTTTTATCCTGTCTGAAGCTTACTGAACTTCTTGGATGTAGACATTTATATTTTTCATCATATTTGAAAAAATGTCTCACCATATAGCTTTTCCATCTATATAATATCAATCAAACCCATAGGAAAGAAAATACAGCATTAGGCAGAACTCTGGTTTTCTAACTCAAGGCAAGTGAATAAGCAGACAGTACAGCTACAGACAGCGAGTATACAGATCTCAGCAAAGCCAAGTTGAAGCTACAAAGCAGTCCACCAGCTTCATTTACAATAGATAGTAAGTTTGGCGAGACCAAGCTAAATATTTATATATCAGCAAAAAATTTGGCCAAAGTTGTGACAAAAATTGTCTTTGAAACTCCATCTACTGACAATTTTAAAGCAAAAGATAAGTTACATAAGAATGGTATACAAATACACACAACACATATTCACATCTAAGTTTATGTTCATATATATTTAACATATATACCTGTGCACACATATTATTATATACACTTATCTCACTGAAGGACTCAAGTAAGGACTGAATAAATGGGCAGATAAATTAAGCTTCAGGTGGAGGCACCTTTTTCCACCCCTACAATCCAAATAGAGAAGGTTCAGGCTCAAATACAGCAAACAGACCTCTGCTACTGATTGAGACTGGGCTGATAGGTGGTTAAAGTGACCACCAAGCAGGCCATTAGCTGAGGAAGCGAATGAGGCCAGTCTACCAGCATAGCCATAAGCAATGCAAGGAAAGCTCACCACAAAGAGGAAAAGACTTGAGCTAAGAAAACTGTTATTATTCTGTTTTACCAATGAGATGAACCCATTTCATCTTACCTCTGCCATTCCATAACGTGGCAGAGAGGCCAGAAATGGGTTATCATTTCCCATTCACAGAAGTCAGGACTTAAGAATATTTAGGCCATAAAAGGCATCCAGTCCTAAATGCCTATATCCATACAATACTTTTTTTTTTTTGGTCAGTCATGGGGCTTGAATTTGGGACCTGGACGCTGTCCCCAAACTTTTTGCTCAAGGCTAGCTCTCTACCGTACTTTGAGCCACAGTACTACTTCTGGATTTCTGGTGGTTAACTGGAGATAAAGAGTCTCACAGACTTTTTCTGCCTAGGCTGACTTTTAGCCTCAATCCTCAGATCTCAGCCTTCTGAGTAGCTGGAATTATAGCACCTGACTCATCTAATACATTTCTAATTAGCATTATAGAGGCTCCTCCTTTTTCTGAGTCTGAATTTCAAAGAATATATCTACAAACATGCTTATTAGATAATCCCAGAGGTTTTTGAAAATATACCGATATAATTAAACCACTGACACAACAGGGATGTGTGGATATTATGAGGTAAGATCAGAGAGATAAACTCGGGTTTAAACTTTTGCTGTTTAAATCTGTTTTTTCCTACTGCTGGAAGTGTGGGGATCACACTCCAGCTGTGCTGCACCCTCTTTCATTAGAAGCATCCTAGAAAGGGCTTTCATTTGCTCAGCTGTATCAAAGGCTCCAGTGTTAAACTCATCACAAGTAGAACTGAGCTGCCCCAGCCAGTCCTCTGGTTACCTTTGCAGATGCAGGGACTGGGGGCTGTCATTAGACAACAGAGGCATGGTTAGAAAGCAAAAACCAAGCTGAGATTTCAAGACACTGTAAATTTATAAGCTGTAAATTATTCAGTCTGCATTGTTGATTAAGTGACACTGGTTTGGAATGAAGTAAAATTAGGGCCTCACACTAGCATATACCAAGAATGGAGAACAATCAACAATTAAACCTAAATAACATGCTTCATATTCAAAGAGGAGGCACACTTGGCATGGTGTTTGAAATGGTGTCGAGCATTCTCATGGTTTACAATGACTGTTCCACCTCATTTATTAAACAGACTGTATCTCTCATCTATTGTGAGCTCTCTGACTTGACAGGAAAAATTCCCAACTCCTTACTGGTACCACTTAGTTTTGGCATTAGGTGAATTATTTGTTGCTTTCTTGGAACTTACTCCTTGTGGGTTTTCTGATGTAACAGGAAGTTTGATTTGTGGCGGAATGTTTTCTCACATATGTCACATTCATATGGTTTCTCTCCTGTGTGTATTTTCTGATGTTCATTCAGTGTCCACAGCCGGCGGTAGGTTTTCCCACATTCATTACATTCATAGGGTTTTTCTCCTGTGTGAATTCTCTGATGTACTCTGAAGGCTGACTTGTGGCAGAAGGTTTTCCCACACTCCTTACAATCATATGGCTTCTCCCCAGTGTGAGTTCGCAGATGTTCACTAAAGGAAAACTTCTGGGAGAAGGTTTTCCCACACTCGTTACACTCATAGGGTCTCTCGCCTGAGTGTGTTCTCTGATGATGTGTGAGAGCTGACTTCCTGCAGTAGGCCCTCCCACAATCACTGCATTCATAGGGCTTGTCCCAGATAGTTCTCCGACCTAGTAAGGGGGGTGGGCTCTTGCTGACTTCATGCTCAGGCTCGGGACACTCAGGGTTCTCCTCTGTGCTCACACTCTCACGCTCACTGCAGTCTGACTGCACAGAAGACATTCCATCACACTGATTGAGCGCCTCCTGCTTCTCTCCAGTGTGAGTGCTCTGATGTATAGCCAGCGTTGACTTATGGTAAAAGAGCTTCCCACACTCACTACATTCGTAAGACTTCTTTCCTCTGTGAATGGCCTGGTGTGCGGTCAGGGCAGACTTGGTACATAAGAACTTGCCACACTGACTGCATTCATAGGGCTTCTCTCCCGTGTGGCTCCTCTGATGCACATTGAGGGCTGACTGGCAAAAGAAAGTTTTCTCACACTCACTGCACTCATAGGGTTTCTCCCCAGTGTGGATTCTCTGATGTGCCGTCAGAGCCGACTGGCAGAAGAAGGTTCTCCCACATTCTTTACACTCATTTGGCTTCTCTCCCCTGTGAGTTCTCTGATGTACAATGAGGTAAGATTTCTTGCTGAAGGCTTCCCCACACTCCTCACATTCGTAAGGCTTCTCCCCTGTGTGAGACCTAAAATGCTCCGCGAGAGCTGACTTCCGAAAGAAAGTCTTTCCACATTCATCGCACTCATAGGATTTCTCCCCTCCGTGAATTTTCTGATGCACAAGGAGGGCAGACTTGTCGATGAAGGTTTTCCCGCACTCACTGCACTCGTAGGGTCTCTCTCCAGTATGAATTCTCTGGTGTCGTGTGAGGCTTGTCTTCACACGGAAGGTTTTCCTACAGTCACTGCAAGCATAGGGTTTCTCCCCCGTATGGATTCTCTGATGGGCCACGAGGGTGGACCTTTTAGAAAATCTTCTCCCACAGTCCTCACATTCATTTGACTTCTGTTCAGCATGTCTCTCCTTCTGTGCAGAAAGAACTGGCAGCTGGAAGGACTTCCCGTGTTTCTTATGGGCGAGAGGTAGTTTCAAAGCCTCATTGTTCAGATGCAGCAGAACATCTTCATCTTGACTCCCGACTTCCCTCATCTGGTTACTTTTGGACTTTTTCTTTCCTGAATGACCTTTCTCATGATTAGCATGGAGTAGTGACTTCTCGCATCCACTGTGTTCATTAGGAACTTTTGCATTTTCTTTGCTTTCTTTTACAATTATTTCTGAATTCATTTCCAAGCAGTTTCTATCTGAATCACATTTATAAAGTACTTCTCTTGAGGGAAGATTATTCATGCCCAGGGTAAATGTGTTCCCAAATACATCATTTTTTTCTGTAATCATTGTTTCATTGTTGAATACAATTTGCTTCAAATGTTTGTCTTGGATTTCTGGGTCTTTCTCTAAGGCACCATCATCTTCTAGAAAGGAGCATAATGGACAATAATTTGTGAGGCTTTACACACATGCAATGCTATGAAATGAGAGTGTATATCAATACCCTGGTGTGTACACTTCAAACCCAGCCTCCCAGGATTAAAGAAAGAACACTCAAGAGCCCTTGACACTTGGCAAAGCATAGACTGGAAAAAAACAGCCACAGGGAACAATACTTGCATACACTGGAAGTGTGGCTGACTGAAGTATTGACTGCAATAGAAAAATGTATGAACTGAAGAGAAAAATAAGATGGAGTAAGACCTCAGAAAGATGGTCAGTGCTGACACAAACACAAGGAAAGGGTAAGACATTCTGCAGGGAGGAGGGAACGCTGACGTTTGAGCATGGCTACGAGTAGAGAAAGGAAATCGGACAGCCTGGGAAGTTACATCCCTAAAATGAGAGGAGGATCTTCTTAAGCTCTGTGCTAGGACACTTATTTGCTCCACCCTAGGCCCAACCCTTCTGAGGCTGGGAATAAAAACTATTTCTATTTCTTAAACTGTAGGGAGGAAAAACAAAACAAACAAGCAAGCAAACAAAAAACCCCAACAAATGAGAAAGATCATATAAATCAAGATTTATTTTTAAAGCCAGGCACATGCCCACAATATTCCAGTTACTTTGACAGTGGGGATAGGAAGAGCTTAAGTTTGAGGCTAGCCTGGGCAAAAACTGGGGACCCTATCACAAAAACAAAATAAAAACAGAAAGAAATGCTGGGGCATAGCTCAAGTGGGAGAGCACTCACTGAGCATGTGCAAGGCTTGGGGCTCAATCTTCATTAACCAATAAACTTTAAAAAATTAACATTTATTATTATTTTTGGTGGTACTAGAGTCTGAACTTGGCAGTCTTATGCTTGCTTATCTGGCACTCTGCCACTTGAATCACTACCCCATCCCTATTTTTGGCTGGTTATTTTGGAGATAAAGTCTCATGGACTTTTTTGTCTAAATTACGCTTCAAACCTCAATTCACTCAAGCCACTGCCACTCAGTAAAAACTTACTTTCTAATCCAGGTACTGGTGGCTTCTGCCTGTAATTCTAGCTACTCAGGAGGCTGAGATCTGAGAATCACAGTTCAAAGTCAGCCTGGGCAGTAAGTTTATGAGAGTCTTAGCTCCAACTAACAACCAGAAAACTGGACAAAGCACTGTTGCTCAAAGTGGGAGAGTACTAGCCTTGAGCAAAATAGCTCAGGAATGGATAGTGCCCAAGCCCCGAGTTCAAGCCCTACAACCAATCAAAAATAAAAATAAAAACCTTACATTCTAAAGACAAATACGTATATATACACATACATATGTATATATACTGATATTTATACACATATGTACTTATATATTTATATATTATTTATTTCCACTTATTAGTTTGAATATAAAGCATGCCTAGCTGAGCATCAGTGGCTCACACCTTAATCCTAGGTACTGGAGGCTAAGATCTGAGAATCTCAGTTTGAAGCCAGCAGCAAGTCTGTTAAATTCTTCTCTCCAATTAACCAGCAAAGACCCCTAAGTAGTAGTGCAGCAGCCATGAGAGAAAAAAACCTAAGCAATACACAAGTCTCAGAGTTCAAGTCCCAGTACTGGCACAATTTAAAAAAAAGCAGAAACCACAGTTCCATGACAGTAGTGGGGCAAGGAAGGCAAGGAGAGAATGCCATAAAAATGGTTGTGGGGATAGGTCACTCAGTGGCAAAGAATCTTTATAAGCTTCAATTGAAGATGTACATTTGGGGAGAGTGCTAAGGAATCTGTGGCATGACAGCTCATTGACCTCACACCACCTCCAGAGCTCTGTCATCACCAGCCACACAGGAACTCAAGTCCGTGGTTTCTGCCAGCTCAGTTATCATTTACGCACCTGTGTGGTTCTGACTTGTGATTTCATCCCCTATCCATGGTTCTTCCCCTTGCTCCAACTTGAAGATCACATCTGGTTTGCTAGTGTGTATCCCTGTTAATGAGAAAAGACAAAAGACATAGACAGAACTGGAACAAGCTCTTTGGATTTCAGGGACTCTAATGGGTGAAGTCAGAACATTTAGTGAAGGGTGGGAGAAGGCAGAGTATGTGTGTGCGTGCATGTGCCTGTGTATGCTCACACGAATGTTTCTGAATCATCTTTCTCCCCTGATGCTCAAGACCAGGTAATTTGATTCTAAAGACTTAGCACAGAAGGGAAGGGTACTCTGGGGAGCTGCACGGGACAGCACACTCACCCACTGAGATGAGGTTGCTGTAGTTTTCCAGCATCACTTCCCTGTACAGGAGCCGTTGCACAGGGCCCAGGCGCAGCCACTCCTCATGGGTGAAGTCCACTGTCAAGTCCATGAAGGAAATGGATTTCTGAAAGACCACATTTAAGCTGATTAGAACCGAGTGACATCAAATCTATGGGAACATCAAATGTAAGACCACTGCTGTGGTTAACCGTATGCCCTAAGGTGGTATTGTTTGTGGAGGCTAGAAAATTAGAAATATCCTGTCACTTTTTTTGTGTGTGTGGGGGAGTGCTGGGGTTTAAATTCAGGGCCTTATGCTTGCCAGGTGGTGCTCTACCACTTGAGCTGTGTCCCAGCCCATCCTATTCATTGTTTTAACATGAATTTTTAAAATGTATGGAGTTTGCACTATGTCCTAAATACTGACTCTCCTAAAAATACTGGTCCTGCTCTCAAGAGGCATCCATTCTGATGAAGCAACACAGAAACACATACCTTCAGAAAAGAGCAACAATAGTCAGACACACAGAAATGGATGACCACAAAAGGAGAAAAGTAGGGCTGGGAAGGTGGCTCAGTGGTAGAGCACTTGCCTTGCATGCCAGAGGCCCTGGCTTAGATTCCTCAGCACCACATAAGCAAAAAAGAAAAAAAGCCGGAAGTGGTGCTGTGGCTCAAGTGGTAGAGCGCTAGCCTTGAGCTGAAGAGCTGAGGGACAGCGCTCAGGCCCAGAGTTCAGGCCCCATGACCGGACTCAAAAATAAATAAATAAATAAATAAAAGGAGAAAAGTAGTTTTTCCATTTTGTCGTTAGACTTCTTTGGAAGGGGTACTTTTGGATGTGAAATACAGTGTGCTTTGTCAAAATGTGATCAACAAAAAAATACACTAGACAAGACAGATGTAAAGATTAAAACTCACAGCTATTTCTGTATAAAAAAACCTGGGAGCCTGGACAGAAGGCAGAGAACAGAGGCCATTTTTCCCTAGAATTCAATCTCAAGACTTTTTACTCAGTGCAATACATCTGTAAAACATTCTTGCACATGCTACTAACACATATGTTTAACTAGAAATTATCATGTAATTATAGTTGATTTAAGCTATGTTTTAATACCAATTAAGTATGATTATTCTCTCATTCTTTTAGCCAAGATATTAACACAATACTCCCTGGAGTATTTCTTGTTCTTGACTTTGTCATTGTTGTGAATAGTGGAAATATATATGTATGTGTATATATATATATATATATATATATATATATATATATATATATATGTATAATGGCATATATATGACATACTGGAGTACTGTGGCCAAATGTGTATTTTAGAAGAAATGCTTCAGAATATAGGGGTTGGCAAACAACAGCCATGGACAGAAGCCATCTGCTGAGCTCTAGATCTGGCCATATCATGTTTACACATTGCTGGTGACTGTTTGCTACAACCTTATGATGAATAGACCTGACAGACACCATGTGGCTAGGAAAGCTGAAAATATTTATCATCTGGTCCTCTAAAGAAAATGTTTCTATCTCCGACTCTGAAAAATGGAGAGCAGATTAAAAGTCAAATGAAGATGTCCTGTGAGACAGGACCTCAGGCAGTTCCAGTGGGGGTGGGAAGGAGGGGGTGGATTTTGCAATGACAAGGAGCAGGATGAGCTGGCCTCTGGTTGGCTGGCGCTGCAGATGTTTTGTGCAATTACTTAGCATCATCAGATCAGTAGATATGAATATTGTATGCTGAGGCTTGTAGAACAAACCAACAAAAGATCTGAGCAGAAGCTAATGGAGTGGAACATTTTAGACGCTATGTTTGAAATTCTTGAAGTGTGGGCATAAATATCCATCTGACAGGTGGATATTTGGTTTTGGAAGTCAGAAGAGACAAAGAATGGTAGTCAGAAGGCAAAATGAGGTGACTGGGAGAATGAGAAAGGTCTCTATGAATGGACATGTAGTGATCTCCAGGGTATACTGCTAAGAAAAGTGAAGAGTATCTACGGTGCTATCTTTATGTACAAAAGGAAGAGCTATAAGGAAGTACACACAAAAACACCACGTGTGTAATACAGAAATTCAGAGGGGGTAACAAGAAATGAATGAACTTAGCCACCTCTTGGGGAGGGTGGGGAGACAGAAATGGGAAAAGGGAAGAAGAGATGAGGAACAAGTGGCCCTTCTCTAAATGTCTTTCTATGCAGTTTTGACTCAGAATGACAGCAATGTCGCCTACCCCCCAAACAAATAACTAAAATCAAACACGATATGGAAAGGGAATTGCAAACAAAATACAAATAGTGCCATATAAATTAACTTTCTTAAAAACAAGTAACAGCCAAGCATCAATGGCTTACATTTGTAATCCTAGCTATTAAGGAGGCTAGAGATCTAAGGACTGTGGTTCAAAGGCAGCCTGGGCAGGAAAGTCTGTGAGACTCTTATCCCCAATTAACTACCAAAAAGCTGTAAATGGCACTGTGGCTCAAAGTGGTAGAGTGCTAGCCTTGAGCACAAAAGCTCAGGAACAGCACCAGGCCCCGAGTTCAAGCCCCAGGACTAGCAAAAAAAAAAAAAGGGGGGGGGGAGAAGCAACAGGCATAGTGGATAAGATAAAGAAAAGAACTGCCCAAAGGAACTGTGGAGAAGAGCATTCTGATTCCATTCAGTGATAACTATAGGTGAAAAAGAGCTGTATACAATTATCTACTTAAAAAGTTTTGTTGTTTTTATTTGGGGGGTGGTACTGGTGTTTGAACTCGAGTCATAGGCTTGCTAGGCAGACACTCTATCACTTAATCCATGCCCTCAGCTCTTCTCCATAGGAAAATTGTTTTCCACATGTGTAGACATAGCTGAGAAGACAGATAACTTGAGTGTAGATTATGAGAGTCAGCTTTCTCCATCTGAGACAAAGGCATTGTAATCGGGCTGGAATGAACTGTATAGGGTAATTGGCCAGTAAAGTCTTGAGGTCATGAGAGACAAAGGACTGTAAGTTCTCTCTGTATGATTTTTTTCAAAGTCCAAATTTATTTAAAATTAAACAGTAAAAAAAAAATGGAACAGCCTTTCCACTCTGCCAACACATGTGCATTCCCTGTGCTCTGGGACGCTGCAGACAGTGCACCACACAACTTCTAGGTTACCTTAGCCTGCCTTCCTGGCCTCCACATCCTCACTGTGACACAACACACTTCAGCAGTGATTTAATAACATCCCTCCTGTCATCAGGCAATGGTCCTCCATGCATAAATCAGAAGTAGTCACATTATCCGAATTATGTCCCCCATTAGTTATTCCCTCCAAAAAGTTACAAGCTTCCTAACAATGAATAGTAGCTTGTAGTTAGTTACAGGCACACAGTGTACATATAAGATCTTGATAATTAGAATATTACAAAATTACTGGAAGCAAAAGGCCAATGAGTTGGAGAAGCAGTGAGATATCACAGATCATCAGTCCTCTGCCCACAGACAGAACAGTGCCCTCCACAGCAGGACCAGTGGCTGTATTCACTTTCTCAGAAATGGATCTGTGCTCATCATAAAGGGAAAAGAAACTCAAGTGGCCTGATTTCAGAGCAGGGTTCACAAAATGAAATGAGGAACATGAATGTGAGCTGCACTGCTTAATGGGGGCACCAAGAGAAATGCATCAGGGGCCTTTCTCACAGGGAGACCCACAGGTAGTGCAGACTCTCCACTGATGCAGAGGTGCAGCTAGATGCTCTGCACACACGCAGCCCAGAGGCAGAGGGAAAAGGAATGAGGACATGGTTCCTGGCTCAGGTCACAAACCACGTGGGGATAAAAGCTAAGGAGGACTGAAATATGGAAACTTGGTCAAAAGCAGCTGGCAGAATGTGGGAGCGGGGCTTATTTTGGGAACTAAATGCCCTCTGCCATCATCACTCTGCAGTGGTTCTCAGCGTCGGTGACACCTGCCCCTTGAATCTGTGCAAGAATTTGGGGGCTGCCAAAGTTCTGTGGGATGCTGCTAGTATGTGACAGAGAGAGATGGAACAAGGGACAGCAGATGAATTACACCATACAGGTCAGTCTCAGAAATGTCCTAGGCCTGACATAACTTTTTTTTTTTTTTTTGGGTCCAGTCGTGGGGCCTGAACTCTGGGCCTGGGCGCTGTCCCTCAGCTCTTCAGCTCAAGGCCAGTGCTCTGCCACTTGAGCCCTAGCGCCACTTCCGGCTTTTTTTTCTTTTTGCTTATGTGGTGCTGGGGAATCAAACCCAGGGCCTCAGGCATGCAAGGTAAGCATTCTACCACTGAGCCACCTTCCCAGCCCGTGACATAACTTTCTAATGTCCTAAATACTCATCTATATAATTACAAATTTGTTCACAATGATCTTTTTCTGTTTATCTGCTTATCATCTATCTCTCTAACATCATAAATTTTCCTGAAATTCAATACTGGGTACATTAAAAAAGTTGGATTTGGATTGGTATCTCAGAAGTTTTCACTCTCTTGAAAAGTATCAGTAATGGCTGCGTGCCAGTGACCTACGCCTGTAATCCTAGCTATTAAGGAGGCTGGGATCTGAGAATCACTGTTCAAAGCCAGCCAGGGCAGGAAAGTCTGTGAGATTCTTTTTTTTGGGTCTGGTCGTGGGGCCTGAACTCTATGCCTGGGCACTGTCCCTCAGCTCTTCAGCTCAAGGATAGCGCTCTACCACTGAGCCACCTTCCCAGCATCATCCTGTGAGATTCTTATCTCCAATTAACCACCAGAAGACCGGAAGTGGTGCTGTGGCTCAAGTGGTACAACACTCACCTTGAGCTGAAGAGCTAAGGGACAGTGCCCATGCCCAGAGTTCAAGCCCCATAACTGACAAAAAAAAAAAAAGTATCACTGATGGCAGTAACAGCATGGTATGCGAATCATGAAAACATCACACCTACACCAGTGTGTGAATTTGTAATTGTCACATTCAGTGATTCAAACTTTGATATATAAATACCAGACTAAACTCTCACTTTTGGGATATTTGTAACCAAGAGATTCCATATACATACAATTAGGTTTGGGTGTGATGGTGCACACCTGTAATTACAGTTATTTGGGAGGTAGAGATAGGAGGATTGTGCCTGGAGTTAGTGTGAAATCCTCTCAAAAAAAAAAAAAAAAAAAAAGAAAAACCTCAAAAGAATTGGAGATGAGGCTCAAGGAGTAAAGGCCCTAAGTATCAGCCCCATAAATAAAAATATTTTAAGTGTCATTGCTTCTATTTTTCCCACACAGATTAAAAAAATACATACAAGTAGATTATTTATGTCTACCAAGATAGAGTTGGGTTTTAGTTGGGATTACTTGAATAGAGCCCAATGAAAGCAAAAACTAAGTGCTATGATTTCAGTGGGAGCTTTGGGCCAGAACAGCAGGAGAGGGAGGCGGGGAAGAGAGGAAAGAATGGAAGCAATGCAGAGTGAGAGGTGTTGTCATTACACTGCCTACTACCACCGCCTATGACGACTGCAGGCCTCACAGAGGCGGCAGGAGCCTCAGTGGGGGACTGCCATCAGCACGTGGGACTTCTCCAGGAGCATATGGCCAGACCATATGGTGGTACATGGAAGAGGGCAAGGAAGGGCACTTTTTCTGCCCACATTCTTCTCATTTCCCCTTTTCCCGAATTCACAGTTCACACCCAAGGTGAGTTGATGTGCACGCACTTCCAGGCTGCAACATTTGGTTCCATCATCTGGTCTCTCAGGAAGCCTGAAACCACACCTCAGTTTGTTCTACTGGAGTGGTGTGTAGCTGGCAATGACTCAAAGAAATGAAAGAGATGGTGAGTATGAACAGATTGTCTTTGTATGACAGGTGTTACTTATATGGACAGATAAGTCTGACAAAGTTGAAAATCAGCTCACCACAGATATTTGTGAAATGAAATGTCTTTCTCTTTCCCTAGTCTGCAACCTCCATGGAGCCAGAGATAAGATCTCTCTTGTCCAAGCTAAATGTATATCTTGCATACTATTTGGCACCTAACAGTTTGACCAGTATCTAGATATTGAAGGAAAAGCTTAAGAGTGGCAGGAATTAAATAAGTAGGAAGTGGTTGTGACATGAATAGCCTTTTCTTTTTCCATTCCTGAGGCTTGAACCCAGGGCCTAGTCACTGTCCTTGAGCTTCTTTTGCTCAAGGCTAGTGTTCTTACCACTTGAGCCACAGCACCACTTTGGCTTTTTCTGTTTATGTGGTACTGAGGATTGAACCTAGGGCTACAAGCATACTAGGCAAGCACTCTACCACAAAGCACATTCCCAGCCCAACATGAATAACTTTCTAAGTCATCTAAAGGAGCCTTGGCATTTTAGGGGCCTATCCAGTTTGAGCAACAGTCTTAAGGTCAAAGAAGGCAGACAAGTGAGAAATCTTTTGACAATCTAGGAGAAATACCAAGACAGGGAAGTAGGAAGGGGAAGGCAAAATGAAGGAATCTCACTTTCTTTCTAGCTTGCATACTGGTAGGATGGTAGTGGCACTGACAGAGAATTAAAGAGGAAACAAGTTAAACAGATTATAAATCTTATTTCTATTTTGGACCTGGGGAACTCCGAGGGGTTATGGAACATTTTTTACAGAAGGGGTAACCGAAAATCTCAGGCTGAGGCTCTTAGAAGTAGTACAAGATTTTGAGCACAAAATATTGCAAGTTAAAACCACAAATGGTATGAAAAAAAAATCAAACCACAAATGGTATAAAATAATAGTGGGCTAATTGTGGAATAGCAATGTTTATGGTACAAAAAGAAGACCATATAATGGTGGAAATGACTAGAGAGTTTAGAAAGAGAATCTTGTGAATGACATTACAATAATTATTAAAGCTGAACTTTGTGTGTGTGTGTGTGTGTGTGTGTGTGTGTGTGAGATCATACTGTCAATGCAACAAAGCATGCACTGGAAAACATCCACTGGGTTTGAAAATATGTAGGTCACTGCTTTTACTAGAATGGCTCCATGGAGGCAGGTGAGATGGTTAGACACCACAGACTGAATAAAATGAGTTGAAATGAGGAAAGCAAGTGAAAAACTTTTACACGGTACATTTAAAAGTACAACTGAAATCATGTAAACCATCTACTCTCGGTTATCCCAAGATCATGGAAAACAGCAGAGTGCTGTCCACACATATGATAATGAGCTAGTTCCCCGTAACTCCTCTGCTTGCCTGGATATAAGAGTCTCAGGAAATCCACTGTGTTCCTTTCACAGAGGGTTTTGGTGAAAGCCTTTGCAGCTTTTATTCAAAGGTTATTGAAGAAAATGTTTATGTATAAATGATAAAAAAAAGTTATACTAATTACTAATGTAAGTAAGGTCTGTTTTATTTTGTCTGGATCTTTCTGAAACAACTTGAATAAGTCTAAAGTACTGTATGATTTGGTATGCTTAGATTAATTTTTTTCCAGTACTGATCTGATATTCCTATTTTGTCAGAAGCTGAATTTTATATCCTCCTCCTATTTCATCTGAATGTACAAACTATAAGTTTCTTGAAATCCACTGAAAAATGTGGGAAGTAAATCCCTAAACAACTTACCTGGAATTCGTTCATTTTCAGGTGCTCTTGAGAAAGGGCCAAGAGAGATGAAAGCAGAGCTGAGTAAGGAAGAATGCGGAAGGGAGTCGTGAGAGGTCTGGCTAGTGCGGCAGTTCTTACAAGTACCTAGCAAGACAGACACACACCCACGTACAGAAATGGCACTGAGACCAATATGATCCAGGAAACCCACAGATGGAGGAAACGTCTAGTTAAAAGTCGTGAAATGAGCCGTTTTTCTTGAGTGCACCCATGTTTTCTACTGAATTACTGTCAATTTGTATCTCCTTTGGAAAAATAAAAACATAACCCGAATCCAATACTAGAACACTGATCCAATAAAAATTAATATACCCAAAGTTAGGAACGGGGAAGTGGTGCTGTGGCTTAAGCGGTAGAGCACTCGCCTTGGGCTGAAGATCACAAGGACAGCGCCCAAGCCCAGAGTTCAAGCCCCATGACCGACAAAAGAATAAAAAAAGAAAAATAGATTTCCAAAGTTAGGAACGGTATTGCAGCATTAAAATTGAAGCTAGGATAAAAATATTTATTAACACAGGAAAACGTTGATATTATGTCACTTACCTATTTTTCTGCTAATGTGTTTAGCCAGTGAGATGAAGAGGTTCCAGTAAGAAAGGATGCAAGTGGTTTAAGGTGTTTATCTGTTTTGACTGGTGGGTGTCCCTGTTCAGCTTCACAAGAGGACCTAGTCCTAACTACGGAGCTGGAAGTAGGAGAGTGGCATTCACTTCTCAGCTGTCACTAGTAGACAGCTGAGGAGATGAAAGCGTTATCTTCCACGTCCTAACTTTAAAGTAACGGAAATCTAAACAGCTTTAAACGGCTCTTCTTTCACCTACACTGTGTGATTCTATGCCGGGTGATGGCGGACACGGTCTGGACAACTCCGAATAAGCAGAGTGGAGGCTGGGGCGCGGACAGGTGTTGGGACGTGATGGAGAGGCCACGCCCTCGGCCGCGCGCCCCGCCGCCCGGTCGGCCGCGCGCCCCGCCGCTCCCCGCCGCGGCGGCTCGCCCCGCAGGCTCTGCCCTCCGCACTCATGAGGGGCCGCAGGTCCCCAGGCCCCCGCGCGGCTCCCGCACCGAACGCCAACACCTGGGATTCACGCACAACCCCTCCCCGCACGGCGGGCCGGGGGCCGCGGCCGGCCGCTCCCGAGGCCTGCGGGCCCGGAGCCCAGCGCTGCCGGCCTGCGGAAGGCCAGCTCCGACCCGCGGCCCACCCCCGAGGGCCCGGAGCCCGCCGCCAGCCCTTCCCTAACTTCGGGGGACGCCGACTTGGCTTCCAGTCAGCAGCAGGCCCCGCGGCCGGAGAAGGCGGAGGCTGCAGCACCCGGTCCCAGAGGGGCCAAGCGGAGCACCGGAAACGCGTCTGGGCAGGTGCCCGGAAGTGACGTATACGCTTTCCAAGGCCCTCCACAGAGCGTGGCTGAGTTTCCGGGACCACACTACCCAGAAGGCGCCGCGGCCACCGCCTTGAGCCAAGTTCACGGCTCCCCACCGCCCCTGGCAGACGACGGCTGCGGTCCCCGGACAGAAAAGACACGTGACACGTGACGTCACCGACGCTGCGGGCGAGAAGGGACAGTCCCTTAAACTGCGGCGGTGTTAAGACTACATGCCCTGCAGGATTTCTCCCACGTAAGCGTCCCCACGTGACACACATGTGTGTGAAACAGGATAAATCACAGCATCTCTAAAGATCTTGTTTTTAAGTGTGTGGTGATGCAGGACTGTAGCACTTGGGAGGCTGAGGCTGGAGGATTGCGAGTGTGAGGCCTGGGGTGGGGGCGGAGGTGGGGTCTATTAACAGGTAAGCGCGAGGCGCTTGACTTTCTGACTGCTGTGCTGGAGGAGTAGCCATCATCATTTTATACTTTTAGCAAAGAAAAAACAAAACAGCACGCTAATAGCTTTTTAACAATACCAGCCCTCTCACATACTCATATAGGCCCCTGGGAAAACGAGGTGCGTGAGTAGGAAAAGTTTGGAAGTGACTCCAGCCCCAGCCACCACCAGCCTGACCTTGCAAACAGAGCCCGATTGGAGATCACTCATAAGCCAACCTCCTAAATGGTGAGAGAGGGGAGCCATAGACGCTGCCGCTTTATGCCACCAAGGTTGGAGTGGTTGATCACTGTCCAACAGAGAACTGATTCAAGTTGGTTCAAATGAGTCATCAAAGATAAATGCAGGCCAGAGGCTGGCATAGGTGGTGTTTGATATTAGACTGGAATAATGGGGTGCACAGGCTGTTTGGGAGGAGAAGAGAATGAACAGAAACAGGAGAGAGAAGGGGCGGGAAGAAGAAGATAAGCTATGGTGGGGGAAGGAGAAAGAGAATATGGCAGACAGGCAAGCAAACATTGGATCCTGCAGTTTCCATAGTGGCCACTGGATGGAAGCAGTATCATGAATCCTGTGTTGTAATGCTCATCAGGAAGGAGTGTTAACAGCCCAGCACATGCCTGACCGAATGTACTATTGAATGAGCCTGAGTTACTGTACCTGACATTGCCCTGATCACTGAGAGATGAGATCACCCAGCCTGGCTGAGACCAATTAGCCTGTCCTTGGAGGGTGAGGTTCAGTTCCACCCCATCAGCCTCTCTTGCTGTGATTATTCTCCAGAAGGGAAGAATGGATGCAGGAGTCAAATAAGGATTCCGGAGAGAATTACAGATGCTGAGGAGGGATATGGGGAGAAGGAATCTACCATGGAGGCAAAGGGCAAGACTTCTGGATGAACCCTTCCTCTCAAGGCTCAGAAAAGGACCTGGGAAAAGCCAGTGTTCCCTCCTGTCACCATAACAACATAATGGAGTCACAGTCAACGGGCTGGCAGTGGGCAGGGGTGAAGGTTCAGAGATATTCCAGGAAATCTTGTATTGGATCATCCCCCTATGGTAGGCTCATGTGGGATTAACTACAGAGGTAAGCACCTGGGTCTTTGCAATTGGCCAGGGGGTGGTTGTTTGGCCAAGAGAACAGTAAGTCTAGAGAAACATATACTACCTCTATGTGTCCATGTGAGAAAACTAAAGGTGGGAGAATACAATGGCCATGTCCCAGATCACAAGCGGAATAACGGCAGTGCAGTGCCTCCAGACTTCCTAGTCATCTATTTATTGTTGGGACCTTGTGCTGTCCATGCTATCAGCTGTTCCTTCCTGTCTCTCTTAAGCTTGATCTGTCTCTTGGCACCAGGTCTGCTCCTGAAGCAGCAGTGGGGTGGGAGCTGACAATAGTCACCCAAGCAAATGCTGTCAAACTTTTTCTTTTGTCAGTCATGGGGTTTGAACTCTGGGCCTGGGCGCCTGTCCTTCAGCTCTTCAGCTCAAGGCAAGCACTCTACCACTTGAGCCACAGCACTACTTCCAGTTTTCTGAGAGTTTTATTGGAGATAAGGGTCTCACGGCCTTTCCTGCCTGGGCTGACTTTGAACCATGATCCTCAGATCTCAGCCTCCTGAGTAGTTAGGATTACAGGTGTGAGCCACCGGTGCCCAGCTCCATTCAACTTTTAACTGCCTCCATCTCTACCTCATCCATCGCCTCCATCCCATGCCTGGGTGGTGATTCAGCACTCCACACAGCTGGACAGCTCCCATCTTGGGGATTCTCGGCATTCGGAAATGGACAGATTCTGAGCTGTCGAAGTACTTCAAGAAAGGGATAGAGTCCCCAGTTGGGTTGTTTAGCTACCAGTCAGAACTTGGACAGGTGATTTTGGGAAGCAGGGCTGTTGTCCCTCTGCTGGATAGGGCAGGTACCATTTGTCTCCCTTGTTCTCTGGTCTCATCCACTCCAAGAGGCAGACAATACTAGTGCTCAAGTCAGCCACATTATAGGGTGCTGGCCAAAGCAACGGGTGTTACTCACTGGCTAAAGCATTCAGTCAACTGCTGGAGACCCGTTCAGACTTCCTGTACTTCCTACATCTTGGAAGTACATATTGCATGAGGCTGAAGTAAACTGGATCTTGAGGTCACAAAGGAAATACAGTACACTTGAGAGATGGCATTGGGTGAGCAAGCAATGTGGTTTTGTGTGCTAACTCAGGAAATGTTGGGGATCATTTGTTACTGCACCAAAACCTAGCCCATCCTGACTGGCAACACAGCTTTCCCCCAGAAATCAGGAAAAGACAAGGACAGATTCTGCTTTAGAGACTCTAGAGGAAGCTTGGCCTTTCTGAGCCAGTGGAGGAATTGAAGCCCAGGTACTACAGGCAGGTGATGCCCAGGCACCTTGCATGGGTGAAGATCCACATTCCAGTGGGTGCTGCCCCCACCGCATGGGCACATTGGCTGTACTAGTCGGTCTGTGATCAACAAGGTCACCAGGTAACAGTTCATGGCTATACCCAGGTGGTGGCTTTGGATGCCACCAGGACCACGATCCTCAGATCTCAGCCTCTTCAATAGTTAGAAGTACAGGTGTGAGTCACCAGGGCACGGATCCCAAAGCATTTCTAAGTATTGTATCACCTCCTACTCAGGGCTTAGTCATAGGGGGATGAAAACACTGCTGTTAAGGATAGACAGATTCTTCATCCTTGTCCTGTTCCCTTTAACTCTCTTTCTAACTTCCTTGTCTCCCTGGGCTTCTCTCCACAGCTTAAAAGGTTCTCCACTCCCCTTCCTATCTACCTGTGTAACCTGTGTACCATACAGTTTCCACATTCCAGACCTCAAAATTAGCCTTTTTTTTTTTTTTGGTCAGTCGTGGGGCCTGAACTCTGGGCCTGGGCATTGTTCCTCAGCTCTTCAACTCAAGGCGAGTGCTCTACCACTTGAACCACAGCGCCACTTTTTCTGCTTATGTGGTGCTGAGGAATCGAACTCAGGGCCTCATGCATGCAAGGCAAGCACTCTACCACTAAGCCACCTTCCCAGTCCCCGAAATTAGTCATAATGACAGGAAGCTGTCAGACAAAAAATCAGACATCTAAGAAGGAATTAGTAGATTAGGATGCATTTGAGAAACATGGATTTGCCTTACTGAATCAACAACAATTTGGTGAAGTAGGGATAATTAGTCAGGAGGCTTTGCCTCCACCTCTGAGCACCTCTGCCCTGGGGATCAAGCCTTTTCATTTCAGGAGTCTTTTTTTTTTTTTTTTTTTTTTGTCGGTCGTTGGGCTTGAACTCTGGGCCTGGGCGCTGTCCCTCAGCTCTTCAGCTCAAGGCGAGCGCTCTACCACTTGAGCTACAGCGCCACTTCCGGTTTTCTGGTGGTTTATTGGAGATAGGAGTCTCATGGTCTCTCCTGCCCGGGCTGGCTTTGAACCGCAATCCTCAGATCTCAGCCTCCTGAGTAGCTAGGATTACAGGCGTGAGCCACCAGCGCCCGGCTATTTCACGAAGTCTTTTAAGGGCATTTCATATAGAAACTGTAACAAGTAGCTTTTCAATTCCCCACCTTATAGGTGAAAATATAAATCTCAGAAGTGGAGTTCAAAAATGGATTTATATGCTGGGCACCAGTAGCTTATATATGTAGTCCTAGCTACTCAGGAGGATGAGATCTGAGAATCATGGTTCAAAGCCAGCCAGAAAACTGGAAGTAGCACTGTAGCTCAAGTGGTAGAGCGCTAGCCTTGAGCTGAAGAGCTCAGGAACAGTGCCCAGGCCCAGAGTTCAAGCCCCACAACCAACCAGAAAAAATGGAGTTACACAGAAAGTGATTGAGTTGAAGGCTGGGACTTTCATCTTAACCCAGTGGACTCCCAAGCGTATTAGTTTTTCATTATGCCATGTTCAAGTCAAGGAGGACCTCCTGGAGGAGGTGAATCATGAGCTTCATTGTAGGCCAAACCAACTGGGATGCAGGGGAATGGGCAGCCTCAGACACAGCTGTATAACAGAGCTCTGACACACACATTTCTCTACACACTGTGCTGGGAGTGACAGGGCCCCTCGCCCTTTCCCAGTTTGCTTTGGAAGAGGGGTGCATGGGGTAAAGTTTGAGGAAGGCAAATCTTATGCTGTGGTTAAACTTATTCCGTGCCCTGCCCCCTTCCTCCTGCCCAGCCCCCGTCGTATACATCAGTTTTCATCACCATGTGTAAAGGGCTGAGAGAAATTGTTTAAAGATGGAAACAACTCATCAGCTGACTCCATTGCTTCTGGTGAGACACAACCAGCACAAGCTATCATTACCTGTTGTGCTCTGATTTTTAAAAGAAGGATTCCAGTATTATTTGTACAACTAAAAAAGAAAGTATGGATGAGTCATTGTCCAAATGAATGGCTCTGTGAGAGGGGGTGTCCCTTAGAGGCTGGCTGGCAGCTGTTGATGGCCTCTGAAGGAGGCAGCCGTGAGGAGGACAAGCAGCTGGAGTCCCCAGCTCCACCAGGTGCTGACTTGCAGCCCCCAAACACCTCCCAGTGGGGACAGATGGAGGAATAGGGGTGTGTGTGTGTGTGTGTGTGTGTGTGTGTGTGTGTGTGTGTGTGTGTGTGTGTGTGTGTGTGTGTGTGTGTGTGTGTGAATAGGGTGTGTGTGTGTGTGTGTGTGTGTGTGTGTGGAGGAATAGGGTGTGTGTGTGTGTGTGTGTGTGTGTGTGTGTGTGTGTGTGTGTACCAGAGCTTGAACTCAGGGCCTGGGTGCTGTCCCTTAGATTCTTTTTCTTTTTGAGCAAGGCTGGAGCTCCACTACATGAACCACAGGCCCACTTCTGGCTTCTTGGTGATGAATTTGAGAGAAGAGCCTCTTCAGCTAGCTTCGAATTGTGATCCTTAGCAGCTCTCAGCCTCCTGCAGAGCTATGATTAGAGTCATGAGCCATCCGCACCCTGCTTAGGCCCCAGCTATGGGATGTGTGACCATCGAAGCTCAGAGAGGCCACCCAGGGCAGCAGCAAAACCAAAGTTACTGCTCACATCAGTGCCACTCCAGACTCTAGCCCCTGCCCCACCTCCCCAAGTTCTTCTTGGAGCAATCATGTCCATCCTGAGGAGGGGATCCGGGGAGAGGAAGGAGCCCCAAGGGGCAGCGGCTGGCCTTGACGCTGACTGTACTTTTGCTGGAGCCGAGCATGCAGATGTTGGACCCGTCGGGCTTCCTGGGCAGAGAAGAAGGAGGCAGCAATGCTGTGCCGCAGGCGCCGGGCGTAGGTGCGCAGCAGCACGGTGCCACCCGCTAGGAGCTGCAGGGTGCCAGCAGCCAGGGGGCCTGCGGCGCAGGGTTGTTGGGCGGGCAGCAGTGGACAGTGGCCGGAGGTGAGGCGCAACTCCCACTGGTAGGAGCCGTGCGTAGAGACCCAGGGGCGCTGGGGCACAGGCTGGTTGAAGAGGAAGGGGATGAAGCCCAGGGCTGTGTATGCTGCCTTCAGAAAGGAGAAAGAAAGTCAGTCAGTCAGTCAGCTACCAACCGCTGCCCAGCAGTCTCCCACCAGCCAGACTGGCAGGGACTAAGGGCCCTACATCCCTACCCTCACCTGAAAAACAGGGGGAGAATGAACCCACCACCCAGAGTTTAAGGAGGTCCAAATGGGATTGAAGCGGAAACCAGTTCTTTTGTAAAAGTTACAAACACCATACAAATGTTTATTATTATTATTATTATTATTATTATTATTACTTTAGTATTATAGAGAAAACCAGTTCATGCTCTGGGCATTCATTCAGCCCTCTACTCTTCCATCCAATAGACACAGGCCTGTGAGGTTGAGGCCAGCAGAAGCCTCATTAAAAGGGGAGTGGGGGCACCCTGCCCAGTGCGGTGGCTCGTGCCTGTAATCCTAGCTACTGAAAAAGTGGAGCTCCTAGAGACTGCATTCTCAGCCCAATGGCAGGCAGGAGGAGGGTAGGGTGGAGTAATTAGGAGAGAGTAATTGGGCTAGTGTCATCCCAGCTGCCAAGCCAGTCTGGGCAAAAAGTGAGACCCTATCTCAAAAAACAACCAGAGCAAAAGAAGATAGGGTTGTGGCTCAAACAGTAGAGCATCTAAGCTCAAAACAAAAATTCACAGTGAATTCAATGTGACCAACTCAGAGGTTCTCCCCAGCTAGGCGGGTCTTACTCTCCTGCTCTTCAAGTTGGGCTGTGCCTAGGTTTGCGAGGGCAAGGAAGAATGCAGTGCAGAGAGATGGAAGGTCAGTGGGGAGCCCCAGGACTTCAGTACCCAGCTGTTTGCATGAGACACAGCCGGGGACCCTAGAACTGCACTTTTAGCGGCTCATGAGGATTTTTTCCTCTATTTAAAATCAGAAGTAAGGTGTTATGTGCAGCATCTCTGAGCCTCTTATCTTCCTCTGTACGTGGGGAGGATAATTGTTCTGGTCAGCGAGCTTTATAGTGGCAATTCAAACTTGAGACTCAAGCTTGTTCACTTTTTACCGTCTTTGGAATCGGGCAGCAGGACGTGTCAGCGCTTCCAGCAGCCCTGCCATTGGCACTGCACGTGCACAGGCACTTCTCCGGGTGCTGGGCTCAGAACATCACTGCAGCCCGGCTACAAGCACTGCGGGACTGGGCGCAGTCTGCCCTTCCAGAGAGATTGCCATCCAGCAAATGTCTGGCCTAGAAGTGAATGGTTCTCGTGGCCAATGAAACCTAGGACAGGGCAGCGGGGCCTTGATTGTGGAGAGAGCAAAACAAGTAGTTGTGCGCCCACACATACATGCCTGGGGGTGTGTGTGTGCACGCGCGTGTGCATGCGCATGCATGCACACACACACATGTTGCTGTAGCTTAAACTCAGGGCCTGGATATTGTCCTTTACCTTTTTCACTTAAGGTTGGCACTCTACCACTTGAGCCACAACTCCACTTCCAGCTTTTTGGTGGTTAACTGGAGGTAAGAGTCTCACAGACTTTCCTGCCTGGGCTGGCTTGGAACTACAATCCTTAGATCTCAGCTGAGTAACTACGATTATAGGCATGAGCTGCCAGCACCACTGCAAGCAGTCACTGTTGAGGAGTGGCCGCGTAGATGGGTTACCATCTTGCCAAGCAACAACCTACACAGGAACTTCGTGGAAGTGGACAGGACTGAATCATGCTGAGTCACTGAGCCATATGCCAAAGGCAGCTGGCCACACTCCAGAGGGCGCAGTGAGAGGCAGGAGGAAGTTTCACTTTGGGAAAGGAAGATCGTGGGGCATGGAGGAGTAGGTCTAACGTATGTTTTCTCAGATGATCAGGGAGGGCCACACCAACCCTTGCAAAGCTGATAACCCAAAGTTGGAAGAAAATGCTGGAGAGATGAGGGAGGAGCACCAGGCACAGGGAGGTTGGAGATGAGGCCAGACTTGACAACTGGGCCAGAGTCATTCAGAAGCCCTGGGCTTGATCTGGAGCAAGCCAGGAAAATCAATAACGACTTCCCCGTGTTTCCTGTGTGTGTGTGCATGAGACATGACCAACTAACTCTATGTTAAATGCTAAGTGAACTACTTTCTGTGACCACAACTGAGATAAGTATCCATTAAGGACGGACAAACAGCGCTTTCCCTTAACAATATATGAAATGATAGGCTGACTTGGAATGGGGGTGTCTTAGGCTTGATGAATTTGATCCAATTAGAGGCCACACACTTCTTTCTTGTGACCTATGGGAATCCATCAGGCACATATTGTATTTGTGATTGGAGAAAAATTTCATAAGATGATTCCCTTACCATTTACAATAAACTCTAATTTTCTAGCTTAGTTTCTTACATAAAAAAATAGGGGCTGGGGACTGGGAAGGTGGCTCAGTGGTAGAGCTCTTGCCTTGCATGCCTGAGGCCCTGGGTTCGATTCCTCAGCACCACATAAGCAAAAAGAAAAAAGCCGGAAGTGGTGGTGTGGCTCAAGTGGTAGAGCATTAGCCTTGAGCTGAAGAGGGACAGTGCCCAGGCCCAGAGTTCAGGCCCCACAACCAGACTCAAAAAAAATAGGGGTTCAGAATGTGGCTTAGTGGTAGTGAGTTTGCCGAGCATGCGTGAAGCCCTGGGTTCAATTCCTCAGTACCACATAAACAGAAAACGCCTGTGGCTCAAGTGGTAGAGTGCTAGCCTTGAGGGGAAAAAAAGGATGCTCAGGGATAGTGCCCAGGCCCTGAGTTCAAGCCCCAGGACTGGCAAAAAACAATAATCTGGCCGTGGCCACCTAAATTTTGGTTGACTTGATTTTGTGCAGTTTAAAAGAAAACTTCCTAGATATCAAATGTACTCTGATAAATATATCATTTGTGTTATAGCACAGGATCTATCCTAATGTTTCATACAACAAACTTCTGTGTGAGATCTCACGAAGTAAAGTGAAAAGATTTCAACAAGAGATTGAAAAACACAAATCTTGGCCTGAGAGTAAATACATCCTACTGTGTTTCTTGTGTGTGTGTGTGTGCATGAGACATGACCAACTAACTCTATGTTAAATGCTAAGTGAACTACTTTCTGTGACCACAACTGAGATTGGAAGTGATAAGTATCCATTAAGGATGGACAAACAGCGCTTTCCCTTAACAATATATGAAATGATAGGCTGACTTGGAACGGGGGTGTCTTAGGCTTGATGAATTTGATCCAATTAGAGGCCATATATATATTCAGATTGTAAATACTCTTGGTTGTGTAGGCAATACAGTCCTACCTGAGACTCCTCACTGTGCCTTTGTACAGCAGCCCAGATAATACAAAAATAGGTAGAAGGCTGTGTTCCAATAAACTTTATTTACAAAACTAGAAGACAGCTGGAATTGGCTTGAGAGTCATAGGTGGCCTACTCCTGCTCCACACCATTACTAAACCTTACATCTAGCCTGACATATCACATGTGAACTGTTAGTAATTATTCCACCATTAGTGAGTGGTTAGTAGAATGTGCTGTGAAGTCAAGTTGTTTTGGAGACGTTATTTAGAGTTTCACAGCCTCTAGAGGCTCACTGGAGGATTGATTTCATTTCTATAATGAGGAAAATGAGGCTAGAACATTTTGCTATTTAAGAAGACCTTGGCCTTGACCTGGGGGCAAGCAACTTGAAGGTGGAAATAGGGGATGGAAAGAGATTTCATTTCACAAACTAGTGTGTGGCGTGGGTTCCCTACAGTATCTACCAATGCCGGAGGCCCCATGGCTGCTCCAAGAGCTGCCACGGGGGAAACACGCAACATTTAGCCACCAGTCAAGGGTTAACACACCCTGCTCCTTCTTCTAGGGAATGGCCCAGGGCCTTCCTTCCCCATGTACTTACGTCATAGTTGATTGTAAGCGTGACGGGTACAGTGGGCAACTGCTGAGCCCAATCCACGGCCGCCTGAGCCAGGAGAAACACCACGTGGTCTGTGGCCACTGTCACGGCTGTGGCCACCATGAGCAGCCCCAGCAGCCCCAGCCTCAACGCACAGCTCCACAGTTCCTCTTGGGACAGCTTCGGCTGGGCCGTCTGCAGCAGCCAGGAGGGTGGATGGGCTAGCAGATGTGTGGCTCTGGCCTGTGCCAGCTGCTGAGCCAGCTGCTGAGTTGCATAGATGTTGTCAAACTGCAGGTCCGAAAGGTAGCGATGGAGGTACCAGGCCGACTCCAGGAAGAGGCCTAGAATAAACAGGCCAGTGGCCAACCACTGGGTCCCCAGAGCTGCCGTCCGGACCAAGGACTCCAGGCCAGAAAAGTCCTCCAGGACCTGCTGAGTGACCCTGAGCATATGCAGGCGGAAGGCAGAGCCATTGCCCTGGGCCTCCAATGTCAGCCCCCGGCTGCCGGCTTGGCCTTTGGGGCCCAGCAGCCTGGAAGCCTCGTGCAGCTGCTGTGTGGTATTGAGCAGACTCTCCAGGGAGCCCTCAGTGACACATCTCAGCACCTGCCCTGCCGCGCTCATGTTGGCCAAGACATTCGGCACCACAGCAACGGCCAGGGTGGTAGCACTGTAGGACAGGAGAAGCCGGTGGCCCTGTTCGGTGCCCAGGATAGGCACACTAAGCGCAAACAGGCATCGGACTGGCGGCATCAGGCCCAGGCTGAGGAAGAGCAGGAGGCCACAGACAGTGGTCACCGCAGCTGAGGGTCCCAGAGGGTAAAGCTGAGAGGAGACCAGCCAATGATGAATCAGACCTGTGGCAGCCATAGCCAGGGGTCCACAAAGGAGGAGCTGGGTCAGCAGCTGGCCATAGCTGGCTGGGACAGGCTGGCAGAAGGCATCCCAGGCAGCCTGCAAAGGAACAAGCACTTTGCATATTCCTGAGTGCCAGAATCTCCATCTGCATACAAGGAAATAGGGGGACCCTGTGTCAGGAGGATGAGGTGTCTTCCCACTCTCCCTGCCCTGAAAAATCAGAACAGGCACACCCTCCAGGTGGGCCAATCATGGATACCCATCCCCTATCCACATAAGTAAACCAATCAGAGGGAACCACCCCTTTCAATATGACACAGATGAACCAATCAGAGGCTTCCCCTGGATTATTCTCTCAGGGGTTGTGAAGTAAGGGCCCAGGGTTATGCATGTGAGTTTGGTTATCTGGGCTGCCACAATACATGTGCAGTCCTGTGAGAGCAACACAAAATGTCATGGAGTGATATATACACATATGAGAGAGAAAGAGAGAAAGGAAAGAGGAGGAGGAGGAGGAGAGAGAGAGACAGAAATAGTCAAAGGCAGAGCAAAACTATTTCTCTGGAATTCATTGTGGCTCAGTGTGTCACCCTAGACTTTTCCTTTCACTCCTCTCCTATCTCTTTCTTTCTTTCCCTCCCTCCCCCTCCCTCCTTTTCTCCCTCCCTCTCTCCTTCTTCCCTCCCCCTCTCTATTTCTTCTTTCTTTCTTGCTTGCTTGCTTGCTCGTTTGCTCGCTCACTTGCTTGCTTTCTATCTTGCTTTCTTTCTGTTGGTCCTGGAGCCTGAACACTGGGCCTGGACACTGTTCTTCAGCTCAAGGCGAGTGCTCTACCACTTGAGTCACAGCGCCACTTCCAGCTTTTTCTGCTTATGTGGTACTGAGGAACCAAACCTAGGGTTTCATGCATGCAAAGCAAGCACTCTACCACTGAGCCACCTTCCCAGCCCTCCCTCCCTCTCTTTCTTTCTTTTCTCTCCTTCCTTCCTTCCTTCCTTCCTTCCTTCCTTCCTTCCTTCCTTCCTTCCGGGAATTGAACCCAGGACCTTGCATTTGCCAGGTAAGCACTCTAGCACATGAGCCATGCCCTCAGCCCTTTTGTTTTTTATTTTGTCTTGGAGACACAGTCTTATGCTGTGTTTTCCTGGGCTGGCCTTGAACTCTTGATCCTTCAGTCTCTACCTCCTGACTAGCTGGGATTATAGGTATGAACCACTGTGTCCAGCTGCCATTTGCTTATTTAAGGCTTCAGTGTCTCTGTAACTTACAGGCCAGGAGGGTAGATCAATTGGCCTTTAGGGAACCTCTCTACTCTACTGCCCTTACATTTATTCACTTTATATGTAAGCCAGGCACTTGTGGCTCATACCTATTATCCTAGCTACTCAGGAGGCTGAGATCACCATCAAAGCCAGCCCAGCAAGGAAAGACCGTGAGACTTTTATCTAGAATTAACCATCAAAAAACCAGAAGTGGAGCTGCAGTGACACTGCAGAGGGACAGCCAAGAGTAGCAAGATGCTGGATCTGGGACCTTAGGCACTCTGATGAGGTGTACCACTTCCAGCACTCACCCCTGACCCGTGAACAAATTTGGATGTGCATCCCCCTGTATAATTAATATTCAGGCCAGGTGCTGGTGCCCCCCCTCCCTGTAATCCTAGCTACTCAGGAAGCTGAGCTCTAAGGATCATGGTTCAAAGCCAGCCCAGGCAGGAAAGTCTGTGAGACTCTTCTCCAATTAACCACCAGAAAACTGGTGTTGTGGCTCAAATGGTAGAGCTCAGGGACAGCACCCAGGCCCAGAGTTCAGGCCCCATGACCAACCAAAAAAAAAATTAGTATTCAGAACAGGAGAGGTACTAAAATAATAGCTACCGGTATAGACCATTTAAGAACTGAAAGCCAGTGCCCATCATACTAGGTGCTACGCTCTGCTGGATGTTGCAAATGAAAAGGACACTAGCTGCTGTCCATCCCATGCTTCCTTTGAGTCAAGCCCTGTATATGCATTTTCTCACATCTAAAATTTTCTGGGACATTGGATTCATTCCCATTTCACAGAGGGGGAAACTGAGGCCCAGAGAGGTGAGGAGTTTCCCAAGGTCATGCAGACAGGAATGGCACAGCTTTGCCTGTGACCCTCAGTGCCCAAGTCCCAGACCTACCCACTCCTGGCGAGACGCTGGGTGGCTCCACACAGGCCCCTCATGTTCCCTGGAGAGGGGTCCTCCGGTGGCTGGCCTCCGGCAGCAGGGCAGGTGGAATGGAAGTGGGCAATCGCTGACCCTCTGGAAGTCCTGTGGCTTCTGCTTTCCCACTCTTTGATTGAGTGCTCCTGGCAGCCTGGCTCCGCCTGCTTGAGGCCCACCTCCCTGGAAGTGGGAAGAGCTGCCTCATGCCCTCCAGGGAGGGGTGGGAGGAGAGCAAGCCGGTCTTCAGCCTTCTGTGATCCGGACACCCCCCCCCCCCCAAGGTGTTCCCAGGAGAGTGAGGCTAAGAGCTTCCCTCTTGTGGGGAAATCTGTGGGGAACACAAGTAGCAAAGATGGCCCGGAGAGGAAGTTGAGTGGGCAGAGCTGATTTGTTTAGGTTCAGTGTGTAAACAACTCATGGAAGCTTAGGTGCATGATAAGGTATGGCCTTTCAGTGATTGGTTGGTTCCATTTCCTCCCCTCCCACGCAGTCTTTTGCTTTAAAAGGGGATGCTCCCTGTTAATAAATGAGTTCCTGCTTGACTTGACTCCCCGCTATGTCTGATTGTCTCCTGGGCTAAGGGAGGCTGGGGAACTGGCGAGCGGCCGCACTTACCCCTCCTCGGACCCCGTCTGTCCAAAGACGGACGAAGACCCAACACCCTCTGCTCACCCTTCCTCTCCCTTCGGTAGTTCTGTACCCAAGGGGAGCACAAAGATCCCTGACTTCAGGCAGGGGTAGGGTAGGCCAAGAACCCATAGAAGACATTGAGACCCTTGCTGAAACGGAGGTGAGTGACTGCCTGGGCACTCAGCCTCGTGCCCTGCATTGTAGAGGCAAAATTCACAGCCCTGTGATTACCTCAGAATGCACTGCAAACAGTAGGTGCTCAATACATGTAAAGTTCTTGCCATCACTGCCCTGCACATCCCCTTCCAGGCTGTTCCAGAGCCCATCCTGCCTGGAATGGAGAGACATCCCTCAACACCTCGGTCCTCCAGTGTCCTGGGGGGGGGCCTCTGACCCCTAGGGGGCCTCTCCTGAGCTCCTCCCCTATTCTCCACACACAAAGTATGGGCCTTCAGGGGTGGGGGGAACAGCCAGGGCATTCCATCTGCCCATCCCCTTGGACTGAAGAAGAGACGCCCGTGGCTAGACCCTCAAGGGCTTGAGTCCCCGCAGAAGGCCCAGGGCCTGTGCACAGCCCCAAGGACCAGGCACACAGATGCAAAGCCATTAGTGGCACAGGAATGCCCAGTGCAGGTGTAGCAGCACAGAGGAGACAGCCCATGCTCGCCGTCTTAAGGGGTGTGCGGGCCCCAGCCAGGGGAGGTACCAACTTACAACCTGTGCAGATCTGGAGTGGGCCTGCTGTCCTAGTGTCTAGTGGGGGGGCCTCTAGCCTCAATCACAGCACCCCCACACACACACACTTGAACCTAAATGTTAGCTTTGCTAATCGCCATGCTGTGTGACCTTGAACAAGCCACTCTCTCTCTGAACTCAGGCCGCCTCTGCTGTAGGCTTTGTGGGAGAGGTCAGTGAGGGACTGAAGAGTGCTCCCTCCTGCCTAGGCTGCCAGCTGTGCCCTAGTGAGCCCAGACTTTGCTTTCCCCCTCCCATGTTCCCCATTACATGTTCCCCCTCAGCACCCAGGACACGGCTGGGCACTAAGCTGGTCAGAAGAAACAGCCCAGAAGAGGAGGCTGGCATTTGAGCAGTTCTTCTGAGTGCCAGGGAGCCAGCCAGCTGGAGTTTATGTGGGACAATCCCAGGCACAGGTGGATACCACCTCTGTCCATTCAGGCTGGCCTGACCTCAAAGCCCACACATCCGGAGGGGCTCTGAAGTGCCGGAATTAGCACCAGCTTGGCGGAAGGAGGGGAATTTCAGGGTGTGGGACTCAGAGCCATGAGACAGAGAGGAAGCGCACGGGCTCAGTCAGAAGTCAGGGGCCTCTGAGTACAGGAGTCACTGTGGGTGGGGAGTGTGACCTTGAAGCCCATCTGAGAAGCTGCTGGAAGCTTCCAAGCAGCCAGCGCTGCCTGAGAGAGACAGGATAATGAGAGCCACTGGTGGGAGCCCTGTGAAGTTCATTTGCTAATCACAGCATGAAAAACCCAAGTCCACTTCAAATATTTTATCCAATCGAGTGTATCGGAAACCCTAATCTTTCACCATGTGAATAATAGACAGCCATGGGTACATTCATTTTGGGTTTTTTTCCAGCTTTGTTTTTTCAACTCAGGCAGATATGCCTGCCATACTCATTTCTGGCCGGCCAGGTCCCATGTGCTCAGCAGCACACAGAGCGGGTGGCAGATGGAGAGATGGGGCCATGTTCCCCATTACAGTAAAAGCAGTCCCAGGCCACTAGAAGTAGGGACCAGGTAGAGCCAAGAGCACCATCCACCAGATCATGTAGCTTAGGTGTCACAGGTTCAAATGCCTGTGCAGGGCGGGGAGAGGGCTGAGGGAAGAGAGCCTGTTAAGCGATCAGAAGTGACCAGTGGGCTTACGCTCAGCTGCAGTCGCTGCTAAGTGTCAGAACTCTGTTATTGGATCTCTTCATGTCTTTTCCAAGAGGAGGATAAATCCTTTCAGGTGACATTTCCTGAATTTAAAGATTGGCAACCATTCAGATGTAAAACTCTCCGGGGGCAGGGCACACAAAATCCTGACGTGGCTGGAGTGGGGCCAGCTCCGATGTCCTCTGAACACCACCCCTTGCCCCCCCCCCCCCCCGCCCTCCAGTGCACTGGGTTTGCCCAGCTGGCTCCTCCTTCCGGCTCCCTGGCCTCTCCCTGCCCTGGGCCAGGAGCCCTGGCTTCTGTCAGTGGGACACAGATTTTAGGCATCCAGTTAGTCAACCGTGGTACACAGATTTCTGATCCAACTTTATTCTGGATGTTTGGTGGGTCTCATCCAATCAGTGGAAGGCCTGAATGGAGCAAAAGGCTGACCTTGTCTGAGTCAGGGAGTTCTCCGGAAGCTCGCCTTCAGGTTCCAGCTGCAGGGCCAGTGAGAGGAGGGTCAGTTAGGAGGCTGGGCCTGTGCTGGGTGTCCACAACAGGTGAGTCCAGACTCCACCGGCCCAGGCTGGGGACAGCCACCTCACTGCGCCACCCAGGGCTGCTCATCCCCAGTGCTGCCCAGCTCAGCAGGGCAGTGGACGCCACTGCAAGAGCCTTAACACAGGCCCCCCCCCCCAGTGTCGGGAGCGCAGCAGACCCCCTCAGATCCCAGTCCCACGCCGCCGCCTCAGAGACGTCCTTCGGCCACCCTGGCCTCTGAGTCACTCCCTACATTATCCAGTTTCATTTCTTCTTCCCCAGAGCTGTGACTCAGTCCTGTGATGGAGGCGTCCACCTGCCCACGGCCACCCGGCCGCTATGTGAAGTTGCATGTGGGCGAGCATTCAGTGAGTGCTAAACACTCACACGTGAAAAAGACTGGCACAGATCCCAGGTCACTGTGCGGGTAATGTGCCCCGCTGCTGGAGCCAAACAAAGCTTGTGCTTTTCTAAGTTTATGTGGTGGGAGAGAAACTAATAAACAAGGAAATGCGTGATTCAGTGTCCAATGTACTAAGAAGGAAAACTGAGGGTGAAGAGTAGTGGGGGTTACATTTTAGACGAGATGGTCAGGGAAGCCTCTCCCTGGAGGTGACATCTGAGCTGGAACCTGAATAAAGTGATGGCGACAGCCAGGCCTGGTATTAGGAGCAGAGTTTTAGGTACCGAGAAGAGCACGTGCAAAGGCCCTGAGGCAGTAGAGAGGTAAAGGCAGGAGCCTTTACCAGGGATTTGGGACTTTGAAACTCTCTTTAGTTCAGAAAGGCAACAATTCTCCACTCTGGTGTTGATCAACATTCTTTATTTTATAACAGTTTTGATCAGAAGTGTTTGAAATCATGACCAGACATTGCCCCGTCTGTGGCTTTTCTATTTGAGGACATCACCGTCCCCCTGCGGATATCATTGACTGTGGGATTTAATACTGACTGGTGGGATTAATGTAGGGCCTGTGGCAGAGCTTGACCTTCAGCTCAGGGGTTCCGCCCTCCTTCCTCTGCTACTCTTAGGGAAACACTGAATCACCTGTGCCTTCCCCAAGGTGGGGAGGGGAAATGTGAGGCTCAGCCCCTGGCTGGTGCCAGCCACCCCTCTTACACCCCTCCCGCCTGCTCCCTCTGCCCTTGGCTAATTAAGCACATTTACCCCTGGGGCTCAGGTGGAAAGGTAGAGACCAGCAGAAGCCCCTAAGGCCTCATGCCAAGGGGTCCTGGCTGGAGGGGAACATGGGTCACCTGCCAGTGGCTGGAACCCAGGCGTAGCTAGATGCCAGAATTATTATTGACATGATTCTAAATTGAATCAGAGAGAAGACACTGCACCCTCTTTGACCCTGCTGTGCCTGGGAGCCCCGAGAGACTAAGGAGGCTCTGCACACCTCCTGTCTCGTGGGGACCCACGGGGGCCACGGCCAAACAGGAGAACAAAAGCCACCTGGGTGGTGAGCAGCTCAGTGTCTGGGCCACAGCTTTGCAGCTGCAGAGCCTCTGCAGCTTGTCTTAGAGACAAGACGGCCTCTCTGGAGACCTAAAGGGATCAGTGGGTCAGAAAGAGCTGGGCCTTGGGGACCGACAGCCTCCCATCCCAAATGCAGGTTTGATCAGGGTGGCTGAGCTGCGCTCCTACATCCTAACCACAGACTAGCTCGTAAAGGCAGAGCCTGTGTCTCAGGCAGCAGAGCTGGGAGATAATCGAGCCTCAGACTGCATGAGAGAGAAGGTGTACAGGTGAGGAGCCTGTGGGCCTGGGTGGACCCCTGCAGGTCAGCCTGGCCTGCTGCACATCCGATTCCAGAAAAGAATGGCTTGATCATCGTGTGTGGTCCAGGCAGCAAGGGATGGCGATGGCCCTCTGGGAGGGCCAGGCCCAAGGGGGCCCCCGGGTGCATTCAGAGTGTCCGAACGGTGTCATTGGCTAGGGTGGGGGGCGGTGCTGTGATGTTAGCCTCGTGGGTGTGGACCCAGTCCGGGAAGGTGCCCAGCTGGAAGATGCTCTGTGCCCAGGTGTTTATGGCCAGGCTGAGCAGCAGAACGCCCATCAGATTCATCAGGAGGCCTGTCCGCACCTGCAACGAGCCAGGACTGAGGGAGGGGTCTCCTACAAAGATGGGAAACCCTGGTTGCTCAGGGAAGGAAGATGCTATTGACAGACAGCACTGCCGGGGGAGAAGGGGTGGGGCCTTCCATCATATACCACCTGAGGCTGGGCGTCGGAGAGCCACTGTGTCCCCACACACTGCATGGTTTGGACCCCCACAACCGCAGGTGCCATCACACACTACTGAACACTCAGGAAGCTTCCCCTGAGTCCCTGCTCACAAAAGAGGAAACTGAGGCCCAGGGAAGCTGGCTTACCTAGGTCCCAGCATGTGAACGTCCAATTTGATCATTCATACCCTTATCCAGTGCCTGCCACATGCACAGACATGTAACCTGCATACATGTGCTCATCCATCCAGACACATGCACATGCACACACACTCCCACATACACAGACATGTAACCTGCGTACATGTGCTCATCCATTCACACACATGTACATGCACAACACAGTTCCACATGCACAGACATATAACCTGCATACATGTGCTCGTCATCCACACACGTGCACATGCACACACTTCCACATGCAGACATGTAACCTGTGTACATATGCTCATCCATCCACACACGTGCACATGCACACACACTCCCACATGCACAGACATGTAACCTGCGTGCATGTGCTTATCCACACACGTGCATGTGCTCATCCATCCACACACATGCACATACACACACACTTCCACATGCTGGCATGTAACCTGCATGCATGTGCTCGTCATCCACACACGTGCACATGCACACACACTCCCACATGCAGACATGTAACCTGCATACATGTGCTCGTCATCCACACATGTGCACCTGCACACACTCCCACATGCAGACATGTAACCTGCATGCATGTGCTCATGCATCCACACACGTGCGTGTGCTCATGCATCCACACGCGTGCATGTGCTCATCCATCCACACAGTGCATGTGCTCATGCATCCACACGTGTGCACGTGCTCATTCATCCACACGCGTGCACATGCACACACACACTCCCACATGCACAGGCCCAGGTAAGGCTGCGTTTGTCTGTTGTGAATTTCTCTTTAACTATCTGGAAAGCATTTGGCCATTTGCCTGTCCCACAGCCCTCGAATGGCTCAGACCACTTAGGCCTGAAAATCCTGAGTTCTGACCCCGCGCTCACTGCTCCCCACTGTGGGTGTGTGGGAAGCGAGTCCCTTTGGCCTTCCTCTGCCTTCCCCATGGCCAACAAGTACTCAGGGGCTCAGTACCCCTCCAGGCTCCCCCCCAGGCAGGATCCAATTCCACAATTCTCCCTACTTTGTACTTGTTTTCACACTGGAGCCAGGCTTCTGGTCTCACAGGACTTTAATTAGCAACTAAATAATAACTCCTGGGAGCAAGTCTTGCCAGGAGCCACAGACAGGCTGCTTGGGGGGCCTCACGGAACCCCTCTGCACCTCGCAATCCCACCACTGGAGTCTTTCCATGCCTATCTGACTCTGCTCTACAAATCCGTGCTGGTTAGCAGCTGTCCTTGCTCAACAACATCCCCTCAACAGCTTCTTGGTGTCTGTACCCCAACCTCCATGCCCCCAGAACATGCCGAACTGGAGCCAGAGACACCCTGTAAAGAGGGCGTAAAGTCTCTGTGAGGTCCCCCACTGGGTCCAAACACTGCCTCACCTCTGCATTCTGCACTGTCCCACCCCACATGCACCCCGTAGGCTCCACACCAGCCCTGACAGCCTCCTGACCCTTCCCCACTTCTGGGCCTGCTGCTGGCACTGCCTTTCCCTCCAGTACTTGTCAGGATTAGGACTCAGCTCAGGGATCCCCTTCTCAGAGAGGCTGCTCCTGCCCACCCCCTCACCCTGTGTATAATTTCTTTTCTTACCCTCAGCAATAATGAAATTCACATCATTTTTAAACTGTGCTGACTTGAATACTGCCTCCACTCACAACAGCACCCCCAGCGTGGGAGGCCTCTGGTCTTCTCACTGCTGCCCCCAGAGGCTGGAATGTAGAATGCAGCCTGCGAACCCACACACGGATGAGCCTGGATGAGCCAGGGAGGGCTCTGCTGCTGGGCCATCTCTCTGACACTCTTGCTCTAGCTCTCTTCTTTCTCCATTATCTTACTGGGGTCTCATGCCTAGCAAAGCAGGGGAGAGGGAAGAGGCCGCAAGAGGAGGGAGGACTCAGTTTGGCAGGGAGCTGCATTTGGGGAGAGGGAACAGACTGTCAACGGCTGAGGTGTGCTAAAACCCCGCACCAGGCCCCCACTGACACAATCCTTGGCTTCTGACTGTCCTCCTTGCCAGCGGGCCAGGCCTGGGAGCCCACTCCTAAGTCCCAGTGTATTTGCTGCCCTTCTAAAAGATTCTGGGCCAGAGGCAGGGGCCAAACAAGCAGGGGGAACAACAGTGTCCAGAGAGGGCTGGGTTTTTGTTCCTGGGGAAGTTCTGGAACAGGTAGCATTTCCCAAGCCTGTCTAAGCCTGAAAGCCATCACAGAGTTTGGGGTCAGGTGGGGGGGGTGTACTTGCCTGGTGCACCCCCCCCCTTGCAGGCCATGGCTAGAAATGCCCACACTCACCATGTCTTTGACCAGCAGGTGTCCCGAGGCGAAGGCGATGGAGTTGGGGGGAGTGGAGACGGGCAGCATGAAGGCGTAGGAGCAACCGACTGTGCCCGGGATCATCAGGTACAGCGGGTGCACTCGCAGGCGGATGGCCTAGGCCGGGAGACATGCAGGCAGGCAGGCAGGCAGGCAGAGAGTGATCACAGCAAGAGGGATTGGTAGTAGAGAGTGACAAAGACTTAGAGATGAGCAGAATGATAGATGACAACAGAGACACACAGGGAGAGTTAAAGAGACAGACACATGGCCCAAAGTTCAGATGCACAGGTGGAGAGATAAGCAGGAGAGGGAGGAGACGGAGAGGCATTTCCAAGGTCAGTGACACCGTGGTTTTATCAGGGAGCGGATGGGGAGAGTTATCTAGAACTTTTCTCTTCACATGAGCAGGGTAGAAAACCTAGACGCCCAGAGGAACTGGTCTGGCAGGTGCATGCAGGACCTGCCAGTTCCCAGGCAATGCTGTTGTTGCTCCGGCGACCCAGGCCATGGACTAGGGTTCTAGCATGAGGGCTCTGGGCCAAACCACATGAGCAGCTTTTGTTGGGGCCTGGTGGGTTTGCGGCAATGCCAGGTGTGTAATCTGTCTGGTACTGCCCAGGTTCTACAACCGTGGGTCCAGTGCGGGCTGGCCATGGGCACTGGGCCACTCCGGTGACACAGTTCACCCACAAGTCGTGCTGATTACCACTCAGGCATTTTACTCCAGACAGGGCATTTGAGCTCCCAGGGAATTCCTGCAACGTAATGCATAGGAATTGTTCTCTTCAAACACTGAAGCCATCTCCAGTGTCAACATTTTGATTATGATGAGAAGCAAAACCTAAGAGAATATGTCTTCATGAGTCTTTTCTAGAAATAGTTGTCCTTTATAGAGCTGGTGGGGCTCTGGGCTCCTCTGTCTTCTCCTTACCACCTCATCACACCCTGTCTCTGAGCCTGAAGAGGATCTGGTGAGAAGGGCCCTATAGCTGGAACTACCTGGGTGGGGTGGGGTTAAATCTAGCATCATTTGCTATCTGTTGCTCTAGCTGGAATCAAGCATGCCCAGGAGGCAAGGGACAGGTGATGGAGCAGCCTGTGAATACCAAAAGGTCCAGGGGGCAACTCCTAACCAACTCACCCTTCGCAATGGAGATTTATGGTGAGAAAGACCTGCAGTGCATCACCTATGGATGCAGCATGACCTGGGCTGCAGATCCACACATAAAACAGCTGCCAAGGCCTGGAGCCACCCAGACTCCAACACTGCTTTAATTTAATCAGCTCTGGATCATCAGGTAGTTAAATCGAAAGGTGTGTGAGTGAGTATGAGTGTGTGTGCTGGTTCTAGGGCTTGAATTCAGGGCCTCACACTCTTGCTTGGCTTTTTCTACCCAAGGCTAGGACTCTACCGCTTAAGCCAGAGCTCCGCTTCTAGCTTCTTGTTGGTTAATTGGAGATAGGAGTCTCATGGGCATTTTTGCTGGGCTTATGGATTTTTATGCCCAAGATAGTTTTTTGTTTTGTTTTGTTTTGTTTTTGTTGGTCATGGGGCCTGAACTCTGGGCCTGGGTGCTGTCCCTCAGCTACTCAGCTCAAGGCTAGTGCTCTATCACTTGAGCCATAGCACAACTTCTGGTTTTCTGAGTGGTTTATTCAAGATAAGAGTCTCATGGACTTTGCTACCCGGGCTGGCTTTGAATCGAGATCCTCAGATCTCAGCCTTCTGAGTAGCTAGGATGACAGGCATGAGCCACCAGTGCCCAGCTTCCAGCATAGTTCTTAAGTCTCATAATCCTCTGGTTCCAATATGCTCAGATCTTAGCCTCCTGAATGCCAGGTATGAGCTCCCAGTGTCAGCCAGAGCCCCATAGTTGTTGTTGTTGATTTTAATTTATGCTATAGTGACTTATTGCTCTTTGCATACAGTTCTGGATGCTTCCTCTTTCTACAGGACTGCACCTTGGTTTCCCTGTGGGATGGATTGTAGTGATGCTGTGCTCTCCTCGTCTGGTGCTGGTGCCAGAGCTTGGCTGACTTCATATGGGGAATGCTTGGCTGTCTCTGTCTTCTTGTGCTCAAGGATTTCTAGCTTCCACCTAGTAAATGGTGGGTTTGGGGAGGGGGGGCAATACTGGATAAATCATCCTAACTCCTCAGCTCATCTATGGCTGGTGATTTGTAGAACAGAAAGTAACCCGGTGTGATTCATGCCCCAGGAGGCACTTGGCAACATCTGGAGTTATTTGTGATCCCATGATTTAGAGAGAGCTACTGGCCTCAGGAGGAGGGTAAGAAGCTAGAGGTGCTATCGGGCACCCTAAGTGCACAGGACAGACCCCCCCCTTCCCACACGGTGCCCAGATCCCCCAAGCCAGGGTCAGCCTGCCTGGCACCCCATGCTCTCGTGCAGCTATGTCGACTGAGACTTCCGCTTCACCCCAACATGAAACATCCGTCGTCTTAGAAATCTCTTGGTAGCCCTGGGTCCAGTGTCCCCAGTGAGGCAATCTGTGGCCCTTGAATAGTATTTGCTTTGTGTATGCATTTCTTGCAGGAGAAGCAAGCTAGGCTGGAAGAAACACACCATGGCTCTGCGGCATGCATTTTAGAAAGGAGCAAGGGCAGCCGAGGCCCCAGAGGAAGCTCAGCACAGAGGGGAGATTGTGACCTCGACCCTGACTAGGGGGAACCACCCCTCCCCCAGCCCCAGAAGAACCCTCACCAGCTCTGCCAGGATGGGCAGGAAGATGATGATGGTAGCCGTGTTGCTGGCGAACTCGGTGAAGAAGGAGATGACGACGGTGATGAGCAGGACGGCCAGCGTGGGGGGCACGTGCTCCAGCGGGTGCAGCTGCCCTCCGATCCACGCCGACAGCCCCGACTCCTGCGGGCAGGGGGGCCTTTACTCCCACTCAGCTACCCTCCCCAGGTGGGGAGATCCAGCCAGCAGCCCCGTGGCCGCTCCAGCCCCACTCTGTGCTCCCCACTCCAGGTGCAGACTCCCGAGCATGGATCTGGTTAGAGGTAGAAAGTCCACCTCCACTCGGTTCCATAGCCCGTGAATTACAATTCAGTGGGAGAGGGGGGTCGGACCCTTTACAGGAAATCCCTTCATTCCTGTGAGGAGGACTATGAAGTAGTAGTACACCAAATAGTCAGTGGCTCACACCTGCAATCCTAGCTACTCAAGAGGCTGAGATCTAGAGGATTGTAATTTGAAGCCAGCCCAGTGAAGAAGTCTATGAGACTTCACCTCCAAAATAACCAGCAGAAAAGCTGGGCTGGAGGCAGGGATCCAGTGGTAGATCCCCAGCCAAGAGCAAGAAAGCAAAGCAAGTGCAAGGTTCTCAGTTCAAACCCCACTGCTGACAAAAATAAGACAAAAAACAAGAGCCCGGTATTTATCAAATGCAACAGTCACTATAGCAGTAATAAAGGTATTTATACTTGGAAGTGACACTGTGGCCCAAGTGGTAGAGCACTAGCCTTGAACACAAAGAGGCTCAGGGACAGCACCCTTCATATTTAATCATAAGAACCCTTGTCATGATTGATAATAACATAATATTGACATGAGAGGTTTTGTGGGCCCAGGCATCTGCTTTCATGACCTGCTGTGACTTGCTCCTGTCCCCAAAGCAAACATAGCCCACATGTGCCTGCAAAACTCCACACTGCTCCCACTCATTGGTCTGGAACTTCTCTTGCCCAAGAGTGACGCCCAGAGTGACCACCGTCCTCCAGAGCAGGGCACAGTGTCCAGACCCCACTCTCTCCAGTGCTGTAGAATCACGGGGGCGCTCACTCCGCTGGCTTCTCCAGAAATCACACTACTTCACTCCCTGATTTTGCTACCAAAACTATGCATTCATCAACAGGCAGCGAAAAGCCTGGACTCAGCCACAATGCTGCCCCCTGGTGGCACTCAGCAATGAGGCAGCTGAGCGTTTTGCTGAACAACACTGACAGAGCTGTCGGTTTAGGAACCAGTCCCGGCAGAGTGGAATTAGTGAAATGGTAGTAGTCTGCCTTAGTCCTTGTGTCAATCCAGTGTCCCTGATCCAATGGGCATTGTCTGTCAACAAAACTTCATAGGTTTTCTTCATAGTTAGTAGAGAATTGACTGCTTATTCACAACTTGATTTCATTGTGGATTTTAGACTACACATACAGATTCTGCCTAATTCTGCAGCTGGGAATGTGAGTTAGTGGTAGAGTGCTTGCCTAGCATGCACGAAGCCCTAAGTTCGATCCCTTAGCACCACATAAACAGAAAAAAGTTGGAAGTGGTGCTGTGGATCAAATGGTAGAGTGGTAGCCTTGAGCAAAAAGAAGCTTAGGGAATGTGCTCAGGCCCTGAGTTCAAGCCCCAGAACTAACAAGAAAGAAAGAAAGAAAGAAAGAAAGAAAGAAAGAAAGAAAGAAAGAAAGAAAGAAAGAAAGAAAGAAAGAAAGAGAGAGAGAGAGAGAGAAAAAGAGAGAGAGAGAGAAAAAGAGAGAGAGAGAGAAAGAAAGAAAGAGAAAGAAAGAAAGAAAGCATTTGCCTTACAACTTGGCTTAAAAGTTACTTTCAATGGGCAAGTTAGAAATGCTTAAAACATTTCACTCTAGTTTCCTTTTATAAATTTAAGGGGCTGCAGGAATTCCCTGAGGACTTGTCACAGCCCCCTCTCCTGGCTCAGAGAGATACTGCAAGGAAAATCCCAGGGCTGTGGGCTTTTCCCACCCCATCTCAGACCACAGCGTTGGTAGTGTGGGCAATTAAGAGAGGCTGGCAAGAGAGGGCAGTGGAGACTCGGGGTGAGCAGCCATGAGCTGCTCCAGCTTGGTTCCCAAGTGACCAGCCTCCTGCTGATGTCACAGTGGCTGCTCAGGGTCTTAGCTTGGCCTGCTCACTGGAGGGAACTCTTGACAATTTCAGAAGACAGGAAAGCCTCCAGTTTCAGGGGCTCAGTTGGAGATACCAAAGGGGCTCCATCTGCCCCTTCTCATCCCCTTAGGAATCAGAATCTCTGTTTCCTTTACACCTTCAGAGATTGCTGGGAGAATATCCAACAAAGAAAGGCAGGTGTAAAGGTCCTGGGGTTCAAATGAGTGTGTTTGGCTGCAGAGCAACAAGGGGCCAATGGACTGAAGGAACATAAGGAAGTAGGGAAAGGTCATTATCAGTGCAAGGTGGGTTGGAGGGGCTGAGCTACGTGCAACCTTGTGCCTGGCCCAGTACATCCTGGGTTCTTGAGCTGGAATGTGCAGATTTGTGAGCACATGGTTTTGCAAGAGGCTACCACAGAAAGGATAGCGAGGGGCCCAAGATCTAGCAAGCACTAGGACCTGCTTCCATCCTGAAGGGAGAGCCTCACATCCCAGCCTCAGCTGGAGCGGCAAAGGCTCTGCCAGGACCCTGCTCAGGGGCCAGGAAGCAGGAGCAGTGGCTCCTAGCCTGGGCCTTGCTGCCTGGGAATGGCCGGCAGCAGCTGAGGCTGGGGCCAGAGGCAGCTACCAGACAAAGGCCCTGCCAATAGGAAACCCCAGCCCAGGGCCAGGCCAAGAGCCAGACTGGCTCCCAGCATGCACAGCGCTCCCACAGCCCAGCCCCAGGAGCACTGTCTCCTCAACCTTCTGCCATCTGACCCCCTTAGGACACAGGGTCATCTCTTTCTCCAGACGCCTGCCTCAGGGCCCGGCTGGGCTAGCCACTGTGGCCGATCACACTGCACCTGACCAGCTGCTCAGGCTGCATACCTCCCTGTCATCCTAAATTCTAACTGTTCCTCTTTCCAACATCCACTCTCCAAGCAACGGGCTATGTTCCGAATTCTACATACACACTGACTCACAGACTCATCATCACACAGCCTTATGACTCCCATTTTACAGATGAGGGAAACGAGGCACAGAGAAGTTCACTAAGCTGATAAAGATCACACAGAGGTGGAAGATGTTTCCTCAGATTCCATTGCATGGCCTCTTCAAGGCCTGGAAAACTTGTCACTTCCTCCAGAAAGTCCTCCCCAGTGCAAGAAAAGTCAGACAGATCCAAGTTCCAATCCCAGCTCTGCTACCGATAACCTGTGCTACCTACAAGAGTCACTTAATCTCTCTGGGTCTTGTAATTCCTAGCATGGAGACAAAACCAAACAAAACCCCTTGTGTTCATTTGTCCTTTTGTTTTTTGAGTTCTATACCATTGTACATGTTTTTTGTTTTGTTTTGTTTTGTTTTGTCAGTTGTGGCCTGAACTCTGGGCCTGGGCGCTGTCCCTCAGCTCTTCAGCTCAAGGCTAGCACTCTACCACTTGAACCACAGCACAACTTCCAGCTTTTTCTGCTTATGTGGTGCTGAGGAATCATACTCAGGGCCTCATGCATGCCAGGCAAGCACTCTACCACTGAGCCACCTTCCCAGCCCCTGGACATGGGCCTTTAATGAACAAGATAAAGTATATTTTACAAAGAACCTTACTGCGCCATCTGCACTCCCGTTAGTGGAGCGTTGGGGCCTCCTTGCCCGGATTCGCAATCAGTAACCTCAGACCCCAGAGCGGCCTTGGCCATGGTCATAGCTTCCCCGGGGGGGGGGGGGGGACAGCCTGAGTGTGCAGATGTGCCCTGGACGAGGGGATGTAAGGCCTGGCTGTCTCTGATCAACCGTATAATTCTCAAGGGCCTGCTCGGCTCTCAGTGGTACTTGGTGGGGTGTGGTCTGCCTCACAGAGCCCCTCCCCCTCTACGCTCCTCCTCTTCCCCAGGCCGTGACTCCTGCTGGCAGCCATCTGGGAGTCTGTCCTGTGGATGAGGGCGGGAGGAAGCAGGTGCCTGTCACACTTGGGGATACTGAGTAAGAACTTTGATCTGCAATTAACCCATGGGAAAACTAGAGCCCAGAGAGGCTAAAGAGCCTGCCTAAGTGCCCCAGCAGGGAATGGCAGCGCCCAGATTCGAGTTCAGGTGTGCACCCCAGTCCAGCTGCTGGCCAGCACACGCTGTGAACAGTGCTGTGCATGGTCACGGTATCTAAGGCTGAAACTGAAAACAGCTCCAAGGGGAACACCATATGGGAGGGGCTTCCGGTTTCCTTCGCTGACTGAGGTTTCCAGCACCCTGGTGGTGCAGCCCCATGCCCCTATGCATGCTGACCTTGAGCCCCAGCTCTATCACCCACCTGCAGAGGCAAGCTCTCAGCCTTGAGTTGGTTTCCTCAGCTGTATGGTGTATGGGGGCAGCCACAGTGCCTGCCACAGCAGAGTTGGTGAGTGGAAACTGGGCCGATACCTGCTCAGTGTTTCAGGCAGGGCCTGGAGCCTGGGAAGCTCCAGGTAAAATGCAGTGGTGCATTATGTGAATGCAATGGTGCATTATGCACACGTTGGGACCTGAGGCCTGGCTGTCTCTGGGAGCCAGCCACCCCTCACCTGCACTGGGGCACTCATTTCTCTCACGCTGTCCCAGCCCTGGCCCCAGGGCTCACAGGGGCCTCCGGAATAACATTAATAACAGCATTAAACAATGTCTGTAACTAGGTTTATCTAACACTCATGCCACAAGAGTCAGGAACACTGACTGGCTCTAGAGTCAGACTTGCTGGATTTGAGTCCTGACCCCCACAGCTGTGTGGTCTTCAGCAGCTGACTCTACCTCTCTGTGTCTGGCTTCTTTACCTATAGAGTGGGGATAATAATGGCGGTGTCTAACTCTCAGGTTTGGTGGGGGTTTTCCTGGAATTACAATATGGGAAGTATGGTGACGGGTGCTTGGTAAGAGGCAAGAACCAGCTACTCCCCTGGGCTTATAGGCCGTTGATCAGTGTCAGCCCTGGTGTTCATGCTGAGACCACCTCCAGCTTCTGAGGGACTGGATCAGACTTCATTCCTCCCCATCTCTCCAGCGTCAGGTGCCGAGGGCAGGCCCACCAGCTAGGAATTATGACTGTCCCAGTGTGACTACCAGTGTGACTAAGCTGGCCTGAAACCTGCACCCAGCTCTTACCTCACAGCCTTTGGCCATAGCGAAGCCTCCTCCCAGCAGGAGAATGATGTTCCAGGGCACGGTCTCTTGGGCCTTCTTCCAGCTCAGTAGGGGCTCCGTCTCAGTGATGGGAGCTGGGCAGAAAGAGGGGCCACTGTCCAGGGTGCAGGCACAGCGGCCCTGCACCTGCTGGGCTGGTTGTGCTCTGCATCTGCAGGTGCCACTTCAAGGGAAGGCCCCAAGTGTCATGATGGGGTGTCTACTGTTTAGAATGAGAATATTCAGCGCTCCTATAGCTTGAGAATATTCCAGAACCAGGACTTTTCCACAGGCAGGACTTTGCTTATATCTTTCAACAGCCTTTGTGCCTTGGTCTATTTTTTCTTCATTTACAAGAGTCTTCTCTTTATATCTCTTTGTTCTGGGGGCAGGAGGAAGGAAATTTGGAAAAGTAGAAAGGAAGGGTCCTCTGACCCATGAAATTATGCCCTTGCTTTGATTTCTGCAGTGAGGCAGTGTGCAGCCTGGATGGCAAGCACAAAGCGGTCACAAAACTCCTGCCTGGCAGGAGAGGGGGTGATCTGGGATTGCCATTTGCTCTCTGTGTGTGTGTGTGTGTGTGTGTGTGTGTGTATGTGTGTGTGTGCGCACGCGCGCTCCATCACAGTTTCGTGTCAACAGACAAAATAAAACAGGGACCCAGCACGCAGTCTTCCTATAAAGTTTGATCTACACAGGGCAGCAGCCAGATCAGACATGGGGGCTTAGGACCCCGGGCTGAGGCAGGCACAGGCCTGGTTTCAACTTTCACGTTCAACTTTCATGTCCACGGACTGGCCATCGAGGAAAGAGAGTAACATCTGCCTGCTTTCTGTGGCCTCTGCTTGTCCTGCCTGGCCGCAGGACTGAGACAGTTGCCACCCTGCGTCTGCTGTGCATCAGTGCTAGCTCGGTGGGCATCCGTGTGGGTGGTCCCTGGTCTCTAAGATCTCTCACAGCAGGGGCAGGAGGCGCCTCTGGGAACCCTCCCTTGGAGAGGCCCAGAGGATCTCCTGCAGTTGCAGGAGGTCACCTGGCAAACTGGCAACACAGCTGGGGTAGTGGTCATTTAGGTCATGTCCCTCCTCCACAGCCCCCATTGATGCACTGGACATCCAGTCCCCATAGGGGACAGAGATAGGGATGGGCACCAGGGTCCCATGGGGCCAAGACCTCCCTCTAGGGAAGATCTACTCGTGAGGACATGCTGGACCACAGGTGTCCCCTCTCAGCCACAGCGTGGGGGACAGAGACAATGGGGCAGCTAAAGGTGCAGGTGAGGTGGGTGTACAGAGGGAGGCACTGGGCTGGGCGGGCTGGGGCAGTGAGGAGCAGGCCCGAGGAAGCTGTGCAGGAGGCACTAGCGGCAAGTGCCTGCGGAAGGGATCAGATATGGCAAAGCCATGAAAACACGACAAGGAAGGAGATAGGCAAAACCAGGCACTAAAATGAAGAGATCCAGAGACAAAGCCAAGAAGCCATGGCCTCTCTGGAGATGAGAAGGTGATGGGGAGGGGGAGGGCTCAGCAGGGAACATGGGGGAGGGGAAATCATCTGGAAGTAGGACAGAGACAAGAGTGGGCCATGCCACTGTAGAGGCCCCCAGCCTGCAGAGGTCTCCTGGGATCCAGCTCCCCCTTGTGGGACCTGGATCCCCACTCCTGGTACCCTGCCTGCCCTCCTGCCCCTCCACCCTGTCCTCCTCCTGGAATCCTGCTCCCCCTCCTGGCTCCCAGCTGTACTGCAGTAGCTTTAGGAACCCCTGCCTCCTTCTGGATTCTCAAGCCTCACCTGCTGAATTTTCTATAATGTTTTATTTAATCAATAGAAAGTTGATAGATTATGATCTGTTTCCAGCTTCTTTACCCAGAGCTCCTGACTGTCTCAGGCAAAGGCCAGTGTAGCCTGGACCTGGGGGTGGGGCCTGCCCCACCTTCCAGGGAGCCTCTGCTGGGAGCCTGTGGGGTCCTCAGTGCAACCTGAAGGTGGCCTTCAGGTGCACGGTGGCTTTTAAGAACTGCCTTTGAGGCCTGGGACCCCTGGGACCCCAGCACTTGCGCTTCCCTATAAACCCAGCATGGGGATTTGCTGCCAGGCCCCTTGGCAGTAGAACTGCAGTTCCCACGCTGGGCCAGGGGGTCGCCAGGGCTTGTGTAAGGGCCACACACTGAAGTCTGTGGGGCTTTGTGGGCTAAGAGGCAAGAACAGAGGCCATTGTCTACGTACTTACATAACTGAAGACAGTTCCCACACATTCCTTGAGAAAACGCATAACTATTCATGGGTACTGAAACCTGAAGTTCACATAACAATTATGTGTTGGGAGCTATGTGTCTTTGGATTTCTTTCCTTTTTTCCCCCAGCTATTTGAAAATGTAAAAACCATTCAGCGCTCCTGGGTTGTACAAAAACAGTTGCTGGATCTGACCTGGGAACAGTTGCTGCTCACACCTGCCTTAGATTGTCGCCTCAGGCAGCCTGAAGTCCCTGGAGGAGGTCACAACTTAGCTCAGGGGACAAGCAGGCCACGTGGTTGGCACGGCCAGGCCTCTCAAGACTGCAGACTCCCACATCCCACATCCCAGTTCTCTCCAAGACCCTCTGCGGCCACCATACCTTTGAAGTCAAACCACCACTTGAGCGAAGGCCTCTGGGACGGGAAGAAGAATAAGATGATGACAATGGTCACGCCGGTGACTGCGTCGGAAATGAACCTACAACAACAAAGCCCCAAACATGAGGCCCTGGCTCTCAGCAGGCCATGCACCATCTGGCAGGTTTGCCAAGGAAACTTTGTGCCAGGGAATTATGCCCACTGGGAAGGGCACAGTGGGAGGCTGGGCTGCCAGCCACTGGCCTGCACTGGACCCACCATGGAGCTCCGTCCCGACGTGTTTGATGCTGCTGCTGAGCCTGTGCTAGGCCAAGGACCTTGGAGGAGGCCTGGAGCAAATGGAGGAATCTGAAACCCATGGGGCATCGGGGTCCATGAAGTCCTCCCAGCCTCCCTCACTTAGACTTCTGTTCCGTGTCCCAAATGTGCTGGTCCAGCCAATACTTGAGATGGAACTGTGGTTTTCTGGCTCTGAGTTCAATGAGGGCCAGAGTCTATTGCTCACAAAGCTCCTTTGGCTGCAGGTTTGGGAAGAAGAGCTGGAAAGGCTGCCCTGCCTCCCTCCAGCAGGAAAATGCAAAGCAGAACACCAGTGCTGCTCCGCTCAGCTGCCAACAGGCTGTCAAAGCAGCTTTGGTGAGAGAGACAAGCGTGGCATATGGGGTCACACACTGGTACTGGGAGAATGGAGTTCCCCTCAGGAGGGCAGCTGGTGCCCCAATTCAAAATTTTCCATGTGAAGACTCTGTGATTCAATTACTCTCCCAGGAACAATCCTTGGGAAAGAATCAGATTGTCCCACAGATTCTGTGCAGGGAGGTTTTCATCCACAGAGTGATACAAAGTAGGGATTTCGTGTGTGTGTGTGTGTGTGTGTGTGTGTGTGTGTGTTTTCATCCACAGAGTGATACAAAGTAGGGATTTCGTGTGTGTGTGTGTGTGTGTGTGTGTGTGTGTGTGTGTCCTGGGGCTTGAACTCAGGGCCTTGTTGCTGTCCCTGAGTGTGTGTGTGTGTGTGTGTGTGTGTGTGTGTGTGTGTGTGTGTGTGTGTGTGTGTGTGTGTGTGTGTGTGTCCTGGGGCTTAAACTCAGGGCCTTGTTGCTGTCCCTGAGCTTTTTTTTGTTCAAGGCTAGGGTTCTACCACTTGAGATACACCTCCACTTCTGGCTTTTGGGTCATTTTTTGGAGATTCTTATCTAACCTTACTTTTAATATGGCTATACTTATCTCACAAACTTTCTTTTGGGGGCTTTGAATCATGATCCTCAGATCTCAGCCTCCTGCATAGCTAGGATTACAGGCGTGAGCCACTGGCACCTGGCTCCTTTCTCTTTTTAATATGACTGTTTAGTTCCTTTTAGCTGGGTGTGGTGATGTATGCCTGTGATCCCAGCTCAACCAGAGGCAGAGGTCGAATTACCAATTGCGGCTTGCCAAGAACAAAACAACAACAACCTACCTACCTAAAAAAACAATTATAGCAAAATGAAAGGGCCGGGGTGATGGTTCAGGAGGTAAAGCACCTGCCTAGCAATCAGGAGGCCCTAAGTTCAAATCCCAATACTGTGGCTCCTCTCAAAACAATGCCCATCCAGGAACGATTCAATATTTTGACCATGCCATGGTCAGGACTATGTATCTGTGGGAACTTACAGCACCTTTGAGATGGTGTGCTTATTGCCTGTAGTTATACTTCTATAAAACACATGACAGTTAGGTAAAAGAAACCCTGCTGAGGTACAAGATTTCTTAACAGAAATGTGATCACACTAATTATATTATTTGTAATCTGCTTTTTAAATTTTCTAATAGCCAAGGTTATGCACACTCACCAAAAATTCAAATGATGTTAAACTGAAAAAGTAGAAATAACTGTCTTTTCTCTGTGCTGTTGGGCTCCTGGAGATCAGGCTCAATATGCACATGCATGTTTATACACACACACACACACACACACACACACACACACACACACACACACGTGTGTGCATGGGACAAGAGTAGTATAATATAATCATGGACAGCCTGCTATTTCCAACCTCATTCCTTTTATTTTCCATTACTGAGGTTTGAACTTCGCTTGTTCGGATCTCTCGCTTGCTCATCTTCGCTTGTTCATCGTTGGTGTTCTACCATTTGATCCATACTTCTAGCCCAGCTTTTTCTTGGTTATTTTGGAGACCGAGTCTTATTCATGTTTCTACCTGGGTTAGCTTTCAGCTATGAGCCTCTAGATCTTAGCTTCCTGAGTAGTTAGGATTACACTTGACACTTTATTTCTTCTGTAAGTACTTAATAGAGACTATGCAATACGAGCATTTCATAGTGAGGAATCAACTCATTCCCTACAGGTCTGTATTCCCTACAGGGCTGTGACTAATGCTGCAGATAAAACCTTGCCTTTAAAAAGCAAGTTGTATTTCAATGTCATTGCATAAGTATTCATACTATTTTACAGATGAGGAAACGGAGGCTTGGAGAGGTAAAGTGATTGCCATTCCCAGGTTCCCAGGCCTCAGATAAAAGAATAAAGACCTTGTGGGAAGGCCCCTCCCTCCTTCCACCACCTGTCCTTCCAGCTTGCCAGGCCACAGGACTTCCTTCTGTCCTCCAGACTTGCTCAGTCTCTTCCTGCCTCAGGCTGCAGAAGATATTCTCAGAGTAACTCCACTCACTGCCTTTACCTCTGCCTTTTCTGACTTCTGGTTCTTTCTAGAACTTTCCAGTGTCAATGCCCTACCTCAATATTTTATAATGTAAATGGTTTGCTTCTTCTTCACAGCATGCAATTAAATGTTTCCACTTCTGTCTGTGTCCCTGTCACCCAATGTGACTCCACATCACAGTCCTCCCAGAGGAAGGGAGGCAGGGGAGGAGGGTGAGTAGAGGAAGAGATGGAAGGAAAAAGCATTGTCCACAGTTGGGCAGCTGTTATGGGACAGAGCTAGAATCAGATCCAGTTCTATCTGATTCCCAAGGCAGAGCTCCTGCCACTTCGCAAACCTTATGTGCTATGCAAACCTCAACAACTCTCAGAGGGCAATGAAACCAGAATGACATGGTGACATGGTGACATGGGGCGAGGTAAAAGCCAGCCTAGGGCTCCCAGCTGCGCCATCCCTCCAGCTCCACAGGCCCACCCTAGACCCCTTCCTGCAGAGCTCCATCCCAGAGGTCCCCAGAATCTCACCCAGGGGTGAAGAAGCTGGCCCAGCCAGGGATGAACTTCGGATCCCGGGAGAAGAGGAGGACGGCGAATGCACAGAACAGGATAAACACGGCCTGCTCTGCAAACCTATATCAGGAGCGGGTGGGTTTGACAAACATGGTCTCAGGCAGGCAGCACTGCCCACCCTGGTCTCTGAGAATAGACAGCAGGTCATTCATTCTCAAAGGAGTCCCAGGGTAAGGGACAGACAGACATGGAGAGAGGGGTAAAAAGACAGAACCCCCCCCCACTAAACCCCCTTCACAGACTGGGGAGGGAGAGGGTCCCAGAGCAAGTTAGCACCCTGCCCAAAGCCAGAAGGGAAGTGCTGGCAGATGGGCCATGAGAGGCTAGCTGAAACCTAGCTATCTCACCCAGTGGGAGGTGCACATTAATCAAAGCCCTAGGAGGCAGAGACGGTGCCAGCAGGATTCTGGGAAAGGTGCCTAGGTGGGGAGGGAGCAGATTCTCACCCAGAGCTTTGTGGCCTTCCTGGTGACCACCCCAGCACCAGGGCAGGGCCGCTGCTCTGTGCTGGGAAACTGCCACCCTCCCTCCCCAGGCGGTGGTCCTAATGCTTCCCCAGGGATGGGACACAGCCAGGACAAGGCTGAAGTAGCTCCCTGACAATCCCCCTGGCAATCGAACACATCCTCTCCCCATTCCCTCCCCACCTCCCCCACCAGACAGCCACGTACTTGGTAGGCCCCAAGTTCTGGAATTCTTCCTGAATCACAGCTCTGGCCTTGTCTTCTGCATGAGTTTGTAGCTCCGATTTCTTCTTCCTCCAGCCCCTGAAACAGAAAGACAGCATTTAGGAATGGTGACTGCGGGTGGCAAGCATGGTGACCTTCTCGCCCACTGCCTATCCCCACTAACCACTCCCCAGTGGCCACTTGGACTCCCTGCCATTTGTCGTCCATTCCTAAAAGTGTGGCCCCCATCTAGAGCACAGCTGACCTTTAAAAAGTGAATTGTAAGTCATTATGACACCCAGGCTTATGGGTGGAACAGCCCGCAAATAAGCAGATGAAACCAGTGGAACAAAATGGAAAGCCTAGAAACTCAACTGCCTCACAAATGGGGAGTTTTGCTGATGAAAAAGTTGGCATCTCAGATTGGTGTAGCTAAACAGGCCATTTAGTAATGCCGTTGGACACACAGAGCACTGGAGGGGGCTGAGTGACCCATTTGACATGAGTACCAAGATCATATAATGGGAAGGGGTCCTCTCTCATATGGCATTCGGCAACCTGGACATCCATGGGCAAAAAGGAGGACTTTGGACTCCATCCTCCTCCTGTAGACAGAACTTAAAATGAATCAAAGATCTGAAGATAAGAGCTAAAAACTGTAGAGATGTTAGAAGAAAACAGAGGGGTAATTAAGATTAAGCACCAGTCTCTTAGACATCAAAAAGAATAAGCAACCAAACACAGAGAAACGAGACTTCATGAACATTGAAGTTGCATGTTCCAGTAAATGGTGTTAGGATTACTAACAGGCAGGAAGGGTAGACACCTGTGACCAGAACAAAGTTCCACCCAACTTCCTACTGTACCCCAACTCCAAGAGAATCCCAGGTAGTGAAAAGATTTAAATGTAATATATATACTACAAGAAAACACAGGACTGTTTGTATAACTGTCTGGAAATGTTTTCTAAACTGTAATTGAAACTTCTGAATAGTGCTAAACTCAAAAATTCTAAAAAGAATTCTGCATAGGAAAAAGCACAATAAATCCAATCAAAAGCCGAGCGCCAGTGGCTCACACCTGTAATCCTAGCTACTCAGGAGGCTGAGATCTGAAAATCACGGTTCAAAGCCAGCCTGGGCAGAAAAGCCCGTGAGATTCTTATCTCCAATAAACCACTAGAAAACCAGAAGTGGCGCTGTGGCTCAAGCGGTAGCACACTTGCCTTGAGCTGAAGAGCCCAGGGACAGTGCCCAAGCCCAGAGTTCAAGCCCTACAACTGACCCCCCCAAAAAAATCCAATAAAAAAACAAATAAGTTGGGTCCTGGTGGCTCACACCTGTAATACTAGCTACTCAGGAGGCTGAGATCTGAAGATTGAGGGGCAGGCCCAGGCAGGCTCCAATTAACCATGAGAAAACCAGAAGTGGCACTGTGGCTCGAGTGGTAGAACGCTTGCCTTGAGCTGAAGAGCTTAAGGACAGCATCCAGGCCCAGAGTTCAACAATAACAAAAAAGACAAATCAGGAAAATACTGACATTGCATATTGAGGAATAAGTAATGTTTTCTAATATAAAGAATAGCAATGCTTACTCATGCTGTCCATTTACCAGGTTTCAGATTTCCTTAATATTTTCACTACCCACAGGGAGCCAAGAGCAGGTGGTGGTCCAGGGTGCTGGGAAGCTTGGGGCTGTCTCCCTGCAGCTTCCCCAGGAAGGTGACATGAAATACCTTAAGCGAATCCCCACATACAGGAAGGTGATCCAGAGCCAGCCCACTAGCAGGAACAGCACCATGAGCGGGAAGGCGAAAATGAACCAGGAGCCGAAGTTGACCACATCACACTGAGGAAAGAAGCTGCAGAAGAACAGGGGTGAGGGGAACCTGCTGGGCCCACAGCCCTACCCAAGGCCCACAGGGTCCAGAGGGGTGTGGGAGGGCCCTGGGAGGCATGGGAACAGCCTGTTCCTCTGCTCCAGACACAGGAAGCACTGCCTCTTCGGTGGAACTCTAGGTTCTGACTGGCGCTGCCTGTGTCCTGCAGGCCAGTGAAGCAGGTAGGTCAAAGTATGGTGAACCAACTGCAGGGCTCGGCTGTCATTGGCACTGTGGTGACTGAGCAAGAGGACGTCCAGCCGAGTCAGACCTGGGCTTCGTTTGGCATGACATGATGTTTACATGCTGGTCATTTGGTTAAATGTTCTTCGGGAATGTTTTTAGCCAAAGAAAACACTCAGTGCGGTCCAACCTCTGCCCTCCTCTTCTGTCCTCACAGAGCCTAGGCAGAGGCTACGGCAAGCAGCGGTGTCCTCAGATCTTTCTGCTAGTGCTCATCCTCTGTTTGTTGGTAGATAGATGTCATCAAACCTGAGAGGACTGAGGGCAGACACACCCATGCTGGGGATGCCTGTTGCCTCTTCACCCCAGCCATGTGTTCTGGAGAGGAAGTTGGCAAAATGCACAGATCCTTATAAATGTGTGTACCTCTTTATGCAGGAACTCTGCTGCTAAAATATATCTTTTAAAAATCTAGAAGATATGTGGCAGATTGGAAAGAAAGAAAAAAATGTTACAAGATGATATGACAAAAGTAGATAGAATTTTAAAAAGTAAAAAAAAAGCAGATAGAAACAAACTCACTGTCAGGCATTTCTAAATGAAGAAACAAAAGTATGGAGTTAATGCCTAGTAATATGCAAAATACTAATAAATAATGAGGTAGAGATTTTCTGAAGTGAGTAACTATGCTTATGTGATTAAAGGGAAATTTCAAATTGTAGTGGATATGTGGCCAGTCATACAATTCATAACAGCAAAATAGTAATAAAATGAAAACAATCATAAACTGGGCATGGTGGCATGGGCCTGTAATGCCAGCACTCAGGAGGCTGGGGAGGAGGATCCAGAATTTGAGGTTAGCCTGGACTACACAGTGAGACTCTGTCATAAACAGAAAAGAAAAATGGGCTGGGAAGGTGGCTCAGTGGCAGAGTGCTTGCCTTGCATGCATGAGGCCCTGGGTTCGATTCCTCAGCACCACATAAGCAAAAAAAAAAAAAAAAAATCTTGAAAAAGAAAAGAAAAATCAAAATGTCATAAGTTAATACAAAGTGTAATACTCCAAATAAGATAATTTATCCATTAAAATGTATGTTTCCTGTAAAATTTTAATGATTAAAATCAGGCCATAAAACTGTAGCAATTGTATGTTGTCAATAATATTAAATAGGGTTAGGAATGGGGCTAAGTGGTAGAGTCCTTGCCTAGCATGCATGAAGCCCTGGGCTCCATTTCTCAGTACCACATACACAGAAAGAGCCAGAAGAGGCACTGTGGCTCAAGTGGCACTGTGGCTCAAGTGATAGAGTACTAACCTTGAGCAAAAACAGCTCAGGGACAGTGCCCAGGCCCTGAGTTCAAGCACCAGGACTGGCAAAAAAATTACAATAATATTAACTATGTATAGACATCATTAAATATATGGTGATATAAAAGACTAGAAGGAAGTCTGATATCAGTTGGATTGAAGTGTTTCATAATGTGCCTGTGTCATTTTATAATCAGATGGAACGAATAAAATGGACCTCCAGGGCAGCTGTGTCTGTGCCCAGGCTCCCACAGCCCCTGATTGGAGGTGCAGAATCATGCAGCCTAGATGGAAAGCCCCCTTTCCATCCCAAAGGCCTCAGGCTATGCCATCGAACGTTGCAGCCAGTTTGCAACAAAAATTCTAGGCACCAGTGGCTCACATCTAGAATCTTGGCTGCTCAGGAGGCTGAAATCTGAGGATCACGGTTCGAAGCCAGCCTGAGCAGGAAAACCCATGAGATTCTTATCTCTAATTAACCATTTTAAAAAGCCAGAAGTGGAGTGTGTCTCAAGTGGCACAGTGCTAGCCTTGAGCACAAAAGGTCAGGGACAGCACCCCGGTCATCAGTTCAAGCCTCAGGACTGGGACAGAAATAAATGAAAACCAAGAACAAAACTTCTAAGCTTGTCTTTCCATAGCTCCAATGCTTTCTCCTCACTTTTTTCAAACTCAAGGCAAGCCTTGTTCCCATGTAAAAACCACCACAGCAGCTGCCCCCCACTCCAAACTCAGTTCCCGGCCCTGCACGCCACAGTCCTTGGCTTCCTGTCCAGATCAGGGGCTGGGCTCCTACAGATCCCGGCACCAATGCTCAGCCACCCTGCCAGCAGTACACTACAGGGAAGAAAGGGCTGAGCTCAGCTTCTCCCATACTAGAAGAGGACAATATTGGCTTCTGGTTGTTCAACTACCAACCAAAGCCATGAGGTTCAGCCAGGTCTCCTTCAAAGGATAGAGATCAAAAGATGCCGAGGTTTGTTGCAAAACTCTGTGTGTTCACCCTGGCTGGCAGCGTGTGCAACTGGGTCCTGGCTCACAGCCTCAATGAGAATCTAGGCAAGGCCCAGCCCCCTTCCCTTGTAATTCTAACATGCCCTGTTTTGTTTAGTTTAGTTTTCCACCAACTACTAAAAGGAAAGAGTTTAGAGTTCTAGAATGTAGTGGTAATTCACCAGACCAAACACAGGTAGGGCTATGAAAAAGTCCTGGAAAATAACTTTTTTTTTCCTTTTGAGATAGGGTGTTACTATGTAACCTAGGCGGGCCTTGAATTCATGATGCTCCTGCCTCAACCTGCTAAGTGCTGGGATTATAGGCATGGATCACCATGCTTGGTGAGGGGAAGTAACTCATGAGTCTAGCACAGGGAACCAAGGCCACTTTCCCTCCATTGGGCTTGTAGGTTTGACTCTGCTTGAATGCCAACATTTGGAACCATACTGAATACGAGTGCTTATGTACAAATGCTTATATTTGCACTTATGCAAATCTAATAAACATATGCTACATCTCCACTGCCATAGCTGGAGGTGGAGAGGGGAAAAGGGCATTAGAAACACGGCTTCTCAGAATCCTGGAATCTGAAGATCACAGACACAGAATCTTGGAGGACTGGATCTTTATTCTTCCTTTGATTTCTTAGAAACTAGAGGCCAGGATGGTAGAACAAGGTTGTGAGTGGAGAATTTTCTTCTATTGTCAGCCACAGCACGGGCAGACTCAGATCTCACAGAACGCACTACTTCTCTTGCCCCATCCAGCAGGGTTTTGTTGTTGTTGTTGTTGTTGTTTTGTTTTGTTTTTGTTGTTCATGGGACTTAAACTCTGGGCCTGGGCGCTGTCCCTGAGCTCTTCAGCTGAAGGCCAGTGCTCTACCTCTTGAGTCAGAGCACTACTTCTGGTTTTCTGAGTGTTTATTGGAGATAAGAGTCTCATGGGCTTTCCTGCCCGGTCTGGCTTTGAACCTCCATCCTCAGATCTCAGCTTCCTGAGTAGCTAGGATTACAGGCCTGAGCCACCAGCGCCCGGCCAGGCTTTGCTTTTTTACAGTGTCAGGCCCTCCTCTGCTCTGGCACACCATGCCTTCCCATCTAAGCCGAAGGAAAGCTGGAGTTCTCAGACAGTGCTATGCTTTTAAACTTCCCCCTTCTCACCTCTGCTTTGCACAGGCATGCCAGCCTCCCTTGCCTTTTCCCCTCCGTCCCTCCCTCCCTTCCTTCCTCTCCACTTTCTCCCTTCTTCCCTCCTTTCCTCTCTTTCTTCCTTCTTCACATTGTAGAGAGCATCTCACTATGTTCCTCAGGTTGTCCTCCAACTCGTGGGTTCAAGGACTACTCCTGTCTCAGCCTACTAAGTAGCTACCACTGCAGGTGTCCACCACTACACCCACAGGCTGCCGTATCTGTTCTCTTTTCCTGCTGATCCTCTCTGTGTGAAATGCTCTGCTGCCGGTGCTCACATAGCGCCTGCTCTCATCTCCAGCCATCTGCTCCAATGTCACCTTAGCAAATAGAGGACCCATGACCCAACTGGCCTATTATGGTCCACTCTTGTCACTGGGACCCTCTCAGCTATCAGGGCTTTTTTGTTCACTGTCTCTCCCCTATTAGGATAGCAGGAAATAGCACTCATGGGTGAGTGTTCCACATTCCCTGGGTGGGGAATGAATGGAGGAAGAGGAGGAGAAGGAGGAGGAGGAGGAGGAGGAGGAGGAGGAGGAGGAGGAGGAGGAGGAGGAGGAGGAGGAAGAGGAGGAGCAGGAGCAGGAGCAGGAACAGGAGGAAGAGGAGGAGGAGGAGGAGGAGGAGGAGCCCACCTCTGGTTGAGGCACAAAGACACTCTAGTTTACCTCTTGAGCTGGCCAAGCAGGATGAGGTTGGGGGCTGTGCCGGTGAGGGTGGCGGTGCCCCCAATGCTGGCTGAGTAGGGGATGGAGATGAGGAAGCCTTTCCAGACATTTTTGCGGTATTCCTCCTCCTCCACGGGGTCAGCAGGTAGATCCAGCTGGGCCTCAGCCTCTTCTGCGTGACCCCTGCTTTCAATGACATCAAGGGAAGGTGTTCAGAGTCCCTGGCCTGTTGTAGGCTATTCTGCTTGCTGCTCGGGGGGCTGAGGAGCCAAGGGGCCTTTCCTGAGGCAAAGCAGATGCAGGTATGGATACCCTCTACTCAGATATCAATGCTAAGAATTTTTCCTAAAGAATGGATGAGACAAGGGTTTCCAGTGTGGATGCAGGCTGCTCACCACAGCATTAAATGTCATTTAAATAAAAAACAATAAAACATCCATCCAAACACAATCCTCGCTCTCAATGCTGTTAGCATGGTGACCTGGATGGCTGTTTCCTACAGAAGCTCAGTGCCCAACAGGTGCAATACTACTTGGACTTTTATTTAAAAGTGTTGGTGTCTCCTTGAGCACTGGTTCATGCCTGTAATCCTAGCTACTCAAGAGGCTGAGATCTGAGGATTGTGGTTTGAAGCCAGCCTGAGCAGGAAAGTCTGTGAGACTCTTATCTCTAACTAGCAAAAAGACAGAAGTAGAAGCATGGCTCACATGGTAGAGTGCCAGCCTTGAGTGAAAAAGCCAATGGAGAGTGTGAGACCCTGAGTTCAAGCTCCAATACTGGCACACAAACCCGGAGAGAGGAGGGAGGAGCAAGGAGAGAAGAGAGAGAAAAGAAAAAGAAACGAACAGAAAAAGCCATGTGTCATGAATATACAAGTATTCAAAAAGACTAGAATAGGGCTGGGAAGGTGGCTCAGTGGTAGAGCGCTTGCCTTGTATGCATGAGGCCCTGGGTTCGATTCCTCAGCACTACATAAGCAAAAAGAAAAAAGCCAGAAGTGGTGCTGTGGCTCAAATGGTAGAGCGCTAGCCTTGAGCTGAAGAGCTGAGGGACAGCGCCCAGGCCCAGAGTTCAGGCCCCACGACTGGACCCCCCCCCCAAAAAAAAGACTAGAACAAAACTAAACTAAGTTAAACTAAGTTTATAACCGAGTTCAGCCCACTAGGGTGGGCTCCGCACACCACAGTGAGGCTCTGCCCCCCCCCGCCCTCCCCCCATCCGCCTCTCTAGCCACCTCCCACTTTGTTCTCCTGTACATTCATTAACCGCCTGCCACACTGGCCCTTTTACTCATGAATTTGTTTCTACAAGCTCCTAGAGGCCAGGGCTTGACTAAGCCCACTGGAACGGGAGGCAAGGCCTCCCTGAGTGCATCCCTAGGGACTGATATGGGCTCATTGGTAGATGCTCAGCTCTGCCTCCAGCAACCCATTGTTTCCGGCTGCTTCATCCAGTCAAGTCCAGGGAACCTGGCTTAGAAACAAGTGCTCCCATCTGTGCGCACTCTGGCAGCCGGACCTCATGGGAACTCAGGCTTCAAAGGAGGGGCTCTGTGTCATGCCTCTGTCCTCCTGGCAGGGGAACTGTGGCTCTGCCAGGTTTTGGATACATACATATAATCAGAAGGCAGGTGGAGTGACTGAACCCGATGACCCTGACCTTGACCCTGTGCTGCAGTGAGGACCCGCAGGCTGAATGTGACGTCCCTGTGCGGATGTCAGGTCATGATGTCGAGGGGAAGGGCTGTTACTGGGCTGCAGGGCAGTGTGGGCCTTTGAGCCTCTTCTTTTCCCCCCACTTTGGTGACTCCCAGGCAACCTGTGCTCTCCCGCTGTCCTTGCTCCCTGCCTTCAAGGGAAGAGCACCAGGACCCTTGGCCCCTGGAGACCCTCAGAGAGGAATGTGCAACTGTCCTTCCCATCACGGCCAATTTCTATCCTATTCCATCCTATCCTTTCTTCTCTCCACCTACCCTACCCTACCCTAGCCTATCCAGCTTACATCATCCTAGCCTGTTCGGCTTTTTAAGTACCAGACTAACCTGGCCTGGCACTCTATCCTCCTACCTTTGCCTCTCAAGACTGCAGGTGTGTGCTACCACATCTGGCTAACAGCTGCTTTTTTTTTTTTCCTGCTGGTCCCGGGGCCTGAACTCTGGGCCTGAGTGCTGTCCCTCAGCTCTTCAGCTCAAGGTTAGCCCTCTACCACTTGAGCCACAGCGCCACTTCCAGCTTTTTCTGCTTATGTGGTGCTGAGGAATCGAACCCAGGGCCTCATGCATGCAAGGCAAGCGCACTACCACTGAGCCACCCTCCTGGCCCAACAGCTTCCTTTTTAATGGAGGTCACTGATGGCTATGCCTAAGCTACAGGGGTCCCCAGTGGGAACATGGACATTGGGTCACTTGGGCAGGGCTGGCTGTAGTGTCTGGTTCTTGCCCAAAGTTCCCTTGGATCAGGCCCTGGCTCCCTTCGGAATGTCCCGGGACACTTACCCTTCTGTGCTGGCAAGAAACTGCATCTCCATGGGCACCATGTGGAGTCCGTTTCTTCGCACAGCAGCTAGGAGGAGAGAGGATGACTTTAGTGCAATGGAGCAAGGCGATGGAAGAGTTCCAGTTCACCTGCAGCCAGGCACTGGCCAAGGATGTCATACCATTCATTTAATAGGGGAATAAAAGAAAATAGAGTGGGGAGGGGGCAAGGAAACAGGAAGGGGGTGAGAAGGACAGGGACCAGTGAACATCTGTAAAAAGCACATGGTAGGCCACAAGGTCTATGTTGTAACTATTCAACTCAGCCATTGTAACTCAAAGTGCCTCAGTTTGGACACTGGAATTTGAAATTTTTGTTGTTGTTGATTGTAGGGCTTGAACTCAGGGTGCCTGTTCCTGAGCTTTTGTGCTCAAGGCTAGTGCTCTACGACTTTGAACCACGGCACCACTTCTGGTTTTCTGGTGGTTCACTGGAGATAAGAGTCTCATGGCCTTTCTTGCCTGGGCTGATTCTGAACCATGATCCTCAGATCTCAGCTCTTCACATGCCACAAAGTATTTTCATTCTTTGGATTTATTTCAACTATTAAAAAAATACATTAAAAACTACAGTTAGCCAACAGGCTTCACAGAAGGCAGACGGGATTCATTGTGTCATGGTTTGCCAAACCTTGATATAATGAGGTGAGGTAGCTCACACCAGTCATCTCAGCTACCCTGTGACCAGAAGGATTAAAGTTTGAGGAAAAACAAAAACAGCAAACCAAAAACAACAGACAAAAAAATCCTCATGAGACCTCAGCTTAACAGGAAGAGTTGAGTGTGGTGCATGCCTGTTAGCCCAGCTTCAGTGGGAAGTATAAATAGGAGAACCGTGATCCAGACTAGCCCAGTGAAAAAGCAAGGTCCTATCTCTAAAAAAGGCTGGAGGCGTGGCTGCCTAGTAAGTGCATGAGCACAAAGCCCATTATGCCATAGAAAGAAAGGGGAGGAGAGGAGGGAGAGAGGAAAGGGGGAGGAAGCAAGGAAAGAATTCACAGGGAAGCCCAAAATTCAGTGAATTCAGTATTCAGTGAGTGTGGTCACTGTGGGCAAGAAAGACAAGGTCTTGCCCAACACTGGGAACTGTTCCAACCCTTCCTGCCAGGCCATGTCCTCTTGCTGTACCTAAGGTTGGTTCTGCTGACCATGGGAAGAGTGTGAAGGTAAAAGTCAAGAACACACATGTTGGGTCTGGGCCAGGCAAAGGACTTTGGGGCTCAGGGGTGGAAACACGTGTTCACCAGCAGCCCACGAGGCCCCAGCCCAGGGCATGGAGGCAGGAAGCTGTTAATAGCATACCAATGGTGGGAGCAAAGTCACTCCCCAGGGGATGGCCTGACAGGAAGGACTCTGACCCAGTGACCCCTCATCTCTTGCTCACTCTGGACCTTCACGCTGGGCTGGGACCACAGTGGTTGAGAAGTTCACTTGCTCTTCAGGCACAAGCCACAGGTGAACTCTTCAGTGGGTACATACACGAGAGCTGTCTGGGGGTCCTGGGTTTACTCCAGAGGTGTGTTAGTAGCTGTAGAGTGGGCCTCATGGATTTGTGCTGTCTGGAGCAAGAGCAACTCCTTTGAAGCACAGATAAGGAGATGAGGCCTCCAGTGGCTGCCCAGGCGCTGGGTGGTTTGGTTGTTCCCCAGTTTGTCCCATGCACAGAACCTAGCTGCTCACCACCTGCCTCATAGCAACTACGTGTGCTCCCAACAGTCATGCATGCAGGATAGATGGGAACTAATTTTGGTGTGGAAGATGGGTTCCCTGTTTCTTTAGGCAGAGAAGTATAAATGTAGAAATAGTTTATACCAGCATTAGGTTTCTGATGATAATAGCAAAAATAAAGCCAACAAAGAGATGAAATTGAAAAAGAAAAAAGAAAAAGGAAACTCTCTTAAGCCAAATGCTCTTAACCCCTTACCCTGGGTCTCCTCTGAGGTTCCCAGGACGCTGTGGCTTGGGAAAGCCCATGGCAACAAACGACAGAACTGAGATGCTAGTCAGCCTTCCTGGTTCACAGAAGTTGGGCTGGACTGAGCTCTGAGCTGAGACAACGGCTTGGTCATAGGGTCTCAACCTTTGGGTTTACCTCAGACGAGGTGACTGAAATTTTTCATAAGTGTCATCTTACAGCAGCCTCGAAGAACTAGCAGGGCCTATTACCTTCCCCTATCTACTTGGAGAAACTGAGACCCACCCAGAGAGGCAGGAGTCTAGAGGAAATACGGCACCGGGCGACAGTGGCTCACACCTGTAATCCCAGCTACTCAAGAGGCTGAGACCTGAGGGTTGAGGTTCGAAACCAAGATCAGGCAGACATATCCCTAAGACTCTGATCTCCAGTGAACCAGCAAAATGCTGAAAGTGTGGGCATGGCTCAAGGTGTAGAGCACCAGTCTGGGGCAGAAAAGGCTAAATAGGAGCTCAAGGCCTCCCCCACCAAAACAAGAGGGAGCAGTGGGCTAGTGGAAGAGCCAGACTGGTACCCAGGACTGTTAATCCTTCGACTAATGACTCTTTCCCATCTCCAAGGCACCCATGTGACGTTCAGCAAATCTGCCGATAAGAGTCCAACCTCTCAGTAAGATTGAGAAGCTCTATAACACACACAAGGCCCTCCTAGAAGAGTTCTGGGTCAAACTAGGCAGACAACCCAAGGAGGAGGTCAAAGGTACCTGTGTGAGGGTTCATGTATATTCATTCATTTGCAGCCATGTCCCTGAGGGGCATGGGAGGAAACTGAGGTTTGTTCACTCTCTCTTCTAACACTGTGTCTGCTGACTACCCAGCCTGTGCTGAGTGTTACAGGTGGATAGGACTGTGGCCATTATTTGTGGAGATGGGAAGGATTCGTGGAGCCTTCACAGGGCAGATCACAAACAAGGGAACACACACACCCTTCTCAGCTCCAAAAAGCCTGACAGTAATTCTCATCCATTGCCACATACAGTCACTTCCCCACACTGGCTCTGAATTCCATGTGTCACTCAATCAGCACAACACAGGAGGTTTTGTCCTCACGCTGTGGGTGAGAACTCGCAGGAGGTGCTTTGGCACGATGCAGGAAAAGTGGAAGAGGAAGTCAATGCCTCATCCAGTCAAAGATTGCTTTGCAAATGGTGACATCTTGGGCATTCCTAGACAACAGCTTTGCTGGCATGCACAGTGACTTTCTTTGGTCAGAAGAGGCAAATTCCATAGTATCGGAAGTCAGGTGGGTCCCTCACTGGTTGAAAGATATGGGGCTCATTCCTGCTTTTAGTATCTTTATCCCAGGGGCTCTGACAGCTGTGGTGAGAACAGTACCCACTGTAGGTGGAACACGTAATGAACGCTTACAGGGAAAATGGAAGAAGTGCCACAGAGCTGGGGAAGGGAATGGGAAATGTGTAGGACTTCCCACCAACACTGAAGAGCGCTGGGGTCTTGTCCAGTGAGGTCCACCCTGCCTGAGGTCTGCTCCCTTCTGATCCAGGCCCTGTGGCTCATCACTCATAAGTGCAGGTTGTGAATTCAGACAAAACTCTGTCCTCACTCCATGTAACTCTGGGCAAATGATTCTGCCTCTCTGAGCTTGTCCCTTCATCTGTAAAAGGAGACTGTCTACCTTCTGGCACCATTAGGAAGATTAAACAAGCTAATGGGTATGAGCACAGGGTCATATTTCATACACAGTAGGTCTTTAGAAAATGACCCTCATATTAGCATTGTTGTGTGGCTGCTACAGGTGAACTTAAGGTCCCAGGGAGACTCCTTGTCCTTCTCCTGTTCCACCAACACCAACTTCCACATCCCATAGCTTGTCTCATTTCCAGCCACCGGCCTGACCAAAGCACAGAAACTGGGTGAAAAGGACATCTCTCTGCCCCAGAGTTAGCCTTGTCCTGGGCCTCAGAGGCTGATCATTAACCAGCCCTCACTCTCCGATCCTGTGGCCTGGAAGTCAAGTGTCCACCCCAGCTTCCAGACTCTCCTGCCTTCTCACACTCTACAGCACAGGGCAAATGACTCAGGACTTTGCATTACAACCACACTGTGTGTTACCTTGGGCAGGAGACAGTGCTGAGTAGCTAGCTGCCCCAGAAACAGCCAGAGCTGTTTACTATCTGCTTATTTACAGGAAAATCATCCAACTACTGTTACCTCTTCCCTTCCACGTGGAACAAGACTTCCCTTGTGGAAGTCCTAGCTCTGCTTAGGTAATGACAGCAGAATTCTGCACGAATCATGTGATCACTTTGCATCTCACCTGTAAAGGGCTTAACGTACTCTGAGCTTTCAGGGCTGTAGTGAAAATAAAATGAGCAGAACTGTTTTGTGCATGATGGGGCAAGGCATACACTGCTGAAGCATGACAATCACTTTGTGGAGCAATGTTTTACTTTTAACAGGTACCTGTTCATTTTAACACACACTGCAAAGAACATAACTATATGTGATAGTGATAGAACCCAAGTCTACTGGGCCGATTTCCCATCTCTTGAGTGATGTGGCTTCTATCTTTGAATCCCAGGTGGTCTCTGTTACTCTGCCATTACATTTACATCCAGCCAGCAGGAAGCAGACTGCAGGAAGTACCCAGCAGGAAGCAGACAGCAGGAAGTACACAGCAGGAGGGCAGAAGCCAGCAGTTAGACTTATCATTTCTACTTACAGCCCACTGGCTACACTTAATCATCTGACCACATCTAACCAAAAGGGAAGCTAGGAAATTCAGTCTTTGCTCTGCACAGTCATTTGCCCTGTGGGGATTCTATTACTAAAAGAACAAAAGAAGAATTGATACAGGGATAGACTAACAATTTCTGCCTACATATGTATCTATTTAAAGCTAGCTTTAAAAATATGTTTAGGTAGCTAGGTGGACTCTGATATCCGAGGATCGTGGTTCAAAGCCAGCTCAGGCAGGAAAGTCTGGGAGACTGTTATCTCCAGTTAACTACCAGAAAACTGGAAGTGGCTCAAAGTGGTAGAGCACTAGTCTTGAGCCCAAGAGCTCAGGGATATCACAGAGGCCCCAAGTTCACTCCCCAGAACAACAACAATATAAACACACACATATATATATATATATATATAACTATATATATAGTTTTCATATGTATACATATATATGTCAATAAAAGTGAGACTTCTTCTTTTTTTTTTTTTTTGGGGTCCGGTTGTGGGGTCTGAACTCTGGGCCTGTGCGCTGTCCCTCAGCTCTTCAGCTCAAGGCTAGTGTTCTACCACTTGAGCCACAGCGCCACTTCCGGCTTTTTTCATTTTGCTTATGTGGTGCTGAGGAATCGAACCCAGGGCCTCAGGCATGCAAGGCAAGCGCTCTACCACTGAGCTACCTTCCCAGCCCCATAAAAGTGAGACTTCTTATGGTGGCCGTGATATGGCTGTACTTTGTGGCCATGAGAGACCAGAGTTACCAGCAAGAACTGATGTGTTTCTGAATGGATCCCAGAACTGCCTTTCTCTAACTTCATGATATCCGAAGAAAACACTCCCTATTATTAAACCAAAGACAGACATTCTTTTACTTTGGCCAAAATAATTCTCAGTGGTATAGCTGGTTTCATGGATAAGAGAGTGGGCTCTGGAGCCAAATTACCTGGGTCCAATGTTGGGCTCAGCCATTTGCTGTGTGATCTGAGAAAGTCAATTTCCCTTCTCTGGGCTAGCTCTCTTCTAACCTGGGCTCTCTCTGACATCCTTCCCACAGGAGCAACTAGGTTCTGTGTGCCTAGCTTTCTATTTTTCATGCAACAAGCCGAGTTGTTGCTCATACATAATTGGCACCGTGACCTTGGTCACCACTGTGAGCCACATGATGGTTTGTTCTATGACCACAATTGCTTCAGGAGATCGGTTTAGACACTTTGGTTTGCTAATTATGGTGTCTCATAAAAGCAGCATGGCATCCTACGTGAGCAATGCCACCCTTTATTAGCTATGGAACTCACACCCCCTCAAATTCCCAGCCCCAGATGAATGCAGCTAGCATCCAGTATGGCCATGTTGCCTCTGAGGGCCTGATGTCTAGCTGGGCCATGCCCTCCCCAGCAGTGCTGGGGAGTTCCCATGCCTGCCTTCCCTCCTTCACCCCTCCCCTCCCCCATGCCCCCCACCACCACTGGCTGCCCTCACTCTCCAATCTGCTGCCCCAGCTGCCTTGGTGGTACCGGTCTTGTTGACTGAAATCTCATAGTTTCCATGGGCATTTCTGTTGTGAGTAGGGACACAGCATCTGTTCAAATGATTGCAAGCAAGTATAATTATTGTGCCTCTTTCAAAGGGCCACTTTGAAGGGCAAGAAGCTACATATGTAGCTCACTTGGCTCACTGCTCAGCTCACAGTATGCTCAATAAATGCAAAACCTTCCAAACCAAGGAGCCATGTTTTGAATTTCTAAGTCTCAGTTACAACTACTGGACATGGACTAGGTGCCCAATAATGGTGTACGCTTGTGGCCTTCCCCAACACCCTTTCGATATCACGCCCCACCCCTTCACAAGGGTAGAGCAGGCCCCAGTGCCTTTTCAAGCCTCACCTGCATTCTCCTCATGTTCCTGGCTGAGGTCTTTCGGAGGCTCCTTCTGGCCAAAGAGACTCTTGAGGATGGCACTGGCGATGGGCAGCATCATGGCGGTGGAGGCGGTGTTGCTCAGCCACATGGACAGGAACGAGGTGGTGACCATCATCCCCAGGATGAGCCTGAGGACCAGAGGAAGTTCAAAGTGAAGTGCATGATGGACCCAGACCACGAGGTCTTGGAGTTCCTCTGCTCCTAGCTTCTGATTCTCGTGCTTGAGGAAGCCAAACCCCTGCCCATTTGGCAGACTGAAAGTCAAGGTCCAGAGAAGGCCAGCCAGGGACCAGTAATCAGATTTATTTTAGGTCTAAGGAATCCTTGGCTCAATTTGTCTCAGTGAAACGGCCACAGGTACCTGTGGGAAGATAGTTCTGAAGGCTTTCCAAGGCTGCAGTGGTCGCTCCTGTGTCTCCAAACCCTCAATGGCACCTACTTCAGAATCAAGTGGCTGGACATCAAGATTTGCCAGCTAACCTAATGGCCTCACCAGCCTTCTTCCTGTTCCCCTCCCGCTCCACCTTGGCTCAAACTTCTGGACTTCCCACCAGCAACCAACATGCCTGGACTCTTCCTCCCAGCCTTTGTTTGGTCCTTTCCCACCAACAGAATCTAGGTTTCATGGTTTTTTTTTTCCTTTCTTCTTTGTATTGATTTTCCAATGTGCTGCCCTACCACATATAAAGAGCTGTAGATGTTGGGCTGACTCTGACATCCAAACCTGCCACAAAGTCATGGGTCTTCCCAGGCCTACCTGCTGTTATCAGTGGTGCACAGATATGTGTTATAAAGGAAGCTGTTTGCATAACTTTATTCTGCTATAGTATTTTAAATCCTGAGCTGGGTCTAAATGCAGTGAAAGAACACCTGATCCTCTGAGAATAAAAGTCCAAGTCTAGAGGACAGCCAGGGCCCACTGCTCTAAGGCCATGGGACAGCAGTCCCTACGCATGGGGCCAGGGCCTCAGCATGTGAACCCTCTCCCCAGGGGCTCTTATGGATGACAATGGTACCCCAAGGGCCTGTCGTTGTGTATGGCACATAGGCATTCACTAACCTGGCAGGCTGGACCCCCACAAACATGAGGACCTTAAGGGCGATTCTCCGGTGCAGGTTCCACTCTTCGATGGCGCTGGCCATGATCAGACCACTGAGGAAGAGGAAGTTGGTGTCGAGGAAGTACTGGGAGCAGACCTTGTTGGAGGGTAGGATGCCCAGGAAGGGGAACAGGATGATGGGGAGTAGCGCGGTCACGGCCAGTGGCAGGGCCTCTGTGCACCAGTACACTGCCATGAGCAGAACCACGAACAGACAGCGGCCCTCCTGCAGGGGAGCATGCAGAGAAGCAGTGGGTGTGGAAGTGTCCCAGGCCTTGACCTTGTATGGGTGCTGTGACCTTTCTGGGTCTTATTTTGCTCAGCTATAAGATGAGCAAGCTATTTCTGGCCCCTTCCAAAGACTGTTGCAGAATTCAATGAAATACTCCCATTGGCTTACATGTGTCCCCTGCCATACAGATGAGAATAAAAAGAATATACTTGATCAGGGATCCCAGAAACTTCTAGAAGGGCAGTGAGAAGGTGAGGGAGAACAAAGTCAACACAAAATGTTCTTAGGCCATCCCTGGCTCATTGGCTTCCACTACTCCGGGAGACAACATGGCTCCCAGAGGGACAAGTGCTAAGCAGAGTGTGGGCCAGGAAACTGAGTGCGCAGTTGGAAAGGCAGATATGTCAGTATCTCCTGAATGTGTTTCCCTTTCCTCCATTTATGTGTTTAGACCTAGACACTGTGGCAGTAACAAGAGGTGGGACTTCAGGCTATGAGGGTTTGGTTATCATCAATGGGATCAGGGCCCTTATCAAAGAGACCCAGGGCCTCCCTTCTGCCAAGTGAGGTGCAGCAGCAGCAGGGCACCCTTGAGTCAGAGCCAGCCCTCATTAGGCACTAACTCTGCCAGTGCCTCCATTTTGAATATCTGTTGAGCAATGAAATGGAGTTTTGGAGGTTTGTGGCCTGCTGTTTGACAATTACCCATTCTGTGGCATTTTGGTATCGCATCTCACATGGACTGAGACAGTCCAGCTCCCTTTGGCCCCCACCATCTGGCTCACACCTGGGATTTCTTTGGCTTCCTCTGGCATTAGACACAAGCTTGACCAAGGAAACATACTCCAGGGAACTCACACTCTGAGAACCAATTCCCAACCATGAGGTTTGTCTGTTTTTCTACTAGAAGAACTGAGGCCTGTTGAATGCCATTTTCCCAAGGTCCCTACACGTGTAAGATTCTGTTAACACTCATCTAATTCACACACCTATATCACAGTTGCTCACTCTCCCTGCCCCCCGGCCTCCAGACCTCCCCTGAAGTCCTTCAGGAGAACCTATCAAAGACAGAAGCTCCTCAGAGATGCCAGCATCTCTCCAAGCTGACACTGGAGAAGTATTTGGCACCAGGCATGAGATGCCTATGCCAGAAGGTTTTTTTGTATGGGAGTCATGTCTTCCAGCCAAATCTGGGCTTATCTGGGTCAAACACAGAGAACAAGGGTGAGCTTGGTTTACAGGACACCCACCAGATGGAAATATGTGTTTCTGGAAGAGACATACTAAGAGTGGTTCTAGAATGAAAGGTGTAGTGATGCCATGCCCAGAAGAGTGCGTGCATGCTCCACACGGTTCTGTGTACTGACGGGGGAGATCTGCAAGGAGCTGAGCAGAGGCCTTCTGAAAGTTCTGCATCAGACAGCTATGTAACCTCCACAGATTTGGGCATTCAACATGACATGCTTACTCTCTGTTTCCCTGACTTCCATACAAATCCCTTGAAGACAGGGTCCTTGATTCGTGTCTCTCATTATCTTTGTGTCCTTTGGGCCTAGCACAGTGGCTGGTATTGTAAAGACTTGGTATCAGCCAGTAGAGAATGGATGGATGGATTGATGGGTGAATAGATGGATGGATGGATGGATGGGTGGACGAAGGAAGGATATATTATGACCCTTAGCTTTTCCTCAGCTGCCAGCTTCAGCTTCTGGATATAAAGAGAGTAGATGTCATCTACCCTCAGGAGCTCATTTTTTGGGTAGGGCAAGGCTGCAGACACACCTGCCCACAGGAGCAGGCATATGCAGTAGCGGATGTGGCTCTAAGTCGCTCAGGATTAAGTAATTTAGTTTAGAGGCCAAAGGGAGACAACTGCAAGGAGAAGGCTGGGGAGAACCTACTTGAACCACACCTCAGAGAATGAAAGCTTGTGCAGACTCCTAAGTCAGGCTCTGTAGTATCCTGCAGTCATGGTACTATAAACAAAGTTGGGGGCAGTAGAGGAACTTTGCAAACATTATCCCTTATCTGGACAAGGTGTGGAAGACACACAGAGTGGGTGAGACACTCATGAATAACACCCAAATTAAAATTTTTAGGAGATAATATAGCTTCCCACTAGCAACATGCTAAGGCCAGATCTTAAGTAGAGAGCCAAGTAAGATAATGCCTGTAATCCCAGCACTTGAGGAGCTGGGTAGGGGGACTGAGAGTTGCAGGCTAACTTGGTGACATAGCAGGATCTATCTCAAGAAAATAAAGAACGAAGAAAGGACCTGACTACAACTTGCGGCCCCAAAGGGAAAATCAAGAGAGCCTAAACAGCTGTATACTTATAATTAACAACTTTAGAGGAAGCAGAGTACCTTCTTGGAAAAAATATAATACTCAGGTATCAGGAAAAGATACAGCTGTATGTTTCAGAGTCTATTAAAGAAAGATAGTCAATCATTCAAAAATCTCTCCACAAAGAAAGGATGAAGAAATGAATGATGCCATCTTCCCAGAGGATGGAGGAGGAAGAGGTGACACCATAAGAGAAGACCAGTCTCCCCCCACTGCCCATCTCCAACTTCTGGCCCAGGTAGGAAAGTGGAGGATCTTGGTCTCATTTCTGAACTGAGACCTCATTAAGGTATAGAAGCAACTGCAGATTTTTTTCAAGTGTCTGGGGAAGCCACAGGTCTACAGGGGTACTGAGAATAGGAAAAGAACTCCCCCCACTGGAAACATTTCATGGTAAAAGCTGGGGAGAAAAATGAACAGCTCTGTTTATAAAATTAGCCTCGCTGAGCTACAATTTACAAGTGATACAATAGCTCCATTGTAACAGCCCAGTTCAAGGAGTTTGGACAGACTCACTGCCTTTAACCCAACCTAGACAGATAGATGGACATTCCCCTCATCTCAAGTATCTCCTATCTCCTTCAGTCCAGTCCCCACTCCCTACAAGGCATCCCCTACACACACACACACACACACACACACACACACACACACACACACACACACACACACACACACACACACACACACACACACACACACACACGTGCGTGCACACACGCATGCATGCACGCACTGTGACTTCAATCACTGTCTTTGGACTCTGCGTCAATGGAACACACAGGACAGACTTTCATGCCGGTGGTCTTCCTCAGGGGTTTGTGGCATGCATTACCTTCTCTTTTATTGCTGAGTATGTCCCAGTCTGTGGATATGTAATTGGACACTGAGATGATTCTAGTTTGGAACTATGATGGGTGGAAGGGCCACAGCTCAGGTGGGCTGTGTGGTATACTAGGGTAGTGGCAGGAATGGAATGTGGACCCTTGACCCACACCAGGCTTTGGCAGCTAGTGGGTTAAGAGTGCTTTATTACCTTGCTGGTCAGGGGTTGGATCAGCGCTGGGTGACCCCAAATAGCCCCCGCCCCAGCCGAGCTTCCTGTGGGCAAATGAATTCAGATTTGCCAGCTGGATGCCAGGCATCTGGGGGGGGGGAATTAATGAGCACGGTGGCCCTTCACCTGCTCCCTGTCCTGCTGGGCCTGGAAGATGGGGCTGGGTTCCAGAGAACAGAGGTTCTCCCAGGGCAGAGGGAGTAAGGGGGGGTGGCAGAGCTGAGTGCTGGGTCCACAGTGCTGTGCCAGGTGTCCCCTTGCTGAACGAGTAAGAGATTCAGATCAGGCACTGTATTCAGGTTCCATCACTGATGTGAAGGAAGTCCACCAACTCTCCCATGTCTGCCTTAACCTTCCCCAGTGCTGGGGTGCACAGAGGCATTCTCTCACACACAGAAATGCCCAAACTTCATCATCACTTACAGTGGCACTGGGCATTAGTGTCCTGGGTCCAGCAGGGAGGGCTGGAGAAGTAGCAAAGTGAGGGCACCTCTCCCTCAGGGCCGCTGAGAGTACGAGCCTCACTCTGCCAGATCTCATCATTTAATGATTGTCTCATGAAAAGGACAAGTAAAAACAACCACATTTGCAAGTGGCGTCCATCCCATAGTCACTAGCTGTGACCTCTCAGTGACATATTTTTAGTTGACGGGTGATGGTTATCTTTGGTAATTAAGGCCTGCTTTCTGTTCCTGCATGTTGACAGAGTACAAGGGGTCACAGTACCCTGGGTTAAAAGGCTTTGCTCCATTAAAAAGTTCCCAGTTTGTAAGTGTTAAGACTGAGGTCTGGATAAGCGGAGAGATACCTTCAGGACCATGGAGAGCACAGGGGAGGCCCCAGCTCCAGGTCCTGGCAAATGGGGGGGGGGGGAGCCGGGAGGATGGAGTGGGGGGGCATAGGAATCTACTTTTTACTCCACCCCACAGCAGATCCCTGCTACCTCTGCCCCTGGGCCTCTTGCTTGGTGACCTCCCATGAGGTGCAGGCTTCGAGTTTGCAGAACCAGGGTAAGGTATGTGGTTGTCACGTGATTTCCAGCACTGTTCCTTTGAATTTTAACTTCTGGAGTTCAGAGGTTGAAGGAGGCATCTGACTTTACAGATGGGCTTCCTGGGTCCCTCAGGGTAAGCAGTTTGCCTCTGGCCTTTGTTCTGTCCCCGGGGCTCTGCTCTGTCTCACAGAGGGGCCCAGGGATCCAGGAGAATCTTTCCCCATTTTTCTAGAAGATTCCCTCTGTCAACTAAAGTCAGATGACTCAGCCCAATCCTCCAGAGATGCAAGAGCCCGAGACTAGGCTCAAAGAGAGCTCGGCCTAAGAAACCAGGTACTACATGCAAGAATTCTGCCTCGGATGACCACAGTGACCAAGGAGGCACTTGGTATGGATGGGCAGTGGATAGCAGTCGGTTGCCTTAGAAGGAAAAGAATGGCCAGGCACAGGTGGCTCACGCCTGTAATCCTAGCTACTCAGGAGACTGAGATTTGAGAATCGCAGTTCAATGCCAGCCTGGGCAGGAAAGTCCATGAGACTCTTATCTCCAATAAACAACTAGAAAAGAAGAAGTGGAGCTGTGGTTCAAGCGGTAGAGTGCCCTCCTTGAGCTGAAGAGCGCAGGGAAAGTGCCCAGGCCCAGAGTTCAAGTCCCATGACCGACCAAAAAAAAAAACAAAAACGAAAAGAATGACCAGGAAATCTCTAGAGCCAGACCCTCCAAATACAGTAGCCCAGGCCACATATGGCTATTTCCACTTAAATTAATTAGAATCAACTGAAAATAACCATTCCTGCTTCTCAGTCCTACTGGCCACATGACTGGTTTCTGCCATTTTGGGCAGATCAGATATAGAACGTTTCCAGTACCACAGAAAGTTCTGTTGGGCTGGAAGCCCTGGGTACAACACATTGTTATTGAATTCCTGAGACAAGAATATAGAACATTTCCATTACCACAGAAAGTTCTGTTGGGCTGGAAGCTCTGGGTACAACACATTGTTATTGAATTCCTGAGCCCCTGGCCTGAGTTTGTTCCTCTACAAATGGGGGGGTCATTACCTTGGGGTGTCTACATCCCAGAGGGCCCCGTGGACTGATACTTGTGAAATTTTTGAATGTATGTTCTTGGTAGGGAGAATGATCTTAGGGTTGTGAATATTTTCAGATTTATTCACTGTTTCTAAACTTCTATAACAAACATCAATATTTGTAGAAAGAATAATTCTCTGCACACCAAGTTAGTAACACTGGTAAAATTCTTACATTAGAATTTTTAAAGAGTTGGTTATTTCATTACTATACTATGGAAATGGAGGCCAACCGGAATTCCCTAGGGTGTTCTTGAGGTTTCTTTTGCCTGGATGTCTGAGATGTTTCAAGGCCCATTAATGTGGCCCTGACACATCTCAGTATTGAGGACTCCATAAGTTTTCTTCCTAAGAGACAATCTGCTCTTTCAATGTGTGTGTGTGTGTGTGTGTGTGTGTGTGTGTGTGTGTGTGTGTGTGTGTGTGTGTGTGCGCGTGTGCACGTACGTATGCACGCCAGGACATAGGTGCTTTTCTACTTTAGGCTGGTGCTCTACCAAATGCGTCTCATCTCTGTATCAGATTTTTGCTGGTTGATTGAAGATAAGTCTCATGGACTTTCCTGCTGGCTTTGAACCACAATCCTTACAGTGATTTTCTTCTATTAAAGAGTCTAGTATTGTTTTCTGTCTTGCTTCATTTTCTTCTGTAAGAGTACCAAGTATGCAGATGTTGGATTTCTGCTGTCTTCCATGTTTGTTTCCTTCTTCCTTCCTTCCTCTTCTCCACTCGGTTTTGTTGAAGCACCTGTAGCTTGTACACCAGGTTATGGTTTGGCCATGTCCCTATTTCACTGCTTCTAACATGGCTTTCATAACAGGACAGCTTTGTTTGTTTCCTTCCTAAGCTTTGTCTGCTTTTATCTCCCTCTACTTCTTAATGTCTAGTCTTTGAACTCTTTTCTTTCTTATTTAGAGATCTGTTTTAGGAGGGCCATCATTTCCCTTTTTCTATATTTTGCAGACAAGTATCTACTTAACAATTTCTCCCACGTTAGAACACAGCTCTCCCAGTGTGTGCTCTTTGTTGACTTTCCCCTTTCTTCCTGTTCCTCACCCTTCCTCCTTTTGTAAGTCACACACTAGCTGCTCTCCGCAGTATTGAGGCCATTCCTTGAAGACCAGTTCCTTGCTGGAGGAAGTGTGGGGCCAGGACCATCAGCACTGAGGTGGGATTCCCACTGCCATCGCTCTCAGGGACTTTCACACTACCATGGCCCCCATCACTCTCCGTGAAACAGGCTGGAGCCTAACTCAGGGAGAAGACCCAAGAAGGGCTTCAATGTATCTTTTACTATTTATGTCTCCTTGGTCAAAAATGGATGCTAGATGCTGGGAGTGGTGGCACATGCCTGTAATCCCAGTGTTCAGACAGCTGAGACAGAAGGATCATAGTTCACAGGCAGCCCTGGCTGTGTTATGAAACCCTCTCTCAAGAAAAAAAAAAAAAAAACAGAAAAAGCAAACAAACAAAAAAACCTAAAACCATTCCAACCGCATTCCTGATCACTGCCAGTCACTTCTCTCCCACCGGCCTCTCCAACACCCTGCGCCTGCCAGGGGCTTTGAGCCTGCTCAGACTCACCCCGTGCTGTCCCATCCACCTCAGGGACTTGCCAGCTCCTCTTCCCTTCCATCACCAGAAATGGCCTTTTGTTCTCTATTCTCAACTTCTCAGAAAGGTAATGAACTATGCTACATATGCCTTACCCCACCCTGGGAAGGAGCAATTTCGTCATCAGAGTCATTTCCTTTCTTCTGTCTGTGTCCTGGTGTAAAGTGTGGGTGCTGGGATCAGGCAGGCATGAGACCCAGCTCCTTCATGGTCCAGCCCTTGATCTTGGGTGGTTAGCTATCTACCTTCTGCCCTATCTCTTCCATACTCATAATAGCAAGTAGAGAGAGATTTATTTAACATAGGATAAGCAGGAATCAGAGAGAGCGACATGGGGAGCTCTTAATAAAGGAGGACTTGTGAAGACTGCATTGATTATTAAGAATCATGTGTCAAGCCAGGTGCTGGTGGCTCACACCTGTAATCCTAGCTACTCAGGAGGCTGAGATCTGAGGATCACGGTTCAAAGCCAGCATGGGCAGGAAAGTCCACCAGAAAACCAGAAGTGGCACTGTAGCTCAAGCGGTAGAGTGCTCGCCTTGAGCTAAAGAGCTGAGGGACAGTGCCCAGGCCCAGAGTTCAAGCCCCACAACTGAAAAAAAAAAAAAAGAATCATGTGTCAGTGAGACCTATTATCTATATGGCATGTTTACTTTCTGAAATCTAGAATTTAACAATGTTGTCCTTGGGTCTTAGAGCATAAAGGCCTGAGACCCTTTGATCTTAGGTTCCCAGCAGGGGAGGACTTTGTCCCAGGGGACATAGCCAGTCGTGTCAATGACAATAGTGTGGACATTGGGACATGCTGGTATAGTGAACAGTGGAGGACAGGGTTGCCGGGAGAAGGAAAGTGGCTTGCCTGAAGTTACACAGCAAGTTGGAAGGGACTGCAAAGCTAAGGGCCCATGCTGTCTTAGTTCACTGAGAGACTAGATCCCTGGAGCTACTGGTATTGCTATTGGTAGCGAGGTTGGGAGCAGGCTGGCACCAGGGCAAGACACAGCCTGCCCCTGGCTGGTGGCTCAAACTCCATCTGCTCTGTGGTGCCACCCTGGCTTCCCCTTATCCAGGCCTTGGTTGGGAGTAAGGCCAGGGTGGGCATGGGGATTGGGCACAGCCCCTGACCCAGCTGGACTCATGCCAACCTGCTCCAGACATCCTCTCCAGGGCCTGCTACAGGAAGCTTCTAATCCTCCCCGAAGAAACCCAGCACCTCGAGCTCAGCCAGTACATCACCTTGGGGATTAAAGTCTGCAGACGGAACACACTGGAAAATGTGGTGTCAGGTGGTTAATTTTTGAGCTGGAGAATGAGTTCCAGGCAACCCCAGGCAGCTTTCTCCTGCCCCAAACCGGCTGCTCTGCCAGAGAAAAGAAAAGAAGGGAGAGAGAAGCTGCCCCTTCACCAGGGCCCAAGCTCAGGAGCTCTTGGGACGCTGTGGCCCCGTCCCCGGTCAGCTCCCCAGGCTGCAGTAGGCTTTGTCAGGGTACTGGCCACTGACCAGGCTCTTGGCAGAGACTAGAGGCCCCGTGCCAGGCAGAGAGCTGGCAGCCATCCCTTCAGTGAGAAGGATGGGACCAGCTGCCCACTGTGACTCCTCAGGAGGAAGCCTGCTACCCGGGAGGGCTTGGCCCCCACAGCCCCCACGAGGTCCTAAGCCGGGCATCCAGCTGGGCAGCCTGAACCTCACTGTGTCTTCTCCCAGCACAGCCCAGGCCTGGGCCCTTCAGGCCCTCATCCACTGGAGGATGAGCAGGGCTGAGTTTAGCCTCCCGTTCGCTGGAGGGAGAGGCTGAGGGGCAAGGGCAGACCCAAGAACCCACTCTGGGCACGCAAGGGAACTGGTCAAGGCAGCCCACAGCCTGGTTCCCATTTGCCCCATGTCCCATGCCGGCAGCTAGGGGCCCCCCTGTCCATTTGGACTAGTGGAGGGGGAGGGGAAGTGGCTCCAGGAGACCTCTGAGCTCAGCCACTCTCGCCCCCCCATCCCCAATGCAGAGTTAGACCCTTGGACTCATTAGCAGATGTCCTGACAAGTTTAAACGCTTGGACACTTTCAGTAATAGGGCTCCTGGGCCTGGGTAATCATTCAGGAGTGGGTAGGCAGATGCAGGTGGGGTGGGACAGCCTGGCCCTGGAGCCCCTGCGGCTCCTCACTCGGCCGTAGGAGATAGAACATGCTCCGGATAAGCATCTGATTCACTATGTGACATTGGCAGCTCTTTCCTGCTCTTCACCTTCACCCCCGTCTCTCTAGCAGTCCCCTCGGATCCCAACATGGAGCCCGGAGCACTTTCAAGCTCCCATGCCTGGAGATCTGGCCAAGCAGGGGTTTTCTCAGGCTGGAGGGGAGCCTGCCCAAAGGTACTGGGTGAACAGTGCTTCCAGGCTCTTTGGCTGCATGATTAGGGGCTCAGGGGGTCATTCTCCTGGGAAGCAATGCTCCCTGTTTTCTAACTACCCACGATGTCCCCACCTCAGGACCTTTGCACCTGCAAACCCTCTGCCTGGAGTGCTCTCCCTGTATAGATGCTCTGGCTTCATTCCTTCACCTTCTTCAGACCTTTGTTCAACTGTCACCTCCTTCAGGCCTCTCCTGTCCAAGGAGAACATCTGGGCCTCAAATGTCCAGGCTCCATACCGGCTTGCCATCTCTTCTCTGCTTGGTTCTCCACAGCACTTGGCATGGTGTGGCGCACTGCAGGTCATACCTGGCCATCCACCTGCTTCTGCTCTTGTGCGTGCCTCAGTTCCCTCCTGTGTATGTGTGGACAAGACACCTGCCCCAGAGTGGGGATGGGTCAGCGCGTGTACCTGAGTGCTTACAAGCACCTACTGTTAGGCAGGCTTGGGGGGGGGCACTAGCTTGGTTTCGTGGCCTCCTGGGTGCAGCTCAGGTTCCCACAGCCTCCCTGTGGCCAGCACTGTCCTGTGGGGGAGTTGTCATGGCTGACAACAAGTCTCTCAGGCCAGCAAGCAGATGCGTCAGGTCCCTACGGGAGAGCAGAGCAAAGGGACAGGGAAGGGACCCTGTCAGGCGGGCAGTAGGGCATGCTGGCCCATGGCTTTACCCAGTGGGGACCAGTGTTCCTTGTCCAGTGAATTTCAGGCAAGTGGAGTGGGCAGGGCGCCTGGCTCCATCTTGCTGTGTACATACCAGCCATGTTCCGGCTTTCCCACAGTGTGTGTTGCTGTGCCCACCTTTCGGATGAGGAAGGTGAGTCATGGCGAGGAAGACAGCCAGGAGGAGGCAGGGCCTGTGCATCTCTGCCCCAGGCCCCTGATACCTCATGGCTGCAGTGTCTTGGTGCCCGCCCCTGTACAGCTCGCTTTGGGCCCAGCTAGAGTGCTGGCGTTGAGTCTTTGGGTCTGGGGTGTCAGATGCTGCAACCCAGTGCAAAGGGCAGAGTCCTGCAGAGCTGGGTCAGGAAACACGATCTCCCTCCCGCTGGCCGCTGGCTGTTTACACACCTGGCTGGAGTCTGGGAAGCGGAAAGTTGGCTTGGCCTCAGAGGACCCCATCTGAGGTTGGGGGTCTGCGTGCCCACCTGGCACAGAGCTCCTGAGGACCCCAGGCTAGGAAGGCCCCTAAAAGCACCTCCAAGGCCTCAGTCCTCCCCAGTGGTGACGATGCAGTCTGGGGTTTTAGCCACACATGTGTTCTGAAATCAAAACCTCCCTCAAATCCAAGTTCATTCATTTGCTCGTATCCACTCTGGCTGTGGCAAACACTGTGAAGATTGTAAGATGGGAAGCTGCCTTAGAGAGCACTTTGCAGATGAGGAGAGCAAGTCTTGCAATGGAGTCATCAATCCAAGGGGACAACTAGGAGAAGGCGCCATTGGAGGCTTCAATGACCAGAGGATCCAACTGTGACAGGTTAAGGGATTAGCAAGTGCAAAGGCCCTGAAGCAGAAGCAATCTGGACAGGTCTGAAGAAGTAAAAGGACTGTTAGGTTGGAGTGTACTGAGAAGAGTGGAGCCACTGCACTGATTCTGCTTCGTAGTTTCTGTTTTTGAGGCTCTGTACCCTGGAAGGGCCCTGTCCCCCAGGGCTAGCCAGTTCCTACAGGTAATCACCTACAGGCTAGGAAACAATGCTTTTATAAGCAAACCAACCAAACAACGGTCTACACCTCAACCACCGGCTACACTAGGCTCCCCACTGCAGCCCCAATCACACCAAGATGGGAACCAGCCATGGGCAGCCTCATGCCTCTGAGCCTGCTGAAATTCTTTAAACTGGCCATCTACAGGGAGACAGGCAGGAAGAAAGCAAAGGCAGAGAAGAGAAGAGAAGCTGAAGGCTTTTTTTTTGTTTTCCTCTTAGATGGGCCTAAAGGTGGGTAAGGGAGGCCTTTGAGGTTCAACCTGACATGAATGAAGCAAGGCTTCCGACAAACAGAGGGGCACAGTGCAGAGGAGCTGAGGTGAGAGCCAGCTTGAAGGAAACACCGGGAAGCCAGAGTGGTGGGAACAGATGGGGCGCTGGGGAAAGGGACTAAAGATGGGAGCAGCAAGGTAGCCCGCAGAGCCCAGAGCTTCCCGTCCCTTGCTGAGGACCTGCAGTGCTCTGAATAGAAGTCCTTGAACATGGAGGTGGAACTGTGGCTCAAGTGTAGAGTGCTAGCCTTGAGCTTAAATGAGTCAAGCAAGAGAGTGAGGACCCAAGTTTAAGCACTAGTACCAAAACAAAGAGGAAAGAAGTGAGTGAACTTGACCTCTGCCTCCTCAGCTCTCATGTAGAAGTCTGACATCCGAATTGAAATGAAACGTCACAAGAATAAGTCATCATGGGGTGTTCACTGAGCAAGGTGGGGGGTGGGGGACTGGCATTCATGCCTGCTCGGCCCACACCACAAGATTCAGACAACTCTGCTCCTCCCAAATCCCAGTTTCCTCCTTCTTGTGGGTCAGCCAGAAGGGTGGCCACACTCTTTTGTGGGACGTGGCCCACGTGGTGACAGCGCTGGTGGCCACGGAGAGCCCCGAGCCAGGACTTCGCCAGGCGCCCCCCCAGCGTGAAGCCCATCTCATGCCAGCCTCATCCCCAACGCCAGAGGCAATGCTGGGATGGAGCCCAGTCTCCAGATGAGAAAATAAAGGCCCAGAATCAATCATCTCAACTCAACCCTTCCCGTGGGGCGACCAGCCATCTCTGCTTCCCAAATCAGCTCCAAACATTCCTCCCTGAAAAACGTCAGCAGAGGTTAGGCTGCCAAATAAACCTCTTTCTCTCTCTCTCTCTCTCTCTCTCTCTCTCTCTCTCTCTCTCTCTCTCTCTCTCTCTCTCTCTCTCTCTCTCTCTCTCTCTTTCTCTCCCTCGATAGTTCCAGGGTTTGAACTCAGGAGCTAAGTTTAATAAATTGGTGCTCTACCATTGAGCCACAATTCCAGCCCTGCTTTTTGCTGCTGACTTGTCTCCATCCCTCTCCATGGACTGTGATCTGCCTACTCCATGCTTCTTGCCATTGCCAGGATCACAGACACACATCACTGAATTCAGGTCCTCCCCCCCCCCCCCCCCGGAAAGACAGAGTTTCTCAAACTTTTCTTCCTCCCAATCTCTGCTTTCCGTGCGGGTTGGAACTTCTCTCTCCATGCTGGCCTCAGACTGCAGTCCTCTGGACATCAGACTCCCAAATAGTTAGGACTACAGGCATGTACCACTGCAGCTGGCTAGAAAACTTTTGTCCTTTGTACATAGAAACTTATATATTCACCACAAAATCCTGCCAGAAAAGGTTATGTGTAGTTTCCATTTTTCATTCATCCTTCATGAATCACACAGCATAGCGGGGCCCAGGTCAGAGATGAACTCGTATCTGAAGGAGAGCATAGCCAGGAACTATGCCAGCAAGTCAGGCTCTCTCCAGATACCAGGGCTGGCATCCCAGGCCCATGAAGGCCATTGCTGAACGATGAGGGACTGGTACATCGGAATTCAGGGTAGGACAAGGCACATGACCGAGTCCCTCCGGGAAACCGATGTGGACTCTGCCACGTGTTCATTTCCCACTGCGGCGATGAGCAGAATTGCTTAAAACCACACAGGCGCATTCACAGCGCAGAGGAGGGGGGAGGCAGAGGTCAGAAATTCTTTTCTTTATTTGGTTTTACTGAGTTAGTCTTGTTATATAGCCCTGGCTGGCCTTGAACTCCTGCTCTCCCTGCCTGTCTTCCCACGTGCCTACTACAGGCATATACTGTCGTGCCTTGCCTGAAATCCTTTCCACCGGGCTGCAGTCAGGGTGCTGGCTGTGCCGGATCTTCCCCAGGGGCTCTAGAAAGGCCCCATGGCTGGTCTGCACCAGCCTCCGGGCTCGGGGGCCTGGCCGTGGGTCTGGTGGTCATCACTCAGGGACTGCCTGCATTTACCAGCCACCACTTGTCATCCGGCCCCCACGGCCGCCAAGCAATTTCACACATGCCCCATGCCCGGCCAAGACTCGGGCAGGGCTGAAGTGCTGGCCTTTCCAAATTACTTTGGAGAGCTCACATCTCCATCCAGCACAAGTCCAAGTCCTGCTCCCTCCTGCCTTCCCCTGAACCAAGGTTTTGAATGGCTCGAGCTCGTCCTTGCTGTCTTCCTTATCTGTGGTGAGTTTTCTTCTATCACTGGTTCTTCTATCTTCTGGTTCTTCATATACAATACTCACCCCCCCCCCCAAAAAAAACAATGCTTTAAAAAATCTGTGCATTTAAGTTTTTTAAAAAGAACAGTAGCAAAATATGAATGCATAACATCTTGAATAACAGTAAATAATATGGAGTTGGGGACTCTAGCCTGCTTGATGTGGGTGAATAATCAGATCAGATCTAATCTACATTTTAGAGTGCAGGGACAGACTTCCTACCCGAGTTCTCTGAGGTTCTGTGAGACGGTACCAAGAGACCACATAGGCAAGGGCTGGCCAGAGTCCAAGCAGGTCAACCCAGGCAGCGAGACTCGAGTGCTGAGGAACCCCAGGTTGTCTCGCATGTTGTCTCCCACAACCCAGGGCCAGAAGAGGAAAAGCGAGTGAAGTTGGGTTTCCTAGCTGTGCAGGCCCAACTGCTACTTGGCCACTCTCTCTCTCTCTCTCCCACCTGTGAAAACCAGGTAAGGACAAGCGCTTCTACTTCTCAAGGCTGGTGTGAAAGTAAGTGAACAAAAGGCAGAATTGATCACTCCTATCTATCACCATTGTTATTAACTTCCATATCCACATGGCCTCTTTGCCATCTCAGAATTCCTCTAGCAGCCCTTCCAGGGGGTGAGACCTCCCCATATCACAAGCAGGGTAAAAGAGGTTCAGGGGTTTCAGAGCTGAGTTCCATGCCCAAATCTTAGGACCATGTTCTTCCCATCGTTCATCTCCTAGCCTGTTTCTTCAGCTGCAAAAGCTGTTCCTGAAACCTTCAATTCCCAAGAAGAGGAATTCAGGGCCTCCCAACAGTAGTCTCTGGCACTGTGGAGTCAGAGTTGGGAGCTCCCAGGGGTGCCACACTCCATTCCTCCCTGCTGACAGCATTCCCAGAACTGGGCCAGAGGACATGACCCCGTGCCATCACCCTGAAGCTGACCAACTCCCCTTCCCCCAGCCAGCACCCAGACCATCAGAGCTGTGCAGTCTGCAGGCTTTGATCAGAGATGACATCTCTCGTTCTAGACAACTCCGCACACAGCAGGTGCCAAGTCTTGCCAGCTTCTTCTCTGATCTGAGCTCTGTGATGCCTAGGAATCCCCAGGGACAACAGCACCTGCCTGGGGACGTAGGGGCTTCCAAGGGGCTGTGTGGGAGATGGAGGCCAATGCTGCCAACCTTATATTAGAGCCAGGTTTGCACAGCAAGAACTTTATAAATTAGACCTTCAGACTTTGTGGAGCCACCACTGGGAGCAGTGGGAACAGGTGGAATGTTCTGTGGGCTACATGTATCCGTTGTACACTAGGCTGAGAGACTCTTCATTCTAAATATCCAGGCACACAAGAATGTGAGGTGCTCTAGACGGCCAGACTTCACCTGCACGTATGGGGGTCTGGAGGAGGGTGAGGCCCCCACTTCAGAGCAGACTCTCCTTTCTCAGACACTTAAAGAGGAAATGACATATAGGCCACAGAAAGGTCCCTATCAGAGAGCTGCAGGAAGCATGGAGTGGTTCCTGCCAAACAGCAACCCAGCACAGTGAGTAATGCACAGAGGTGCAGGCTGCGGGTTCTGGTCAGGGACCTGCTGTGTGGCCTTGGGCAAGTCACCTGGCCCCACTGAGTTCCCATCTCCTCACGTGTTGAGCAAGGACACAAAGAGCAGCCACTTGGTTGTTGTGAACATCATAATGGAGCAGAGGCAGAGAAACCTGCTTCCAGCCTGGTGCCGAGCATCGAGGAAGACCCTGCGAGGAGACCCACTACCAGGTGGCACACTCCCTGCTGCCTCTGCGCTGTGCTCCTCGGGGCTCCGATGTTGCTAATGAAGCTTTAGCTTTACACCCTTCCCTGGCCCTTGAGATTTTTGTCTTTGTAAACTTGAATTGTCTCCCTTCAAGATCCACAGGGAAAGGGCCGCTGCCTGCCCCAGGATATATGAATCTCATCAGAAGGTGGAACAGAGAACAGTGATGGAGGCTGCTGGGGGTAGAGCATCCCCATGTCCTCTCTCCTACCCCAGAGCTCTGCCCACCCCAGGACCATAGTCCCAGGTAGCCTGCACCAGCTTTCAACATCCCTCCCGCTTATCCCTCTGACACAGGGAGACTTAGAGAAGAGAGGAGGTTAACTTCAGACCCCTGGGTCAGGAAGTCATCTAGGATAGGCTAAGGTGACCTGATCCATATTCTATCATTTATTCCTTCCTGTTCATGACAGGAGTCTAATGGCTTGCATAAACCAACACTAATGAAGCAACTCCTTAAAAGGAGGAGAGGAGAGGGGAGGGGAGGGGAGGGGAAGAGGGAGGGGAGGAGAGAGGAGGGGAAAGGAGGGGAGAGGAGAGGAGAGGAGGGGAGAGGAGAGGAGAGGAGGGGAGAAGAGGGGAGGGGAGAGGAGAGGAGAGGAGAGGAGAGGAGGGGAGAGGAGGGGAGGGGAGAGTAGGGGAGGGGAGAGGAGAGGAGAGGAGAGGAGAGGAGAGGAGAGGAGAGGAGAGGAGAGGAGAGGAGAGGAGAGGAGGAAATAACCAACCCTTGGGGTTGGAGGCATGACTCAGAGTACTGGCCAATGAGTAAAAACATCAGATACCAAGTTTGTGTCCTGGTCTTGGACAAACAAACAAATAAAAACAAAAAATGGAAAAAGGACAGTGCTCCCGTGTTAGCCTGGGCCTCCCCAGCCACCCCACACCACCTCCTTACTCCCCATCCCAAGGAGGTCTTCCTCCACACAGCAACCTTCATCTCAGCTGCAAAACACACCATTAAATGACACCTTCTCTCTACTTCCATGGACATCTAATACTTCACTTAATTCCAAGAGCAGTGAAGTAACTTCCTGGAATAGGAGACACAATGGGCTGGGATAGGCTGGCACAGGTGAGAGACCCCCTCGGGCTCAGGGGCCGCGATCATCATCAAGACTCATGAATGCAGCCAGCTGCCCTTGGGGTGCTAGAGGGTAGTTCTGTGGGAGTCTGCAGACAGCCTCAAGCCAGGAGTCCCCACCCCACTCAGTCACTTTTGGAGCACATCAAGCCCTCTGAGCCTTGCCTTTCACCTCTGAAAAGTGGGGTACATGCTTTCTCCTCTCCGAAGGCCAAAGAAAGGATTGCAAAAGGTGATGTACACAGGTAAAGCCTTCCTAGAAGGGGGGTGGGCTTCACTAAATCCTAGCTGCCCCTCACTTCTGCGAGGTGAGCCTGGCCTGGCTCTAAGGGATTTATTTACCTGTTCTACTTCATTTAAAGTCGATACCTACTTTTAGACAAGTTGCAAACCCACGTTCATGGAGGTCAGACGCAAAGTGCACCGGGTCCACAATTGGCATTTCTTTTGTGGACAAAATGTGCAACCAGGCACCCAGCACTTACTTACACCATGAACCCCAAATCCTTGCTGTGGGAGGGAGGGAGAGCGGGAGGGAGGAGGCAATGGCCCCACAGTCTGGGGTAGGTAAAGCAGAGAGGGTGCTGGGGACAGCGCGCTATTACCTTGGGTGGCAGGACGAAGACCAGGGGCAGCAGCGCCAGCGGCATCAGCAGCAACACCAGCAGCCGCCGTGCGCTCCAGGCCTTGTGGGCCAGCGCCGCCAGCGCCGCCATCCGCGCGATCCCCGGCGCACGGGCGGCCGGACTGCCCCTCCGGGGACCGGCGGGAGCTTAAAGACCGGGGGAGGGGCGGGGAGGGAGGGAGGGACTGCGCCTGGGCCGGCCCCGCTCCCTCCCTCTGCACCGGGTGCAGAGAACAACCGGGAAAACTGGACCCAGAGCCGGAGCGAGCCCCAGGCGTGAGGGGCGCTCAGCCCCACGCGGCCACCTTAACTTACCCGCGGTGCGGACCCGGCCGGAAGAGCCACCCATCGCGACCCCTGCCTGCTCTGCCACGTGCTGTCTTGGGGGATGCGGACAACGATGACCTCCAAGGACTCGTCCTGAGAAAGGGGGTGACAGGCCCTAGGTTGATTGGGAAGTTAAGTTGGAAAGACTGGGCACAAAGCACACACGGAGCTCAGGAAGGGGAGCGCTGTTCCTGGGAGTGAGGAAAAGCGCAGGGTGGGGGTGCATCGTGGGGTGGGGGTGTGCATCGCAGGGTGGGGGGTGCATCGTGGGGTGGGGGTGCATCGTGGGGTGGGGGTGTGCATCGCGGGGTGGGGGTGCATCGTGGGGTGGGGGTGCATCGTGGGGTGGGGGTGCATCGTGGGGTGGGGGTGTGCATCATGGGGTGGGGGTGCATCGTGGGGTGGGGTGTGCATCGCAGGGTGGGGGTGCATCGCAGGGTGGGGGGTGCATCGCGGGGTGGGGGTGTGCATCGCTGGGTGGGGGGTGCATCGCGGGGTGGGGGGTGCATCGCGGGGTGGGGGTGTGCATCGCGGGGTGGGGGTGCATCGCGGGGTGGGGGTGCATCGCGGGGTGGGGGTGCATCGCGGGGTGGGGGTGCATCGCGGGGTGGGGGTGCATCGCGGGGTGGGGGTGCATCGCAGGGTGGGGGGTGCATCGCGGGGTGGGGTGTGCATCGCGGGGTGGGGGTGCATCGCAGGGTGGGGGTGCATCGCAGGGTGGGGGGTGCATCGCGGGGTGGGGGGTGCATCGTGGGGTGGGTGTGCATCGCGGGGTGGGGGTATGCATCGCGGGGTGGGGGTGCATCATGGGGTGGGGGTGCATTGCGGGGTGGGGGTGCATCGCGGGGTGGGGGTGCATCATGGGGTGGGGGTACATCACGGGTTAGGGGTGTGCATCGCGGGATGGGGGTGCATCATGGGGTCGGGGATGCATCTTGGAGTGGGGGTGCATCGTGGGGTGGGAGAGTGCATCATGGGGATTGGGGTGCATTGTGGGGCTGGGGGTGCATCGTGGGGCCTGGTGGGGATCACGCCCTCTGAGGGGGATCGTAAGGCCTTGGGGGGGAGGATCACAGGGTCTGGGGGCGGGGAGCACAGGGCCTGGAGTAGGGGAGGTTGCAGCAGATGATTTGTCCACCTGCAGCCTGGTGCCCTGCCTGCCCGGCCCAGCAAATGCTGCCCTGCTCCTGAATACAAGTGCAGGAATGCACACCAGGCTGCAGGTTGCATGGTGGGGCTGCCTCATCCCGCCTCCCGCTGGGGGTAGAAGTGGGCCCAGGGCTTACTAGACAGCCATCTGGTCACTTGAACCAGCCTTCTCCCCACCACCCCCACCCAGACATTTTTGTTATTTTTGCACTAGATCTCAGATTTAGGCCCAGTGGGCTTGAACCTAGATCCTATTCATGCTGCCAGTATAGCTGGAGTAACAGGCACATACCACTACAGTCAGCTACTTGTTGTGAAGGTGTCTCAGAACTTGGCCTGGGTCTGCCTGGGCATTCTGATCTGGGCCTCCCAACCTGACTAGCTGGGATTACAGGCAGGAGCCATGCTTCAGAAGAAACTGTCCAACAGCTCCCAGAGTGGCTGTGCCGGTTTACATTTCTGCAATGTTTACGTCATCCAGGCGGCCATGAGTATAGTCACTGGTTTGCATTTTAACCATGGTGGCTCTCATTTCTATTTTCCTAATGACTAATGATGTTTGGCATGTTTTCAGGCGTGAACTTGCTGTCCATGTATCCTCTTTGGTCAACTTTCCCATCCTTTGCCTATTTTCTTATTGTCAGATTTGGGTTTTTGTTGAGTCTGGAGAGTTCTTTATATATGCTAGGCCTCAGTCCAGCATATACCTCAGCTGCAGTTGCTTCTCCCAGTTGGTGGCTTATCTTTCCCATCTTCCTAAGTAAAGTCCGCACAGAGCTGACCCGATCCATTGTGACTGACTCACCGTCTTCTTGGAGCACTCTTGGTGTGAAGCTGGATCCTGATAAATTCTTCACTGTGAAACTTGTTCCCATTAAATAATCCCAGATTGGGAATGTGGCTTAATGATAGAGTGCTTGCCTAGCATGCATGAGGTCTTGGGTTCTATTCCTTGGTAACACATAACCAAAAAATAAAGTTAATAAAATTAAAAGAAAAAACTATAAAAAAAAAAAAAAACCTTACTTCCCTCCCCTAGCCTTTGGCAACCCTCTTCTACTGTCCGTCTCGCCACTTTAAATAGAGGTATCCCATGTAAGCGGTGTCACTGTCTATTAGTATTTTTATTTCTTGTGGTACTAGAGACAGAACTCAGAACCCAGTGCTGCTCTACCACTTCAGTCAGTATCTCCTGGGAGCAATGATTCTTGGAACATGGGTGTGCAAACACCCGACTCCCTGCTTTGCAGAAGGGGAACTGCCAAGTCGAATGAAAGTTCTAGGCTCATTATGTTGAGGAACAGCCACACCCTTTTCCTCAGCACCCCATCATCTCTCATTCACACCAGGAGTGCACAAAGGATCCAATTCCACCACATCCTCAGCCACACTTGTGTTCCAGGTGTCCCCCAATAGTCATACTCATGGGTGTGAAGGGCACCTCATGATTTTATTTTCAGTGCTAGGAATCGGTCCCAGGGCCTTGCCCACACTAGGCAAGAGCTGTGCCACTGACGTTGGTCCTCAGCCCTCATTGTGATTTGAGGTGCAGTTTTCTAATGGCCACTGACACCAAGCATCTTCTCAGGTGCTCATCAGCCCTCTGTGGAGCTTCTTTGGAGCAAAGTCCTTCGCTCTCAAGTTGCTTAGTTTTTGTTGTTTTCTGGCTTTTTCAGAGCTTGGCCTATACACAGTTACCAGAGGTGAATTATACACCTGCCTCCCCTTTTTGTCTTTTACTTGCCCTGTTTGTAAATGACTGCTTTCAATATTTCTTCTCTACACATCAGACTCTGTTACACTTTTGGCTTCAAGTGTCAAACACGATTTAGAAAACTCAAGATACTAACATGTCTGTTATTAATAAACTCTTTTTTCAGTATCTTAATTTTTTTCCTTTATTTTTAATGCTATCTTCATTGAATGTAGACGTGTAAATTGAGAGCTTTTTCTTTTAGCACTTCAAAAATGTCATTTCACTGTCTAAATTTACCTTGCTTCTGGTGAGAAAGTAGGCACATTTGTACCGCTGTACCCCTGGAGGTGATTCATGTTTTCCAGGGCTGTATGATCTCTGACTCCAGCTTTTCAGCCGTTTGGATGTACCCAGTTCAGGTGCATTTCCTTTGTACTTTTCCTTGTTTGCTGAGGTTCTGGGATCTCTGCGTTGGTGTTGTCCATCAATTTGGGGGCATTCCCAGTAATTCCCTCTTGAAATATTTCCTTTACCCAATTTCTCTCTCCTTTCCTATAACTTCAATTCCTCTGCTGTTAAAAGTATTTGGTATCATCTCACAAATTTCAGGTTCTTCCTTCCATATGTTCCCTTCTTTCCTCTATGTGTTTCAGTGTGGGCATTTTTCACTTCCTGACTTAGGCTTTGCTGGTCTTTTGTCTTGCTGTGCCTACATCTGTACTGGCTCTTGTAGTACTGTCTTTCCAATACTAGCATTTTCATTCAGTTTTTTTTCTGTAGTTTCCAAGTCTTAGCTGAAATTCTCCATTTATTTATGTGGGTTCTCCTTTAGGTAATCTCATTTTTATTTTAGGTTTTTTTTTAAGTTTCTGCATGGGAATTACAATATGTGAACCCACTCCAGTTCTTGTATTGATCCTTTTGCCTCTTGACTGGCACATTTTCTTGCTTTCTGTTTGTTCCCTTATCCTTGAATTCAGATTTTCTGTGGGAAGGGAGAGCGTAGATGATGGCAGAACATGGACTTCATCAATCTTCTCTGTAGGTGAGCTGAGTCAGCTTCAGCTACATTCGGAGGGCAAGAGCAGAACATTTCCTCCAGCAGGACTGGGGATTGGATCATGGTGAGGTTAGATGTGTCAGTTTGTCTCTGTTTTTTCTTCTGTAGGGGCAGTTAGCATGCTTTTTGGTCATTAGGAAGTTATCTTTCTTTATAAATCTTGTTCTGTTTCCTGCAGCTGGGAAAAATTTTCCAGCCCTAGCCTTAGGAGGGTTGTGGCCCTGCACACTTTGAAGGCCTGCAGTGCCTTCCACATCCCTCTAGCCTTTGGTAACCAAAAGTCTGGAGCACCTTGGGAGGAGGGCATCTCTCATTCCCTGACATTACTCCCAACACCTTATGGTGGAAAAATTCCCTGTGTTAATTTTTCTCCCTGCTCATCTGTCCTGCTTCCCACCCCCATTTATTTTATTTTTAATTTATCTAAGTTTTGCCTGATAACAGGGTTCGAACGCAGAGACGTCACTTGTTTGACTTGCTTGCTCATCAAATACTCTACCACTTAAGATGACTTCTTGTTGGCTCTTTTGGAGATGGAGTCTTGTAGTCTTTTCCACTCAGGCTGGCCTTGAAGATCCTACAGCTCTCGGCCTTCACCCCATACCCACTTTTTTTTTTTTTGCCAGTCCTGGGGCTTGAACTCAGGGCCTGGGCACTGTCCCTGAGCTTCTTTTTGATCAAGACTAGCACTCTACCACTTGAGCTAGAGTGCCCCTTCCAGCCTTTTCTGTTTATGGGGTGCTGAGGAATCAAACCCAGGGCTTCATGCATGCTAGGCAAGCACTCTACAATTAAGCAGGAGGGGTCCTGCTCGCTTTCCACTCAGAACACATCTTTTCCATATGTCATCTCTGCCCGTGATAAACCCCACAGCACGAGGCAGCCAGAGGACACAGCTCTGGGCCCTTCTCTACTCCCATTCACACAGAGAGTGGCTCAGCTAGGGACAGTGGGAATGCCTTTCCTCACCTGCTGGAGCTGATCCTCTTCCTCAGACAAGTACAATGGGACTTGAAGCCTCAGACGCCTTTATCAAAATCATCTTGGCACTTCTTCTTAGAATGTACTTCAGTTCCATTTCTTGGCTCTCTGTAAATAATCATCAACACCATCATCATCATCATCATCATCATCATCATCATCATCTTCATCCTGATTTATAGTTTACGATTCCTCTTTTGAAGGATGTTGCTAGAGTGGGGGCAACAGCATCTTATAACTTCTATGTCATCAAGAAGAACAACACAAGTGGGTTGGGAATGTGGCTTAGTGATAGGATGCTTGCCTAGCATGCATGGAGCCCTGGATTTGATTCCTCAGTACCACATAAACAGGAAAAGCCGGAAGTGGCACTGTTGCTCAAGTGGTAGAGTGCTATCCTTGAGTAAAAGATGCACAGGGACAGTGCCCAGTCCCCAGGCCAAGTTCAAACTCCACAACTGGCAAAAAAAAAAAAAAAAAAAAGAACAAGTGTGTCTAGTAAGGCCACCATAGTTAAACTGTATCAAAAAGCAGAAGCAGCTGGTCAGTTCCTGCATTTCATCTAGGGAAAAACTCAAATCTTTCCAGACTAAATTCTTCCCAGACTATAAGAGGAAATCTGTGCTTTAAAAAGGAAGTCAGTGTACAGCCCAGGCTGACTTGGCTCAGACGCTTAAGACAGGCTTGTCAGTGCTGTTGCTCCTTTTCTCTGGAGCTGGGGTAGGATTTCCACATGCTCATGAAGCTATTTCTTAATACTGATTCTAAGAATTAGAGCCTTGAAAAGTTATAATGAATGCAAATAAGAAATCAGGGCTGGGAATGTGGCTTACTGGTAGAGTGCTTGCCTAGCATGCATGAAGCCCTGAGTTCGATTCCTCAGTATCACATCAACAGAAAAAGCCAGAAGTGGCCCTGTGGCTCAAGTGGTAGATTGCTAGCCTTGAGCAAAAGAAGCTTCAGGGACAGTACCCAGGCTCTGAGTTCAAACCCCAGGACTGTCCAAATAAAATTAGAAATCAATTAAACTCTCTGATTCAGCCTTTCCTAACTGATTGGACACAAGGGATTCCTGAGCTTTCTCACTTATGTACTTGTGTATGTTTACTGATTAAACCATTTGAAAGAATCATCTTAAGCCACCTATAATCCCAGTGCTTAGGAGGCTGAGGAAGGAGAATTGTGAAACAGAGACCAGCCAGGGCAAAAAAAAAAGCATCTTCACAAAAGTTGGTGATCATAGTTTATCTCAAGAAAAGGAATTTAATCAAGTTTGTGATTAAGTCAAATAATAAAGAAATGTTAGCCCTCAGTCTTATTGATTCATGAATGATGACAGCCAGTACTCCTGAGTGCTTAGTTTGGCCAGGCATCATCCTAAGGTATGAAGAGCATGAGTTCCTTGTCCAAGGATGCACACATGGTAAGAGGAGTCACCTTCAGGGCCCAGACCCAGAGTCCACATGACTCAGAAACCGCCCAAAAGTGTCGAGAACCTCTGTCTCCAAGGTTCCAATTTGCAGTCTCAACCATGGACAAAAAATGCTTTTGAAAACTGCCTCTGTGCTGAGCATGCAGAAGTTTTTCTTGTTATTATCCCGTGAATGAGACAGGGTAACTACTGACATTTATATTAGGCATTATAAATACTTTAGGAGTCACTTTCTATCTCCTTTCAACTCCTTCAGCCCATGGCAACTACCAGTCTATTTTCTGTCTCTATAGCTTGGCCTATCCTGAACAACTTAACATAAAAAGAATCACAATGGGTAGTCCTTTGGCACCTGGCTTCTCACATTTAGTACGTGGTGTGAAGATTCATCCACAGCCGGGCAGTGGTGGCTCACGCCTGTAGTCCTAGCTACTCGGGAGGCTGAGATCTGAGGATCGTGGTTCAAAGCCAGCCTGGACAGGAAAGTTCGTGAGATTCTCTTATCTCCAATAACCTCTCCTCCCCCCCTGCTATAAAACTGGAAATGGTGCTGTGGCTCAAGCAGTAGAGCACTCGCCTTGAGCTGAAGAGCACAGGGACAGCGCCCTAGCCCAGAGTTCAAGCCCCATGACCGACAAAAAAAAAAAAAAAAAAAAAAGATTCATCCACATCTTAGCACACATCACCACATCATTCCTTCCCATGGTATTATAATATTCCTTATGGTTCATTATATGATGTCACACATCATCATTCTGCAGTTGGCAGACATTGCATTGTTTGCACTTGCCTTGCTCTAAGCCTCCGTGTGCAAGTTTTGTTTGGACACGCACATGTTCTCATTTCTTTTAGGTCCCTGTAGGAGCAATAGTGCTGGATCCTATTGTCACTCTATGTCCACCCCTTTCAGCATCACTGGACTGTTTTCTAAGCGGTCCACCTATGGTGTGGGAAGGTCCCAGTTGTCCCACATCCCTGTTATCACTTACTATTGGCTGCCCTTCTGATGGAAAGAAACAAACTTAGCCATATCCAGTGTCAGGTTATAAAAGTCTTGGGCTAGGCTATGAAATGATGGAAGACTCTAGAGAAGGCTCTGGAAGATAAGTCATTTGGGACCTCAGTTAAATGCAGCCAGCTGAGTAGCCTTGGCTACAACCCATGATACAGATCCACCCCTCGGAGCCCACTCCACAGAGAACTGTGCAAAGAACAACATGTGCTGTTTCTGGGTGCGAGGTGGTTTGTCATACAGAACTGGGAACTAGGATGTGGGGTGACTTTGAGAATGGAAGGTGCCAGCTCAGGCAGGCAGAACAGAGGTGGCAGCTAGGAGATTGGCGAGAACCATACACAGGGCAAATATCCAGCTTTTCTAGAGGGGAGTGATGATGCTGAGCCTGCTGTGTTTGTGTTTTTAGTTACTTGAAACGGATGGGTCAACAAACAAAAGGCGACTCATTGTTATAAGTACTTTTTACCGTTTATTCATTTAGCACAGGGCAGCTACCTACACCACCACCATCCCGGGTCCCATCAAATGGCATCAAAGGTTGGAAAATAATTGGATTGGATGGATTCATTCCAGTCATCAGGTCAGTTATTCAGGGCTTGCTATAGGCTGGCAACTTAAGTGGACAGTTGGGACCCACCTAGCTTTTTATCCCCATGCCCACTTCCTTCCTCAACTGCAAACCATGCTGTTCTCGCCCTGACTCCAGCTGCTGCAACACACCAAGCTCTTTGCTTTACTGCTCTGCCTGGATCTCACTCAGCAACCTCCCAACCCCCACCTACACAGTGTCTTGTTCTTCCTCCTCTCTCAGATCTCAACCCAAACGAGAGCCTTTCCTCAGAGGGGCCCCCAATCCAACGAAGTACAGCCTTCCTCAACTCCACGGCATTCACTCTGTCCATGGTCCCTGTCATTCCCCTCGAAACATGACTCACCATTTGAAACTATCTCCTACCAGGTCAAACTCCAAGAGCTCATGGAGTCCTCCTCTCCCCAGCCACATTCCCAGTGCCTAGAACTGCCTGGAGAGGATGGACAGGTATGGAGGGGCCAAGCTGGCCTTAGGTTGCACTCAGTTACCACAAACATCACTGCAATCATGCAGTTGTTCACCAGGGAGGACTAAGCTGCTACTGAACACCAGGCATCATTCTGTGGCTGGAGATGGTGGAGACCAGGCCAGGCAAAGCCCTCTCATAGCTTTCCTGTCACTACCATGAGCAGGATATGGGTAGATCGTGTAAATTTACGCTCTAGGCCATGATGGGAAGCCGGGAGGGCAGCACAGGGACAGTAACTGCAGCAACTGCACGGCTTCCAGTTCCCTCTCAGAAGGGGCTCCTGGTTCCCTCCCACCCCAGGAGGGAATCTCCAAAAGATGCCGCTGTCAGCATCTTTCAGCGGGATACTTCACTAGGGCCTCTGATCATCCAAGAGCAATATTGGCTTTGAGGTGGGTCCCAGCGGAGAGCCTCAGGGGAGGTGGCAGGGGGAGGGGGGGAGGGCACGAGTCATCCCCCTGGGTTCCCTAGAGGGCAGGGCTAAGCAGCTTGGCCTTGCTAAGGGAAAGACCTGGAGCTGTGACAACTCTGGGTTCTGGGCAGTCCCTTGCCCACCTGTACCCTGGGCAGAAGGGGACGGTTCACAAACACGAGAAGGCTTTGATCGTCATCAGACCCCCAGGGTTCTCACTGTTTTTTGTTCCGAACCACAGGCCAGGATATCACTCTCTGCCTTGCCTCCAGCCTGGAAGACTGTGGGTGGGTGGGTAGGTAGAGTGTGTTGATGTGCGTGTTGTATGTGCACGTGCAGAGGCATATGGGGGGGGGGGATGGGTGGTTGGAATGTGTTGCTGTGTGTATGCGCACGTGCATGAGCATGTTTGGAATAGCAGGAGGGATCCCCGATCTCCGACAAGCAGGAGGTGCAGGCGTGGCCTCCTACATTGCAGGCACCACTGTGGAAACAGGCTAGATCAGTGGAGCTACCAAGCTCCCTGCCCAGGGCCCATGTTCTGGAGAGGGACACAGCCAGCAAGCTCAGAGCAGGTGGGCTGAGGGATGTCGGGGATTTTTCAGACAACATGCACCTGGGAGTGCTGAAGGAAACAAGGGAGGCGGGCCTATGCAGGCTGTGGAATGGTGTTCCAGGCAAAAGAAACAGCAAATACAAGGCCCTGACTGAGCTGGTGTGTTGGAAGAAGACAAGGAGCCAAGGGTGCTGATCGCAGGGAGAGGCCAGGGAGGATGCAGAAGGGTGAGAAGGATGAGTGCTGGGTGGCCCAGGTGCTCCTGCAGCTCTGAGGGAGGTGGGGACCACTGGAGAGCCCTGAGTTGAGGAAAGACAGGCACCAGGATTCTCCAGGCTGCTGTGGGAAGGGAGGGCACAAGAGGGGAGCTCGGTGAGAAAGCGGCTGTGACAGGCCAGGCACACAGGAAATAACTAGGAGGGGAACTAGCCTAAGTTCTATTCATGTGTTTACAAGCTTTGTATAGAACCATAAATACAGAAAAGCGAAGTTCAAGCAAGTGTGCACTCAGCAGGATGAAGTTTTACAAACCAATCCACCCACATAGCTAGCACTGAGCTCAAGAAACTGAACCTGTATCTCCCCAGGATGGGCACTCTCCTGACTTCTGCCAGGTTGGCAGGGCTGGAGTTGGAGATGGAATCACAGGAGCAGGAGCACCCTGGTTCAAGGCCAACCCGTCCTTCCCTAAGGTGGGACGCAGGGACCAAGTTGTTCTGATATACCTTCAGGAGCAGCAACCACATCAAAAGCTTCACTTCTGACCCAGTACCTGTGGCTCACACCTGTGATTCTAGCTACTCAGGAGACTAAGATCTGATTGTGGTTTAAAGCCAACCCCAGAAATAAAGTCTGTGAGACTCTTACTTCCAATTAACCACCAGAAAACTGGAAATGGAAGTGGCACTGTGGCTCAAAGTGGTAGAACGCTAGACTTGAGCAAAAGAGCTCAGGGACAGCGCCTAGGCCCCAGTTCAAGGCCCACAACCAACAACAACAAAAAAAGTTTCACTTCACAGATGGAAACTGAAGGCTGGGAAACTTGGCCTTCTCTCCATGCACAGAGGGAGCTAAAGACTGCTCAGGCCTTGAGCTGGAAGTCTGAGCTGTCAGTCACTGCCCTAATCCAGACTTAAACACACAGACCCAACCCATGGGTCAAACTTGATGGAGAGGCAGCAGGTGCTGTGAACAGTTTGGGCCTTCCAGATTTAAAGATGTGTACTTGTCTGTATAGTAAGGCAAGGAAAGGAGGCCTGAGGGCTGATGTTACTCATAGCTACCCAACTCTCCCGTTGTCAGCTAAAGTATTGGGGTGAGAATAAATGAGCAAATTCAAGGGAGGAAAGGAAGGGAAACAGGGAGTTGGGAAGTAGAGGAGGGAAGAAGATAGGAGGAAGAGTGGCCAGAAGAGGAAAGAGGGAAAGGATAGCTCTCTTTAACCTCTTTACTGTCTGTAGGGAATGGCAGTAACTTGCGACCTCTGGTGGCAAATGAGAGCCACAGAAAGGAAGACTTCTAGCTCCCATAAGGCTGGTCAGGAAACACAGGCTTCCTTCCCTACCAGGTCTGGCAATCAGCTGTCCTGCAGGGGCACTGGCCTAAGAAGCGGATCTAAGGGAGCAGCCTACGTGCTGTTTTTGTTAACTAGTTCTACAGAAACCAGAATCAGGGTTAGGGTTACTTTTCTGGTTATATCATTATACTCCACATGCCTTCACCTGACCCTCCCCACCCCAATCCTGTGTCTGTGTAGGCAGGCCAGCTCACAACATACCCACTGCTCCAGGCCTTAAAAGTACCACTTCTCTTGGCCCCTTGGACAGGCCACAAGAGCACTCTTATATTCCAGGAAATACTGGCCAGTGTCCTTTTTACTGTTGGACGTGTCTCAGTGTCACACTACACTTCCTGGCTCTGCCACACAGTGACTCTGGGTAGGACAATTTCTGTCCCTCAGCAGTTTCCTCCACTAGATGGGTTCATGCATGCATGCAGAGAACATGGTAACCACTCAGTATTTACTAGAACCTTGAATGTGAATACCGCTGACACCAATGGAGGCTAGTGACACACCCGTTCGGTACTGTTTCCACCATGACCCTCACCTGGAGGCTTCACAGGAAGCAGCTGAGTTTTCACTGTGCCAACTGCGGGCTGAGGTAGGTAGAACCACACAGCCTCCCCAGCCCTGCAAAAGACCCTGAGGTATGGAAGAATTGCTGCTGGCCTATATGTATTTATCCTCACCTTGGGGAGGAAAGGGTCTCAGCCACACACCTCCTTGAGGGTGAGGAGCTGCCAGCAAGGTTTAAAGTTAGCTACTAATACTTTACATCTGTTCTTTAAACCAGCCTTTACCAGGGCTGGGAAGGTGGCTCAGTGGTAGAGTGCTTGCCTCGCATGCATGAAGCCCGGGGTTCAATTCTTCAGCACCCCATAAACAGAAAAAGGTGGAAGCGGTGCTGTGGTTCAAGTGGTAGAGCATTAGCCTTGAGCTAAAGAGCTGAGGAACAGCGCCCAGGCCCAGAGTTCAAGCCTCATGACAACAAAAAATAAATAAAAATAAAATAAACCAGATTTACCAAATATACTCTCTGCTGATGAAAACAAACTGTCCCCAGTTCAGATTGTCTTTGTCTCACTATGTGGCTCAAGTGACAATGTGAGAAAAAGAAAGCCATTCTAGGTTGTCGGGGTACCCGCTGATGACAATGACACTTAGCAGCACGATCACAAAGCACATCAGATGTCCCGACACCTTTATTCACATCCGTCTCTCCACAGTGTTTCCTCACTGACTGAAGAGCCAGGAGGTGGATGAGGTCTCACATAATCCTTTACCCCACCATGGACCTCTTTCTTCCTCTCAGGCGCACTTCATCTAATTTCTTCAGGACAGGTCTGGACTTTTTGGATGAGGTAGAGTAGCTCTTCAGAAAGGCCTGGAACACAGGCTCGGTGTTGGGGTGGGTGCTGAGGAAGGCTTTCTCGAGGACATAGAGGTCTACTCCCTTATCCTCGGGAAGGCCCGAGACGAAACTCAGCCCAAAGTCAATGAGCACCAGGTCCAGCTTTTCCAGGGGCGGCTTCAGGAGCATGTTGGAGGTGGTGAGATCGCCATGGATGAGGTCTTCGTCGTGCATTCGAGCCAAAACTTGCCCGATTTTCCTGGCTAGGGCAAACAGGCTTTGGGGAGCTTTTTCAGTCTCCATAGTGGATTGAATATAATCTCGAACAGTCACTGAACCTTCGATCTCCTCCATATATAAGCAATTAGAAGCATAGTCCACAAAAAAGACAATGGGGGCAGATATCCCTGCAAGCAATACATGAGCAGTTAGTGTCTTCAACTCCTTCTTCTTACAAGTAGGCCTAATTTTCAAAGACTGTGTCAGCTTTTCCGTGTACATCTAATTATTTCAGAAGATCTAGGAAAACAGCACAACTGCTCTGCAAGTTTCCTGTGCTTAAGCCCTGAAGGACAGCCTCCCCCTGACAAGGTCCCAAACGGGAGGCTAAGTGGGGTGTGTGGTAGAGATTCTGCTTCATATCAGAAAATGACAGGTTCAAATCCCATATCCCCTTCCTGAGCATTCCCTTAACATCTCCAGGCCTCCATTTCTGCTATGATAACATGAGAACAACACTCCACTAAGTCAATGCCTCTACTGTCAACCATGCATGGGACACTTGGTAGAAACTGGAGACAGAAATGTGAGTGGGAACAGGGCAGTACACAAGCCCCTATCCATGTTTAAGTGATTTTTTTTCATAGTGGAAGGAAAACCATATGAACACACAAAGAAATCCATTAGACCTTCACTGAATCCCTGCTTGTTTACTACTGAACTCACCCCAGATCTTCTAGCACTTCACACTGTCCTGGCATACAGTAAGTGCATTAAAAACCCGGCAAGAAATGTAAGGGGAAGTCTATACTTCTGAGTCACTGGGACAGGCCTTTAGGAGCTTGGGCAAGTTATTTCTCCTCACCAAGCCTCAGTTTCTTATCTGGGAACAAGGCTGTTGGAGGTGTACAATGGTGGTTTTGGTGGTGTTTTGCTTTTATTTTTATCTAGTGGTGGTATTAGGCCCTGAACTTAGGGCCTGGGCACTTAGCTTTTTTGCTCAAGATCAGACTCTATCACTTGAGCTCCACCTCCACTTCTAGCTTTTTTTTTGGATGCTCAATCGGAGAGTCTCAAGAACTTTCCTCTCTAAGCTGTGATCCTCAGATCTCAGCCTCCTGAGTAGCTGGGATTTCAGGCATGAGCCTACAGCACAGTGTCTAGCCAATGAAATTTTAATGCAAAAAAAAAAAAAGTAATTGATTCAACAAAATCTGACATTTACTGAGTGCTAGATGGCAGGTCCACCTACGACAGAGATGCTCATATTCCAACTTCTCGTTACTGAGGAAGAAACTGAGGCGGGGGGTGGGGAGGGGGGACGGTTATAAATCGCGTGTTCAAAGCCTACATATTAAGAACAACGGAGACAAGCACTCGAACGCACACGACCCTGCCTCCCGTGGCTAGTACTACAGCAGTAACATGTGCTCCTTAAGACGAGTGAGACGGGGATGGGAAGATGGAACGTGACACGAAGTAGGGGACACTGAGGCTGAGAAGCGAACTGACATCTTCGACGTGGGGCGACAAGAGGCAGCGCGGGGACGTCGAGCAGATAGGCCCCGCACGGGACCAGGCGATGTCGTTCGGGGCGCCGGAACCGGGAGCAGCGAAAGGGTGGGTGGCCGTCCCTGCGAGGCGGCGCGGGGCCCCGCGCCGGCCGGCCGGGCCTGCTCTCCCCTGCGCCCACCCGCGCGCCCGGCCTCCTCACCCGCCCGGCCGCCCGGCCTCCTCACCCGCGCGGCGGCAGCGCAGCAGCGCGCGGGCCTCCTGCACCGTCCTCCGCCGGCCGAGCCGCGCCTCCAGCGCCGGGTGCCGGTAGCCCTTGGGGAAGCGGTGCTTCACCACGGCCGCGCGGCCCTGGAAGCGGCCGCGGAACACGCGAGCCTCGGCGCCCTGCTTCACCAGCTCCAGGCGGCTCAGGAAGCGGCTGCTCCGCTCCCGGGCCGCCGCCAGCGCCGTGGCCTCCAGCGAGGGCTCCTCAGCCGCCTCGGCCATGACGGAACCACAGCGACGCCGGCTTCCGCCCGCCCCGGAAGCCCGCAGATCGCTCACGCTACCCAATACTTTCCGTTCCCCCCGGAAACTTCCGCCCGGAACGAGTGGTTCCGCCTGGGGGGGGGTGTTCGCTCCTCGTTGGCGCCCTTGGCGCCTCGGTGCTCCCTGCGGCTCCCTAAGCTCTCGGCGATGCTCGGTTCTCTCGGAACCCTCGGTGACGCTCCCCGATGGCTTTGGGGTCCATCTCCCGACTTTCCGAGATTTCTTCGTGGTCCTCTGCCTGGGCCCTGGAATCCCTTCGGTGGACCCCGCCCCTCAGCTCCCCAGCTCTCCCCGGAGAGGGGCCTCCCTAGCACAGCCAGCCATTTCGTCTGCGTGGCTTTGAGTACTAAGATCATAATTGCTGATTGACTGCTCAGAAATGAGAAGGAAAAGGGCGGAAACTTTTCTTACAGAAAAGAAAATTGAGCCGGCCACCGGTGGCTCATACCTGTAATCCTAGCTGCTCGGAAGGCTGAGTTCTGAGGATCCCGGTTCAAAGACAGCCCAGGCAGAAATAGCCGTGAGATTGTTATCTCTAACTAATCATACAAAAAAGCCGGAAGTGGAGCTGTGGCCCAAATGATAGAGCACTAAGTTTGAGCTCAGGGACACAGCTCAGACCCTGAGTTCAAACCCCAAGACTGGCATAACTAAATAAAGAAAATCAAGACTCTGGATGGTGGGATGGGAAGTTGTAGGGGTAAAGAAGAGAAATCAAGGAACTGTTTTCTAGAGACAAACCAGAACTGAATTGGGAATTGCTAACGGATTTCTGTAAGCTGCAGAGCTAATACAGGGCTTTAACTGTAGTAGGAAGACCCCTACTCAGGCGGGCAAGCCCATATAGTGTCCGGAGTGATAGAGCTGTTAACAAAGAAGTTAACAAAGAAGCAACTTTATTGAGAAGGTTCCTATACTGACCAGTCAGGGCCGCTGCACAGGCTCGGGAGCTGATACTGCGACCCTGAGCAGCCCCCATTCCTTGGTTTTTAAAGGCAAAATCCATGAGGTAGAGCCTGGTCACGCGGAGGTGACCAATGGGATTATAACACACACAAAGGATCGTACAGTCATACCATACCAGACCACACTCAGGTGGCCAATAGGCGGAGTTTACCATAAGCTTGTGCAAAAGGCAGGGTTTACCATAAGCACTTGCTGTCACCAGTTGGAGCCAGATTACAACCTATCTGTTTTATGGGTCAGTCTTTAACTCAGCGATCAAGGGTGAGTTAGGTTGTTAAGGGGAGGGGGACCAGATGCATTTTTTTCATTCTGGGAACTAGGCCCATCAAGTCTAAAATCCCTAAAACAAAGGCAAAGCTCAAGATGGAATCATACCAGCTTGGGCCCCATCTCAGGGTCCTCTTCATAACAATTGTTAACAATGGGTACAGAATTTTGTACCCAACCACATAGCAAAGTCTACCCCATGTCCCTACAATACAGACAAGCCTACAGTACCACTGACCATTACATAAAGTTCATATGCAGCTTTTTGTTTTATATTGAGCATACACATAATTGTGAGGGTTTTTTTTTCCCAACATAAATGAGAGCAAAATGAAACACTGAAAGGGACTCATCATTCTGAGGCAGTGGGGCAGAAATTAAACACTGAAACATAAGTACTGTTAAAAACTTAGATGTTCTTAAAATGATTAAAAGTCTACGTTGGGCTTTCATAATCTTCATTGTGAACATGCTTTTAATGGGTTTTTTTGTGTGTGTGAAAGATTAAAATGGCCAAAAGCAGAACCTCCAGCAAGCCTTTTTCTTATGCCTGGTTGCCCAGAACAAAAAACTGTCACCTCAGCAACCCCTGTTTGGCAGCTAGCCAGACCACCCCAGGCCAGCGCCGCTGCTTTGACCATTCCACACACACCTCAAGGCTGCTGCACAGCCACCACTGTTGCCTCCTGGTGAAGCGCAACTCTGGCTCCTGTCCCAGAAGACACTGTCCCAGCCAGAACTGGTTCAAACTGGGCCAGTCATCAAACATCTGCAGCTATTTCTATCCAGGCCAGAAGGGGAGCACTTTCCCTGGTGGGGAAGAAAAAGGCCTGTGATTGGTGCTAAAACAGTCCTTCATTTGCATGAGGACTGTGATGTTTGGTGCAAGTGTGGGCCCTTATTTACATGAAGGACAGTGCCATGACTGGTGCAAACACAAGTCCTTCACTTGCATAAGGTTTGTGATGATTGGTGCAAGTATGGTGCCTCATTTGCATAAAGGGCAGTGCCATAATGTGTAAATTTATTTGCATGAGGGCCTGCTGTGATTGGTGAAAATGTTGGGTCCCTCATTTGAATGAAAGTACCAAGACTGGTGCAAACATGAATCTTTCATTTGCATAAGGGCTGTGATGATTGGCTGTAATGACTGCCTCATTTGCATGAAGGTCGGTAGAACTATAGTTGCTGGTGGTCCAATGTGTTGCCAAGGCTCAGTAGCTCCAACAGTAGAGTAAGAGTCCCAACATCCAAAGCTTAGGTGTTGTACTCTAGCTGGCACTGACCAGTCACACTCACTGCTCCTGCTAAGAGTTGAAGATCACACTAGCTGCGGAGCATAATTAAGTTATTGGCCATCGAAGCCCAGAGCAATAAGCCTCCATCCTGAGCCATACATCTGAGTCTGTAAGTCCAACCCATAAACCTTGGGCACTAAAGGTCTAATCTGCCAAAATCAAAAGAAGCTTTTTTTTAATTTTGACCTACTTTTTTATTTCTATCATCTGATGGATAGCAATAGTTGCTTGTTTCTGTTTTGGTTGTTGTAATAGGGAGCAAGATAGGCAACTGTAACATAGTTATCCAGTATTAGCGGCTTAAATGATGGCTGTGTGTTTCTGTCTTGTGAAACAACCAGCAAAGTTTGCCCAGAGCTATGGCTTCCTTCTGTGAGTCTATTTCACTTCTTTTTCTCTCCTCTAGGCAAGAAAGTTGGTGAAAACTGGACAATAGCCCCTTAGGATAAGCACTTCTGCTCCCATTTGGTTGGCTAGAACCTAGTCACGTGGTCTGTGGCATGCAAAGGAAGCTGGGAAATAGTCTTTGTCAGCCATGAGTTCATCTAGATCTTTAGAGGATGTAGAAGAGGAATGATTTGGGGGGAAGAGCATCAAATTAGTAGTCTGTCTCAATGTTGGTATATTCAGCTGCAAATAACAGATTTCTCAACTAATGAGCTTAATTGACATGAACAATTTATCTTATAACTTAAGAAGTGTCGCTGGCTCCTCTTGGGTACTTTATGGTGCCAAGAGCACAGGATCTTTCCATCTTTCTGTCCCGCCTCCCTCATTATATTGCTGTGGTCCTTCCTCTGGTCACCCTATGATCCCAACATGTCTACCAAAGTCCCCACATCACAGGAAGTGTCTGTGGGAGAAGAGAAGCTGAGCCTCCTGCCAGGAGCCCCTTCTCTTCTCATCAGACCAGCCTGCAAGCACTGGCCACAGCTGCCCCGTGGCTTCGCCTTGGTGACAGAGGAAGCTGGACAGGGAAGGCCTGGCACAGCCAGCCTCAGTGCATGGAGAAGCGTTTGCAATCCAGGAGGAAGGGATCTGGACAGAGCTCCTAGGAGGCAAGGCAGCCACAGGTACCCAGTGCAAGTGTCCAGCGCAGGTGCCCAGTGGGACAGAGTAGCCAGTTTCATTTTTCTGAATCCTAGCTTCTGTACTGTCAGAATGGGGATTATGGTTCTGCTTGCTTATTGAATTAAATAAGAAGAGGCTGGGCAGAGTGATGCCTGCCTGTAATATCAGCTACCCAGGAGGCAGAGGTCAGGTGAATCATGATTCAAAACCAGCCCAGGGAGGGGGGTGGATAGTTAACAACACGCCAAGCTCCACAAGCAAGCCAGGTGTGGTAGAGCATGCTTACCATCCCAGCAGTGTGGGAGATAAACATGGAGGGTAGCAATCAAAGGCTGACCACAAGCAAAAGTGGGAGACTCTATCTAGACCACAGCTGCAGTAAAAAGGGCCGAGGTCATGGCTCAAGTGGTTGAGCACCCATCTAGACCCTGAATTCATCCTCTAGTCCAGCCAAAAATCTCACATTTAAAATAGGAATGACATATCTCTCTCTCTTCCCCATTCACTGCTTCCCCTGCCCCTCCCCCACAGCCCCTGAGGTTCCAATGGAAGTGCTGCAGAAAGATGCTTTGGTCCAAGAGTTGCTATGACACCAGTGCCCTCCGCCTGGTGGCATTGGGGGGGGGGCCTTTGCAAGCATTTGCCCCCTGTTGGCTGAGCATGCTTTCTAGCTCTGCCAACTCCACCCTTGCCTGGGCCAATTCTATTTATAGCACCCAGCTTCTTGGGGCTTCATTGTTATTGTGTGTGTCCACAGAGCCATCACCATGATTACCAGATCTACCCAAAACACTGCTTTAGAAGTCTCCTGTGTGACATTCACTAGGACCCCTCGTGGCACCACCGTCACTGTGGTCTAGATAATGACAGAGCCTTTCATTCAGCCCATGGTGGCCTGCGGGGACCCCGTACCTCTCTTTCAGACCCTTCTCCCACCAGACTCCCCTTTCTCTGCTCTTCAGACACTTCCATCTCCTCTCAAATTCCTGCTGTGGCCCATCTTGCCACAAGGCCTTTGCACCTATGCTTTCCTCTGCCAGAAATGCTCCTCTCTCTCTCTCTCTCTCTCTCTCTCTCTCTCTCGTCTAGAACCATGTGGGTACCTTTTTTTTTTTTTTTTGTCAGTTATGGGGCTTGAACTCTGGGCCTGGGCGCTGTCCCTCAGCTCTTAAGCTCAAGGCCAGCACTCTACCACTTTGAGCCACAGCGCCACTTCCAATTTTCTGGTGGTTCATTGGAGATAAGAGTCTCATGGACTTTCTTGCCTGGGCTGGCTTTGAACTGTGATCCTCAGATCTCAGCCTCCTGAGTAGCTAGGATGACAGGTGTGAGCCACCAGCACCTTACCCATGTGAGTACCTTCAATTCTCAGCTCAACAGGCACTTCTTCAGGGAAGTCTGGCCTGCCTTCTCGAAGGAGAGGAAACACAATGTTTACAAGCTCCCAGGTCCCTTCAGATCTAGCATTATCACAGATGACTTCAATTAATGCCTACCTCCCCCTAGTGACCGGCCAGCTGGGAGTGGGGGAGGGGAGCTTTATTTTGAACTTGCCAAAAAGAGCAGGAGGGGAGTTGACAGCTTTGTTTACCTGCTTACAGGAAAGGTGGTTGTCAGTAGGGCTGGATTCAAAGCCAGCCTGGGAAAAAAAGTCCATGAGCGTTTTCTCCATGTAACCAGGAAAAAGCTAGGAGTGGAAGTGTGGCTCAAGGCATAGAGCACCAGCCTTGAGCAAAAAAGCCAAACAGGAGTGAGAGGCCCTAAGTTCAAGACCCAGTACCAGCATGAGGAGGAGGAGGAGAAGAGGAAGAGGAGGAGGAGGTGGAGGGGGGGAAGAAGGGGAGGAGGTGGTAAACAGGTAGAAGGTGACTCCAGGAGCAAACCATAGAAAGCACATTCAGGTCTAAGTAGGGCATCGGTTGGTCAGTCATCCCCAGCAATTTCCAGGGAGTGGTGGGGTAGGGACGCAGGCAGCCAGAGAGAACTGGTTTCCATGTGGACTGGCTGCATTTGGCCCTGCTGGACACCCCCAGGGGCAGGGAGCTGGGTGCTGAAATCCCTCTTCCCTTCCCAGCAGCCACGGTTGAGGGCTGCTCCCTGAACCAGAAAGAGGCCCAGAACGGTGTGCCAGTGTGCCCCGAAGGGAAGAGCCAGGACCTGGGCCTGCGCAAAGGCGCCGCCTAGTAGATAAAACTTTCCACTGCTTAAACACACACAGGAGTTGGTTTGTGTTAGGCATGGCTGGACCCCCCCACCCCGGGGCTCAAGTCTCCTCATCCGAATCTGTATCTGGCTGCACCCTGACTCCACTCTCTTCTCTGATGCTCTTTCCTAAAGCAGCTCATCTCTCATGATAATTGAGCATGGACCTCTGAAATGCAGCTTCCAATGGCTGGGCCAGAGCCAATTTACAGATAAAGGAGAGTCAGTCAATTGCCAACCAGTACCAGTGTGCCACAGACACTGGGAAGAAAGGAACGACCATTCTATGCCGCTGAGGGTTTGTGGGACTTCTAGTGATGCTCATTTGCTCTGTAGCTATTTTATGATGGCATTTAACTTTCCATCTAGGGAAGATAACACCTCATATAGGATATTCTTAGAGGCTACTTAGAGGCTGGTGTTTCAAGCCATTTAAGGAGTTAATCAAGGCAGGATCAGACCATTCTCAAAATGCAAAGCTTTCCCAAGGCATTTCTCTGAAGCAGAACCCTCTAGCTCACCTTGAGCTGCACATCTGCATTCCATGAATGGCCTCTCTCACCTCTAAGCTTTTTAGCACTAAAGTGGAGAATTCTCTCCACCCAGCAAGAGGAACAGGGATGGCTGTAAGAAAGTCACCTAGACTCAGCCTCCTTATTTCACTAGAGTGCCAGGGGAGGGGGCATGTAAATGAAGGATTGTATTTTCACCAATCACAGGACAGCTCCTAGTTCCACCAATCACAGACCCTACATAGAGACCAATTTCAAGTCCCACATTGTACCAATCACTAGCTTCTCTCTGAGTTATTGAGGGGGTGCTCCCCTATTCCACCCTTAGGGATGTCTAGAGCCATTTGTGACTGGGGCAAGGTCTCCGGGGAGCAGGAGTCATGGCTCCAGTGACAGGGGTCCTTGCACCTGGAGTGTTTGTAAAGTTTCAGGAGGACAATCCAGTCAGACTGGACTGTCTGCTAGAGGACAACAGATCCTCATTCCTGATTCCCACTGGACAGAGGGGAAGGGACATCAGCTGCTATTCAAAGGCCCAAACTCCTGGGGGAAAAAAAATCCACCAAACAATTTTATAAGGTGTTTGCAGTAAGTCTCCAGGACAGCTCAGAAGAAAATCAACATGGTCAGCAGCATTGAGCCGTCGGCACAGCTGTGCTTACCCTCTGCCCCAGAACCCGAGGAAGGCCAGCGCCCTTCCATCCGGCTCACCTGATCTACATTCATTTTAAGAGCAGACTTTGGGGGCCTCTTAGAAGCTGGCTGCCGGGGCCAGGAAGAGCCAGGGAACCTTCCTTCAACAATTATTGTTGAGCAACTCTGTGTGCTGGATGTGTCCCCAGAGCCAGAACACCGGGGATTCAGAAGAAAGGAAAGGGACTTGTGTTTACCCAGAATGCTTTAGTGGGAAAAGATCCAACAAATGTAAATAATGTACATAGCTTCAGAGACCATGAATGTGGGCGTGTCTGCCAAACAGGAGCTCAGGAAGGCACAAAGGCCCCTTGTGGAGAAAGACACAGCTGACCAGATCCAGTCCCTACTTCCTTCTCTGAGGCCATTTGTCTCCCTGTCTCCTTTGTTGGCAGTGATTGATCAGGGCTTTGTGCTTCTTAGGCAAGTGCTCCGCCACTTGATCCCTACCTAGCAGGGATGGCAGATGTACACCAGCAGGCTCAGATTTTTCTTTGGCAATTGGAGGAGGTGTCTCACAAATGTTTTTTTCCAACTGGTCTTGAACCTTAAGACTCCTGAGTTTCCATCTCCCAAGTAGCTAGAATAACAGATGTGAGCACCATGCCTACTTACCATCTGTGTGTGTGTGTGTGTGTGTGTGTGCGCGTGTACACACGCACAGGCACACACACGCACAGGCAAGCGCATGCATGAGTGCATGCATCCATATCCATGCATCCATGCGCATACGGGTGCATCAGTCATGGGGCTTGAATTCAGAGTCTAGGCACTGTCCCCAAGCTCTTTTGCTCAAGGCTAGTGCTTTACAACTTGAGCCACAGCTCCACTTTCAGCTTTTTGGTAGTTAATTGGAGATAAGAGTCACACAGAAGCTGGGTGCCGGTGGCTCACTTCTGTAACTGTAGCTATTCAGAAAGCTGAGATCTGAGGATTGCAGTTCGAAACCAGCTTGGACAGGAAAATCTGTGAGATTCTTATCTCTAATAAACTACTCAGAAAAGTCCAGAAATGGCACTGTGGCTGAAGTGGTAGAGCGCTAGCTTTGAGCTAGCTCAGCACCCAGTCCTTGAGTTCAAGCCCCAGAACAGGCAAAAAAAAAAAATTTTTTTTAAAAAGAGTCTCACAGACTTTCCTGCCTGATCTAGCTTTCAACCACAATCCTCAAATCTCAGCTTCCTGAGCAGTTAGGATTACAGGTGTGAGCCATTAACACCTGGCACCATCCCTCCCCCCTCCCTTTTTTTTTATCAAGATAACAGAGACAGAATTTGTATGGGCTAGTAATTGCGGTATAACCAGTTACTCCCCAGTGCTTTAATGGCTTCAAGCAACACACACTCAGACACCTCACAAGTCTGGGATTGGAGACAGCAGAATTTAGTCTTGAGCAAGAGCTTAGTGTCTGCCCAGGCTCTGATTCCCCTCAGCTGGGACAACTTGTGAGTCAGGTGGAGCAGGTTTAGTTCTTCACAGGCTGTTGATGTAAGGGCTAGTGCCTGCACGTGTTGGCTTAATCACTCAATAAATTCTATCTGTGTGGAGCCCACAGCTCACAAGTGGGCGGTGGTGCGAGCTGAGCGGATGGACAATGGGTAGGAGACCAGGAGGCCCTGAGCGAGGCCTGAGCCACCAGGGTCTATATCCCAGTCTTGACTACAGCACCTGCCACTTGGGCTGTGTGAAGAAGGGAGTCCCTATCTCCCATCCATGCACGAGGAGGGGCTGACCCTGGGCATGAAAACTAGAGGCTCCAGTCCCTGGGAGCCGTTTGCAAAGTGACCTCTGACACAGTTCAGCTAGAACGTTCCGTTGCTCCATTGAGAGTGACCAGGGAACAGGGATTCTGTAATCTGGATAGATGGCGACAGCAGCAGGGTGCAACAACATCCTCAAGACTCAACTACAGCGATTGAAGCCGAAGCCATGACACAGCCCCTCCACCTGCTCCTGGCCTGAGGGCCGTGGGCTCCTCCTTTACCATTAGCTAGGTTTGTTTTGTTTGGAGGGGGAAGATGGCTCAGCTTGCTCACCTGGCTTTCTTGTGCTGTACCACTTGAGCCACACAGTCAGTCTAGCTTGTTTTTTTTCTTTTCTTTGCTAGTTAATTGGAGACAGAGTCTCACTGTTTGTTTTTTTTTTTTTGTTTTTTTTTTGTCCAGGATGATTTCAAACTGCGATCCTCCAGATCTCAGCGTCCTGAGTCACTGGCGTGAAGATAGGAGGGTTTTTTTTTCCTCCTGGCTTCATCTTCTGTAGCTGGGAGGTAAACTCTCAAGAACCAGAAACTCTGCCCACCCCAAGGCGAGCTTAGGGTGAGTGTGCACATGTGTGCATGTGTGTGTGCAGCACACTGGGAGCCCCAGCTTGCAGGAAAAACTGGGGTGCGGTGGGAGGGGAGCCGGCCCCCCCACCCCCAGGGCGGAGAACCTGAGTGCAGCCAGCAGCAGCAACAGCAGCAGCGGTGGCGGCAGCAGTGGCAGCGGAGGTGGGGGGTGGGGCGGTCCGGGTTCCCTGCGTCCCGCCTCCAGCTGGGCGACGTGGCAGCGCAGGCCGAGGGAGGCCCGGGCCGGCTAGGAAGTTCGTCCCTGCGGCCCCTCACCATGGGTAAGTCTCCGGAGTGCGGCGGCACAGCCCCAGATCCCTGCCCCCCTCTCCTCTGGGGCCTCCGACCCAGGCTAGGGCTGGGCTGGTCCGGGACAAGGGGGGTGGGGGGAGCACATCCCAGGGTCCCGGGCCTGGGAAAGGAGGAAGTGGAGGCCCAGAGGCCCAGGAGACCACTGAGGACCAGACAGACGCACGGGGACCAGGCCTGACCATCAGCCGGGCACTTGTCTGTCTGTGGGGACTGGGATTGCCAGCTTGTACTTTGGTGAACATTCCCAAAGTAGATGCTCACTAAAACAAAGCTGTCATCCCTCCTCCCTGGAGCTGCTGGAGAAAGAAGGATGTGAAGGCAAAGCTGTGAGCCTGGGCCAGAGGTTGCCCTGTGCAGGTTCCCCAGCCAGGCTGGCTAGGCGAGGAGGCATGGGGAACAGGAGCCCTTGGAGCTGAGATCTGAGGGCAAAGCTTCCAGGTGGCAGACATAGCATGTGCAGAAATGAGCAAAGGCTGCTGGATAGCCCAGGGCACAGGAGAGGGCTGGAAAAGAGGGTGGAGTGCACAAGTTCAAATCCCTGCTCTGTGATATAGACGCTGTGTCAAATGTCTTTACCTCTCTGTGCCGCTGTGTGTAAAATGGTTCTGCTTGTGCTGTTGACAAGCATGGGGATGGGAGGGTCTCCCCAACAGAGACGGGGGACCCCCCAACAACAGGTGTGCATACCCAGATGAGCTGGGACGCAGGAGGGATAGTCTGTGTGGGGGAGGTAGAGGACTAGTGGGTGGAGACCATGTTTGCAGGGCGGCAGTGAGGAGCTGCGGTCAGGGCCCTGAACCTGACCTCCCCCTCCCTGCCCACAGCACCAGGAGACTGTCTGTCTGTCTGTCTGTCAGTCACTGGGGTCCTGGGACTTTTCCTTCCTCCATATCTCTGTCCCCTGAGTCTTAGTTCTCTCTCGTACTCCACTGGCCTCTGAGTGGTCCCTGCTTTTATGCACACGGACCAGGGACTATTCCAGTCCTGAGTCTGCTCTTCTCCTCTCTGAAGATGTGATGGTAGCGGTACCCGGGTGGCCTTAGAACTACGCAGGCTCAAACCACCACCACACCTGTTACTATTCCTCCGTCGCTTTTAAAGAATAGGTGGCCCAGCAGACTGGTGGGCAGTGACCTTGGGCCTTCCTCCAAGCCCAGGGAGCCGGCATGGGCTCTCTCCCTTTCAGCTCAGCAGGAGCCCAGGGACTGGCAGGTCACTCTGTGCTTTCCCTCCATGGCTGTCAGACTTTGCCCTGGGACAGAGTGTCCGAGTGAAGCTATTGACCTGGAGGAATTGTTTGTTTTGGCTCCCAGTTGCAGGAGTTGCATCCCTCATCCTCCTCCGTGCTGTTGGTTCTGGGCTTGGGGTGAGGCCGGCAGGCACGGCATGGGGGGAGGGGGAAGAGGCAGTTCACTGCATGGAGGACAGGAAGGGAGCAGAGGAGGAGGAGGCACCAGGCTTACACTTCGAAAGCAAACACTCCCTCCAGGGAGGTCCCACAGGAGGGAGGTCCCACGCTCTTAAAGTTTCCAGAACTTCCTGACATAGTGCCGCCCGCTGCGTGTCAAGAACACTGACTATCCAAACCCTAACCACCGCGCCTCTGTTCCCACCTCAAACCAACGTGATGCTTCAAATGTGTCTCGTCATGCTCAGTGCGTCTCCAGGAATTGCCATGGACTGCGCAGCTCCGACCCTGTCCAAAAGCCTGAATGCAAACTTCCTGAGACTCAGGCCCTATTAACCCTGAGGCTGCCCACCCCCCAGGAAAATGAACAATCAATGGCAGTCTGCTAGTAGCTCATACCTGTAATCCCAGCTACTCAGGAGGCCGATTCATTCGTCTGTCACGATTCATTCGTCTGTCACCCTTCAACTCAGGCTCCTACAAAGTCTCAGGGCATGGACAAAGTGTAGATAAGTCCTTTGCGTGATCATTATTACACAAGCAGGACAGGTGTTTCATTGTGAGATGTCATGCGCCCAGACTCCCCTGCCCGCGTTTCTGTTGGTGGTTGTTGGTCTTTGGAGCTTCTGTCAGAATTGCCATCTTTATGATGGACAGAAAACAGTGTGGAAAAGGCTGTCATCTTCAAATGCTCATGCTTTGCTACCTGCTTCCTCTGGCTGAGTCCCAGCCCCTCAACTTTACAGAAGCTTCCCAAATCATGCCAACTGCACAGGAGCCTTTGGGGAGGAGGAAGGGAGAGACATATATCTAAGCCATTACCATTTCTATGTGGCCTGGAAGAACCAACCTTCCTTCCAAGAATCAGGGGCAGTGAGGACAGCAGGGCAGGACAGCAGGGCAACTCTAGATAAGAAACAGAGGTGTCTCCTCAGTGTGAGTTCATAATCCTAGCTCCTCAGGAGGCTGAGATCTGAGAATTGTGGTTCAAAGCCAGCCTGTGCAGGGAAGTCCATGAAACTCTTTATCTCCATTGAACCACCAAAAAAAAAAAAAAAAAAAAAAGCCAGAAGTGGACTTGTGGCTCAAGTGATAGAGTGCCAGCCTTAAGCTAAAAAGCTCAGGGACAGCACCCAGGCCTTGAGTTCAAGACCCAGGAGTGACACAATTTCTTTCTTTTTTTTCTTTTTTTTTTCTTTTTTTTTGTCCATCGTGGGGCTTGAACTCTCAGCTTGGGTGCTGTCCCTGGGCTCTTCAGCTGAAGGCAAGTGCTCTATCACTTGAGCCACAGCGCCAATTCTGGGTTTTTAGTGGTTCATGGAGATAAGAGTCTCATGGACTTTCCTGCCCAGGCTGGCTTTCAACTGTGATCCTCAGCTCTCAGCCTCCTGAGTAGCTAGGATTACAGGTGTGAGGCACAGTTTTTTTATTTTAAAGCATGAGTTTAAAATGAAGTCACCTGTACAATTTCATAGCCAATAAATATGGTATCCACCAGGCCCAGGGGGCTGACTGACTTCATAAGTAGGTCCGGTAGTGGGGACTGAACTCTGGGCCTGGGCGCTGTCCCTCAGCTCTTCAGCTCAATGCTAGTGCTCTACCACTTGAGCCACAGGGCCACTTCCAGCTTTTTTCTTATGTGGTGCTGAGAAATTGAACCCAGGGCCTCGAGCATGCAAGGCAAGTGCTCTACCACTGAGCCACCTTCCCAGCCCCTCAAGCTAGAACTTGAGACCCTCCATCCCTTCTGTGGTCTCTGCGGTACTCTGTGGGGCCGGGTCCTGCCCCAGGCACCAACACAGCTGTGCACGTTTGTGTCACTGCAGAACATTTGGCACTGTTCCTCGGTGCTGCTGGAGGAAGACAGGAACTAGATGTGCAGCACTCAGATCAGGGAAAATGGTTCAAGCACCAAAAACCTTAATGGATTCACTGAAACAGAAATGCGGAGAAAAAGAGATACCTTATTTCTTTTTGTTTTCTTTTCTCCTTTTGGTGCCAGTACTGAGACTTGTGAACTCAGGACCCCAGGCTCTCAGCTTTTTTGCTCAAGACTGGCACTTTACCACTTGAACCACAACTCTACTTCTGATGGCTTTTGGGTGATGCATTGGAGAGAAGAGTCGCAGGGACTTTCTTGAACCATGATCCTCAGATCTCCGCCTCCTGGAGTAGCTTTAGCAGGTGACCGGCGTGAGCTGCTCATGAGGACATGATTTCTCACCCGGAACGTGGGAGCAGCCAGCTCTTGTGCAGCCCGGCTTCTGTCTAAGCTGGCGTGCTCACGTGGCTGAGCAGCAGATGAGTGTGGTGGAGCACAGCTCCCCAGCAGAGACCCTGCTGATCTGAGCTCCCGTCCTGTTTGTTTTGCAGGCTGTCCCATGCGGGTGGTGCCGCTGTGCGTGTGCGTGTCTTTGCTGGGTGGCCTGACGTTCGGGTACGAGCTGGCGGTCATCTCGGGCGCCCTGCTGCCCCTCACGCTGGAGTGGGGTCTGAGCTGCTGGGGACGGGAAGTGGTGGTGGGCAGCCTGCTCCTGGGGGCCTTCCTGGCTTCCCTGGCGGGGGGCTTCCTCATCGACGGCTGCGGCAGGAAGCGGGCTATCCTCGGGAGCAACGTGGTGCTGCTGGTGGGCAGCCTGGGCCTGGGCCTGGCTGGCTCCCTGGCCTGGCTCATCCTGGGCCGACTGGCGGTGGGCTTTGCCATCTCCGTGTCGTCCATGGCCTGCTGCATCTACGTGTCGGAGCTGGTGGGGCCGCGGCAGCGGGGCGTGCTGGTGGCCCTGTATGAAGCTGGCATCACCGGGGGCATCTTGTTGTCCTACGCCCTCAGTTACGCCCTGGAGGGGGCTCCCGGGGGCTGGAGACACATGTTCGGCTGGGCCCTGGTGCCGGCCGGCCTGCAATCCGTCAGCCTCCTCTTCCTCCCCGCGGGCGTGGGAGACTCCACTGCCCTGGGGGACCTGGTCCCGCTGCGTGACGCCGAGCTCACCACGCCGGGCCTGCCACGGCCCCGGTATTCCTTCGCCGATCTCTTCAGAGCCAGGGATAATCTGCGCGGCCGGACGGCGCTGGGCTTGGGGCTGGTGCTTTTCCAGCAGCTCACGGGCCAGCCCAACGTGCTGAGCTACGCCGCCACCGTCTTCCGAGCTGTGGGCTTCCACGGGGGCTCTTCCGCCGTGCTGGCCTCCGTGGGGCTCGGCGTGGCCAAGGTGGCCGCCACCCTGGCCGCCATGGGCCTGGTGGAACGCGCGGGCCGCCGGGTCCTGCTGCTGGCTGGCTGCGCGCTCATGGCCCTGGCGGTCAGTGGCATAGGCCTGGTCAGCTTCGCGGTGCCCGTGGGCCTGGGCCCCAGCTGCCAGGCCGTGCCAAGTGCCACTCAGCAGGCAGCCCACCCCGGAGGCGCCTCCCTCCCTCCCAATCCTGGAGCCAGCCGGGACCCAGGGCAGCTGATCGGGTCACCCACGGGGACGGCCACGCCCCATCCGGGAGCCAGAGGTGCCGCCGCCTCCCCCGAGCCCCCCAGTCCTGCCGGGGAGCACCGCCTGCTGCGCTGGGCCGCGCTGGGCTGCATGCTGGCCTTCGTGAGCGCCTTCTCCTTGGGGTTTGGGCCAGGTAAGGGGGTTTTCCCAGCAGGTAGATCTGGAGCCTTCTCCTTCACTTTGTGGGCAGTCTGAGGCCCTGTCGGTGCACAGGCACTGGAGGCGGGCGCCCTGGAGCTTCCGGGCTCCCGGTGACTTCCAGGCTGGTTCCAGAGCCTCGTCCTGACTGTAGTTGTCATTTAAGGATTTTGTTCTGGCAGCCCTGGGAGTCGAACTCAGAGCCTTGTGCTCACCAGGCAGGTACTTTCCCAGTGGAGCCATTCCTTTTGGCTTTGGTTATTTTTTTCAGACTGGAGCGCCCTTATTTTGCCCAAGATGATCTGGACCACTGTCTTCCTGTTTACTGTCCAGGAAGAGCTGGGATGAGACTTGTGTGACGTCACTCCCAGAGCTACTGGCTGGAATGAGATCTGGATAACTTTTGTTAGGGTTAACCTTGAACTGTGATCCTGCTGATCTCTGCTCTCGGAGTACTGGGATTACAGGTGTAAGCCACCCTATCTGGCCTACATAAGTACTTTTTTTTTGGGGTGGGGGTTGGTTGTGGGTCTTGAACTCTGGGCCTGGTCGCTGTCCCTCAGCTCTTTAGCTCAAGGCGAGTGCTCTACCACTTGAGCTTCAGCGCCACTTCCAGTTTTCTGGTGGTTTATTGGAGAAAAGAGTCTCATGGACTTTCCTGCCCCGGCTAGCTTTGAACTGCAATCCTCAGATCTCAGCCTCCTGAATAGCTAGGATGACAGGCATGAGCCACTGGTGCCCGGCCTATATGTAATTTTTTTTAAAAAAAGATTTAGCTCCAGACTTTAAGTTTCAGGCTTCATAAGTCAACCATGAGTTTACTTGAAAGGAATTTAATGAATGGAGTGAAAATCCAACACCTCATATTGTCCAAGACTATCCTAGTTATCAGCACTTAATACTGGCAAAAACAGAGACATTCTTGCCCTGAACTATACCTGCTTGGCTGGGGGCGGGGCAGGGGGGGCACAGGGGGAGCGGCCTGGGGGGGTGGGGGCAGGGGGGGCACAGGGGGAGCGGCCTGGGGGGGTGGGGGCGGGGGGGCACAGGGGGAGCGGCCTGCCTGGCCCAGGGTGCCTGGCCCCAGCTCCAGTCCCGGAGCCCTCCGACCTCCCGCTCTAGTGACCTGGCTGCTTCTCAGCGAGATCTACCCCGCGGAGATCCGAGGAAGGGCCTTTGCCTTCTGCAACAGCGTCAACTGGGCCACCAACCTCTTTGTCAGCCTCTCCTTCCTCCACCTGCTGGGTAAGTCCTCCACTCAGCTCTCTTCTAGATCTAGATCCTAAGGGCAGGAAATCGGATACAGCCCAACTTGTGACCAGAAGGCGATGTTTGGTGTTAAATCAGGGTAGAGAGGAGTTGGGTGGCTTCAATCAGCGTTGGTCCCGATGCCCCAACACAACTGTCAGCCATCTCGCGTGCCCTCCCTGCCCACCTCCCTTCATCTCCTGGGTTTCAGGTCTTCACGGACCTGCCCTGCAGTGTGCAGAGCCGGCTGCCAGCTGGCCTCGGTAGCACCTTTCCCATTGGCTCCAGCCCACTTCCTGGGACCAACCCTGATTGGCTCAACAAGATGACACGCCCATCCTCCAGCCAATCACTGGCTGTTCTAACTCCCAGGGCTCCTTCTACCTTAGAATCCTGCCCTGTCCTTACCACCTCCACATTGTCACAGAAGGGCAAACACGGCCTTCCCCAGTCCAGCCAGGGGGGCAAGAGATGGGACCCAGTCCTTCCACCTCTCTGCCCAGTGTTGGGCCTACTGCAGGGCCAAGAAACTGCCTGGAGATGCAACCCTGGCCGGTAGAAGAGAGAAAGGCGTCCAGACGTAACTTTCTTCCTCCACCGAGCCCCTTTCTTCCTGGCTTCCTCCCGTCCTCCTCTCCTGGGCCTCCCCTACAACCCCCCCCACACACATCCCCAGCCCAGGACTGAGCCACAGACTGTGTCTTCTTGGGCCACAGCTCACACCCAGGCCAAGCTGGCTGGAGCTGGCTTTCCCCAGCAACAGTTTGGTGCTGGGGGTCTCCGCAGCCTCAGCCCTGGCTCTGGGCCGGGCTGTGTGGGAGCTGCGTGCTGTGCTGCCCGGCTCTGGTGACAGACCCCACGCTCCACCCAGGCCACGCCAGCTGACCCAGCCCCTGGCCCCTACTCGTGCCTTCGCCAGGTGCCCTTGGCGTGTCCTGGACCTTCCTGCTCTACGGGCTGACCGCTGCCCTCGGCCTGGCCTTCATCTACTTCTTCGTTCCTGAAACAAAAGGCCAGTCACTGGCAGAGATAGAGCAACAGCTCCAGAACCTTCGGTAGGAAGGGAATGGGAGGGTGTGGAGAGGGGTCACCTGACCTGGGGCAGGGGGCGGGCCAGCTCCCTGGCCTCCTCGCCCTCTCTGCCCGATGCTCCTGGAGGAGCTTGTATTTAAGTAGAGGAGAACGCCCCAAATCAACACTTCAGCGTGGTTCAGCTGGCGATAAGTAATTAGAAGACAGTGGGCCCTGGTGTATCTTGCTGGGAACAGAAGAGGCAGGGGTGGATGGAGAGGAAGAACCTGAGGAGACAGGCGTTCAATTAGTGAGAAGGAGGCTGCCCGACGGATGAGGGGAGAGGCGGCGAGGTAGTAGAGGGACAGCAAATGCAAAGGCCCTGAGGCAGGACATAGCTCATACCTAGGGCAGGTGAGTATAAGGTTGATTCAGAGCAGACATTTCAGGGTGGTGGACCTCCAGAGAGAACAGTGGAGTTGGGGGTATAGTCACATTTACTGGGGTGCAGGTGGATTTGGGACATGTGTGTTCATGTCCAGGTGTGTCAGAAATTCTCCCTGAGTGGGGTGACATTTGGGGGTGTCTGTTGCCTTCATGGGTCTATTTCTGGGACCTTGACCAGCACCAAGCCCCAGCACTGTCATCAGTAAACATGGCTGACTGTGGAACATCCTCCCTGAGCAACTGAGTAAAGGGAAGAAAGCTTCCCATTTCAGAACTGGGAGAGAGTTCTGGGCAGAGGAACAGCATGAGCAAAGGCCCTGGGGTAGAGACCAGGCAGGTGTTTTGAAGAGAGTGGGGCTGGGCCCCAGGGGACATCCGTGACCCCTCCCCGGGGAAGCCCCAGACTCACCGCCCTCCCATCCCTCTCCCCTCCGGCAGGTTCCCCCTGGGCTCTGGCCACGGGCAGAGCTCTGCCAGCATCCGGTACCGCCGTGTGGAGTTCTCCGAGGCTCCTGAGTGAGTCTGCCTTGCCTGGAAGGTTCTGGAAGATTGGTGTCTTCAGATCTCCCACTTCCTGCTTGTGACGCCCAGAGCCCAAGGTGCAGGTGGTGGGTTGAAAGCTCCCTGGCCCCATAGGAGGGCTTTTAATTTTCTGGGGTGAGCCAAATGAAAGTCGGAGAACCCCGAGGATCTCTCCCTGTGCCTCAGTTTCCCCCACAGTGCGTACATTGTGTCTTCATGGCACCGTGGATTATCTCTAGAGCACTGATCCTGGGAGGAAGGGGTTCCTGGAGTCACCCCTAACTTTGTGCCTGATTGTTCTAGGTCAGAGGCAAACCTGCAGGCCTCCGGCAGGGGCGGGGAGGGAGGTGCAGGGTGGGTGTGCTTCCTGGAGGAGGAGGCGGGGCAAGACCCGGAACCGGGGCTGGGAACTGGCACCTCCAGCCTCAGACCCACTGTCATCTGGGTCGTTGGCAGAGGAGAGGCTCCCGGTGCCCAGCTGAGCCAGGAGGGGCAGCAGGAGGCAACGAGTAGGGCGGAGACCTCAGCTACTCTGCAAGCAACTCTGCCCGGCCAAGCCTCGGTTTCCTCATCCACAGAACGCGGACAACAGAACCCTCAGAGGGCGAGATTCATTGAGATACTGGGCGGGAAACCAATTTCAATACTGTGGAGGGCTGTGCAGCCATTGAATGAGAGGGTCCAGGCCTGAGTGTGTCAGTGCATACCTGTAATTCCAGTTACTCAGGGGGCAGAGATAGAACCTTCCATTTGAGGATAGTCACACACACACACAAAAAAAAAAAAAAGAAAGGGAGGAAGTAATAAAGGAATGAAAGAAAAGAAAAAGTTAGGGAGACTTTATCTCCAACAAGCTGAGCATGGCGGTCATACCTGTAAACTCAGCTGCATAGGAGGTGGAGGTAAGATTTGAGGCTTGCCTGGGCAAAAACACAAGACACTATGCGGGGGGGGGGGGGGGAGAACACAAGGTTTGGGGGTGTGTGCCTCAAGTGATAGAGTGCTTGTGACAAACTCTAGTACTGCCAAAAATAATGAATAAGGGGTCCACTGCACCTGTCTCCCCAGAAACGAATAGGATTTCCCATCCTCCCCACCCCCAGGCCACCCAGCACCTGCCCTGACCCACGGCAGACTCAGTTTCCATATTTGTTCATTTTCCTTCCCAGCTCAAATACCTTCTGGTGCGTGGCCCAGGGGGGAGGTGGGATTTTGGTGTGAGCACCAGAGCCGTTCTTTGGTGAGCATTCAGCCCCGGTGTTGGGGCGCCAGGGCTCCGGGACAGAGAGCTCACACGCATGTGCGGTGTCACACCTGCTCCTCCCTGTGGAGTTCTGCAGTGGAACTGCCGGCTTTGTGCTGCTCTTGGATCCTCGCGCAGAGCAGATTCCCAAATGGGTGATTGGCCCAACTGACAGGTCAACGCCTGACATGAAGTTAAACAACGCAACCCAGGTCTTGACCACTTGGTCTTGTTTGACGCGGTGAATGGTGCTACGACAATCATCAGGGGCAACTTCGGGACATTTCACGCCCCAATTCCACGTTTTTAATGTTATTTGTATCTCAAGAGCTCGGACTAGCTCGGACCTGTACGTTGCCATCTGGCCACCAGGGGGCAGAGTTATCTCAACAACGCCTTTTGCCTGTTGGCTGCAGACTCCCAAATTCTCATTGCAGTGTTCAGTGACTGGCAGAGAAGATAACGGGGTCCCCAAAAGGGATGGGAAAGGGCATTACCCCCCACCCTCATTTAGATCTCGGTACTGTCACATGTTCCTGTGAATTCTCTGACATCCTTGGGAATCCTCTTATTTTTGTAATAAAGGAATGCGCTCAAGAAAACAAAATCTTTATACTACGTCTTATTTTTTACTTTAGGAAACACTGAAAATTCTAAAACATTAAGGTAAGAACCGCCTACATCCTACTTAGTACAACTAACTCTATTTGGGTGTGTTCATTTTATTCCTTTGTCTGCCATGAGAAATGAAGCCAATTAAAAAAAAAAATGAAGCCAGGGCCGGTAGCTCATGCCTATAATCCCAGCTTACTCAGGAGATCTGAAGATCCCAGTTTGAAGCCAGTCCAAGAAGGCAAGTCTGTGAGATTCTTATCTCCCACGAACAAGCAAAAAGCCAGAAGTGGAGCTGTGGTTCAAGTGGTAGAGCACCAATTAGCTTTGGGCAAAAAGGCCAAATTAAAGCACAAGGCCGTGAGCTCAAGCTCCAGTATTCTCTCTCTCTCTCTCTCTCTCACACACACACACACACACACACACACACACACACACACACATAGGTATCAGGATAAATACAGCAGTTTTTCCCTTTTAATTTCCCAGGCGTTGTACGTGAAGCCAAGCTGGGGAATGCATTCCCTTGCTCTTGGCCATGAACAGTGTCTGCAGTTTCTCCCAGCGTCTGGCTCTCTCATGCCTTCTGAGCGTGCAGAAAATTGAATTACCTGTGTCCCAGGACCACGTCCCACTTTTCCTGGCGAAGATGGATCCCGCCCGTGGAAGCTGAGCGTTTTTCCTCGATTGCTGTCTCTTTCTGGCTCTGGCACCGTGATGTGGCTAAGTTCTTCCAGGTGTGGGTAAGATGCCATCCTGCGTCCCTGCTGTGGTATCCGGGCGCCGTGGCTACTGAGCTAGGAGCCCAATTGTCCCTCCGGGGCCGTCTGTCATCAGCTGTCACTGGCGGGGGAGGATTTGGTGCTGGACCCTGAGACCATGGCCTTCTGCCGAATCCCCTCTGCCCCCTGCGGCCCAGCGGGAGTTCTCACCAGGAAGGCCTCGCAGGACAGGACAGGACTTCACCGGCGTCCAGCCGTGAGCAGAAACGAAGTTTGCTCTCATCCCAGCTTTTCTGCCTCCGTTGGGAGTTCAGTTGGAGGGACAGTTTCAGTCTGCTACACCTACTAACCCCCGAGAGCTCAGGCCACCCAGGTCACCCCTCCCATCCCCAGGCAAGAAGACTTGCTCCTACCGGTCGCCAGTGGCTCACACCTGTCGTCCTAGCTGAGATCTGAGGATCGTGGTTCGAAGCCAGCCCAGGAAAGTCCATGAACCACCCTCTCTTCTGCTATCTGGCCTCCTGACCTCTAGTTTGGGACCTTTTCTTCCCAGAGGGAGGAAGTAAGAACATCCCCCCTCCAGCAGGACTCCATTCCTCTAGTAGGATCCCACCCCTCTAGGGGGAACCCGAATCAGCCAGCAGTCCTTGGGCCCCCCTGCAGTATCTCTACCTGCCCGCTCACTCAGAGTGGAAGTCTCTGCTTTCCCTAGCTGGCCCTGTTTTCTTGGGGGTCATTGGTAACCCCCCCCATGGGGGCCTCTTTACCAGGATCTTTTCACCACTTTTCCTTGTCCACAGTGGCTCAGCTCTACATGCCACTGTTTTTCTAGTTGGTTGGAGGTGCTTCCTTTGCCTTGCTTGGTCCCGGAGGCCCGGACCACGGCGAGCACAAGACCAGCGGGGGAGGGAGGCCTGGGGAGGGAGGCCTGGGGAGGGAGGCCCTGGGGCCAGAGCCCGCCAGGGTGACTTTCATGGGGGAGCCGACCCCCCTTGAGGGCTGAGCAGCCTCATGAAGGGTCCAAAAGCAGGTACCTGGGAGATGGGTGTTCACTTGGGGAGGAAGGGCAGGAGGTAGAGGGTACAGTTTTATGGGGGAGATGCTTTCCACAAAGCATTTGAGGACTGGGGGCTGGAAGGGCAGGGATGTCCATTACATTCCCTAGTCACCCACTTTCTGATGAGGAGGTCCCCACCCAGCACCGCCCACCTTCTCATTCCTCACACCCTGTCCCCCCCCCCCCCCCCAGGGCCCTCCAGAGGCTGGCAGATGAACTGCAGTTACAAGAAGTGAGCAGCAGAGGGCACAAGAGCTCCTTTGTAGCTGCTTTACCAGCCCAGGGAGGCTGTGCGTGCGCATGTATGTATATGTGCGTGCATATGTATGTGTGCATGTGTGTGCCTGCCTCTGTGTGCGCACATGTGTCCATGTGCATGTGTCTGCCTCTGCATGCGTGCGTGCGTGTGCATGTGCATCTGCCTCTGTGTGTGTATGTGTGTGTGTGTGTGTGCATATGCGCATGTGTGTGCACTGGTATTAGGACTTGAAGATAGGGCTGGATGCTGTTCCTTAGGCTTTTTCACTGGAGGCTGGCGCTCTACCACTTGAGCCACAACACTTCTGGCTTTGTGGTGCTTAATTGGGGCTGAAAGTCTCACAGTCTTTCCCACCCAGACTGGTTTTGAACAGTGATCCTCAGATCTCAGTCTCCGGCGTGTCTGGGATTACAGGCATGAGCCACTGCACCCATTTAGAACTTTTTCATCCCCGGTGGCCACCCAGGACAGCCGGGCCTCTCTGGGGCATCAGTGGGGCGTCGGTGGGGTGGCTGTCTTCCTGCCTTGCCCCAGAAGGAACTGGGGACTCTGGGCTCTGGGGGCTCACACCCTGAACATCATGCTGCTGTCTACCTCACCCCCCACTCCCCCCAGACCAAGACCAGGAGGTCAGTCAAGGTCGGGCTGGGGTGCCATCACGCAGCAGCGCCGATGGGGCCACACACAGGAAGTGGGTGCAGAAGGGTGAGGGTCTGGTGAGGCAGGAGCACCCAGCCCGTGTGAGGAGCACGGACAGCACCGCAGGACGGGGGCAAGGCGAGGCGTTTGGGGGAGACCCCCGAGGGCGGGTGAGGATGGAATGGGGGTGTGGGGAAAGGCGGGGTCCCAGGGCCTCCTAGATGGTAGAAGGTGACACCAGGGCTGCGCCCAGCCTGGAGCCCAGCCCCCAGCAGCCGGGGAGGATGGGGAGCTCAGCTGCCTTGTGGCAGGTGGGAACCCCAGCATTTCTGATTACAACTGGTTATGATCCTCCATTCTCTCCCTCAGACTGCAGAGGTCATCACAGTCATTATAGAGAGCCCTGTTCATCCCAGACCAGCCAGAGAGCGGGCCAGCAACCCCCCAACGCCCCCACCCATGGATCCCACCGTCTCAATATGTGCAGATGAACACCTACTGTGTGCCGGTGAGCACCTACTACGCGCCAGCGCATACTTGCTGTGTGCTGCGACACCTCATAGGTGCTGGGAATGTGGCAGAGATTCCAGCACAGCCATGCATGGTAGGACATTGTCACGTGGGGGCCCGGAGCTGGGCTCAGGGAAGGTGTCGCTGACAGCGGCCGTGGGTAGCTCGTTCTGTTGTGTCCCCATCCAAACCCTGAGCGGCCCTGGGGCGCTGGGGCCAGAGCAGGCCTGGAGATCCGGCCTGGGGTGACTGGAAGCAGGGGAGCCTGGGCTGAGTGAGGCCTGCGGGTCAGATGGGGTCGTGGAAACAGATCCCCGGGAACTGCCAGGCTCGGCGCTCTATCACCAGCTTGCACCGTGGCGGTCATGTGATATTTGCATACCGGGAATATGAAGCTGAAGGTGGTGTGTGCTCAGTTCCTCCGCATGTGAGAGTCACCAGGCAGAGGGAGGCCGGGAGTGTGTGAGGATCGCCAGGTGGAGGCCAGGCATGGGAGGATCACGCGGCGGAGGCTGGGTGTGGGAGGATCACCCGGTTCTCACAGGGGAGCTGGTGCGGGCTTTTCCACGCTGCAGCCTCTCAGAGGAAACAGAGCCTGAGTGGGCCCGCATTGAACACCTGCGTTACCGGGACCCGTGTTGACTCTCCCGGGCGCTCTACCCTGGTATTTTCCACCCCTTCCATTTCTTTTTTTCCTCTCAGTTACTTTGGTGGGATTGGGGTTTGAATTCGACCATTGGACTCTTTGTTTGGTTTTAAACTGCTGGTCACAAGCCAGGCCAGGCATGGTAGTACATACCTGTCATCCCAGCTACTCGAGGAGGCTGAGGCAAGGAGGATTGTGGTTCAAAGCCAGCCCAGGAAAAGTTAGTGAGACCCTACCTGGAAATCACACTAAAAGGGGTGGGGCTTGCGTGGCAGAGCTGGAGGCTCCGTGCCTAGTGGCCACCACAAATAATCCCAACACACACTCACAACCTTGGACTTGGACCCATGATCCACTTCTAATGGGTCCTGGGGATGAAATCCAATTCCTGTTTTCCTGTGTTGGTCCCCCTGCCAACCGCTGTAGGGAGGCTGGGGTGAACAGGTGCATTGTGGTCCTGGGTCTATGCAAATGAGCAGAGACACCGTGTACACAGTACATTCCATGCCGCAGCTGCGCCAGCTGTGGAGAATGCAGAGGAGCAAGCAACAACGGGAGCGAGCCCAGCTTCCCAGAGGCTGAGTGTGCGTGTGTGCCTGTCTGTGTGTGTGCATGTGTGCACACGCTGGGAAACAGAACTCAGGCCTGGAACTCACAGGTGCTGCATAAACACCATTGAGACACAATGCCACCTTTAAGCAAGGGATTTGACTTCACCAGACAGGTGCAGTCTGGGAGGGCTTTGGGAGGAAGCATGTTAGGCAAGATGGAGCTGCCAGTACAAAGGTCCTGGGGCAAGTGACTGCGTGGACCCAGTGAGGTACAGAATGAGGGATCTGGTTGCTGGCTCTCCGGCCAGTCTCTCCATCCCTGGCTCGAGTCAAGCCAAGTTTAGAAGGATTGAAGAGCTGGTGCAGGTAGAAACCTTTCTGTGTACGTTAGGATCCAATTCAGTATTAGCAATCTCCTTTAAAAATCATCATTTCTTGCCAGGCACCAGTGGCTCACGCCTATCATCCCAGATACTCAGAAGGCTGAGAGCTGAGGATCGAAGTTCAAAGCCAGCCTGGGCGGGAAAGTCTGTGAGACTCTTTATCTCCAATAAACCACCAGAAAACCGGAATGGTGCTGTGGCTCAAGCGGTAGAGCGCTCGCCTTGAGCTGAAGAGCTGAGGGACAGCGCCCAGGCCCAGAGTTCAGGCCCACGACCGACCAAAAAAAAAGAAAAGAAAATTATTTCCATCAGACAGAGACCAGGATGCCGTGACACCAACTGATTCACAGGAGGAAATCTTATCCAAAATCTTTTTGTTTGCTATTAAGGGCGTCTCCCTGCTGGGGCCATGGACAGGGGCAGAGCAGGAGGCCCGGGGCTGTTCTGTTCCTGCTCCTCTTCCTCACTGCAGGTGAGGTGGATGGACAGATGGCTCCCGTCTGCACCTCCCACTGGATTGCCTGCTGCCACCCAGGTGCCCCCCCCCCCCCCCCCGCCAAGGCCGACGGTGGGCGTGGCTTACCGGGGGTGGGTGTGGTTTGCTGGCTTGTCTGAGGTGGGCGTGGTTTCCCGTGGCAGGCGTGGTTTTCCGGTGGTGGGCGTGACTTACCGGTGCTGGGCGTGGTTTGCCGGTACCGGGCGTGGTTTGCTGGCGCTGGGCGTGGTTTGGCGGTTGTGGGCGTGGTTTCCGGTGCTGGTTGCTGATGCTGGGCGTGGTTTTCCGGCGCTGGGCGTGGTTTGGCGGTTGTGGGCGTGGTTTCCCGTGGCGGGCGTGGTTTGCCGGTGGTCCCCTTTGTCCACGATGTCGGGTGTGGGCAGGGGTTAGGGAGGAGCAGGCGCTGCCCGCACCTCCACGTCCCGCTTTTTGGGGATAAGAGTCTCCCAGACGTTCCTGCCCAGGCTGGCAGCCTCAGATCTCAGCCTCAGATCTCAGCCTCCTGAGAAGCGCTGCCCGGCTTAGGCGCCCCTGGAGAAAGCCACCCATCTCTAAGCAGGGCGTGCGCCTCCGAGAGGCTGGCGGGGTGACCCAGGGCCGCCGTCCGGCCAGGTGGCGCCCTCGGGGCGCAGGGGATTCTGGGAGCTGACCTGGATGCTGTGCAACCTTGTCAGTGGACCCTGTGCAGATGTGAGGGGAAAGAAAGTTCTGGAATGAGGGCCACTAGCCCTTTCCCCCTCCCTCCTCCTCCCCTAAGCTCAGCTCGGAGTTTGGGCGCCTTCTCCGCAGGAGTTTGGAGATGCAAATTCATCTTGTCACCAGGACTTACCAGGCTGCCCCCCCCCACTTAATCAGGCCCCCCCATCCCATTAAGTAATTTGGGGCCGCTCCTAGGGAAGGTTTTCTTCCTACCCAGATCTCAGGCTGCCTCATTTAGGCCTGGTGTTTAGGCGGAATGTAATTAACACATTCCAGACCTGCTTTCCCCTGAAATCCAATCAATTGTAACTCGTTTTCCAATCACGCCGGCGCTCTAATTGTGGGCCTGGGCCTCCGCCGAGCAGCCTTTAAGTGAATTACCGCCTCGCTCCTCTGGAAATGGGGCTCTTTACGCCCGCGTCTCTCCCCATTACTGATGAGCCTGCCCCAGCTAATGGAATCAGGCAAACACAAAACAGATTTACCGTTCTTAATAAGGGAGAGAGATAATGAAGGAAAATTAAAATGGAAGTTGGGACGCAGAGTGGGGCTCAGAAACAAGTGCTCTGATTCCCTCCCCCCCCAGCCTGTCAGCAACTCCAGATTCTTCCAGACACCTCAGATGGTGGTAAGTGCCTGGTACACCCTGGGGTTTGGCTGTGGACACCATGCCCCCGGGCACCCCTGTTCTCCAGATTGTCAGCCACATGTGAGTCCTGACCAACCAGCCACCAGGTTCTGGACATGACACTCACCAGGTCGCCCAGAGCTCCTCCTGTCACTGGTGTCAAGGCCACCACCGCTGCCCTGTCACAGAGAGCCAGGCCAGCAGCGTGGGCCCGTCACTCCAGCCTCGGACCCTCCGCTGTGTTCAGTGTGTGGGCCTGCGTGGGGGCCGCTGTGCAGGGAGGGCTGGTCAGCACCATCTCTGGTCTCCACCCACTCCCCCCCTCAGGGCTCACAGCTGCGTTGTCTCCCCACATCTTTGCCTGATGCCCTCTGGGGTGCTGGGGAGAGAGGGGTTGTCATCAAGTTCCTGGATGGCCGCTCTAGATGAGGAATTTGAGCTGCCTGGGCTGGGGGACGGGGCATGAAACCCCACGTTCCCCCTTCCATCCCCTCCTCCTTGCGTGACCCAGGCCCCTCCATTGGCCTGGGCACCCTGATCTTGCCAATGGCTGGAATGAACCGGAATCCAGCTTGGCTGAGGGGTGGGAGACCTTGGCCAGCCGAGCTCCAGGCAGGAAGGGCAGAGAGATTCGGGCCGGCGGCAGCAGGGGGGGGGGCACGGGCAGGGCGGGGCGGGGCGGACAGGGAGGCCAGGTGCAGACAGTGGGGGCCAGGCCAGCCGGATGTGCCTCCTCTCCCTCTCCTCCAGCCCCAGCCTCAGCCCGCAGCCTCTCTTCCCACATTCCTGCTGCACTGCACTTTCCCAACCTTGTCCAATGCTTACAATATGTGCTAATGCTCAGTTAATATGAGAACGATGGAAATGGACTAGGTTTGGTAGCACCTGCCTGTAATCTTATGACTTGGGATATAGAGGCAGAAGAGGGAGAGTTTGAGGCCAGCCTGGGTTATGTAGTGAGACCCTCACCGAAAAAAGAAGAGCTGGAGGGAGGAGGGAAGGAAGGAGGGAAGGAAGGAAGGGGGAAGGAAGGAGGGAAGGAAGGAAGGGGGAAGGAAGGAAGAGGAAAGGAAGGAGGGAAGGAAGGAAAAGTTGGGGAAGGAGATCAGGAAGGAAGAAGGAGAAAGGAGGGGAGGGGAAGGAGGAGAGGGAGAGGAGGGATAAGAAATAGACCTGCTCTGGCCAAGCCCTCCATGGTTCTTCCTGCCACCCTCTCTGGATCTGGGTGTTCTTACCTGCTAGGTTTCAGAGAGGAAGAAGGATGGGGAAGCAGAAGGACTGGGCGAGGAGCACCTTCCAACGGGTGAGCTGTGATCTATGCCAGGCACTAGCCTCAGCCCCCATGGGGTTCGACTTAGTGTCCACCCTAACCTCTTGTCTGCATTTCACAGACAGAGAGGTCAAGCTACCCGCCCAGGCTGCACAGCATGTTTGTGAATTGAGCTGTGGTTCATACCTGGACAGCCTGACTCCAGAGCCTGTGTCCTGGTGAGCTGTCACTCAGACCTAAGGGCCGCATGGTCCCCAGGGGAACCCAGACCCTGGCCTGGGGTCTCTTCACCTCACCGCAGGTCTTGTGCCCCAAACCTGGCAGGAGTGATTTGTCCTGAAGAGACCATCTATGCATCTCGTTCAGTGAGGGACAGTGCTGGTAAGAGTTCCCACATTCCAGGACTTGGCCCAGAGCGGACCCCAGGATATTTGCACAGGCCTTGTACGGGAGCCCCAAGATGGATTGGGTTTGGCTTCTGAGCAGTTACCAACATGACATGTGGCTCAGAGACTTGAGAAAACACAGAATAAAAACAAACCAAAGCCAGAACTACCTGTGTGTGTGGCCCAAGAATGCAGCCGATCCTTGGCAGCCAGAGCTGGCACAAAGTGGGCGCTCGGAAAACGTGTTCTCCTTCCCTTCCTCCTCTGGGCCCTCCCCTGTGGGCCAGGGGCCTGTGGGGAACCCCTTGTGCTGTCCTCTTAAGTGTCCCCGACCCCCACCTGCCATACACTTTCCCATTAGGAGCTCAGCTTCCCATCACCCCTGTGGCCAGTGCCTTGCTGTGTGACCTTTGGCAGCTGGCTGGACCTCTCTGAGCCTCTTCTTCCTGACAGATTGTACAGGATCTGCCGTCTCCTCTCCAGCTCTGAAATGCTAGGAATCTCCTCTCCAGTCCTTTGTCCTTCCTTCCTCCTGTCTCTACCTGCCACGGCCCTGTGTACACAGCTCCTGTTTAGAGCATGCTTTTCCCCCTGCCATGAAGCCAGGACAACCGTCTCAGCTGCCGTCTGCTCCACAAGCTAAATATTTACGGAGGATCTAAGGTTTCTATCCAGCCGCCGTAGGCCAGAGCATTCTCTTCTGTCTGCATACCGCCCTTCTCTGTTCAGCTTTTGTCAGGCACTTCCCAGGATCCTCCGGGCTTCAGGCCCTGCATCTAACACAAGTGATAAGATCTTGTATGCTACCAGTCACTCCTGGTCACGCCAATGGCGTTGTGTAGGGATTCTCAAAGCACGTTCACCCACATGCGCACACGCCGTATCTCACAGACAACTCCTCTTAGATTTGGGGGCCCATTCCAGAGAAAAGTTCCAATCCCCCTGCTCCAGGACCGGCAAGCCAGCCTGTGGGGGCCCCCTCCGAGCCTTCAGGCCGGCCTACCCCCTCCAGCTCACTGGGGGGGGAGCCCAGGACAAGGATGTGAACAGAGCCCCACATCCCCACTGTGTAACGTGAAAGTGCAGAAGATGAAAGGAAGCATGGCTTCACCCCTCCCACCTTACCCGCACACCTGGACGGCCAGGCTCAGATTTAGAGGTCTTGGATTCCACGGCATTTCCTGCCGGAATGTGCTGGAAGCTGTACCACGCATGGCCATTGCAGCTTCATGAGCCAATAAATCCTTCTCTGCCGGTTGGCTTCGGTTTCTGTGGCTTGTGACCGGAAGATTTCAGGAAGGCAGCGCCCAGGCGGGGGGAGCAGGGTCAGCATCTCCCTGTGAACAGGGTCCATTGGTGACCCGCAGTGACCCAGGGCCCCAAGGCTTAGATGAAGGGATACGAGACAAAGTCCACTCTGTGGACAGCCCAGCCTGTCCCGCACCGGGTGCCCACACCACACCACACCATCTGACAAATGGGCTCTCCACCTATCGCTGGCTCTCCACTGAGCGTGGGGGTCTTTTTTATTGTTACTATCAAAGGTGATATACACAGGACTTACCGTTTCATAAATCAAATAATGCGTGCATTTCTGTTTTTTGTTTTTTTTCTACTCCTGGGGCTTGAACTCACGGCCTAGGTGCCTTCCCTGAGCCTCTTTGTGCTACCACTTGAGCCACAGCGCCTCCTCCGGCCTTTTTCTGAGTAGGTTATTGGTGATAAGAGCCTCACAGACGTTCCTGCCCGAGCTGGCTTTGAACCGCAATCCTCAGATTTCAGCCTCCTGAGCAGCTGGGATTACAGGCATGAGCCACCAGCGCCTGGCTTTCCTTTTGCTTCTTTTGTTTAGTTTTTAGCAGCACTGGAGTTTGAACTCAGGATCTTGCACTTGCTAGGCAAATGCTCTACTACTTGAGCCACATCCCAATCCTTTTGCTTGTTTTTCACATAGGGTCCCAAGTTTATGACCCAGGTGGGCCTTGAACAGTGATCCTCTTATCTCTGCCTTTGGAGGTAGCTAGATTACAGAGCTGTACTGCCACTCCTGGCCCTCCTTGTTTGCTCTAGCAAATAAAGTTTTATTGGTGTGCTACCATGTCTGGTCCTCACATTTTTTTTGGGGGGGGGTCCGGTCGTGGGGCCTGAACTCTGGGCCTGGGCGCTGTCCCTCAGCTCTTCAGCTCAAGGCTAGCACTCTACCACTTGAGCCACAGCGGCACTTCTGACTTTTTTCTTTTTACTTATGTGATGCTGAGGAATCGAACCCAGGGCCTCAGGCATGCAAGGCAAGCGCTCTACCACTGAGCCACCTTCCCAGCCCCTCACATTTGTTTTTGTGAATATAACTTTGTTGAGGCTTGGCACTGGTGGCTCATGTCGGGCATCCTAGCCACTCAAGAGGCTGAGATCTGAAGATTGCAGTTCAAAGCCAGCCTGGGCAGGAAAGACTCTGAGACTCTCATTTCCAATTAACCACTCAGAAAAAGCCAGAAGGAGCACTATGGCTCAAGTGGTAGAGCGCTAGCCTTGAGCACAGACAGGCTCAGGGACAGGCCCCAGGCCAAGCCCCAGGACCTGCAAACAACAACAACAAAACTTTATTGAAACACAACAGCGTTCATTTGTTTATGGCTTGCTTCTTGCCTTTGTGAAGCAGTGGCTGTTAGAGTGGATGCAGCTGAGACCCAACAACCTGCAAAAGATACCTGCTCTTTGCAGCTTTGCAGCACAAGCTGGCCAGCACGCAGCATTGCGCTTCCCATCGAGAGTCAGAGATGGGACCCAAGCTCAGAACAGCACAGGTGGGCAGAGGCTATGACTCAGGATAACTCAGAATTCTTCAGGGCAATTTCATCTGAGTCTACATTTGGGGGGAGTAAAGAAATTTTAATTTTTAAATTAATTATTTATCTATTTATGTATTTATTGTCCAGCATGGGGCTTGAACTCTGGGCCTGGGTGCTGTCCCTCAGCTCTTCAGCTCAAGGTGAGCGTTCTACCACTTGAGCCACAGCACCACTTCTGGTTTTCTGGTGGTTCATTGAAGATAAGAGTCTCACGGACATTCCTGCCCGGGCTGGCTTTGAACCGTGATCATCAGATCTCAGCCTCCTGAGTGGCTAGCATGACAGGCGTGAGTCACCGACACCTGGCTTGAAACCTTAATTTCACCAGATGGCAGCTCCCCACTTTCCACAAGCGATTCTAAGCGTTGGAGGCTGGTGTGGTGTGAAGGTCTGGGAGTGCTGGTGGGATGGTGGAGGGCGGGCTGCCGGACTTGGGTGTGGGATGGTGGAGGGCGGCTGCCGGACTTGGGTCCTTGGCCACTGTTCTTGCTGAGGCTGTTATGGGATGATCACCCGGGCTCCTGTCCTCAGGGCAGCTGCAGACCCAGGGCCTCTGTCCTGGCTTGTAGACAATTTCCACCATGCCTATCTCTGTGCTGGGAGGGCCAGGGCCTCTCAGTGAGGTGCCGCCGCTCAGCTGCGTGCCGCACACCTGCGCACAGCCGCCCATCCTCCGCACCCACCTGCTTCTGCCTGACTCCTCTGTGATCCAGACTCCAGGCATCGGTTCCCGAGTCTCAGGATCAGCAAGAACCAGTCTGCTTACTCTGTCCCGGGGCTGTGTCCCCACCCGGGCCATCCTCATCCTCCCTGCTCATTCTGGCCCCAATCTCTCCTCCACAGCCAGGACAACCTTCTAAAACCGCAGACCAGCAATGTCACTCCTCGCTCTCCCGCCCTCCGTGGCTGCGGCCACAGTTGTGTCCAAGGTCTTCCGCTCATCCTGCGGGGGGGGGGGGGGGGGGGAGAGGAGGGCTGACTCCACCTACTCCTGACCCCGTGTGCGTGTGCGTACACACGTGTGCCACTGTGCCTTCCACGGCCACCAATCAAACAGAGTGGAATGGGGACAGAGACTTGGAGCTGACACATGTGCAAGTCATTCATCTGGTGGCGTGCCATGTCTAGAAGCTTCTGCCGTCCCCACAGACCCCTGGGTCAGGGAGTGAGCTCTGTGGCAGGTCTCTGGCCCTCAGGGCAGTGATCTCCACTTAAGAGCCTTTATTGGAAAATAAACACGGTTAAAGTGGGAGGAACGCATCCCGGGGTCCAGGCATGGCGTCCGTGCGGGCTGATGACTCGCTAACGGCCTCCAGATGCGCATCTCTGGAGCAGACTGGGGAGGGGCGCAGGGCGGTGTGCAGCTGCCTCAACTTCTCCATGTGAGAGTCTGGGGCCTCACTCTACCCTGCGCAGGCTCAACAGACCCCCACCCCAACCAACCCCATCCCCACCCTTGCTGGCCTCTGAGCTGTTATCTGATCAAAGCCTATGCTAGTGTTGGGGTGTCTCACCAGGCTGCATGTCCACATGTCTGGCAAAGCAATCAGCATTTCATGGGGGGCTGCGGGGATCCTGGGAGGTGGAGGAGGATCTCAGGACAGAAGAACCTTCGGCGAAGTACCAGGAAGAGCAGGCTGGGCTTGGAGAGACCCGACTTTGTGGGAAGAGAGTGTGCACGCACAGCCCGTAATCCCAGCCCTCCAATATGGGCCAAGGCAGGAAGAACATGGGTTCAAGGGCAGCCTGGGCTACATGGTGAGATCTGGTCTCAAAATAAGATAGAATAGGGGCTGGGAATGTGGCTTAGTGGTAGAGTGCTTGCCTCGCATGCGTAAGGCTCTGGGTTTGGTTCCTCAGTCCCACATACACAAAATAATAAGTAAAAGTATAAGATAAATAGAAGTTACATATACTTTAAAAAATAAAATGGAATAAAACTTTAAAAGTCCTTTTTGGGTGGGGGGCGTGGTTTGCTGTTCACTCTGCAACCTCATGTTTAAATACCCACGCAGTCTGGTTCCATCCCCACTAGGTAAGAGCCGCCCGGCTCCAGGCTCTGTCTCCACCATTGGTTCCCAGCCTGGAGCCGCCCCCCCCCCCCCTCCCCATACCTGCTTGGCTGCAGTACCGGGAATGGCCACCAGGGAGGGTCCCCTGACAACGATGATGACAGAAACCCGAAAACTGCACTGGAGCTGGTTGTTGGGCAGCGTTACTCCATCCAGAGGAGCGACCCAGGGCCACAGACACGAGCCAGGGCTGGCAGGCCAGGGCTGAGAACCTCTCTCCAGCCTTTCCAGTGGGAATTGAACCCCAGGCCCACGTGAGATGGGATTTCCAGCCATCACAGCTGTGAGCCAACACATTTCAGTCGTTTCGTGTCACCCACTCTGGTGATGGGTCACAGCAGCCCCAGGAGACAGAATCAGACACCAGTGGTGTGGCGCTGTGCAAGCTCCCGGCCCTGCCGGCCTTTGCTTAGCCCATCGGTAGGACCATGCCCAGGAAGCTGCCTGTGAACATGGACAGGGGCATCTCCACCATGCCAGCACTGGCCATAGCCAAGCTGTCTCGCAAAGCCGACCAGCCAGAAGCTGCAGGGAGGTTTAAAAAAAAATGGGAAAGAAGGGCCAGGTGCCGGTGGCTCACACCTGTCAGCCTAGCTACTCAGGAGGCTGAGAGCAGAGGATTGTAGCTCAAAGCCAGCCAGGGCAGGAAAGTCCGTGAGACTCTTTTCTCCAATTAAATCACACCCCCCCCCCAAAAAAAGCTGGAAATACCCACTATGGCTTGAGTGGTAGAGTGCTAGCCTTGAGATAAAGGAACTCAGGGATCGTGCGCAGGCCCAGAGTTCAAGCCCCAGGATTTCCCCACAGCCCCCCCCCAAAAAAAAAGTGAAAGAAGGGACAGCACTTGGCATATCAGATGTCAGGCGAAGGAAGGCCAAGCTCAGAAGGACACATCTGAACCAAGACACGCAGGGGGCTTTGGGTGCTGGGCTGAGGGCCCTGCTGTGCAGGGAGGTGGAGGGTGTGCTGGCTGAAAATGCAAGGAACAGCAACCAGAGTGGAACAGAGAGAGAGAAGGGAAGAGCGGGCTCCAGGTGGACGCAGATGTGGAGAGGACATCAGTGACCGCCCCCTCCCCCCCCAGAGACAGAGCTAGCAAGAATGCATGCTCCCCAGGGGCTGTGTGTGTGAGGGGCCAGCGGCAGAGGCTGGACAGCTGCGGCTGTCAGTCAGGAAGAAGAGGGAAAAATAAACTGTGGGGTTAATGAATGCGGCCGATTCTGTAATCCCTGCTCTGAGCCAGCACCAGCAGTGGGCTGGGCTCTTCTTTTCCCTGTTTCTCCTTCAGAAAGTTTCTTCTAGAATGAACAAGCCCTTACCCCACTTTCCCTGAACTCATCTGGTTGGCAAGTTGTCAGATGTCTGCAGAGACTGCCCTTCCCCACCCCCCCACTCCCCAATAGGAGAAAGATGACAACGGAGGTGGATGAAGCGGATGTGGCCGGTTGTGGCCAAACCCTGCAGACGTGTGCGTGAAGGCATGCACAGCTAACCTGTATGTGTGTGCACAGTCGTGTGTGCATGCTTGCTGGGAAGTTGAGTTCACTAGAGCTGTGTGGCCAGGTAAGGGTTTGGATGGACAGGTATAAGTGTGGAGAAAGACACGGATGTTGTATCTGTCTGCATGAGTGTTTGCAGGTACACAGCCATTGTGAGTGATGGGAACATGGTGGGGAGAGCCATGGAGGGTGGGCATACAAGTGTGTGATCAGGGAGGTGTAACTTGGAGCAGCTGCTAACATTAACAATACCCCAACCCTTTCCCATGGTCCACAGACCCCCATACAGCCTGCCTCTCCTTTCCTCTCTCCTTTCCTCATCTTATTCTGGCTTCCTCTTTATTCTCTGTCCTCCTCCAACCACACCAGGACTCGGTGATGCTCTGGCAACAGAGCAAACTCACAGCCACCCCAGGACCTTTACACTTGCTGCTGCTATAGAAAGCCTCAGGGCTCCTTCTCGAATGTTCCCCTCAGTGTTTTCCTGCTGTCCCATTACTGTCCTCCAGAATCCCAGTCCTTCTCCTTCCCTGGGGGTGGTAGCAGGACAGGAAGTGAGGAAGAGGGGCTAGATGAGAGGACCCCAGGTGGACAGAGTTGGGAACTAGAGAAACTCTGCTGACCTGACAGGTACCTGAGCTCCCATGCTGTGCTCTGCTGTCGGGGCTGGGAGGGAATGCTCTTTCACACTGACTGGAGGGAATTTAGACAGTTCTCAGGTTTCTTGCCTCTTTACTGGTTTGCCAATGTCCTTGATGCTCCCTGGACAAGTGACAAACATAATCAACCTCAAATGGTTTTGGCCAAAAGGCTCACTCAGTGGCTCACATAAGGGAAAGATCCAGAACCCAGTGCCTTCTGCCTCGTCCCAGGCCTCTCTCTCACACACGTTTTCCTCAGCTCTGGCTTTAAAGCCATTCACACTGTCTTGCATGGTAACCTGGCCTGAGTCACCTGTGTGTGCTGGAAAGATGTACCAGGACTGTGGGTGGGTATGGTCCAAACCTGCTCTTACCAGGTGCTAACCTAACATGGCCTTCTCATCCAGTGGTGACAGGCCGCAGACACTCGAACAGAGCCCTCAGCCACCATGATTGGTCCAGGGATCATATGATTTGGCCACACCCACAGGCCATGTCTGCAGCCAATCAAAGGTTGAGGCCGGCCAGGCTCTGCTGGTTTAGGCCTATCATCCAAGCTACTCAGGAGGCTGAGATATGAGGATTGTGGTTCAAAGCCAGCCTGGGCAGGAAAGTCCATGAGACTCTTATCTCTCCAATGAACCACCAGAAAACCAGAAGTGGCGCTGTGGCTCAAGTGGTAGAATGTTCACCTTGAGCTGAGGAGCCCAGGGACAGCGCCCAGGCCCAGAGTTCAAGCCCCATGACCGACCAAAACCAAAAAACCAAAACAAATGTCGAGGCCTTCAGGCACTCTGATTGGTCCAGGGAATCACACGACTTTGTCCACACTCCCTGCTAGTTCTATCATTGTCCAAGGAGGGCTGTGTGGCTGTGATTGGCTTAGAAGAGTTGACTCCTCCCACAGGCTAGATAAAAAATAAAGATAAATAGCTTAAAAAAAAAGCTTCCTACCCAGAATTCCAAAGGGCTGGCCTGACCTTAGTCCTTCAGCTCACCGGAGAGAGGAGGGGACCTTGCGCTCTGGCTGGCATTGGAGCCTTGGGAGCCTCCTCTGAGCCCATCCTCTTCTTTCTCCCCTTCCACCGTCCCTTCTAGGACTGGCTTCTGTCCAACCAGAAACCTCTTGCTGTCTGGGCAGAGCTCAGCACCACAGCAGCACAAACACCCAAGTTCACTTGCAGCCTGCCTGACCCCAGACACCAAGTGGGCAGATGCCAGACAGCTGTGCACCTCCTCCGGGCGGGGCCGAAAAACAGATACTGAATGTATCTGGTTAGAGATGAGGCTACTCTAGCTCAGTTATGCCTGTCACCCTGAGTGTCTCTTCCACGATTTACGGCACTCATGCACCTGACCTTGTCAGTTCCACCTGGAGAAGAGAAGCAAAGTATCCTCAGCAGGACAAGTCTGGGGGAAGATGTCTATGCAGGAAAAAGTCCACAAAGCCACGGAAGTGTGTAGTTTGGGGAAGAAACAAATAGAACTGCTTGCTTGCTTGCTTAATTCCTTAATTCCTTCTTTGATGCCACTACTGGGTCTTGTGCTCTTCTGTTTTTTTCCACTCAAGGATGGTGCTCTACCACTTGAGCCCCACCTGCACTTCTGGCTTTTTGCTGGTTAATTGAAGATAGGAGTTTCTTAGAACTGTCTTCCTGGGCTGGCTTCACATGATCCTCAGATCTCAGCCTTCTGAGTAACTTGATTTTAACTATTTGAGATCTACCAGGGAGCAGAGGACAAGCATCTGCTCGAAGGGAGGAAGACAGAAACCAAGTCAGCTATCATATGGCAAATGGCGGCATGAAAGGAGTGGGACTGGCAGCGGGGGCTCCTGGGTAAAGGACCGACTGGGTGTTGCTAGGGCGGCTGATGTAAGGGGGTCACAAAGCAAGTGACATCAGTCCTTGGGCAGCCCTAGGCAGACTAAGCCGGGCATCGTGCATGTGTGCATGCTGGGGAGAGGCAGGGGTCTTGCTGAGAGAATGTGATCCTCATTCAGGTCTCTCCACCTGGAGGCTGCTGGTGCAGGAAGCAGAAGGCCTGGCCCTCCTTGCCCCAGGCCTCCCGTGGGTGTTCTCAGCAGGAGGAGTGGGGCAGAAGCCATGAGGGCCAAATCCTTCCTCCTGCCCTGTGCCATGGGGGTCATAGGTCCTTCTAGGGGGCAGTGGTTCCTGTCTGTCTCTCTGGCCCTGTCCCCCTCCTTCTGTCCGGTCAGGAGGCGTCACCGAGGCCCTCCCCTTGGGATCTCAGAGCGTCCCTGCCTCCTGGACACCTTGGCAGGGCCTTCACAGGGCTGCCGCCCGGCCCTCTCCACAGCCAACCTACCAGGGCCAGGACCGTTGCCTGTCCTCACCCTTAGCAGGGTCCAGAAGCAAAGCAAAGAAACAAGAGCCCCCAAAGACCCATCTCAAATGTCCCCCCGGCCCGAGCTTAATTAAATGACCCCACAAGGAAATTTCTCCCTACAGAGTCGATATTTAATAATTAATCATCCTCATCAGCCCATCAATTATACATCTCTTCCATCTGCCCTCAATACTCACTCCTCCAGAACACGGGGCCCCTCTTGAGGTGAGGGGGTCCCCCTCAAATTAGGGGCCTGCTGGGGGGGAGGGGCATGGGAGGAGGCAATGGGCAGATTCAGCAATGTCGTCTTTAAGAAAAATACAAAATTGCCACCTCAAAGTTAGGCAGGAAGGCAAATATTTGTTTAGAAGAAGGAAATAGCAGCCAACTTGAGAGAAACCACAAAATCTAGAGGGGGGGGGGATAGCACCACCTTTTAATTAATTCACCGCTTGCCAGACTTCAAGAATTTTCAATCCTGTGCGTGTTGAGACCATCCTTCTCCCGAAGACTTGAATGCTCAGAAAAGCTTCCGTCATGTGGGAAAGAAGTCTGACAGCCACTGACTCTTTGGGGGTCACACATTCTTGGCCATTTTTTTTTTTCCTCTCTGGAGAAAAGCCCGAACTTGGTCTCCTCTCTGAAGGGCCTGGTACAGAAGAAGGGGGAAAAAATCAAAGCAGCAGACTGGCTCTTGTGCAAATGAGGAAGAAAGGGAAGAGGAGGGGGTGTCCAAGGATGAAATAAGCCCCAAACTAGGGAGGAAGGGGTGAGCTGCACTCACTTGCCAGAAAAAGCGAGTTTGCCCAATTGGGTTCCTTTCAGTCACAGAACACATCCCAGGCCTGCGGTCAACCACAGAGACTCAAGCGTTATCAGTACAGGTGGAGCTTGGTGGTATATACCTGCAGTACTAGCCTTTTGAAGGCAGAGGCAAGAGTTTGGAGCATCCCAGCCTGAGTTGTGTAGTAAATTAATAGGTCATCTTGGACTGTAGAGCAAGATTCTGGGTAGAAAATAAGGCATCTGGGCATGGTGAGCGATACCTGTAATCCCAGCTACTCTGGAGGCAGAAGCCCAGCAGAGCTTGGTTTTCATTATATAGCCCAGGCTGGCCTGCCTCAACCTCCCCAGTGCTGGGATTATAGGTGTGCCTCACCCTGTCTGGCGAAAGCTCATTTTTATGGCCCAAGAATTTCAGCATGGAAGGAAAAACTTGAATTGTGCCTGGTCTGGTGGCTGTGGGTCCACCTCCTGGGATTGGAACGGTGACAGGGACCGGATGACCCTTGGCCTGAAATTTTGCTGTTGAGAATAAAAAGGAGGCTCCTGGTGTACCTTCAGAACTTGCACCCAGTGGGGAGGGAAGGAAGGAGGGCTGGCTGCCCGCACAGAGGGTGGACCCTGGGTGGACCCACTGGTCACCCATTGGCGGGGAGGCCCTCGAGACCAGAATGGTGCAAACCGCCAGCCAGCATTTTAGGGGTGAGCTCCAAAGGGTTGGTGCAACTGAGTCACGGTGGCTCCACCCTGGAATCCTAGCTACTCAGGAGGCCGAGATCCAGAGGATTGCGGTTTGAAGCCAGTCAGGCTTGAAAAGTCCACGAAACTCCATCTCCAAAATAACCAGCCAAAAGCAGGCTGGAGGTGTTGACGGTTTGAGCGGTAGAGCACCAGTTGTGAGCGAGCAAGCTGTGTGTGAGACTGAGGCCCTGCGTGCAAGTCCCAGTCCTGTCTCCCCACCCAAAATAAAAGTGGGTACAGCAATTTCATACAGATACCCGAGGCTCAGAAAACCAGAGGGGTGGGCAGAGGGGGAGGGCAGGGCTGGCTCTGTGCCCCGAGGGGCCCTTGGGGTCAGCCAGGCCTGGAGTCCGCAAAGGCTCCATCACAAGCAGGTGTCTGGGCCCATCCGGTCCCACCTGGCCACAGTTTTCTCCACCAGGCAGTAGCTACGCCCTCCCCCACCCCATCCTGGAGGAGGGGCTCCCCCCATCTCCCCCCACACACACCCCTCTCCTGCGACTGGGCTTCCAGGAATGCCTAGGGGACCCCGCCCCGATAATGACCCTTGACAGCTGCACCCCTACCCGCGCCCCGCCTGGGGAGACAGGTTCGCACCTGCTCGGGGCCATTTCTCATCAATTAGGGCCTGGCAGAGCCTGAATGGGGCCCGGGAGGGCGCAGCCCCGCCCCGCGCCCCAGGCTCCCAGATGGCGGCTGTGGGGGGCGGGAGGGGGGTGCAGCTGCCCGGGTTCGAGGCCCCCAGGTTGGGCAGCCCCCCTCCCCCCACACACCTGTGCGGCACAGATGGTGAGCGCCGGGGCCGGTGGGGAGCGGGTCCCCTGTCCCCAGAGGGTGCCACCTGGCCCGTGGGACCTGCCCACCCTCCCCTCTGCCATGCCTGCCCGCCAAGCCCTGGGCAAGAAGGTGTCAGCACAGGGAGAAGTGGGGGGGGGGCGGGGGGCGGGGTTTGCTGGGAAAAAAGTCTGCTTCCTGAGTTCAAACCCCAATACCACCCAAACGTGAGTAGATGTCTTAAAACTCACAGTATCTTCACTTTATCTTACAATTTTTTACTTAGGATCTCCCTCTCTCTCTCTCTCTCTCTGTCGCGAACGCTGGCTTTCATGGAAGCAAACTCATTGCTCATATTTTCAAAATCCCCTTTGGGAAAGAAATAAGCTGGGGAAAAATTAGAAAATACAACCATATATATATCTCGAGGGTGTATTTCTTTCATTCCGCCCCAGAGTGCTGAGTGGTTGAACAAGGGCCCCTTTGCCCTTCCACGTGTGGCAGGCTGCCTGCTCCACAGCCTGCCAGCCTTGGGATCTAACTGCTCTTAGCACATGGTCGGCGCTCCCCCCCCCACCTCCTTGCCCTTGGTGGGTATGAGCCAGAGAATGGCTGTCCATGGAGGCTCACTATACCCGGACTGGTCTCTCTACCTGGGCTGGCCCCACACTGAGCTGGCTCTACCTGAGCTGGCCCCTACCTGGGCTGGCTTCCACCATCATTTGCTCTGCACACCACCAGCTGCTCAGGTTACCAGGGGCTCCAGAGCGGCCTTATCTCAGATCTGCAAAGCCCAGCACTTCAGGAAAGCCTTTAACTCTGGGCAGACAAACTCTGCAGTCCACAGAGCTGCCTTGATTCCAAGGAAAGCGGGAGAGATGCCACGCGCGGCTGACATCATCTCACTCATGGGTTTTACCAGTGGCTGGCATGGCACTGCTGCCTCCTCATTTCTTTGTTCTCTCCACACCCTGCGGGTTCCCAGCCCTCTCTGGGGGCAGGAAAGGGGGGGACAAGAGAGAGGGAGAGGGTGGGAGGGAGGAGGAAGAGGGAGAGAGGATAAACAGTTTCCACAAGTTGTTCATGTCCCTTGTGATCCCCACCGACCTGACTGAGCTTGGGCCAGACATAATTGGACATCCGTCTCACCGTGTGCGAACCAGCATGTTGACCACTGACCATCCCAATTCATATTGTGATCTTCTGCCCCTTCCTGTGTCCCTCAGTGGTCCACTTCTCAGAATATGGCCCACCTAAAAGTTAAATACAATAAAATGTAACAACCCAGGCACAATTTTTATTCGACTCACTGCTTCCTCGATCTGTTCATATTCCTGACTTTCCATCTCTGAAATACCAGAGCCCCTGACATTCAAGTCTCCCCAAGACTCAGGGCATGAAGTTCTGAGCACTGGGAGGTGGGGGCAGGAGGAGAAGCGGCGCTCTGGTCTCTCCCAGCCAAGGGGGAAGGAGCGGTACATGTCCACATGTCCCCTTGTGGGGGAAGGGGGCTTGCATCTTGGGCTCTCCTGCCAGCCGGCCACAAGCCTCCACAGCTTCAGGGAAAAGAACTGCGGGTAAAGAAGCAGATGATTCATGGAAGCTGAGACTTGTGGATTGTGGTTCAAAGTAAGCCCATGTAGACAAATCCAAGAAACTCTGGTCTCCAATTAACCAGCAAAAAGCCAGAAATAGAGCTGTGGCTCAAGTGGTAGAGTGCCAACCTTGAGAGGAATAGCTAAGCTGGGGCTTGAGGCCCTAAGGATTTTGTTTTTGTTTTTGTCTTTTTTTTTTTTTTTAAGACAGATAAGGGGAAATCCTTCCATCCTCCTCTCCTTAGATATAAGAGAAGATAAGAAAAGAAGGAAAAACAGAGTGAGTTACCCAGCAGGGGACCCATTATGGACAAATGGAATTGAATCCCACAAGCTCCTGACAAGCTGTATAGAAGACAATTCCTGTTCAGTGAAGATAGGGGTGGAGACATCGATCGACCAGCTCCTCTGATTGGTTGAGAGCTGCTTCCAGGATGTTAAATCACCACATTCTAGTTCCTCCTTCTGGGGGGTGGGGCCAGGAAAAGTGTCTTAGGTGAAGATATTTCTGGTGTTTGCAAAGAACATTTTTGGTGAAGGAGCCAAAGTGATGGCCAACATTGAGTGAGAACCTACTGTTTGCCTGGCACCATCCTGAGTGATTGCTTTGTACAATTTCATTGCAAAACTCCTTCATATTTCAGTAAGGAAGGCACAGCTTAGGGCTTCTGTGAGAATCCAGATTAAACCCAGGTCTGACTGATTTGCCAGAGCCCGTGTGTTTCTCCTCAGGCTCTTTCTCTGCCTCTCTCCAGACCCACATTCCCACCGTCTGGACCTTTGGAGTAATACATGCCAAGCCTCTTCTAAGTTCCGAAGTGGATAAAATGGTAATCCTCTTCAAAAGATTAAACTAAGAAATGCTTAAACCAGAGATCTGCCTGTCATAAAGGCAATTGAGTTAGTTCTTTGTAATTTGACTGCTCACAGGAGCCCAGGAACCTGCCTTATAGCTTTACAAATCTGTGATAATTTCCTTCAACTTTCCCATTTTATTGCGGTCATTAAAATCCTGTTGTGTTCTTAAAACAGGGGGGGGAAATGATTAAAACAGATGTGACTCTTAAAGTTACAATAAGAATTTTACAACCCTAGGTTTTATGATGCTGAGGGAAACTTCCAGGTCAGAGGGGGAAAAAATGAACCAGGGTTTTTCTTTGGGGGGTGAGGGGAATGGAGCAGAGTGAGGGGTTCAGAATGACAAAACCCTCTAGAGCTAATTTCCTGGTATTTATATCTCCCTAGAACTTTGGGAACCAACTGCAAAATGTCACTTCGGGAGCCCTTGCTCTCTGCACCACAAAACCACACACTGTGAGGAGGCCTTTGTGCCTTGGGGGGGGGGGGGGGGACTCCTGGCCAGGCTGGAGGCTGTGTATAGGTGCTCCAGCTGGTCATTGTTCAGACATCTTACCCAACCATCCTTACCCAAGTGCTGTCTATGTGACAGAACTGTGGCCTCACCTCCAGTCCTCAGGTGTTCCCGGGTAAGGGGTCAGACATTGTGCAGCCATTTTGTCTGGGCTGCTTCTGAATTCCCACCCATGATAGACATAGACTGTACAGAATGGTGCTACCTGTGTCACTGAATTGGTGTTTTTTGTTGTTTTGTTTTGATTTGTTTTTGTTTTGCCAGTCCTAGGATTTGAACTCAAGGCTTGGGCACTGTTCCTGAGCCTCTCTGTGCTCAAGGCTAGCGCTCTAGCACTTGAGCCACAGAGCCACTTCCGGCTTCTTCTGTTTGTGTGGTACTGAGGAATCGAACCCAGGGATTCATGCATGCCAGGTAAGCACTCTACCATTAAGCCACCACATTCCCAGCCTGGTGTTGTTTTTGTACAGGGACTTTGACTAGGACGTGCCACTCACTAACTTGGCCCTGTTGACCAGTAGGGAAAATGAAGATGATCAAATTATAGTTATATCTCCATGGAGATATTGGCACAATTACATTAGACCAGGAAGCTTGGCACATAATATAAAATCTGGCAAAAGCTTCCCTTTATTAATCACTTACTAATTGCTGGAGCATTGCTCTACTAAAGTGCTGGGATTACACAAAGATTGTAAATAAGTGACATGGGCCACTTATTGCAAATAAGTGGATTATACACACACACACACACACACACACACACACACACACACAAAAAAAAAAATTTTTTTTTGAACATACAGATGGAGATGGAGCTGGCACTGGATGTTAGCATTGCAGAACAGTAAGGATCCTCAGGTCATTTTGCATTTCTAAATGGGACAGTCACTAACCAAACCATAACCAATGGTTACTAGGTAGAATTGTGTTCCAGTGCCAAGTCTTTAGGTTTTCAAAAGAGCCACAAATTCATATTTGATATCAAAATTTCTCGATTCTTAAATCGTAGCAATGAGTGAAAATTCTTAGAAAAGGCTTAGATTCTGCCTGTTCTGATTGGTTTGTTCACAGTCTGCATCTCTTCTGATTCGTCAGTGCCCAAAGGATGGGACCATAGCCCTGTTAATTCATCTTCTGCAGGCAAGCCTCTTGTATCCCCAGCATTCATGGCCATGCTGTAGCTGTGTAGGAAGAGTCCTTCCCCCTCCCCACCCCCAGGAAGCCACCCCCTACCCAGGAACCCACGGTGACCACCGGGGAGTCCCCCAGACCTGTTACCTACTTGTTCCACGGGGTTCCACAAGCCCAATAGGACTGGAAGATTCAGGCTCAGCATGTCAATGCATGTGCAGTGTGACCCAAAAACTGGTGAACTACAGTGACTGTGGGTTGCCGTAGTTTACTTGAAGGCTACCTCTCTCTCCTCTCTCTTCTCCTCTCTTTGTGTCCAAGTTATACACCTTCTCTGAGTCTTTGTTTCTCAGTTTTCTAAATGAAGTGTCAGTTGTTGTCTATTTGAATCTGCCAAGAGAAAAAATAAAATGACTTAAGCCATAAAAGGGACTCTGTGGGTCAGTGGAAATCTGTGAGGCAGGTGCAGTTGGATCCCTGTACCCTGTTCTTTTACAAATACACCCATCCAAAATGTACAGAGAGGGCTGTGAATTGCCTTAGTGGTACAGTGTTTGTCTATCATGTATGAAGCCTTGGGTTCAATTCTTCAGTACGACATACACAGAAAAAGCCAGAAGTGGTGCTGTGGCTCAAATGGTAGAGTGCTAGCCTTGAACAAAAGAAGCTCAAGGACAGTGCCCAAGCCCAAAGTTCAAGGCCCAGGACTGGCAAAACAAAAAAACAAAAAACAAATCTGTACAGAGAGAATCCATCTGTGCATACTTAAGTGAATATTTATTCCAATTGAAAACCTGCTACAAGTGTAGTGTGCTCCTGATTTTAACTCACAATGCACCACCTACTATTGCCTGGGACTGGGAACAGCATTTATTTTTGTGGAAATCAGATAGGTAGCACGTACATGTATATGCTGCATAGACAAAATTTCTCTGTGGTGGGTGAGGGCATATGTGTGAGCTGTATCGTGACATTCAAAGTATTCTGTACAATGACTCATGGGAACAAGGGGTGGAAAGTTATGATTATGCAAGTAAGTGGTTATGGGAGCCTTTGCTAGGGTCCGACTGTCTGGCTCCATCCCTTACCAGCTGTGTGCCCTTGAATAGCTGACTAAACTTCTCTGGGCCTCCATTTCTGTGGACATGGCATGGTACTCTCACCCTACCGGGTTCATGGGGAGATGAAATGTGCTGGAATTCGCTAAGCAGCACCGAGCTTGGCGTGCAGCAATCGCGTGTTACCATCTTCATTTTCGTGGTCTCTGATGCTTCCACAGACACAGTGGGGATGAGATTTCTCAGAAGGTAGGACAGCAGTCATGTAGGGATCTCTGCAGAGATTGCAAATCTGGCTCAGAGAGGAGAGAAGGAGGAAGCTGGCTGGGCTGGTGGGAGCCGGGCTGGACTGGGCGGGGTGAAGGGGGTCACTAGGAAGGGCTGATCATTCACCATCAGAATCCTGCATTGCTGAGCAGAACATGATTGTCTAATTCACTCATTCAGCCTGTGAGCTGGCATTTCTGGAATGTGCCATTGGGCCTAGGTTAGGCAGGGGAGATAGGTCTGGGAACCCATGAGACAGGATCTTTGTTTGTTTGTTTTTGTGGTTGTGGGGTTTGAACTCAGGCTGTGGGAGAAGACTCTGAGCTCTTTTGCTCAAGGCTAGCACTCTTACCATTTTGAGCCATAGCTCCACTTGCAGTTTTTGAGTGATTAATTAGAGGTATGAGTTTTCCGGGGGGCTTTTCTGCCCAGGCTGGCTTCAAACTGTGATTACAGGTGTGAGGCACCAGCACCTGGGTCTGTGGGACAGTATCTTGTCCTTATGTCCATAAGGGGGCAATTGCAAGTGATACAGTCATACAAGGGTATGGTGGCACAAGCACTCAGGATGCAGAGGTGGGAAAATTAAATTTGAGGCCAGCATGGCTACAGAGTGAGACCCAGTCAGTAAAACTAGCAGATGACCATAACACAAAAACAAAACAAAGAAACAATAAATAAAGCACAGTACAGACATCAAGGCAGAAAGATGGGAGGCTCATGTCCCCGGGTGTGGGGCATACAGTAGTTCCCTGTGGAGGTTGAGCAGGGACTAGAGGAGATCTTCAGGCACACGGCAGGGTACATGCATGAGGGAGGTGGTTTGGGCCCCTGCCCTACCAACCGCAGACACCTCTGTGTAGCATTTTGGGGGTGTTCTTGGCAGTTATCTTCTTTGAAGTTACTATTTTAAACCTATAAATAATTTAGGATGAGATAATGTATATATTTTATACAGTATTTTCTTTTCTCCTTCCCCTTAACTTTATATTTTCTCATGCCCTAAGCACATTTTCTTGGTTATTTCCTTAGGATAAATTCCTCTGAGTGAAGTTTCTAGATGAGTGGCTTCACTCCTTGACCAGGCTGAAAATCATCCTTCAGAAACAGTAAACCATTTTCCATTCCCACCAGTGAACAGAAAAGCTAGGTTCCACCACATTTAAAAAAAAAAATCTGTATGTAGTTTTTTGTTGTTGTTGTTGTTGTTGTTATTTTTGTCGATTGTGGGGCTTGAACTCAGGGCCTGGGCACTGTCCCTCAGCTCTTCAGCTCAAGGCTAGCGCTCTACCACTTGAGCCACAGCGCCACTTCTGGCTTTTTCTGTTTATGTGGTGCTGAGGAATCAAACCCAGGGCTCATGCATGCAAGCCAAGCACTCAACCACATTCTCAACTCTGTAGTTCTTTTAAATTTATGATTGCGAATATATAATATATTATATATTATACATATAATAATAATATATAATATGATTGTGTGCCAGTCCTGGAGCTTGAATGCAGGGCCTGAGTTGTTGTTCCTTAGCTTTTTCACAAAGACTAGCACTTTGCCACTTGAGCCATAATTTCACTTCCAACTTGTTGGTAGTTTATTGAAGCTAAGAATCTCACAGACTCTCCTGCCCAAACTAGCTTTGAACTGTGACCCTCAGATCCCACCTTCCTGAATAAGCTAGAATTACAGGTGCTACCCACCAGTGCCTGGCTTGATTTCTAATATATTTTTAAAGAGAATCAATCTCATAGCTGTTTTCATTGTTGCTGTTTTTTAAAATTTAGTAGGAATAATCCCCTCATTTTTTCAAAAATATAAAGGAAGGAAGGAGGGAAGGAAAGAAAATGAAGGAACTGTTTGCAGTTGCTGTGAAGCATCTTGGAGCCAGTCACTAAGTCATTGCAGATATGGACAGCCACAGAACCAGCACTGAGGGATGCTGGGCCATCTGGTTAACCCTTTGGGTTTGTGGATGGAGCTATTGAAGCAGAATTAAGTGACTTGCCCAAGCTAATTAATTGAAGGCCTGGCTTGAGAACTTGGATCTCAATGATCTTTTCAGTATAAAATACTGCTTCGAAACAAAGCTGGGAATTGGTGGCTAATACCTGTAATCCTAGGTACTCAGGAGGTTGAGATCTGAGGATCACCGTCTAAGCCAGCCTAGGCAATGATGCCCAGGAGACTCTTATCTATAATAAACTATTTACAAAAAGCCAGAAGGGCAGTTGTGGCTTGAGTGGTAGAGCACCAACCTTGAGCAAAAAAAGCCATGTGAGAGCACAAGGCCCTGAGTTCAAGCCCCAGTACTGTCACACACACACACACACACACACACACACACACACACACACACACACACATTCACGCACGCATGTACGCACACACTCACACAAAGATCACCACAAAGTATTTAACTGGAAACTTGGTATTTGTGGGGGTTGGTGGAGCCAAAGCAAAGCTAAGGGAGGGGAAGGGCTCCATCAAACTTCAGGAGTTCCTCTTCCTATGGCGGGCTCCTCACAGTGTGGAGGCCTCCGCAGAGCATGGGGGAGGGGGTGTCTCTTCAGAGTGCCATAGCGCAGAGGTCTCCTCACAGCACGGAGGTCTCCTCACAGCGTGGAGGTCTCCACACAGCATGGAGGTCTCTTCACAGGGTGGAGGTCTCCTCACAGGGTGGAGGTCTCCTCACAGGGTGGAGGTCTCCTCACAGCATGGAGGTCTCCTCACAGCGTGGAGGTCTCCTCACAGCATGGAGGCTTCTTCACACAGCATGGAGGTCTCCACACAGCATGGAGGTCTCCACACAGGGTGGAGGTCTCCTCACAGCATGGAGGTCTCCTCACAGCACGGAGGTCTCACAGCGTGGAAGTCTCCACACAGCATGGAGGTCTCCACACAGCATGGAGGTCTCCTCACAGGGTGGAGGTCTCCTCACAGGGTGGAGGTCTCCTCACAGCACGGAGGTCTCACAGTGTGGAGGTCTCACAGCGTGGAGGTCTCAGAGCATTGAGGTCTCCTCACAGGGTGGAGGTCTCCTCACAGCGTGGAGGTCTCCACACAGAATGGAGGTCTCCTCACAGGGTGGAGGTCTCCTCACAGGGTGGAGGTCTCCTCACAGGGTGGAGGTCTCCTCATAGCGTGGAGGTCTCCTCACAGCGTGGAGGTCTCCTCACAGCGTGGAGGTCTCCTCACAGGGTGGAGGTCTCCTCACAACGTGGAGGTCTCCTCACAGCATGGAGGTCTCCTCACAGCATGGAGGTCTCCTCACAACGTGGTCTCCTCACAGCGTGGAGGTCTCACAGCATGGAGGTTTCCTCATAGCGTGGAGGTCTCCTCACAGCATTGAGGTCTCCTCACAGCGTGGAGGTCTCACAGGGTGGAGGTCTCCTCACAGCATGGAGGTCTCCTCACAGCATGGAGGTCTCCTCACAGCATTGAGGTCTCCTCACAGCATGGAGGTCTCACAGCTTGGAGGTCTCACAGGGTGGAGGTCTCCTCGCAGGGTGGAGGTCTCCTCACAGTGTGGAGGTCTCCTCACAGGGTGGAGGTCTCCTCACAGCGTGGAGGTCTCCTCACAGCATGGAGGTCTCACAGCGTGGAGGTCTCCTCACAGCATGGAGGTCTCCTCACAGGGTGGAGGTCTCCTCACAGGGTGGAGGTCTCCTCACAGCATGGAGGTCTCCTCACAGCGTGGAGGTCTCCTCACAGCATGGAGGTCTCACAGGGTGGAGGTCTCCTCACAGCATTGAGGTCTCCTCAGAGCGTGGAGGTCTTCTCACAGCATGGAGGTCTCCTCATAGCGTAGAGGTCTCCTCACAGCGTGGAGGTCTCCTCACAGCGTGGAGGTCTCCTCACAGCATGGAGGTCTCCTCATAGCGTGGAGGTCTCCTCATAGCGTAGAGGTCTCCTCACAGCGTGGAGGTCTCCTCACAGCGTGGAGGTCTCACAGGGTGGAGGTCTCCTCACAGGGTGGAGGTCTCCTCACAGGGTGGAGGTCTCACAGCGTGGAGGTCTCACAGGGTGGAGGTCTCCTCACAGTGTGGAGGTCTCACAGCGTGGAGGTCTCCTCACAGGGTGGAGGTCTCACAGCGTGGAGGTCTCACAGGGTGGAGGTCTCCTCACAGGGTGGAGGTCTCCTCACAGGGTGGAGGTCTCACAGCGTGGAGGTCTCCTCACAGCGTGGAGGTCTCCTCACAGGGTGGAGGTCTCCTCACAGGGTGGAGGTCTCCTCACAGCGTGGGGTTTCCTCACAGAGAAGTTCTAATCACTCACCTTCAAACACAGAGAACTGCCCCAGTTCGATGTGATCCGTAAAGTATTGGTACTGGGAGCTGAGTCCCACGGCTGCAGTGACGGGCGTCGGGGGCTCGCAGGAGGACTGGTCCTGAGGACTATCTTCCAGAATGGATTAAGGTGGTCATTGTGGAGAGGGCCTGTCGTGCTCACCACGGCCTCCTTGTCCTGCCCCACCCCCTGCGCTCTGTCACAGCATGCATGGGTCACCATCCGGCCTGGCTGCCCTTTGGCTTTCCACTCCCTAGCTTGCAGAAGTTGAGGAATGACCTTCTCTTCTTTACAAATGACGGACGTCTCTGGGGCTCTGCTCTAGGAGACAGTGTGGGAAGAGGTACTCTGTGCAGCACCCCACGGGCAAAGCCTACTGCTGCAGCCAGGGTGGAGATGCAGGCTCTGAGGAGGTAGGGCCAGGACGCACAGGCCAGTCGATGGCTCTGGGGCTGTGGCTCTCTAAGGTGACCTCACGAGGTCCTCAGGATGAGCATGGCTCCTCGCAGAAGCGCAGTAGGCATGGCGCTCGGGGCTCAGAATGCTCTACCCAGGCGCCTTGCTTCGCCATGCAGCCCCTGCTCCTCGGGTCTGGAGACCCCGCACCCCCCACGTAGCCAGGGAGGAAGACTGAGGCCAGCCTGGCCTTTCATGGCTCTGCAGAGCATTTTTCTCACCCGGAGGTAGCTGGGCCCTGTCTCTGGAAGGCCAGGCAGGGCCAGGGAGCTGAGCCCCAGCCCCAGCAGACAACCCCAGGGACTGAAGTTCAGGGGTGAAGAGTTCAAACCTTGCTCAGTTCACAAATGTTCCTGAGCCCCAAAGAGTAACCCGAGAAATTGTTTGTATCAGGGAGGAATGACTTAACTCTTGGCAAAGCCGAGCAAACAGCCCCTCTTCCTGTTTCCAGAGGCTTTCCAAAGAAAAGAAACCGTTTGGGGTTTGCTCAGCTCTGTGGTCGAAGCTAGACCCGAGCCCCACGGGGGGAGCCCTGGGTGAGGTCTTGCTCCCGGCAGGGAGGGGGAGACAGTGGGGGAGCACAGACCCCACTGTGCACTCTCAGGCCACAGAGGCCTTGGAGTTGGCCTCTTGGAGACCACCAAAAGGTGGGAGGGCAATCAGCGCTGAGCCCAGGGTGTCCCCTGTCCGTTCCCAACCAAAGCAGACTGTTCTCCTCCTTCTCCATCCACTCCACCCACCCAGGGCCCTTCCCACCACGGGGCTTCCACACTGGCTGAGCTACTGCCCTTGACCTTGGACCGCCCTCCCTCCCAGGGCTGAGCCAACCCACCTGCACTGTCGGGATGCAGGTGGAGCCCACCCGTCACCACGAGAGCCTGACGGCCCAGCTGCTTGTCTCCAAGTTCTTCATTCAGGAGGTCAGCACATGCGTGGTAGGGTGGAGGGCATGCTCAGCAGTGCTCCGGCTTTGTTACCCACAACACCCAAAATTCATAGCAAGCTCCATCCAAGGCCTTCCATTTTTGGCCCTATAAGGAAGCGGAAGTGAGAAATTGAAAAAGTATTATTTATCCAGTGATGTGAAAATGACAGGCACAGCCCCGTCCATGCTGTGTTAGGGTTGGGTGATGTCATCAGTGATGTCGTCATGCCCACCAGCCCCTGGAGTGATGTGAGGAGGGGACAGGCAGGGTCTCAGCACTGTCAGAGCAGAACAAAAGTAGTTTTGGTCTGGGGACACTTGAAGGGTTTAGGAAGACTGTGTCACAGCACCCTGTCCTTGGGCATTTACAGACACTCTCTCTCTCCTCTATCTCTCTATCTCCCTCCCTCCTTCTCTCTCAAACAGAGTGTTACTTTGTAGCTCAAGCAGGTCTTGATTCACTATCCTCCTTTGGCAGCTCCCCAAGGCTAGGATTATAGACATGCCTAGCTCCCTGAAACACTAAGAGGTGTCAAGTCAAAGGAGTTAAGAAGGTGGTGTGGAGGCTGCCAGCAGTGTGGGTGGAACGTGGGCAGCAGGGGGCAGCAGGGGGCAGCAGGTGGGCAGCGGGGGAGGGGGGAGTAGGGGACAACAGGAGCAGCAGGGGGCAGCAGGTGGTTGAAGCCCCCAGTTCTCTGGTACTGGGAAGAGTCTGGATGGGAACAGACACCTGAATAGTTCTTGGGCATCATGACCTTGGCTACAATGCTTGTCTTCCCTGGGACTGGTGGCCCTTTGCCATTCTGGAAGCTTCCAAGGACTAAAGACACCTAAGGTGGCATCCTAGGACAACAGGAGAGACGTAGAACCCTCGAACCCCATAGCGCACTGTTAGACAAGCTGCGTGCAGGCACATGCCATTTTAGGCTGGTTGTGATCTTGAAATAGGAAGATTCTTTCTACAGACAGGAAGGGAAGCTGGGAAACGTACAATGATGCAACCAAGGTCACACACCTGGAAAGTACAGGAGCAGGGATTTGAACCTGGGGAGCGAAGTACAGTGTTCTCTGCTACCCTTGGTCATTTTTGAGGGACAGTGACAGATTCAAGAGCAGCCGTTGGCCAGTGCTCCCTCCGTCCCTGGGTATTGGTGCTCAGGCCTGTAATCCTAGCTACTCAGGAGGCTGAGATCTGAGGACTGTGGTTCAAAGCCAGCCTGGGCAGAAAGTCCATGAGATTATTGTCTCTAATTATCCACCAAAAAGCTGGAAGTGGAGCTGAGGCTTAAGTGGTAGAGCACTAGCCTTGAGCGAAAAAGCTCAAGGGACAGTGCTCTAGGCTCTGAGTTCAAGCCCTAGTGTGGACACAAAACAAACAAACAAATCCAGTTGAATGAAATTGTAGACTGTGTCCAATCCTTTCCTGGAGGAGCTTTTCTTGGCTGGCTTGTACTTCCGGCGTGCAGTTGGCATGTGACATGTTAACGAATGCCCAGCTTTCTTACCCTGGTTTAGGAAAGAAGATTCCAGGACCCACTTGGGGCTTTATGGCGTGGGGTATTCATACAGCACTTCATGGCTCCTTCTCATAGAATGCTATTAAACATGCTTGGCCTCTGATAACAAATGCCATTTTGTTGAAGACTGTGTGAAGGAATCTGGGCCTCATAATTTTAATTGTTCTCAAATGACCAGCCATCTCAGTTTCAGAGTCTGATGTCCCCAAGGGTGGATTGTGACAAGCTAACTCACACACCCCTCCCCCCCTCCCCCCCCACCCTCAGGTTACAGGGTGGAGGAGGGTCATTGGGGCAGAGGGAGCAGCAGGGACAAAGAGCTTAACACAAGAGTGACCTTAGTGTATCTTTGAGCACTTCTAGGAAACCTTTCCCTGCTAGCCATTGGAGTTCACACCTGTCATCCTAGCCACTCAGGAGGCTGAGATCCGAGGATCACAGTTCAAAGCCAACCCTAGGCAGGAAAGCCTATGAGACTCTTATCTCCAATTAACCACCAAAAAGTCTCAAGTGGAGCTGTGGCTCAACGGGAAGAGCTCCAGCCGTGAACATAAAGGCTAAGGGACAGTGGTCAGGCCCTGAGTTCAAGCCCCAGGACTGGCACACACACACACAAATAAATGAATAGATGTGAGTGGTAGATGGAATGTGGAATGTGGGGTGAATCTGGCCTAGAAGTAAATATTGAGAACTGTCATCGCACTGAGAGTAGCCAAAGACCCCTCCATTGTTTGCTGAGTGACTAAAGGTTGCAGGGGAAAGAAAAACTCCTTGTTGAAAAGGAAATTGGAATGCTTAAAAAAAAATTCCATCATCTCTAGAAACCACAAGTGTGTTCTTGACCCAGGCAAAGAAAATGTGGAAGGAAGGAATCCTATCTAGAGCTGGTGGTGCTATTAAAAGCCTGTCTTTATTTCCCAGATGTGGTTTCTTTTCTTTTCCTTCCTTCCTTCCCTTTCTCTCTCTCTTTTCTCTTTCTTTCCTTTTTCCTCCCTCCCTCCCTCCCTCCCTCCCTCCATTCCTTTCTTTCTTCCTTCCTTCCTTCCTTCCTGCCATAGGGCTTGAACTCAGTGCCGGGTTGCTGTCTCTAAGCCTTCTTGCTCAAGGCTAGTACTCTACAACTTAAGCCACAGATCCACTTCTGATTTTTTTTTGTAGTTTATTAGAAATAAGAATCTCACAAGCCAGGCACTGGTGGCTCACATCTGTCATCCTACCTACTCAGGAGGCTGAAATCTTAGGATCAGGGTTCAAAGCCAGCCCGGGGAAGGAAAGTCCATGAGACTCATATCCAATTAACCACCAGAAAACTGGAAGTGGGCTGTGGCTCAAGAGGTAGATGCTCACCTTGAGCTGAAGAGCTCAGGGATAGTGCCCAGGTCCAGAGCTCAAGCCTCACGACAGACAGGAAAAAAAAAAAAAAGAATCTTACAGACTTCTGTCCGGGTTGACTTTGAACTGCCATCTTCAGATCCATCTTCCTAAGTAGCTAAGATTACAGGAGTGAGCCACCAATCTCTAGCTTCTTAATATTTTCGAAACATTGGTCTGGACAAACAAAATCCATCTTGCAACCAGCTTTGTGGTCATCTACCTGTACCTGTTAGCATGGCTCAGCCTCATTGGTAGGAAGAGGGGGGCTAGCAAACCCTCTGATCCCACAAGGGGGAAACTGAGGCAATCCCACATCAAGTGCAGGACTGGACTGTGGTGAAGGGATTCCTTTGCATGGTCCCTATACCTTGGGTCCACACCTGCTGAGTGTCCAGAAGTGTCTCAGAAATCTTTGCTGTAGCCCTGCACATTTTCTGGTTTCTCCCTGTAATGAGTGGATGTTGGGGCTCTGTTGGTCCCTGCAGTTGGGGTCCAGTTTTAACATCTACACTGCCAGTCTTTGTGGGGAGTCCCTGATCTGTGGATTGGAAGGCCCCTCCTTACTAACTCACAACTGCCGTTTTCTTCCCATCCATCTTTTTTTTGCCTCCATCCCTGGAACCCATGCCAGCTGTGTAGTTGAGGTTAACAGGATTCTGAGATAATATCAGGTTAATTTCTGTCTTTGCTACATGTGATTTCATGCAAATGAGTGCTGCCTACACACACATTTCAAAGGGGACCTTTTTTAAAAAAAAATTGATCCTGCAATCTTAACTTTGCCCTCCAACCATGCCAGAGTCACTCAGAGCCTTCTTGACTTTTAATTTAATATAATTGCACAAAATTTATGGGGAAAAATGGAATCTAAACAATGGGCTTTTAAAAAATAATCATCAGGTAGGAATTAATTTCCCCCAATAACTGTCTAGAGGTGATTCAATTTCACGTACTCTTTAAATATGTATTTTTTCAATGCACTGTGGCTTCAAGGGATGATTTTAAATTAATGTATATAGTAAGTTCTGAATAAATCATAAAACAGAAACTCTGATGGTTAAATCTGTCACACCTTTGCTGTAAAACTCTACTTTGGAAGTGCAATTCCAGCTTCCTGGAGAAGTCCTCTTTTCCCGACACCTCCTGGCCAGTATCATTTTCATCAGTAGAAACACACAAAGGTGTAGCCTGACAAGTTTTGAACCCAGAGCCTTGTACCTCCCACTTGAGCCACATCCCACCCACAGCCAGGCTTGGCTTTAAGTAGTTCAACTTAGAGAATGTTGTGTTGAGCAGAGCTGTGGAGAGGCACCGTTCCTGTGTCAACACCCTGTATACATCCATCCCATTGGCCTGGTAGCACCTGTGAATTGCCTTGGCCAATAGAATTTGGAAAAGGTGATGAACTACCACCCTTCAGACCAGGTTTATAGCAAAGATAGAAAGATGCCACTCCTGTAACCAACCCCTATGCAGACATACAGACACATGTGTGAGCACACTTTTATACATGTAAGAACATCGATGCACTGCATACATGCATGCAGACGTATAACACAGGTGTGCTCATGTGTGCACAGATATACATGTGTGCACACATGGGGGGTGATCATGTGCATGGTGCATGCAGACATGTGCACAGGCATTCATACCACGAACAGAGTACACACACACATGCACACACAATCACATGCCATAATATGAACTGGATTGTTACTGCTCATTTCTGACGCGGGAGCAGAGTGTTTGTAATTTGGATTTAACTCTCACACACTTAGTGAGAGCTCATGGGGGTGCGGCCTGTGGATGCGAAGTTTCTTACATTCTGTACATACCTCTACCCAGGACACAGGGCACTTTATACAGTAGGTTCATCACTGTGGAACTGAACAAGATGGCATGGTGCAGAACTTCCCACGCTGCTACTTAGTACATTTCTGATTTTGCCTTATTTTGGATTTTTTTTTGCCAGCCCTGAGGCTTGAACTCAGGGCCTGGGCACTGAGTTTCTTTTACTCAAAGCTAGCATTCGACCACTTGAGCCACAGCACCTCTTCTGGCTTTTATCTGTTTATGTGGTACTGAGGAATCGAACCCAGGGCTTTGTGCATGCTAGGCAAGCACTCTACCACTAAGCCATATTCCCAGCTCTGGATTTTGGATTTTCAGAGTCAGGATGCTCAAACTTGCTGTGATGAGGGTCTCACATATAGTTAGTTCTTTAGGCCTGCATATGACTAGTTTTCTAAGATAGAAAAGTAAACGCTAAAACTTGACCACTTAATTTATATGAACATATATAAATTACCTATCAATCCATCATCTATCCATTCATCTATCATCTATCTATCTTTTATATGAGCATATGAACATATATAAATTACCTATCTGTCCATTATCCATCCATCCCCCATCCTCCCCTCCCAATACTAGAGCTTAAACTTAGGGCCAGGGTGCTGCCCCTTAGTGGTTTCACTCAAGGCTAGCACTCTACAACTTGAGAGCCACAGAGCCACTTCAGGTTTTCTTTATTGGAGATAAAAGTCTCACAGACTTTTCTGCCCAGGATGGTTTTGAACTGTGAAGCCTGAACAAAACATAGCAATTTTAGGTTTGGATTCCATTTTGTCCGGGAAATGTGTCAGCAACTCCCCTTGATCCCCTTGGGCCCAAATTCCAGGAACAACCCTCTATGGTAAATTCCACTAACTACAGCTAAGTTCCAAATGTTCCTGCAAGATAAAGACCACTTGGTCGCAGCTCAGATCCTCTGCTTTAGCTAATCATTTTGAAAAGCATCAACCCCATGAGCCAGCCGATTCCCAGTACCTGATTGGTTCCCGCCACTGGTTACACTAATCATCTTTTAGAATTATTTTATGATTTTCCCGTGGCGTAATATGATTTGTTAAGTGTTTCAATGACACATAGAAGTCCCTGAAAACCCTATAAAAACCCTGCTAGAGGAAGGGTCGGGGCTCACATTTCGGACTTGCTGCATCAGGAAAGGGCTGTGAGTTGGGATCGAGCTGTAATAAACGACTCTAGTGTATTTACATCGGTGACGGCTCCCTGGTGGTCTTTGGGGGGTCTTCAGCCTGGTACTTCAGAACCATGATCCTCAGATCTCTGACTCCTGAGTTGCTAGGATTACAGGCATGAGCCACTGGTACCTGTTTTCCTAATATCTTTATGCTCTCTTTCTTCTAATGTGTACATTTTATTCCACATGGAATTTATTTTATACCCGGAGTCAGGGGGAAATGTGCCTTTCTCACGGAGAGCAGGTTATTATACAGAATTGATGAATCCAGATATTTCCCATTGGGCAAAACCAAGTTGCCTAAACATGTGTTCGTTCCTATTCCACATTCTATTCCCTTGGTCTGCTTTGTATCTTCCATTCTGCACCTACGCGTTTCCATTTTAATTATGATAGCTCCGCTAACTGTTCTGGAAGTGGGTGAGACAATTTGTTATTTGTTTCCAAGATATTCTCTGCAAGCGTTCCCTCCTTCAGAGGAATCCTAGAGCAGCTTCCACAGTCAAACCTTCCTCCGGGTGCCCACCTGAGACAAGACAGGTACCCTACAGGCTAGCAGCCCCTGGCCCAGGTGCTCTGTGGGGCGAGTGGTGTGGGCAAGGGAACACAGATTCTGAGGACAGGAGCAGGACTTCCCCATCCCCACAGTGCATGTTGGAAGTGTCCAGGTGTGCTTCTGCTTCCTGGCCAGGTGTCAGGGGTCTTCCTGACCCAATGTTTTCAGTTTGATGCACAGACCTGGAAAAAACATTGGTTTTTTTTTTTGTTTGTTTGTTTTTTTGTTTTTGCCAGTCCTGAGGCTTGAACTCAGGGCCTGGGTGCTGACTCTCCCTCGAGCTTCATTTTTCTCAAGGCTAGTGTTCTACCTCTTGAGCCCAGCACCACTTCTGGCTTTCTCTGAGTAGTTTCTCTGAGTGTCATGAATTTTCCTGCCTGGGATGGCTTCGAACTGCGATCCTCAGATCACAGCCTCCTGAATAGCTAGGATTGATTACAGGCATGAACTACCAGCACGTGGCTGGAAAAGACCTTCTTGAAAATGCCATCTTATTTATGCTGGCCTCTGGTGGACAATTCCCCACACTCGATGTGAAATTACAAGCGGAGAACACCAGGCAAGTCCAGCAAGGAACCAATGAAGATGGGCAGCCAGCATCTGTCAGCTTTCCATTGCATGCACCTATCCATCCACACAGAAGGGAATGCTGGTCATGTGCATGTGTGCATGTCTGTTATCTGTTTTTGTCTACTTGGGTCTGTCCACCCAGAAGGCCAGAGAGCAGAGAGCATATCCCAAGGGATACGCTCAGTACCCAGATGTTGACTTCTAACCGTCATTTTCCCCAAGCTAGCATGGTGACACATGCCTACAATCCCAGTTATATGGGAGGAGAAGGTAGGAGGATCAAGAGTTTAAGGGTAGTCTATGCAAATGCCCTGCGGTTCCAGCTCCAGCAATACACACACCCCTCCCCAAACCAAACAAAAACAACATGAGATAAAACAAAATGAAAAAGAATGAGAGACACTGGAAAACTGGTCAGTGCTAGGACTGGACCAGAAAGGAAGGAAGAGCTCAGGGCAGGATGGGGACACAGACAGAGGTCATGAGGGGGCCCACTGCCTCTTCATGGAGCGTGAGGCCTCTGTGCCCCTAGGCAGAGGGCTGGGGTGCTGGTCCTTAACCATTCTTCCCGGTGCAGGCTGTGAAATGCCGTTGGGCTCTCTGCCCACTCTTGGTGCGGGCGGCAGGCACTGGCCCTGCTGCCGGAGCCAGGGGACAATGAATTCCGAAGCTCGCGAAACTTTGGCAAGCATCGCCTGCCACTCACTGGCTGAGCCTTTGTCCAGATTCTTCTGTTTGGGAAATTGAAATGGTGCAGCCCTTTAAATGTGCTCCTAATCCCTGGATAACAAATGACCTTTGTCCTCCTTCAGTTACTATGAAGAATCTTCTGGTGTTTGTGGCTAATTCCTCAATGGCAGAATCCCAAAGAGGGGGCCAGGAGGGGTGGATGTCTAAGGGGTTTAGGGAAAAAATAAACATGGGAGGAGAGATGGGAGGGGGGGCGCGGGGAGGCTTTGGGGCTAAGAAGGTGGCTCAGTGGTAGAGTGCTTGTGTTGCATGCATGAGGCCCTGGGTTCAATTCCTCAGCACCACATAAGCAGAAAAAGTCAGAAGTGGTGCTGTGGCTCAAGTGGCAGAGCACTTGTCTTGAGCTGAAAAGCTCAGGGGCAGTGCCCAGGCACAGAGTTCAAGCCCCATGACTGGCCAAAAAAAAAAAAAAAATACTTAGCATCTCCGGGCTGGGAATGTGGCTTAGTGTTAGAGTGCTTGCCTAGCATGCATGAAGCCCTGGGTTCAATTTCTCAGTACCACATAAACAGAAAAAGCCAGAAGTGGCGCTGTGGCTCAAACTGGTACAGCACTAGCCTTGAGTGAAAGAGCTCAGGAATAGCACACAGGTCCTGGGCTCAAGCCCCATGACTGGTGAAAGAAAGAAAGAAAGAAAGAAAGAAAGAAAGAAAGAAAGAAAGAAAGAAAGAAAGAAAGAAAGAAAGAAAGAAAGAAAGAAAGAAAGAAAGAAAGAAAGAGAATTAGCATCTTGCTGGGTGCTAGTGGATCATGTCTGTTATCCTAGCTACTCAGGAAGCTATCTGAGGATCATGGTTCAAAGCCAGCCCTGGCAGGAAAATCTTATCTCCAATTAACTACCAGAAAACTGGAAATGGTACTGTGGCTCAAAGTGGTAGAGTGCTAGACTTGAGTGAAAAAGCTCAGGGACAACGCCCAGGTCCAGAGTTCAAGCCCCATGACCAGCAGAAAAAAAAAATTAACGTCTAAAAAGAAAAAAGGTTGATGGTGTGGTTCAGTTGGTAGAGCACTATAGCCAGTGGGTGAAATTATCAGGTACTGAGTTCGAGTCCTGATCTCAAACAAACAAACAAAAAGAGAATTATCATCTGATGTCCCATCCAGCCCTTCTCACCCATGGTGACTTCTACACTCCTAAGGAAGGAAGGGGACAGATGTATGGGGCACCTGAAATCCCCTGGGAACAGTTGACAAAGGTGAAGGCCATGGCCCTGTCCCCAGAGCCTGCTATAATTGGTGCAGGGGCTGGGGGTGGGAGGGGCTCAGCACTGGGAGATGTTCAGAGCCACTATCCTCAGAGGAGAGCGAAATTAATGAGCAGCTGCCACAAAGTCGCTCAGGGCCACAGGGCGGGGCTGTGGGCCCTGCCAAGGAGAAAAAGGGAGTGAAGGAACCATATTCGTGCTTTGCTTTTTGTTGATTTATTCACTGTGCAGCATCTTCTCCCAGAACCCACAGGAAGAAACACACTTCCTATCCTGGCCCAGTATCTGTGGGCCAACACAGGTGTCTGTAGCCACTTACTATATACAGGTTTCCTCTTGTTTACTTTAAATCCACTTTGGGTTATTTGCATACCTAACTCTGAGCAGAGGGTGACAGATGCAAATAGCTGTCAGTGTATTTCTTAGAGACTCATGACCAGAAAATAAGAGGTCTGTACTTGTTGGGTACAGATGAAATCCTGCTCCCCCAATTACTTACATTCTGAGATTGAGTGTGCACAACTATCCATAGAGAGGCCCAATTCACTTGACATTCTCTGTTCTAGCTTGTTCCATGCTAATCCTACAGGAAAAAAGAAAACAGAGGCTCAGAGGCCAAGACAAACAAGGCACTGGAAGGCCAGGCAGCCAGCAGGTTTGGGATGCACGGAGTCCCTCAGCAGATGCCCCAGCCGGACACCGGCGCTTACACCTATAATCCTAGCTACTCAGGAAGCTGAGATCTGAGACGGAGAATCAAAGCCGATCCTGGCAGGAAAGTCTGTGAGACCTGACTCCAAATCACCACTAAAAAGCCAGAAGTGGAGCTTGTGGCTCAATGGTAGAGCGGCAGCATTGAGGCTGGCCCCGAGTTCAAACCCAGGAGGTGAAGGTGTGCGTGCAGGGAGATTTGCTGAGCTACAGCCGGTGGGACCAGCACAAACCCAGGCTCTGTCACTATCCTAATG